>NW_028126419.1:645505-1291010 GCF_965194825.1 Balaenoptera physalus | reverse complement strand
TGTATTGATATCTCTCTGTTAGTGTGTCAAGTGGGTGTAAAGCGGCATAAACACAGCCGTGAAAAGCAGCTAAACCCCATTATAAAAATAAATTACTTTTAAAAACCCATGAAACAAAGACAGTGAAAGAGAGAGAAATTCTTACACAATTCGTTCAGCGGCTGTGATGCAACCTGGATTGACCATATCTAGACCCACAGCTGGAAGAGACATAAGGGTGGACACTCTTGGGGCTGAGAGGTTTGGTGAGGTTGGTTGAGCAAACGCAGACCCTTTAAAGTAATACTGCGTGCTACCCATCACATGGGTCCCAAATCTCCAGGTTCAAGGGCATCTTCCTACATCGAAAACATGCATGAGAAACCCAGAAGATGGTACACCGTGTGATGGGGAAAGGTTTCTAAAACGCACCTCATTTCTCATCTCCTTTTGCTCGGGTTCGCCATTCCAGCCACTTTACTAGCAATCTCCCTACTTGGAGCATCAGCACCTTTAACCTCCTGTTCCGTACAGGTTGCAATTTGTCCTGAGGATGAACGGGAAGACGGGGAACCAATGAGAGACTAGCTCTTGGTGTTGGGACAGGCACAGGTCACTCTATTTTCCCATCAAGAAGAAGAATTAACCACTGGCTCAGCCTGCCCCCCGGAACCAGAACAGGGCCTGAAGCCATCCTGCGCTTTTGCGGCCAGCTCCCGAAAAACGAGCTGTAAAATGGAGCTTCAGGGCACTGCAATTCACAAACCTGCAGAGATATAAATGATAACTCTCATCCACAAATATATTGAGGGAAGGCAAAGAAGAGGATTTGAAATCAAGGCAGAATTGCAGGAAACAGATTTCAGGAGGTAGATTCGAATCGCCTTTAAAGCACATGAAAATCAGCAAAACGTTGACAATGATGCCCTTGGCCAAAAAGGGCGTATGCGTTTTTTCCTGAATATATTCAGGAAAAAACGCATACGCCCTTTTTGGCCAACCAAGCAACCTGGAAAGGCAAATCAGCGCTACAAAGAAGTCTCGCTTCCCATCGGTCAAAAGGGCCATGCTGAAAAAAGTGTCAAAACCAGAAATGCAGGACAGGCCATGGAGAAATGGGAGCCTTGCTACACTGATGGGCAGGATGTAAATTGCCAACAGCCACTCTGGAGAAGTGTACGGTGTGTTCTGAAACATCTAAAAAACACAGCTTAGAGAGCATAGGGCACTTCCACGCTTGGAGGGATAAAGTGGGAAAATTGAAAATCAGCAAGACACAAGCACCCCAAAGTTTAGGGCTGCTCTGTTGACAAGGACCTCCACTTCCTTCCACCTTAAATATCCCAGGAAAGCAAAAAATGGATAAAAAAGTTGTGGTCCTTATGTACAGTGGAATATCACTCAGCCATGAAATCAATGTCATAAGGCTAGTAGCAGCATGATGAGTGGATTTAGGTATGACGATTCTAAGTGAAATAAGTCACACAGAAAAGGACACTTCTCATAAGGTGTCACTTATAGAGGGAATGTAAAAACCGTTACACTTGAACTGAATTACAAAACAGAACAGAGTCACACATGCAGAAAACACACTATGGCTGCTTAACGGGAAAGGTGAGGTGGGGTGATACATAAAACAAGAGTTTCAAATTAGCTCAGATACCGTTCCATAAACCCAAAATGTAATAGACATGACCTACTCCTTGCTCAGAGAACTGGACTCAACACGCCCTATTCAACACACTAGAATATATCTGACTAGTAATAATCTTAAAACCTATGTATTGATATCTCTCTGTTAGTGTGTCAAGTGTGTGTAAAGCGGCATAAACACAGCCGTGAAAAGCAGCTAAACCCCATTATAAAAATAAATTACTTTTAATAACCCATGAAACAAAGACAGGGAAAGAGAGAGAAATTCTTACACAATTCGTTCAGGGGCTGTGATGCAACCTGGATTGACCATATCTAGACCCACAGCTGGATGAGACATAAGGGTGGACACTCTTGGGGCTGAGAAGTTTGGTGAGGTTGCGTGAACAAACGCTGACCATTTAAACTAATACAGTGTACTACCCATCGCATGGGTCCCAAAGCTCCAGGTTCAAGGGCATCTTCCTACATCGAAAACATGCATGAGAAACCCAGAAGATGGTACAACGTGTGATGGGGAAAGGTTTCCAAAATGCACCTCATTTTTCATCTCCTTTTGCTCGGGTTCGCCATTTCAGCCACTTTACTAGCAATCTCCCTACTTGGAGCATCAGCACCTTTAACCTCCTGTTCCATACAGGTTGCAATTTGTCCTGAGGAAGAACGGGAAGACGGGGAACCAATGAGAGACTAGCTCTTGGTGTTGGGACAGGCACAGGTCACTCTATTTTCCCATCAGGAAGACGAATTAACCACAGGCTCAGCCTGCCCCCCGGAACCAGAACAGGGCCTGAAGCCATCCTGCGCTTTTGCGGCCAGCACCCAAAAAAGCGAGTTGTAAAATCGAGCTTCAGGGCACTGCAATTCAAAAACCTGCACAGTTATAAATGATAACTCTCGTCCACAAATATATTGAGGGAAGGCAAAGAAGAGGATTTGAAATCAAGGCAGAATTGCAGGAAACAGATTTCAGGAGGTAGATTCGAATCGCCTTTAAAGCACATGAAAAGCAGCAAAACGTTGACAATGATGCCCTTGGCCAAAAAGGGCGTATGCGTTTTTTCCTGAATATATTCAGGAAAAAACGCATACGCCCTTTTTGGCCAACCAAGCAACCTGGAAAGGCAAATCAGCGCTACAAAGAAGTCTCGCTTCCCATCGGTCAAAAGGGCCATGCTGAAAAAAGCGTCAAAACCAGAAAGGCAGGACAGGCCATGGAGAAATGGGAGCCTTGCTACCCTGATGGGTGGTATGTAAATTGCCAGCAGCCACTCTGGAGAAGTGTACGGTGTGTTCTGAAACATCTAAAAAACACAGCTTAGAGAGCATAGGGCACTCCCACGCATGGGGGTATAAAGTGGGAAAATTAAAAATCAGCAAGACACAAGAACCCCAAAGATTAGGGCTGCTCTGTTGACAAGGACCTCCACTTCATTCCACCTTAAATACCCCAGGAAAGCGAAAAATGGATAAAAAAGTTGTGGTCCTTATGTACAATGGAATATCACTCAGCCATGAAATCAATGTCATAAGGCTAGTAGCGGCATGATGAGTGGATTTAGGTACGACGATTCTAAGTGAAATAAGTCTCACAGAAAAGGACACTTCTCATAAGGAGTCACTTATAGAGGAAATTTAAAAACCGTTACACTTGAACTGAATTACAAAACAGAACAGAGTCACACGTGCAGAAAACACACTATGGCTGCTTAACGGGAAAGGTGAGGTGGGGTGATACATAAAACAAGAGTTTCAAATTAGCTCAGATACCGTTCCATAAACCCAATATGTAATAGACAAGACCTACTCCTTGCTCAGAGAACTGGACTCAACACGCCCGATTCACCGCACAAGAATATATCTGACTAGTAATAATCTTAAAACCTATGTATTGATATCTCTCTGTTAGTGTGTCAAGTGGGTGTAAAGCGGCATAAACACAGCCGTGAAAAGCAGCTAAACCCCATTATAAAAATAAATTACTTTTAAAAACCCATGAAACAAAGACAGTGAAAGAGAGAGAAATTCTTACACAATTCGTTCAGGGGCTGTGATGCAACCTGGATTGACCATATCTAGACCCACAGCTGGATGAGACATAAGGGTGGACACTCTTGGGGCTGAGAGGTTTGGTGAGGTTGGGTGAGCAAACGCAGACCCTTTAAGGTAATACTGCGTGCTACCCATCGCATGGGTCCCAAATCTCCAGGTTCAAGGGCATCTTCCTACATCGAAAACATGCATGAGAAACCCAGAAGATGGTACACCATGTGATGGGGAAAGGTTTCTAAAACGCACCTCATTTCTCATCTCCTTTTGCTCGGGTTCGCCATTCCAGCCACTTTACTAGCAATCTCCCTACTTGGAGCATCAGCACCTTTAACCTCCTGTTCCATACAGGTTGCAATTTGTCCTGAGGATGAACGGGAAGACGGGGAACCAATGAGAGATTAGCTCTTGGTGTTGGGACAGGAACAGGTCACTCAATTTTCCCATCAGGAAGAAGAATTAACCACAGGCTCAGCCTGCACCCCGGAACCAGAACAGGGCCTGAAGCCATCCTGCGCTTTTGCGGCCAGCTCCCAAAAAAGCGAGTTGTAAAATGGAGCTTCAGGGAACTGCAATTCACAAACCTGCAGAGTTATAAATGATAACTCTCGTCCACAAATATATTGAGGGAAGGCAAAGAAGAGGATTTGAAATCAAGGCAGAATTGCAGGAAACAGATTTCAGGAGGTAGATTCGAATCGCCTTTAAAGCACATGAAAAGCAGCAAAACGTTGACAATGATGCCCTTGGCCAAAAAGGGCGTATGCGTTTTTTCCTGAATATATTCAGGAAAAAACGCATACGCCCTTTTTGGCCAACCAAGCAACCTGGAAAGGCAAATCAGCGCTACAAAGAAGTCTCGCTTCCCATCGGTCAAAAGGGCCATGCTGAAAAAAGTGTCAAAACCAGAAATGCAGGACAGGCCATGGAGAAATGGGAGCCTTGCTACACAGATGGGTGGTATGTAAATTGCCAACAGCCACTCTGGAGAAGTGTACGGTGTGTTCTGAAACATCTAAAAAACACAGCTTAGAGAGCATAGGGCACTCCCACGCATGGGGGTATAAAGTGGAAAAATTAAAAATCAGCAAGACACAAGAACCCCAAAGATTAGGGCTGCTCTGTTGACAAGGACCTCCACTTCATTCCACCTTAAAGATCCCAGGAAAGCGAAAAATGGATAAAAAAGTTGTGGTCCTTATGTACAATGGAATATCACTCAGCCATGAAATCAATGTCATAAGGCTAGTAGCGGCATGATGAGTGGATTTAGGTACGACGATTCTAAGTGAAATAAGTCACACAGAAAAGTACACTTCTCATAAGGTGTCACTTATAGAGGGAATGTAAAAGCCGTTACACTTGAACTGAATTACAAAACAGAACAGAGTCACACATGCAGAAAACACACTATGGCTGCTTAACGGGAAAGGTGAGGTGGGGTGATACATAAAACAAGAGTTTCAAATTAGCTCAGATACCGTTCTATAAACCCAATATGTAATAGACAAGACCTACTCCTTGCTCAGAGAACTGGACTCAACACTCCCGATTCACCACACAAGAATATATCTGACTAGTAATAATCTTAAAACCTATGTATTGATATCTCTCTGTTAGTGTGTCAAGTGGGTGTAAAGCGGCATAAACACAGCTGTGAAAAGCAGCTAAACCCCATTATAAAAAGAAATTACTTTTAAAAACCCATGAAACAAAGACAGGGAAAGAGAGAGAAATTCTTACACAATTCGTTCAGGGGCTGTGATGCAACCTGGATTGACCATATCTAGACCCACAGCTTGATGAGACATAAGGGTGGACACTCTTGGGGCTGAGAGGTTTGGTGAGGTTGCGTGAGCAAACGCAGACCCTTTAAAGTAATACTGCGTGCTCCCCATCGCATGGGTCCCAAATCTCCAGATTCAAGGGCATCTTCCTACATCGAAAACATGCATGAGAAACCCAGAAGATGGTACAACGTGTGATGGGGAAAGGTTTCCAAAACGCTCCTCATTTTTCATCTCCTTTTGCTCGGGTTCGCCATTCCAGCCACTTTACTAGCAATCTCCCTACTTGGAGCATCAGCACCTTTAACCTCCTGTTCCATACAGGTTGCAATTTGATCTGAGGAAGAACGGGAAGAGGGGGAACCAATGAGAGACTAGCTCTTGGTGTTGGGAGAGGCACAGGTCACTCTATTTTCCCATCAAGAAGAAGAATTAACCACTGGCTCAGCCTGCCCCCCGGAACCAGAACAGGGCCTGAAGCCATCCTGCGCTTTTGCGGTCAGCTCCCGAAAAACGAGCTGTAAAATGGAGCTTCAGGGCACTGCAATTCACAAACCTGCAGAGATATAAATGATAACTCTCATCCACAAATATATTGAGGGAAGGCAAAGAAGAGGATTTGAAATCAAGGCAGAATTGCAGGAAACAGATTTCAGGAGGTAGATTCGAATCGCCTTTAAAGCACATGAAAATCAGCAAAACGTTGACAATGATGCCCTTGGCCAAAAAGGGCGTATGCGTTTTTTCCTGAATATATTCAGGAAAAAACGCATACGCCCTTTTTGGCCAACCAAGCAACCTGGAAAGGCAAATCAGCGCTACAAAGAAGTCTCGCTTCCCATCGGTCAAAAGGGCCATGCTGAAAAAAGTGTCAAAACCAGAAATGCAGGACAGGCCATGGAGAAATGGGAGCCTTGCTACACTGATGGGCAGGATGTAAATTGCCAACAGCCACTCTGGAGAAGTGTACGGTGTGTTCTGAAACATCTAAAAAACACAGCTTAGAGAGCATAGGGCACTTCCACGCTTGGAGGGATAAAGTGGGAAAATTGAAAATCAGCAAGACACAAGCACCCCAAAGTTTAGGGCTGCTCTGTTGACAAGGACCTCCACTTCCTTCCACCTTAAATATCCCAGGAAAGCAAAAAATGGATAAAAAAGTTGTGGTCCTTATGTACAGTGGAATATCACTCAGCCATGAAATCAATGTCATAAGGCTAGTAGCAGCATGATGAGTGGATTTAGGTATGACGATTCTAAGTGAAATAAGTCACACAGAAAAGGACACTTCTCATAAGGTGTCACTTATAGAGGGAATGTAAAAACCGTTACACTTGAACTGAATTACAAAACAGAACAGAGTCACACATGCAGAAAACACACTATGGCTGCTTAACGGGAAAGGTGAGGTGGGGTGATACATAAAACAAGAGTTTCAAATTAGCTCAGATACCGTTCCATAAACCCAAAATGTAATAGACATGACCTACTCCTTGCTCAGAGAACTGGACTCAACACGCCCTATTCAACACACTAGAATATATCTGACTAGTAATAATCTTAAAACCTATGTATTGATATCTCTCTGTTAGTGTGTCAAGTGTGTGTAAAGCGGCATAAACACAGCCGTGAAAAGCAGCTAAACCCCATTATAAAAATAAATTACTTTTAATAACCCATGAAACAAAGACAGGGAAAGAGAGAGAAATTCTTACACAATTCGTTCAGGGGCTGTGATGCAACCTGGATTGACCATATCTAGACCCACAGCTGGATGAGACATAAGGGTGGACACTCTTGGGGCTGAGAAGTTTGGTGAGGTTGCGTGAACAAACGCTGACCATTTAAACTAATACAGTGTACTACCCATCGCATGGGTCCCAAAGCTCCAGGTTCAAGGGCATCTTCCTACATCGAAAACATGCATGAGAAACCCAGAAGATGGTACAACGTGTGATGGGGAAAGGTTTCCAAAATGCACCTCATTTTTCATCTCCTTTTGCTCGGGTTCGCCATTTCAGCCACTTTACTAGCAATCTCCCTACTTGGAGCATCAGCACCTTTAACCTCCTGTTCCATACAGGTTGCAATTTGATCTGAGGAAGTACGGGAAGACGGGGAACCAATGAGAGACTAGCTCTTGGTGTTGGGAGAGGCACAGGTCACTCTATTTTCCCATCAGGAAGAAGAATTAACCACAGGCTCAGCCTGCACCCCGGAACCAGAACAGGGCCTGAAGCCATCCTGCGCTTTTGCGGCCAGCTCCCAAAAAAGCGAGTTGTAAAATGGGTCTTCAGGGCACTGCAATTCACAAACCTGCACAGTTATAAATGATAACTCTCGTCCACAAATATATTGAGGGAAGGCAAAGAAGAGGATTTGAAATCAAGGCAGAATTGCAGGAAACAGATTTCAGGAGGTAGATTCGAATCGCCTTTAAAGCACATGAAAAGCAGCAAAACGTTGACAATGATGCCCTTGGCCAAAAAGGGCGTATGCGTTTTTTCCTGAATATATTCAGGAAAAAACGCATACGCCCTTTTTGGCCAACCAAGCAACCTGGAAAGGCAAATCAGCGCTACAAAGAAGTCTCGCTTCCCATCGGTCAAAAGGGCCATGCTGAAAAAAGCGTCAAAACCAGAAATGCAGGACAGGCCATGGAGAAATGGGAGCCTTGCTACACAGATGGGTGGTATGTAAATTGCCAACAGCCACTCTGGAGAAGTGTACGGTGTGTTCTGAAACATCTAAAAAACACAGCTTAGAGAGCATAGGGCACTCCCACGCATGGGGGTATAAAGTGGAAAAATTAAAAATCAGCAAGACACAAGAACCCCAAAGATTAGGGCTGCTCTGTTGACAAGGACCTCCACTTCATTCCACCTTAAAGATCCCAGGAAAGCGAAAAATGGATAAAAAAGTTGTGGTCCTTATGTACAATGGAATATCACTCAGCCATGAAATCAATGTCATAAGGCTAGTAGCGGCATGATGAGTGGATTTAGGTACGACGATTCTAAGTGAAATAAGTCACACAGAAAAGGACACTTCTCATAAGGTGTCACTTATAGAGGGAATGTAAAAGCCGTTACACTTGAACTGAATTACAAAACAGAACAGAGTCACACATGCAGAAAACACACTATGGCTGCTTAACGGGAAAGGTGAGGTGGGGTGATACATAAAACAAGAGTTTCAAATTAGCTCAGATACCGTTCCATAAACCCAATATGTAATAGACAAGACCTACTCCTTGCTCAGAGAACTGGACTCAACACGCCCGATTCACCACACAAGAATATATCTGACTAGTAATAATCTTAAAACCTATGTATTGATATCTCTCTGTTAGTGTGTCAAGTGGGTGTAAAGCGGCATAAACACAGCCGTGAAAAGCAGCTAAACCCCATTATAAAAAGAAATTACTTTTAAAAACCCATGAAACAAAGACAGGGAAAGAGAGAGAAATTCTTACACAATTCGTTCAGGGGCTGTGATGCAACCTGGATTGACCATATCTAGACCCACAGCTTGATGAGACATAAGGGTGGACACTCTTGGGGCTGAGAGGTTTGGTGAGGTTGCGTGAGCAAACGCAGACCCTTTAAAGTAATACTGCGTGCTCCCCATCGCATGGGTCCCAAATCTCCAGGTTCAAGGGCATCTTCCTACATCGAAAACATGCATGAGAAACCCAGAAGATGGTACAACGTGTGATGGGGAAAGGTTTCCAAAACGCACCTCATTTTTCATCTCCTTTTGCTCGGGTTCGCCATTCCAGCCACTTTACTAGCAATCTCCCTACTTGGAGCATCAGCACCTTTAACCTCCTGTTCCATACAGGTTGCAATTTGATCTGAGGAAGAACGGGAAGACGGGGAACCAATGAGAGACTAGCTCTTGGTGTTGGGAGAGGCACAGGTCACTCTATTTTCCCATCAGGAAGAAGAATTAACCACAGGCTCAGCCTGCCCCACGGAACCAGAACAGGGCCTGAAGCCATCCTGCGCTTTTGCGGCCAGCTCCCAAAAAAGCGAGTTGTAAAATGGGGCTTCAAGGCACTGCAATTGACAAACCTGCACAGTTATAAATGATAACTCTCGTCCACAAATATATTGAGGGAAGGCA
The DNA here is from genome assembly GCF_965194825.1 of Balaenoptera physalus. NCBI lineage: Eukaryota > Metazoa > Chordata > Mammalia > Artiodactyla > Balaenopteridae > Balaenoptera > Balaenoptera physalus. The sequence continues at coordinate 1,281,414 of NW_028126419.1, read as the reverse complement.
AAGAAGAGGATTTGAAATCAAGGCAGAATTGCAGGAAACAGATTTCAGGAGGTAGATTCGAATCGCCTTTAAAGCACATGAAAAGCGGCAAAACGTTGACAATGATGCCCTTGGCCAAAAAGAGCGTATGCGTTTTTTCCTGAATATATTCAGGAAAAAACGCATACGCCCTTTTTGGCCAACCAAGCAACCTGGAAAGGCAAATCAGCGCTACAAAGAAGTCTCGCTTCCCATCGGTCAAAAGGGCCATGCTGAAAAAAGTGTCAAAACCAGAAATGCAGGACAGGCCATGGAGAAATGGGAGCCTTGCTACACTGATGGGCGGGATGTAAATTGCCAACAGCCACTCTGGAGAAGTGTACGGTGTGTCCTGAAACATCTAAAAAACACAGCTTAGAGAGCATAGGGCACTTCCACGCATGGGGGGATAAAGTGGGAAAATTAAAAATCAGCAAGACACAAGAACCCCAAAGTTTAAGGCTGCTCTGTTGACAAGGACCTCCACTTCATTCCACCTTAAATATCCCAGGAAAGCGAAAAATGGATAAAAAAGTTGTGTTCCTTATGTACAATGGAATATCACTCAGCCATGAAATCAATGTCATAAGGCTAGTAGCGGCATGATGAGTGGATTTAGGTACGATGATTCTAAGTGAAATAAGTCACACAGAAAAGGACACTTCTCATAAGGTGTCACTTATAGAGGGAATGTAAAAGCCGTTACACTTGAACTGAATTACAAAACAGAACAGAGTCACACATGCAGAAAACACACTATGGCTGCTTAACGGGAAAGGTGAGGTGGGGTGATACATAAAACAAGAGTTTCAAATTAGCTCAGATACCGTTCCATAAACCCAATATGTAATAGACAAGACCTACTCCTTGCTCAGAGAACTGGACTCAACACGCCCGATTCACCGCACAAGAATATATCTGACTAGTAATAATCTTAAAACCTATGTATTGATATCTCTCTGTTAGTTTGTCAAGTGGGTGTAAAGCGGCATAAACACAGCCGTGAAAAGCAGCTAAACCCCATTATAAAAATAAATTACTTTTAAAAACCCATGAAACAAAGACAGTGAAAGAGAGAGAAATACTTACACAATTCGTTCAGGGGCTCTGATGCAACCTGGATTGACCATATCTAGACCCACAGCTGGATGAGACATAAGGGTGGACACTCTTGGGTCTGAGAGGTTTGGTGAAGTTGGGTGAGCAAACGCAGACCCTTTAAAGTAATACTGCGTGCTACCCATCGCATGGGTCCCAAATCTCCAGGTTCAAGGGCATCTTCCTACATCGAAAACATGCATGAGAAACCCAGAAGATGGTACACCGTGTGATGGGGAAAGGTTTCTAAAACGCACCTCATTTCTCATCTCCTTGTGCTCGGGTTCGCCATTCCAGCCACTTTACTAGCAATCTCCCTACTTGGAGCATCAGCACCTTTAACCTCCTGTTCCGTACAGGTTGCAATTTGTCCTGAGGATGAACGGGAGGACGGGAAACCAATGAGAGACTAGCTCTTGGTGTTGGGACAGGCACAGGTCACTCTATTTTCCCATCAGGAAAAAGAATTAACCACAGGCTCAGCCTGCCCCCCGGAACCAGAACAGGGCCTGAAGCCATCCTGCGCTTTTGAGGCCACCTCCCAAAAAAGCGAGTTGTAAAATGGAGCTTCAGGGCACTGCAATTCACAAACCTGCACAGTTATAAATGATAACTCTCGTCCACAAATATATTGAGGGAAGGCAAAGAAGAGGATTTGAAATCAAGGTAGAATTGCAGGAAACAGATTTCAGGAGGTAGATTGGAATCGCCTTTAAAGCACATGAAAAGCAGCAAAACGTTGACAATGATGCCCTTGGCCAATAAGGGCGTATGCGTTTTTTCCTGAATATATTCAGGAAAAAACGCATACGCCCTTATTGGCCAACCAAGCAACCTGGAAAGGCAAATCAGCGCTACAAAGAAGTCTCGCTTCCCATCGGTCAAAAGGGACATGCTGAAAAAAGTGTCAAAACCAAAAATGCAGGACAGGCCATGGAGAAATGGGAGCCTTGCTACACTGATGGATGTTATGTAAATTGCCAACAGCCACTCTGGAGAAGTGTACGGTGTGTCCTGAAACATCTAAAAAACACAGCTTAGAGAGCATAGGGCACTTCCACGCATGGGGGTATAAAGTGGGAAAATTAAAAATCAGCAAGACACAAGAACCCCAAAGTTTAGGGCTGCTCTGTTGACAAGGACCTCCACTTCATTCCACCTTAAATATCCCAGGAAAGCGAAAAATGGATAAAAAAGTTGTGGTCCTTATGTACAGTGGAATATCACTCAGCCATGAAATCAATGTCATAAGGCTAGTAGCATCATGATGAGTGGATTTAGGTATGACGATTCTAAGTGAAATAAGTCACACAGAAAAGGACACTTCTCATAAGGTGTCACTTATAGAGGGAATGTAAAAACCGTTACACTTGAACTGAATTACAAAACAGAACAGAGTCACACATGCAGAAAACACACTATGGCTGCTTAACGGGAAAGGTGAGGTGGGGTGATACATAAAACAAGAGTTTCAAATTAGCTCAGATACCGTTCCATAAACCCAATATGGAATAGACAAGACCTACTCCTTGCTCAGAGAACTGGACTCAACACGCCCGATTCACCGCACAAGAATATATATGACTAATAATAATCTTAAAACCTATGTATTGATATCTCTCTGTTAGTGTGTCAAGTGGGTGTAAAGCGGCATAAACACAGCCGTGAAAAGCAGCTAAACCCCATTATAAAAATAAATTACTTTTAAAAACCCATGAAACAAAGACAGGGAAAGAGAGAGAAATTCTTACACAATTCGTTCAGGGGCTGTGATGCAACCTGGATTGACCATATCTAGACCCACAGCTGGATGAGACATAAGGGTGGACACTCTTGGGGCTGAGAGGTCTGGTGAGGTTGGGTGAGCAAACGCAGACCCTTTAAAGTAATACTGCGTGCTACCCATCGCATGGGTCCCAAATCTCCAGGTTCAAGGGCATCTTCCTACATCGAAAACATGCATGAGAAACCCAGAAGATGGTACACCGTGTGATGGGGAAAGGTTTCTAAAACGCACCTCATTTCTCATCTCCTTGTGCTCGGGTTCGCCATTCCAGCCACTTTACTAGCAATCTCCCTACTTGGAGCATCAGCACCTTTAACCTCCTGTACCATACAGGTTGCAATTTGTCCTGAGGATGAACGGGAAGACGGGGAACCAATGAGAGATTAGCTCTTGGTGTTGGGACAGGCACAGGTCACTCTATTTTCCCATCAGGGAGAAGAATTAACCACAGGCTCAGCCTGCACCCCGGAACCAGAACAGGGTCTGAAGCCATCCTGCGCTTTTGCGGCCAGCTCCCAAAAAAGCGAGTTGTAAAATGGAGCTTCAGGGAACTGCAATTCACAAACCTGCAGAGTTATAAATGATAACTCTCGCCCACAAATATATTGAGGGAAGGCAAAGAAGAGGATTTGAAATCAAGGCAGAATTGCAGGAAACAGATTTCAGGAGGTAGATTCGAATCGCCTTTAAAGCACATGAAAAGCAGCAAAACGTTGACAATGATGCCCTTGGCCAAAAAGGGCGTATGCGTTTTTTCCTGAATATATTCAGGAAAAAACGCATACGCCCTTTTTGGCCAACCAAGCAACCTGGAAAGGCAAATCAGCGCTACAAAGAAGTCTCGCTTCCCATCGGTCAAAAGGGACATGCTGAAAAAAGTGTCAAAACCAGAAATGCAGGACAGGCCATGGAGAAATGGGAGCCTTGCTACACTGATGGGTGTTATGTAAATTGCCAACAACCACTCTGGAGAAGTTTACGGTGTGTTCTGAAACATCTAAAAAACACAGCTTAGAGAGCATAGGGCACTCCCACGCATGGGGGTATAAAGTAGGAAAATTAAAAATCAGCAAGACACAAGAAACCCAAAGTTTAGGGCTGCTCTGTTGACAAGGACCTCCACTTCATTCCACCTTAAATATCCCAGGAAAGCGAAAAATGGATAAAAAAGTTGTGGTCCTTATGTACAGTGGAATATCACTCAGCCATGAAATCAATGTCATAAGGCTAGTAGCAGCATGATGAGTGGATTTAGGTACGACGATTCTAAGTGAAATAAGTCACACAGAAAAGGACACTTCTCATAAGGTGTCACTTATAGAGGGAATGTAAAAACCGTTACACTTGAACTGAATTACAAAACAGAACAGAGTCACACATGCAGAAAACACACTATGGCTGCTTAACGGGAAAGGTGAGGTGGGGTGATACATAAAACAAGAGTTTCAAATTAGCTCAGATACCGTTCCATAAACCCAATATGTAATAGACAAGACCTACTCCTTGCTCAGAGAACTGGACTCAACACGCCCGATTCACCGCACAAGAATATATCTGACTAGTAATAATCTTAAAACCTATGTATTGATATCTCTCTGTTAGTGTGTCAAGTGGGTGTAAAGCGGCATAAACACAGCCGTGAAAAGCAGCTAAACCCCATTATAAAAATAAATTACTTTTAAAAACCCATGAAACAAAGACAGTGAAAGAGAGAGAAATTCTTACACAATTCGTTCAGGGGCTGTGATGCAACCTGGATTGACCATATCTAGACCCACAGCTGGATGAGACATAAGGGTGGACACTCTTGGGGCTGAGAGGTTTGGTGAGGTTGGGTGAGCAAACGCAGACCCTTTAAGGTAATACTGCGTGCTACCCATCGCATGGGTCCCAAATCTCCAGGTTCAAGGGCATCTTCCTACATCGAAAACATGCATGAGAAACCCAGAAGATGGTACACCATGTGATGGGGAAAGGTTTCTAAAACGCACCTCATTTCTCATCTCCTTTTGCTCGGGTTCGCCATTCCAGCCACTTTACTAGCAATCTCCCTACTTGGAGCATCAGCACCTTTAACCTCCTGTTCCATACAGGTTGCAATTTGTCCTGAGGATGAACGGGAAGACGGGGAACCAAAGAGAGATTAGCTCTTGGTGTTGGGACAGGCACAGGTCACTCAATTTTCCCATCAGGAAGAAGAATTAACCACAGGCTCAGCCTGCACCCCGGAACCAGAACAGGGCCTGAAGCCATCCTGCGCTTTTGCGGCCAGCTCCCAAAAAAGCGAGTTGTAAAATGGAGCTTCAGGGAACTGCAATTCACAAACCTGCAGAGTTATAAATGATAACTCTCGTCCACAAATATATTGAGGGAAGGAAAAGAAGAGGATTTGAAATCAAGGCAGAATTGCAGGAAACAGATTTCAGGAGGTAGATTCGAATCGCCTTTAAAGCACATGAAAAGCAGCAAAACGTTGACAATGATGCCCTTGGCCAAAAAGGGCGTATGCGTTTTTTCCTGAATATATTCAGGAAAAAACGCATACGCCCTTTTTGGCCAACCAAGCAACCTGGAAAGGCAAATCAGCGCTACAAAGAAGTCTCGCTTCCCATCGGTCAAAAGGGCCATGCTGAAAAAAGCGTCAAAACCAGAAAGGCAGGACAGGCCATGGAGAAATGGGAGCCTTGCTACACAGATGGGTGGTATGTAAATTGCCAACAGCCACTCTGGAGAAGTGTACGGTGTGTTCTGAAACATCTAAAAAACACAGCTTAGAGAGCATAGGGCACTCCCACGCATGGGGGTATAAAGTGGAAAAATTAAAAATCAGCAAGACACAAGAACCCCAAAGATTAGGGCTGCTCTGTTGACAAGGACCTCCACTTCATTCCACCTTAAAGATCCCAGGAAAGCGAAAAATGGATAAAAAAGTTGTGGTCCTTATGTACAATGGAATATCACTCAGCCATGAAATCAATGTCATAAGGCTAGTAGCGGCATGATGAGTGGATTTAGGTACGACGATTCTAAGTGAAATAAGTCACACAGAAAAGGACACTTCTCATAAGGTGTCACTTATAGAGGGAATGTAAAAGCCGTTACACTTGAACTGAATTACAAAACAGAACAGAGTCACACATGCAGAAAACACACTATGGCTGCTTAACGGGAAAGGTGAGGTGGGGTGATACATAAAACAAGAGTTTCAAATTAGCTCAGATACCGTTCCATAAACCCAATATGTAATAGACAAGACCTACTCCTTGCTCAGAGAACTGGACTCAACACGCCCGATTCACCACACAAGAATATATCTGACTAGTAATAATCTTAAAACCTATGTATTGATATCTCTCTGTTAGTGTGTCAAGTGGGTGTAAAGCGGCATAAACACAGCCGTGAAAAGCAGCTAAACCCCATTATAAAAAGAAATTACTTTTAAAAACCCATGAAACAAAGACAGGGAAAGAGAGAGAAATTCTTACACAATTCGTTCAGGGGCTGTGATGCAAACTGGATTGACCATATCTAGACCCACAGCTTGATGAGACATAAGGGTGGACACTCTTGGGGCTGAGAGGTTTGGTGAGGTTGGGTGAGCAAACGCAGACCCTTTAAAGTAATACTGCGTGCTACCCATCGCATGGGTCCCAAATCTCCAGGTTCAAGGGCATCTTCCTACATCGAAAACATGCATGAGAAACCCAGAAGATGGTACAACGTGTGATGGGGAAAGGTTTCCAAAACGCACCTCATTTTTCATCTCCTTTTGCTCGGGTTCGCCATTCCAGCCACTTTACTAGCAATCTCCCTACTTGGAGCATCAGCACCTTTAACCTCCTGTTCCATACAGGTTGCAATTTGATCTGAGGAAGAACGGGAAGACGGGGAACCAATGAGAGACTAGCTCTTGGTGTTGGGAGAGGCACAGGTCACTCTATTTTCCCATCAGGAAGAAGAATTAACCACAGGCTCAGCCTGCCCCCCGGAACCAGAACAGGGCCTGAAGCCATCCTGCGCTTTTGCGGCCAGCTCCCAAAAAAGCGAGTTGTAAAATGGGGCTTCAAGGCACTGCAATTGACAAACCTGCACAGTTATAAATGATAACTCTCGTCCACAAATATATTGAGGGAAGGCAAAGAAGAGGATTTGAAATCAAGGCAGAATTGCAGGAAACAGATTTCAGGAGGTAGATTCGAATCGCCTTTAAAGCACATGAAAAGCGGCAAAACGTTGACAATGATGCCCTTGGCCAAAAAGGGCGTATGCGTTTTTTCCTGAATATATTCAGGAAAAAACGCATACGCCCTTTTTGGCCAACCAAGCAACCTGGAAAGGCAAATCAGCGCTACAAAGAAGTCTCGCTTCCCATCGGTCAAAAGGGCCATGCTGAAAAAAGTGTCAAAACCAGAAATGCAGGACAGGCCATGGAGAAATGGGAGCCTTGCTACACTGATGGGCGGGATGTAAATTGCCAACAGCCACTCTGGAGAAGTGTACGGTGTGTCCTGAAACATCTAAAAAACACAGCTTAGAGAGCATAGGGCACTTCCACGCATGGGGGGATAAAGTGGGAAAATTAAAAATCAGCAAGACACAAGAACCCCAAAGTTTAAGGCTGCTCTGTTGACAAGGACCTCCACTTCATTCCACCTTAAATATCCCAGGAAAGCGAAAAATGGATAAAAAAGTTGTGTTCCTTATGTACAATGGAATATCACTCAGCCATGAAATCAATGTCATAAGGCTAGTAGCGGCATGATGAGTGGATTTAGGTACGATGATTCTAAGTGAAATAAGTCACACAGAAAAGGACACTTCTCATAAGGTGTCACTTATAGAGGGAATGTAAAAGCCGTTACACTTGAACTGAATTACAAAACAGAACAGAGTCACACATGCAGAAAACACACTATGGCTGCTTAACGGGAAAGGTGAGGTGGGGTGATACATAAAACAAGAGTTTCAAATTAGCTCAGATACCGTTCCATAAACCCAATATGTAATAGACAAGACCTACTCCTTGCTCAGAGAACTGGACTCAACACGCCCGATTCACCGCACAAGAATATATCTGACTAGTAATAATCTTAAAACATATGTATTGATATCTCTCTGTTAGTTTGTCAAGTGGGTGTAAAGCGGCATAAACACAGCCGTGAAAAGCAGCTAAACCCCATTATAAAAATAAATTACTTTTAAAAACCCATGAAACAAAGACAGTGAAAGAGAGAGAAATACTTACACAATTCGTTCAGGGGCTCTGATGCAACCTGGATTGACTATATCTAGACCCACAGCTGGATGAGACATAAGGGTGGACACTCTTGGGGCTGAGAGGTTTGGTGAAGTTGGGTGAGCAAACGCAGACCCTTTAAAGTAATACTGCGTGCTACCCATCGCATGGGTCCCAAATCTCCAGGTTCAAGGGCATCTTCCTACAACGAAAACATGCATGAGAAACCCAGAAGATGGTACACCGTGTGATGGGGAAAGGTTTCTAAAACGCACCTCATTTCTCATCTCCTTTTGCTCGGGTTCGCCATTCCAGCCACTTTACTAGCAATCTCCCTACTTGGAGCATCAGCACCTTTAACCTCCTGTTCCGTACAGGTTGCAATTTGTCCTGAGGATGAACGGGAGGACGGGAAACCAATGAGAGACTAGCTCTTGGTGTTGGGACAGGCACAGGTCACTCTATTTTCCCATCAGGAAAAAGAATTAACCACAGGCTCAGCCTGCACCCCGGAACCAGAACAGGGCCTGAAGCGATCCTGCACTTTTGAGGCCACCTCCCAAAAAAGCGAGTTGTAAAATGGAGCTTCAGGGCACTGCAATTCACAAACCTGCACAGTTATAAATGATAACTCTCGTCCACAAATATATTGAGGGAAGGCAAAGAAGAGGATTTGAAATCAAGGTAGAATTGCAGGAAACAGATTTCAGGAGGTAGATTCGAATCGCCTTTAAAGCACATGAAAAGCAGCAAAACGTTGACAATGATGCCCTTGGCCAATAAGGGCGTATGCGTTTTTTCCTGAATATATTCAGGAAAAAACGCATACGCCCTTTTTGGCCAACCAAGCAACCTGGAAAGGCAAATCAGCGCTACAAAGAAGTCTCGCTTCCCATCGGTCAAAAGGGACATGCTGAAAAAAGTGTCAAAACCAAAAATGCAGGACAGGCCATGGAGAAATGGGAGCCTTGCTACACTGATGGATGTTATGTAAATTGCCAATAGCCACTCTGGAGAAGTGTACGGTGTGTCCTGAAACATCTAAAAAACACAGCTTAGAGAGCATAGGGCACTTCCACGTATGGGGGTATAAAGTGGGAAAATTAAAAATCAGCAAGACACAAGAACCCCAAAGTTTAGGGCTGCTCTGTTGACAAGGACCTCCACTTCATTCCACCTTAAATATCCCAGGAAAGCGAAAAATGGATAAAAAAGTTGTGGTCCTTATGTACAGTGGAATATCACTCAGCCATGAAATCAATGTCATAAGGCTAGTAGCATCATGATGAGTGGATTTAGGTATGACGATTCTAAGTGAAATAAGTCACACAGAAAAGGACACTTCTCATAAGGTGTCACTTATAGAGGGAATGTAAAAACCGTTACACTTGAACTGAATTACAAAACAGAACAGAGTCACACATGCAGAAAACACACTATGGCTGCTTAACGGGAAAGGTGAGGTGGGGTGATACATAAAACAAGAGTTTCAAATTAGCTCAGATACCGTTCCATAAACCCAATATGGAATAGACAAGACCTACTCCTTGCTCAGAGAACTGGACTCAACACGCCCGATTCACCGCACAAGAATATATCTGACTAATAATAATCTTAAAACCTATGTATTGATATCTCTCTGTTAGTGTGTCAAGTGGGTGTAAAGCGGCATAAACACAGCCGTGAAAAGCAGCTAAACCCCATTATAAAAATAAATTACTTTTAAAAACCCATGAAACAAAGACAGGGAAAGAGAGAGAAATACTTACACAATTCGTTCAGGGGCTGTGATGCAACCTGGATTGACCATATCTAGACCCACAGCTGGATGAGACATAAGGGTGGACACTCTTGGGGCTGAGAGGTTTGGTGAGGTTGGGTGAGCAAACGCAGACCCTTTAAAGTAATACTGCGTGCTACCCATCGCATGGGTCCCAAATCTCCAGGTTCAAGAGCATCTTCCTACATCGAAAACATGCATGAGAAACCCAGAAGATGGTACACCGTGTGATGGGGAAAGGTTTCTAAAACGCACCTCATTTCTCATCTCCTTGTGCTCGGGTTCGCCATTCCAGCCACTTTACTAGCAATCTCCCTACTTGGAGCATCAGCACCTTTAACCTCCTGTTCCATACAGGTTGCAATTTGTCCTGAGGTTGAACGGGAAGACGGGGAACCAATGAGAGATTAGCTCTTGGTGTTGGGACAGGCACAGGTCACTCTATTTTCCCATCAGGAAAAAGAATTAACCACAGGCTCAGCCTGCACCCCGGAACCAGAAAAGGGCCTGAAGCCATCCTGCGCTTTTGCGGCCACCTCCCAAAAAAGCGAGTTGTAAAATGGAGCTTCAGGGCACTGCAATTCACAAACCTGCACAGTTATAAATGATAACTCTCGTCCACAAATATATTGAGGGAAGGCAAAGAAGAGGATTTGAAATCAAGGCAGAATTGCAGGAAACAGATTTCAGGAGGTAGATTCGAATCGCCTTTAAAGCACATGAAAAGCGGCAAAACGTTGACAATGATGCCCTTGGCCAAAAAGGGCGTATGCGTTTTTTCCTGAATATATTCAGGAAAAAACGCATACGCCCTTTTTGGCCAACCAAGCAACCTGGAAGGCAAATCAGCGCTACAAAGAAGTCTCGCTTCCCATCGGTCAAAAGGGCCATGCTGAAAAAAGTGTCAAAACCAGAAATGCAGGACAGGCCATGGAGAAATGGGAGCCTTGCTATACTGATGGGCGGGATGTAAATTGCCAACAGCCACTCTGGAGAAGTGTACGGTGTGTTCTGAAACATCTAAAAAACACAGCTTAGAGAGCATAGGGCACTTCCACGCATGGGGGTATAAAGTGGGAAAATTAAAAATCAGCAAGACACAAGAACCCCAAAGTTTAGGGCTGCTCTGTTGACAAGGACCTCCACTTCATTCCACCTTAAATATCCCAGGAAAGCGAAAAATGGATAAAAAAGTTGTGTTCCTTATGTACAATGGAATATCACTCAGCCATGAAATCAATGTCATAAGGCTAGTAGCGGCATGATGAGTGGATTTAGGTACGACGATTCTAAGTGAAATAAGTCACACAGAAAAGGACACTTCTCATAAGGTGTCACTTATAGAGGGAATGTAAAATCCGTTACACTTGAACTGAATTACAAAACAGAACAGAGTCACACATGCAGAAAACACACTATGGCTGCTTAACGGGAAAGGTGAGGTGGGGTGATACATAAAACAAGAGTTTCAAATTAGCTCAGATACCGTTCCATAAACCCAATATGTAACAGACAAGACCTACTCCAAGCTCAGAGAACTGGACTCAACACGCCCGATTCACCGCACAAGAATATATCTGACTAGTAATAATCTTAAAACCTATGTATTGATATCTCTCTGTTAGTGTGTCAAGTGGGTGTAAAGCGGCATAAACACAGCCGTGAAAAGCAGCTAAACCCCATTATAAAAAGAAATTACTTTTAAAAACCCATGAAACAAAGACAGTGAAAGAGAGAGAAATTCTTACACAAATCGTTCAGGGGCTGTGATGCAACCTGGATTGACCATATGTAGACCCACAGCTGGATGAGACATAAGGGTGGACACTCTTGGGGCTGAGAGGTTTGGTGAGGTTGGGTGAGCAAACGCAGACCCTTTAAAGTAATACTGCGTGCTACCCATCGCATGGGTCCCAAATCTCCAGGTTCAAGGGCATCTTCCTACATCGAAAACATGCATGAGAAACCCAGAAGATGGTACACCGTGTGATGGGGAAAGGTTTCTAAAACGCACCTCATTTCTCATCTCCTTTTGCTCGGGTTCGCCATTCCAGCCACTTTACTAGCAATCTCCCTACTTGGAGCATCAGCACCTTTAACCTCCTGTTCCATACAGGTTGCAATTTGTCCTGAGGATGAACGGGAAGACGGGGAACCAATGAGAGACTAGCTCTTGGTGTTGGGACAGGCACAGGTCACTCTATTTTCCCATCAGGAAGAAGAATTAACCACAGGCTCAGCCTGCCCCCCTGAACCAGAACAGGGCCTGAAGCCATCCTGCGCATTTGCGGCCAGCTCCCAAAAAAGCGAGTTGTAAAATGGAGCTTCAGGGCACTGCAATTCACAAACCTGCACAGTTATAAATGATAACTCTCGTCCACAAATATATTGAGGGAAGGCAAAGAAGAGGATTTGAAATCAAGGCAGAATTGCAGGAAACAGATTTCAGGAGGTAGATTCGAATCGCCTTTAAAGCACATGAAAAGCAGGAAAACGTTGACAATGATGCCCTTGGCCAAAAACGGCGCATGCGTTTTTTCCTGAATATATTCAGGAAAAAACGCATACGCCCTTTTTGGCCAACCAAGCAACCTGGAAAGGCAAATCAGCGCTACAAAGAAGTCTCGCTTCCCATCGGTCAAAAGGGCCATGCTGAAAAAAGTGTCAAAACCAGAAATGCAGGACAGGCCATGGAGAAATGGGAGCCTTGCTACACTGATGGGCGTGATGTAAATTGCCAACAGCCACTCTGGAGTAGTGTACGGTGTGTTCTGAAACATCTAAAAAACACAGCTTAGAGAGCATAGGGCACTTCCACGCATGGGGGTATAAAGTGGGAAAATTAAAAATCAGCAAGACACAAGAACCCCAAAGTTTAGGGCTGCTCTGTTGACAAGGACCTCCACTTCATTCCACCTTAAATATCCCAGGAAAGCGAAAAATGGATAAAAAAGTTGTGTTCCTTATGTACAATGGAATATCACTCAGCCATGAAATCAATGTCATAAGGCTAGTAGCGGCATGATGAGTGGATTTAGGTACGACGATTCTAAGTGAAATAAGTCACACAGAAAAGGACACTTCTCATAAGGTGTCACTTATAGAGGGAATGTAAAAGCCGTTACACTTGAACTGAATTACAAAACAGAACAGAGTCACACATGCAGAAAACACACTATGGCTGCTTAACGGGAAAGGTGAGGTGGGGTGATACATAAAACAAGAGTTTCAAATTAGCTCAGATACCGTTCCATAAACCCAATATGTAATAGACAAGACCTACTCCAAGCTCAGAGAACTGGACTCAACACGCCCGATTCACCGCACAAGAATATATCTGACTAGTAATAATCTTAAAACCTATGTATTGATATCTCTCTGTTAGTGTGTCAAGTGGGTGTAAAGCGGCATAAACACAGCCGTGAAAAGCAGCTAAACCCCATTATAAAAATAAATTACTTTTAAAAACCCATGAAACAAAGACAGGGAAAGAGAGAGAAATTCTTACACAATTCGTTCAGGGGCTGTGATGCAACCTGGATTGACCATATCTAGACCCACAGCTGGATGAGACATAAGGGTGGACACTCTTGGGGCTGAGAGGTTTGGTGAGGTTGGGTGAGCAAACGCAGACCCTTTAAAGTACTACTGCGTGCTACCCATCGCATGGGTCCCAAATCTCCAGGTTCAAGGGCATCTTCCTACATCGTAAACATGCATGAGAAACCCAGAAGATGGTACACCGTGTGATGGGGAAAGGTTTCTACAACGCACCTCATTTCTCATCTCCTTGTGCTCGGGTTCGCCATTCCAGCCACTTTACTAGCAATCTCCCTACTTGGAGCATCAGCACCTTTAACCTCCTGTTCCATACAGGTTGCAATTTGTCCTGAGGATGAACGGGAAGACGGGGAACCAATGAGAGACTAGCTCTTGGTGTTGGGACAGGCACAGGTCACTCTATTTTCCCATCAGGAAGAAGAATTAACCACAGGCTCAGCCTGCACCCCGGAACCAGAACAGGGACTGAAGCCATCCTGCGCTTTTGCGGCCAGCTCCCAAAAAAGCGAGTTGTAAAATGGATCGTCAGGGAACTGCAATTCACAAACCTGCAGAATTATAAATGATAACTCTCGTCCACAAATATATTGAGGGAAGGCAAAGAAGAGGATTTGAAATCAAGGTAGAATTGCAGGAAACAGGTTTCAGGAGGTAGATTCGAATCGCCTTTAAAGCACATGAAAAGCAGCAAAACGTTGACAATGATGCCCTTGGCCAAAAAGGGCGTATGCGTTTTTTCCTGAATATATTCAGGAAAAAACGCATACGCCCTTTTTGGCCAACCAAGCAACCTGGAAAGGCAAATCAGCGCTCCAAAGAAGTCTCGCTTCCCATCGGTCAAAAGGGCCATGCTGAAAAAAGTGTCAAAACCAGAAATGCAGGACAGGCCATGGAGAAATGGGAGCCTTGCTACACTGATGGGCGGGATGTAAATTGCCAACAGCCACTCTGGAGAAGTGTACGGTGTGTCCTGAAACATCTAAAAAACACAGCTTAGAGAGCATAGGGCACTTCCACGCATGGGGGGATAAAGTGGGAACATTGAAAATCAGCAAGACACAAGCACCCCAAAGTTTAGGGCTGCTCTGTTGACAAGGACCTCCACTTCATTCCAACTTAAATATCCCAGGAAAGCGAAAAATGGATAAAAAAGTTGTGGTCCTTATGTACAATGGAATATCACTCAGCCATGAAATCAATGTCATAAGGCTAGTAGCGGCATGATGAGTGGATTTAGGTAAGACGATTCTAAGTGAAATAAGTCACACAGAAAAGGACACTTCTCATAAGGTGTCACTTATAGAGGGAATGTAAAAACCGTTACACTTGAACTGAATTACAAAACAGAACAGAGTCACACATGCAGAAAACACACTATGGCTGCTTAACGGGAAAGGTGAGGTGGGGTGATACATAAAACAAGAGTTTCAAATTAGCTCAGATACCGTTCCATAAACCCAATATGGAATAGACAAGACCTACTCCTTGCTCAGAGAACTGGACTCAACACGCCCGATTCACCGCACAAGAATATATCTGACTAGTAATAATCTTAAAACCTATGTATTGATATCTCTCTGTTAGTGTGTCAAGTGGGTGTAAAGCGGCATAAACACAGCCGTGAAAAGCAGCTAAACCCCATTATAAAAATAAATTACTTTTAAAAACCCATGAAACAAACACAGGGAAAGAGAGAGAAATTCTTACACAATTCGTTCAGGGGCTGTGATGCAACCTGGATTGACCATATCTAGACCCACAGCTGGATGAGACATAAGGGTGGACACTCTTGGGGCTGAGAGGTTTGGTGAGGTTGGGTGAGCAAACGCAGACCCTTTAAAGTAATACTGCGTGCTACCCATCGCATGGGTCCCAAATCTCCAGGTTCAAGGGCATCTTCCTACATCGAAAACATGCATGAGAAACCCAGAAGATGGTACACCGTGTGATGGGGAAAGGTTTCTAAAACGCACCTCATTTCTCATCTCCTTGTGCTCGGGTTCGCCATTCCAGCCACTTTACTAGCAATCTCCCTACTTGGAGCATCAGCACCTTTAACCTCCTGTTCCATACAGGTTGCAATTTGTCCTGAGGATGAACGGGAAGACGGGGAACCAATGAGAGATTAGCTCTTGGTGTTGGGACAGGCACAGGTCACTCTATTTTCCCATCAGGAAAAAGAATTAACCACAGGCTCAGCCTGCACCCCGGAACCAGAAAAGGGCCTGAAGCCATCCTGCGCTTTTGCGGCCACCTCCCAAAAAAGCGAGTTGTAAAATGGAGCTTCAGGGCACTGCAATTCACAAACCTGCACAGTTATAAATGATAACTCTCGTCCACAAATATATTGAGGGAAGGCAAAGAAGAGGATTTGAAATCAAGGCAGAATTGCAGGAAACAGATTTCAGGAGGTAGATTCGAATCGCCTTTAAAGCACATGAAAAGCGGCAAAACGTTGACAATGATGCCCTTGGCCAAAAAGGGCGTATGCGTTTTTTGCTGAATATATTCAGGAAAAAACGCATACGCCCTTTTTGGCCAACCAAGCAACCTGGAAAGGCAAATCAGTGCTACAAAGTAGTCTCGCTTCCCATCGGTCAAAAGGGCCATGCTGAAAAAAGTGTCAAAACCAGAAATGCAGGACAGGCCATGGAGAAATGAGAGCCTTGCTAAACTGATGGGCGGGATGTACATTGCCAACAGCCACTCTGGAGAAGTGTACGGTGTGTTCTGAAACATCTAAAAAACACAGCTTAGAGAGCATAGGGCACTTCCACGTATGGGGGTATAAAGTGGGAAAATTGAAAATCAGCAAGACACAAGCACCCCAAAGTTTAGGGCTGCTCTGTTGACAAGGACCTCCACTTCATTCCACCTTAAATATCCCAGGAAAGCGAAAAATGGATAAAAAATTTGTGGTCCTTATGTACAGTGGAATATCACTCAGCCATGAAATCAATGTCATAAGGCTAGTAGCAGCATGATGAGTGGATTTAGGTACGACGATTCTAAGTGAAATAAGTCACACAGAAAAGGACACTTCACATAAGGTGTCACTTATAGAGGGAATGTAAAAACCGTTACACTTGAACTGAATTACAAAACAGAACAGAGTCACACATGCAGAAAACACACTATGGCTGCTTAACAGGAAAGGTGAGGTGGGGTGATGCATAAAACAAGAGTTTCAAATTAGCTCAGATACCGTTCCATAAACCCAATATGTAATAGACAAGACCTACTCCTTGCTCAGAGAACTGGACTCAACACGCCCGATTCACCGCACAAGAATATAACTGACTAGTAATAATCTTAAAACCTATGTATTGATATCTCTCTGTTAGTGTGTCAAGTGGGTGTAAAGCGGCATAAACACAGCCGTGAAAAGCAGCTAAACCCCATTATAAAAATAAATTACTTTTAAAAACCCAGGAAACAAAGACAG
Organism: Balaenoptera physalus; assembly: GCF_965194825.1. NCBI lineage: Eukaryota > Metazoa > Chordata > Mammalia > Artiodactyla > Balaenopteridae > Balaenoptera > Balaenoptera physalus. The sequence continues at coordinate 1,264,490 of NW_028126419.1, read as the reverse complement.
GGAAAGAGAGAGAAATTCTTATACAATTCGTTCAGGGGCTGTGATGCAACCTGGATTGACCATATCTAGACCCACAGCTGGATGAGACATAAGGGTGGACACTCTTGGGGCTGAGAGGTTTGGTGAGGTTGGGTGAGCAAACGCAGACCCTTTAAAGTAATACTGCGTGCTACCCATCGCATGGGTCCCAAATCTCCAGGTTCAAGGGCATCTTCCTACATCGAAAACATGCATGAGAAACCCAGAAGATGGTACACCGTGTGATGGGGAAAGGTTTCTAAAACGCACCTCATTTCTCATCTCCTTTTGCTCGGGTTCGCCATTCCAGCCACTTTACTAGCAATCTCCCTACTTGGAGCATCAGCACCTTTAACCTCCTGTTCCGTACAGGTTGCAATTTGTCCAGAGGATGAACGGGAGGACGGGGAACCAATGAGAGACTAGCTCTTGGTGTTGGGACAGGCACAGGTCACTCTATTTTCCCATCAGGAAGAAGAATTAACCACAGGCTCAGCCTGACCCCCGGAACCAGAACAAGGCCTGAAGACATCCGGCGCTTTTGCGGCCAGCTCCCAAAAAAGCGAGTTGTAAAATGGAGCTTCAGGGCACTGCAATTCACAAACCTGCAGAGTTATAAATGATAACTCTCGTCCACAAATATATTGAGGGAAGGCAAAGAAGAGGATTTGAAATCAAGGCAGAATTGCAGGAAACAGATTTCAGGAGGTAGATTCGAATCACCTTTAAAGCACATGAAAAGCAGGAAAACGTTGACAATGATGCCCTTGGCCAAAAACGGCGTATGCGTTTTTTCCTGAATATATTCAGGAAAAAACGCATACGCCCTTTTTGGCCAACCAAGCAACCTGGAAAGGCAAATCAGCGCTACAAAGAAGTCTCGCTTCCCATCGGTCAAAAGGGCCATGCTGAAAAAAGTGTCAAAACCAGAAATGCAGGACAGGACATGGAGAAATGGGAGCCTTGCTACACTGATGGGCGGGATGTAAATTGCCAACAGCCACTCTGGAGAAGTGTACGGTGTGTCCTGAAACATCTAAAAAACACAGCTTAGAGAGCATAGGGCACTTCCACGCATGGGGGGATAAAGTGGGAAAATTGAAAATCAGCAAGACACAAGAACCCCAAAGATTAGGGCTGCTCTGTTGACAAGGACCTCCACTTCATTCCACCTTAAATATCCCAGGAAAGCGAAAAATGGATAAAAAAGTTGTGGTCCTTATGTACAATGGAATATCACTCAGCCATGAAATCAATGTCATAAGGCTAGTAGCAGCATGATGAGTGGATTTAGGTAAAACGATTCTAAGTGAAATAAGTCACACAGAAAAGGACACTTCTCATAAGGTGTCACTTATAGAGGGAATGTCAAAACCGTTACACTTGAACTGAATTACAAAACAGAACAGAGTCACACATGCAGAAAACACACTATGGCTGCTTAACGGGAAAGGTGAGGTGGGGTGATACATAAAACAAGAGTTTCAAATTAGCTCAGATACCGTTCCATAAACCCAATATGTAATAGACAAGACCTACTCCTTGCTAAGAGAACTGGACTCAACACGCCCGATTCACCGCACAAGAATATATCTGACTAGTAATAATCTTAAAACCTATGTATTGATATCTCTCTGTTAGTGTGTCAAGTGGGTGTAAAGCGGCATAAACACAGCCGTGAAAAGCAGCTAAACCCCATTATAAAAATAAATTACTTTTAAAAACCCATGAAACAAAGACAGGGAAAGGGAGAGAAATTCTTACACAATTCGTTCAGGGGCTGTGATGCAACCTGGATTGACCATATCTAGACCCACAGCTGGATGAGACATAAGGGTGGACACTCTTGGGGCTGAGAGGTTTGGTGAGGTTGGGTGAGCAAACGCAGACCCTTTAAAGTAATACTGCGTGCTACCCATCGCATGGGTCCCAAATCTGCAGGTTCAAGGGCATCTTCCTACATCGAAAACATGCATGAGAAACCCAGAAGATGGTACACCGTGTGATGGGGAAAGGTTTCTAAAACGCACCTCATTTCTCATCTCCTTGTGCTCGGGTTCGCCATTCCAGCCACTTTACTAGCAATCTCCCTACTTGGAGCATCAGCACCTTTAACCTCCTGCTCCGTACAGGTTGCAATTTGTCCTGAGGATGAACGGGAAGACGGGGAACCAATGAGAGACTAGCTCTTGGTGTAGGGACAGGCACAGGTCACTCTATTTTCACATCAGGAAGAAGAATTAACCACAGGCTCAGCCTGCCCCCCGGAACCAGAACAGGGCCTGAAGCCATCCTGCGCTTTTGCGGCCGGCTCCCGAAAAAGCGACTTGTAAAATGGAGCTACAGGGCACTGCAATTCACAAACCTGCAGAGTTATAAATGATAACTCTCGTCCACAAATATATTGAGGGAAGGCAAAGAAGAGGATTTGAAATCAAGGCAGAATTGCAGGAAACAGATTTCAGGAGGTAGATTCGAATCGCCTTTAAAGCACATGAAAAGCGGCAAAACGTTGACAATGATGCCCTTGGCCAAAAAGGGCGTATGCCTTTTTTCCTGAATATATTCAGGAAAAAACGCATACGCCCTTTTTGGCCAACCAAGCAACCTGGAAAGGCAAATCAGCGCTACAAAGAAGTCTCGCGTCCCATCGGTCAAAAGGGCCATACTGAGAAAAGTGTCAAAACCAGAAATGCAGGAAAGGCCATGGAGAAATGGGAGCCCTGCTACGCTGATGGGCGGGATGTAAATTGCCAACAGCCACTCTGGAGAAGGGTACGGTGTGTCCTGAAACATCTAAAAAACACACCTTAGAGAGCATAGGGCACTTCCACGCATGGGGGTATAAATTGGAAAAATTAAAAATCAGTAAGACACAAGCACACCAAAGTTTAGGGCTGCTCTGTTGCCAAGGACCTCCACTTCATTCCACCTTAAATATCCCAAGAAAGGGAAAAATGGATAAAGAAGTTGTGGTCCTTTTGTACAATGGAATATCATTCAGCCATGAAATCAATGTCATAAAGCTAGTAGCAGCATGATGAGTGGATTTAGGTACGACGATTCTAAGTGAAATAAGTCACACAGAAAACTACACTTCTCATAAGATATCACTTATACAGGGAAAGTAAAAACCGTTACACTTGAACTGAATTACAAAACAGAACAGTGTCACACATGCAGAAAACACACTATGGCTGCTTAACGGGAAAGGTGAGTTGGGGTGATACATAAAACAAGGGTTTCAAATTAGCTGAGATACCGTTCCATAAACCCAATATGTAATAGACAAGACCCACTCCTTGCAAAGAGAACTGGACTCAACACCCCCTATTCACCACACAAGAATATACCTGACTAGTAATAATCTTAAAACCTATGTATTGAAATCTCTCTGTTAGTGTGTCAAGTGGGTGTAAAGCGGCATAAACACAGCAGTGAAAAGCAGCTAAACCCCATTATAAAAAGAAATTAAAAACCCATGAAACAAAGACAGTTATAGAGAAAGAAATTCTTACAAAATTAGTTCAGGGGCTGTGATGCAACCTGGATTGACCATATCTAGACCCACAGCTGGATGAGACATAAGGGTGGACACTCTTGGGGCTGAGAGGTTTGGTGAGGTTGGGTGAGCAAACGCAGACCCTTTAAAGTAATACTGCGTGGTACCCATCCCATTGGTCCCAAATCTCTAGGTTCAAGGGCATCTTCCTACATCGAAAACACGCATGAGAAACCCAGACGACGGTACACTGTGTGATCGGCAAAGGTTTCTAAAACACACCTCATTTCTCATCTCCTTGTGCTTGGGTTCACCATTCAAGCCGCTATAATTGCAATCTCCGTATTTGGAGCATCAGCACCTTTAACCTCCTGCTCCGTACAGGTTGCAATTTGTCCTGAGGATGAACGGAAAGAGGGGGAACCAATAAGGGACAAGCTCTAGGTTTTGGGACAGGCACAGGTCACTCTATTTTTCCATCAGGAAAAAGAATTAACCACAGACTCAGCCTGCTGCCTGGAAGTAGAATAGGGCCTGAAGAAATCCTGTGCTTCTGCGGCCAACTCCCAAAAAAGCGAGTTGAAAAATGGAGATCAGGGGCACTGCAATTCACAAACCTGCAGAGTTATCAATGATAACTCTCGTGCACAAATATATTGAGGGAAGGCAACGAAGAGGATTTGAAAGCAAGGCAGAACTGCAGAAACAGACTTAAGGAGGTAGATTCGAATCGCGTTTAAAGCACATGAAAAGCGGCAAAACGTCGACACTTATGCCCTTGGCTAAAAAGGGCCTATGCGTTTTTTCCTGAATATATTCAGGAAAAAACGCATAGGCCCTTTTTGGCCAACCAAGCAACCTGGAAAGGCAAATCAGCGCTACAAAGAAGTCTCGCTTCCCATCGATCAAAAGGGCCATGCTGGAAAAAGTGTCAAAACCAGAAATGCAGCACTGGCCATGGAGAAATGGGAGCCTTGGTACGCTGATGGCGGAATGTAAATTGCCAACAGCCACTCTGGAGAAGTGTACGGTGTGTCCTGAAACATCTAAAAAACACAGCTTAGAGAGCATAGGGCACTTCCACTCATGGGCGTATAAATTGGGAAAACTAAAAATCAGCAAGACACAGGCACACCAAAGTTTAGGGCTGCTCTCTTGACAAGAACCTCCTCTTCATTACACCTTAAATATCCCAGGAAATAGGAAAATGGATAACGATGTTGTGGTCCTTATGTACAATGGAATATCACTCAGCCATGAAATCAATGTCATAAGGCTATTAGCAGCAAGATGAGTGGATTTAGGTTCGACGATTCTAAGTGAAATAAGTCACACAGAAAAAGACACTTATCATAAGATATCACTTATAGAGGGAATGTAAAAACCGCTACAATTGAACTGAATTACAAAACAGAATAGAGTCACACATTTAGAAAACACACTATGGCTGCTTAACGGGAAAGGTGAGGTGGGGTGATGCATAAAACAAGGGTTTCATATTAGCTCAGATACCGATCCATAAACCCAATATGTAATAGACAAGACATACTCCTTGCTTCGTGAAGTGGACACAACACCCCCTATTCAACGAACAAGTGTATATCTGACTAGTAAAAATCTTAAAACCTATGTATTGATTTCTCTCTGTAAGTTAATCAATGGGTGTAAAGGGGCATAAACACAGCAGTGAAAATCAGGTAAACCCCATTATAAAAATAAATTACTTTAAAATCCCAAAAAACAAAGATAGTGATAGAGGGAGAAATTTTTACATAATTCTTTCCGGGGCTGTGATGCAACCTGGTGTGACCATATCTAGACCCACAGCTGGATGAGAAATAAAGCTGGACACTCTTGGGGCTGAAGGTCTCTTTCCGTATTTACCAGATTGGGAACATAGAAAGGCTGCCACCCTCTGGCCGTTACCTGCACAAGCAGCTTTAAAACCTGTGCTAATGGTCACTTCATATGAACAAGTACTTCAGGGCTGTAAATGAAACGTGCCCTCAAAATGTCTTGAGGGATTTAATGGCCAAAAATTTTCAAAATGTGACACTTACTTTAAGAAAACACTTTGAAGAACTAAGCTGTAATCACAGTTTGATCAATAAAAAGGGCATGCTTTAAAGCTCAATTTCAACAGATTATGGGACACATGCAAATTCAACCACAGATAGGTATCAGCTCACACCTGTTAGAATAACCATCAGCAAGAAAACTACCAATAATAAATATTGAAGGTGTTTTGGAGAAATGCATAGCCTCAATTTTAAGTGGGACGTATCCTGGAAAGAGCCACTAATGAGAACTGAATGGGGGTGCCTTTAAAACATACACACTGAGCTACCATATGATACAGCAAGCCCACTCCTTGGCCTATAACATAAGAAGATATAACTGGAAAGACACAGGCAAGCAAATGTGCATTGCAGCAGTATTGCAATAGCCAAGACATGGAGGCAACCAGAAAGTCCATCAAGAGGTGCGTGGCCAAAGAAGAACTGGTACATGTACAGATGGAATATTAGCCAGGGAAAAAAATGAAACAATGCCATTTGCAGCACCATGTATGATTCTTGAGGTAATCAGGCAAATTGTACTAAGTCAGAAAGCAAAAGACACATATCCTATAATATCACTTATAGGTCTTAGCTAAAAATTGATACCAATGAAGATATTTCCACAGAGAAATGCAATCACAGATTCATTAAACAAACTTATGGTTCACCAAATGGAAAGGTGTGAGGATTGGATACATTAGGATATTGGGGTTAAGATAGATATAGAAACACATGTGAAATATGTAATCACCAAAGACCTACGTAATACCAAGACAAGACTACTCAACATCGTGTCATAACCTACATGGGAAAATGATCCAAAGAAGAATAGATATATGTATATGTTTAAAAGAACCACATCTTGCACACCTAGAAGAAACAAAACATTTTAATTAAATTTGCTCTGACAAAAAATAAAAATTAAATTAAAAAAAGAACAAGAAGTAATGAGACATAAACTTAAGGGGCTATTTGCTGGCACATTGCATTCTAATTTACAACCAGAACATGACTTCCATTAAGGCTCTGTCATCACTAATAAAGCAGCTTTATAAGCAATGTTGAAGGTAGCTTAAAAGAAGTCTCACTAATTATTGATAGTAACAAGGAAACAAAGAAAAGTAAAAATCTCACTGCAAAAAGTATACATAGGGTAAGGATAGTAGATCAAACACTTATTAAACTTCTGTAAAGAATAAAAGAAAACAGTCATATGTTTTTTTAAAAAGAGAGGGCCCAAATAAATCTGAAATGAAAGAGATGATGTTACAACAGACACCACAGAAATACAAAGTATCCTAAGATACACACAGGGTAACTCAGGGCTCAGACTGGACAGAGCCCACTCTCCAGTCCCCTGTACATGACTTACAGGAGCCTCAGGAACTGAGGAGGGGGTCCCTGAAGAGAGGCTCAAGATAGAATATGGTAGGCATTAACATGACTGCATTCATCTTAAACATGCCTGAACTACATTCACACGAGATGATTTTGTCCTGTATGTACATCGGCACCTCTAGTTGGAACTGCAGATCTTTGGCTTCAACACCTCTACTGACAACATTAGCGTCACCTGCTGTGGACCGTCTCCTATAGGATTTCTAGAATCAGAAAACATCGAAGCTTCACAGGACCCAGAGTCTGTGCGAGTCCACACAGAGTCTCAGAGTCTCAACTCCACTCAGATACTCCACTCTTGGAGGGCACACACAAAGTAGTGTGCACATCAGGACCCAGGGGAAGGAGCAGTGACCCTGTAGGAGAATGACCAGAACTACCTGCTACTTTTAGAGGGTCTCCTGCAGAGGCAGGTGGTGGCTGTGGCTGTGGCTCACCGTGAGGACAACGACACTGGCAGCAGAAGTTCTGGGAAATACTCCTTGGTGTGTGCCCTCCCAGAGTCCGCCATTAGCCCCACCAAGAGCAAGGTAGGCTCCAGGGCTGGGTCGCCTCAGGCCAAACAACCAACAGGGAGGGAACCCAGCCCCATGCATCAGCAGACAAGCGGATTAAACTTTTTATTAAAGTTTTATTTAATCCGTAGACAAGCGGATTAAAGCTCTGCCCACCAAAGCAACACCCAGCTCTACCCACCACCAGTCCCTCCCATCAGGAAGCTTGCACTAGCCTCTAAGATAGACTCATCCACCGGAGAGCAGACAACAGAAGCAAGAAGAACTACAATTCTGCAGCCTGTGGAAGGAAAACCACATTCACAGAAAGATAGACAAAATGAAAAGGCAGAGGACTTTATACCAGATCAAGGAACAAGATAAAACCCCAGAAAAAAAACGAAATGAGGTGGAGATAGGGAACCTTCCAGAAAAAGAATTCAGAATAATGATAGTGAAGTTGAGCCAAGACCTTGGAAAAAAAAAGGAGGCAAAGATCGAGAAGATGCAAGAAATGTTTAACAAGGACCTAGAAGAATTAAAGAACCAACAAACAGAGGTGAACAATGTAATAACTGAAATGAAAAATACACTAGAAGGAATCAGTAGCAGAATAACTGTGGCAGAAGAACGGATAAGTGACCTGGAAGACAGAGAGGTGGAAATCACTGCCATGGAACAGAATAAAGAAAAAGAATGAAAATAAACGAAGACACCCCAAGAGTCCTCTGGGACAACATTAAACGCAACAACATTCGCATTATAGGGGTCCCAGAAGGAGAAGAGAGAGAGAAAGGACCCGAGAATATATTTGAAGAGATTATGGTCAAAAACTTCCCTAGCATGGGAAAAGAAATAGCCACCCAAGTCCAGAAGCACAGAGTGTCCCAGGCAGGATAAACCAAAGGAGAAAAATGACAAGACACATAGTAATCAAATTGACAAAAATTAACGACAAAGAAAAATGATTGAAAGCAGCAAGGGAAAAATGACCAATAACATACAAGGGAACTCCCATAAGGATAACAACTGATTTCTCAGCAGAAAATCTACAAGCCAGAAGGAAGTGGCATGATAAATTTAAAGTGATGAAAGGGAAGAACCTACAACCAAGAGTACTCCATCCTGCAAAGAGCTCATTCAGATTTGATGGAGAAATCAAAAGCCTTACAGACAAGCAAAAGCTAAGAGAATTCAGCACCATGAAACCAGCTCTACACCAAATGCTAAAGGAACTTCTCTAAGTGGGAAACACAAGAGAAGAAAAGGACCCACCAAGACAAACCCATAACAATTAAGAAAATAGTAGTAGGAACATACATATCGATAATTACCTTAAACGTGAATGCACTAAATGTTCCAACCAAAAGACACAGGCTCGCTGAATGGATACAAAAACAAGACCCATATATATGCTGTCTACAAGAGATCCATTTCAGACCTAGGGACACATACAGACTCAAAGTGAGGCGATGGAAAAATATACTCTATGCAAATGAAAATCAAAAGAAAGCTGGAGTAGCAATACTCATATCAGATAAAATAGACTTTAAAATAAAGAATGTTACAAGAGACAAGGAAAGACACTACATAATGGTCAGGGGATCAATCCAAGAAGAAGATATAACAATTATAAATATATATGTACCCAAAATAGGAGCACCTCAATGTATAAGGCAACTGCTAACAGCTATAAAAGAGGAAATCGACAGTAACACAATAATAGCGGGGGACTTTAACAGCTCACTTACACCAGTGGAGATCAGCCAGACAGAAAATTAATAAGGAAACACAAGCTTTAAATGACACAATAGACCAGATAGAGTTAATTGATATTTATAGGACATTCCATCCAAAAACAGCAGATTACACGTTCTTCTCAACTGCACACGGAACATTCTCCAGGATAGATCATATCTTGGGTCACAGATAAAGCCTCAGTAAATTTAAGAAAACTGAAATCATATCAAGCAGCTGTTCCGACCACAATGCTATGAGATTAGAAATCAATTACACGGAAAAAAACGTAAAAAACACAAACACATGGAGGCTAAACAATACGTTACTAAATAACCAAGAGATCACTGAAGAAATCAAAGAGGAAATCAAAAACTACCTAGAGACAAATGACAACAAAAACACGATGATCCAAAACCTATGGGATGCAGCAAAAGGAGTTCTAAGAGGGAAGTTTATAGCAATACAAGCCTACCTCAAGAAACAAGAAAAATCCCAAATAAACAATCGAACCTTACACCTAGAGGAACTAGAGAAAGAAGAACAAAACCCAAAGTTAGTAGAAGGAAAGAAATCATAAACATCAGAGCAGAAATAAATGAAATAGAAACAAAGAAAACGAAAGCAAAGATCAATAAAACTAAAAGCTGGTTCTTTGAGAAGATAAGCAAAAATGATCAACCTTTAGCCAGACTTAAGAAAAAGAGGGAGAAGACGCAAATCAACAAAATTAGAAGTGAAAAAGCAGAAGTTACAACAGACACAACAGGAATACAAAGCATCCTAAGAGACTACTACAAGCAACTCTAGGCCAATAAAATGGACAATCTGGAAGAAATGGACAAATTCTTAGAAAGGGATAACCTTCTAAGACTGAACCAGGAAGAAATAGAAAATATGAACAAACCTATCACAAGCAATGAAATTGAAACTGTGATTAAAAATCTTCCAATAAACCAAAGTCCAGAACCAGATGGCATCACAGGTGAATTCTATCAAACATTTAGAGAAGAGCTAACACCCAACCTTCTCAAATTCTTCAAAACAATTGCAGGGGAAGGAACACTCCCAAACTCATTCTATGAGACCACCATCACCCTGATACCAAAATCAGACAGAGATACTACAAGGAAAGAAAATTATAGACCAATATCACTGATGAATATAGATGTAAAAATCCTCAACAAAATACTAGCAAACAGAATCGAACAACACATTAAAAGGATCATACACCATGATCAAGTGGGGTTTATCCCAGGGATGCAAGGATTCTTCAATATACACAAATCAATGTGATACACCATATTAACAAATTGTAGAATAAAACCATATGATCATCTCAATAGATGAAGGAAAAGATTTTGAGAAAATTCAACACTCATTTACGATAAAAACTCTGGAGTGTGGGCATAGAGGGAAACTACCTCAACATAATAAAGGCCATATATGACAAACCCACAGCAAACAGCATTCTCAATGGTGAAAAACTGAAAGCGTTTCCTCTAAGATCAGGAACAAGACAAGGATGTCCACTCTCACCACTGCTATTCAACATAGTTTTGGAAGTCCTAGCCATGGCAATCAGAGAAGAAAAAGAAATAAAAGGAATACAAAAAGGAAAAGAAGAAGTAAAATTGTCACTGTTTGCAGATGACATGATATCATAGATAGAGAATCCTAAAGATGCCACCAGAAAACCACTGGAGCTAATCAATGAATTTGGTAAAGTTGCAGGATACAAAATTAATGCACAGAAATTGCTTGCATTCCTCTACACTAACAATGAAAGATCAGAAAGAGAAATTAAGGAAACAATCCCATTACCACTGCAACAATAAGAATAAAATACCTAGGAATAAACCTACCTAAGGAAGTAAAAGACCTGTACTCAGAAAACTAAAAGACACTGAAGAAAGAAATCAAAGATGATATAAACAGATGGAGACATATACCATGTTCTCGGATTAGAAGAATCAATATTGTGAAAATGACTATACTACCCAAAGCAATCTACAGATTCAATGCAATCCCGATCAAAATACCTTTGGCATTTTCTACAGAACAAGAAAAAAAAAATCTTAAAATTTGTAGGGAGACACAAAAGACCCTGGATAGCCAAAGCAGTCTTGAGGGGGGAAAAAAAGAGCTGGAGGAATCAGACTTCCAGACTTCAGACTATATTACAAAGCTAGAGTAATCAAGATAATATGGTACTGACACAAAAACAGAAATATAGGTCAATAGAACAGGATAGAAAGCACAGAGATAAACCCACGTACCTATGGTTCACTAATCTATGACAAAGGAGGCAAGGGTATACAATGGAGAAAAGACAGTGTCTTCAGCAAGTGGTGCTGGGAAAACTGGACAGTTACATGTAAAAGAATGAAATTAGTACACTCCCTAACACCATACACAAAAATAAACTCAAAATGGATTAGAGACCTAAATATAAGACCAGCCACTACAAAACTCTTAGAGGAAAACATAAGCAGAACAGTCTATGACATAAATCACAGCAAGATCCTTTTTGACCCACCTCCTAGAGAAATGGAAATAAAAACAAAAATAAAAAAATGGGACCGAATGAAACATAAATTATTTTGCACAGCAAAGGAAAACATAAGCAAGATGAAAAGACAACCATCAGAATGGGAGAAAATATTTTCAAATGAAGCAAATGGCAAAGGATTAATCTCCAAAAAGCAGCTCATGTAGCTCAATATCACAAAACCAAACAACCCAATCCAAAAATGGGCAGAAGACCTAAATAGACATTTCTCCAAAGAAGATATACAGGTTGCCAACAAACACATGAAAGGATGCTGAATATCACTAATCATTAGAGAAATGCAAATCAAAACTACAGTGAGGTATCACCTCACACCAGTCAGAATGGCCATCATCAAAAAATCTACCAACAATAAATGCTGGAGAGGCATTTATTGGAGAAAAGGGAACCCTCTTGCACTGTTGGTGGGAACGTAAATTGATATAGCCACTAGGGAGAACGGTATGGGGGTTCCTTAAAAACTAAAAATAGAACTACCATACAACCCAGCAAACCCACTCCTGGATATTTACCCTGAGAAAACCATAATTCAAAAAGAGTCATGTACCACAATGTTCACTGTAGCTCTATTTACAATAGCCAGGACATGGAAGCAACTTAAGTGTCCATCAACAGATAAATGGATAAAGAAGATGTGGCACATATATATACAATGGAACATTATTCAGCCATAAAAAGAAACGAAATTGAGTTATTTTTAGTGAGGTGGATGGATCTAGAGTCTGTCCTACAGAGTGAAGTAAGTCAGAAAGAGAAAAACAAATACCGTATGCTAACACATATATATGGAATCTTAAAAAAAAAGTTTATGAAGAACCTAGGGGCAGGAAAGGATTAAGGACACAGACGTAGAGAAAGGACTTGAGGACATGGGGAGAGGGAAGGGTAAGCTGGGACAAAGTGAGAGTGGTATGGACATATATACACTACCAAATGTAAAATTGATAGCTACTGGGAAGCAACCACATAGCACAGGGAGATCAGCTCTTTGCTTTGTGACCACCTAAAAGGGTGGGATAAGGGAGTGAGAGGGAGGTGCAAGAGGGAGGGGATATGGTGTTATGTGTATACGCACAGCTGATTCACTTTTTTTATACAGCAGAAACTAACACACAATTGTAAAGCAATTATACTCCAATAAAGATGTAAAAGAAAAAAAAAAGCCCAGAGATAAACCTACACACCTATGGCCCACTAATCTATGACAAAGGAGGCAAGGGTATAAAAAGGAGAAAAGAAAGTCTCTTCAATAAGTGGTGCTGGGAAAAATGGACAGCTACATGTAAAAGAATGAAATTAGAACACTCCCTAACACCATACACAAAAAATAAACTCAAAATGGATTAGAGACCGAAATGTAAGACCGGACACTATAAAACTCTTAGAGGAAAACATAGGAAGAATACTCTTTGACATAAATCACAGCAAGATCTTTTTTGATCCACCTCCTAGAGTAATGGAATTAAAAAAAAATAAACATATGGGAGCAAATGAAACCTAAAAGCTTTTGCAAAGCAAAGGAAACTACAAACAAGACGAAAAGACAACCCTCACAATGGGAGAAAATATTTGCAAACGAATCAATGGACAAAGGAGTAATCTCCAATGTATATAAACAGCTCATGCAGCTCAACAGTAAAAAAAACAAACAACCCAATCCAAAAATGGGCAGATGACGTAAATAGACATTTGTCCCAAGAAGACATACAGATGACCAAGAAGCACATGAAAAGCTGCTCAACATCACTAATTATTAGAGAAATATAAACCAAAACTACAATGAGGTATCACCTCACACGAGTTAGAATGGGCATCATCAGAAAATCTACAAGCAACAAATGCTGGAGAGGGTGTGGAGAAAAGGGAACCCTCTTACACTATTTGTGGGAATGTAAATTGATACAGTCACTATGGAGAACAGCATGGAGGTTCCTTAAAATACTAAAAATAGAATTACCATATGACCCAGCAATCCCACTACTGGCCATATACCCAGAGAAATCCATAATTCAAAAAGACATATTCACCACAATATTCATTGCAGCACTATTTACAATAGCCAGGTCATGGAAGCAACCTAAATGCCCATAGACAGACGAACAGAAAAGATGTGCTACATATATAAAATGGAATATTACTCAGCCATAAAAAGGAATGAAATTGGGTCATTTGTGGAGACGTGGATAGATCTAGAGACTGGCATACAGAGTGAAGTAAGTCAGAAAGAGAAAAACAAATATCGTATATTAACACATACATGTGGAACCTAGAAAAATGGTAAAGATGAACCGATTTGCAAGGCAGAAATAGAGACACAGATGTAGAGAACAAATGTATGGACACCAAGGGGGGAAAGTGTCAGGGTGGTGGTGGTGGGATGAATTGCGAGCCTGGGATTGACATATATACACTTATATGTATAAAATAGGTAACCAATAAGAGCCTGCTGTATAAAAAAATGAATAAAATAAATTCAAAAATTAAAAAATAAATAATACTTAAAAAAATAAAACAGAAAAAAAAGTTCTGTCCTTCCCATAGACGTATTTATATGAATGAATTATTTCCATGCTTATATCCATAAATACAAAAAGAGGAATAAAACTTACCTTGAACCAAAAAAGAAAAAAAAAAAAACAGAACCCACTGGTCATACAGAGGAAAACACTATCAGGGCACTTGCTCCAGTGGTAAACAATTCTGAAGTTGGTCACAGGTGGGAATCATCTCCCATGCAGCCAGCAGCCCCCACACGAGGAGCGTCCTCATTGCAAAGCTGGGGGACCGTGAGGAGGCGTCTCTGAGTAAACGTGAGCTGAGCCCCAGGCCAGCTGCTGCTGAACTTTTCCCACCCTTCCCAGGTAAAACACCTGAATGTGTGCAAAGACTTTAAAAACTAGAGGAAGGGGCTTGGAGTCACACCAGCGACAGCACGCAGGCCGACTTGGTGCCTGCAGGCCAGCCAGGATGGTCCTGGCCCCGGGCGCTCGTCTGGAAGCTTTCCATTTCCCTGCCTGAGGTACCCCTCCTGTCCCGGCCCCCACTGCTTTTGTCCTTCCTCACCTCTGCCCGGGGAGAAATTCCAGCAGCAAGTATGGGTGACACATCCTCTTCTTTAGCAGGTGGCAGCCCGGCAACTCCTGCAGAAAGTCCAGCAGAGCCCCAGTCACACCGGGCCACTCATAGAGCCGTGGGACCTACTCTCTCCCACCAGCCCAACCCCGAGACTGCTGACGGGGCAGAGAATATGGCGTCAGGCACAGCTGCAGAGGCTTTTGCTGCCTGGAGGGGTGTTTATATTGACCTCAACCCAGGCACACCTGGGAAGGGCTGGCCGGCCGGGTCAGGCTGCCCAGGTCAGCCAATCCTCGCCCCTCAGGGGCTCAGAGTTGCAGAAAATGGGTCTTGCTGCACCGGCCAGATCCAAGGAACAGGTGTAGGGTCCCGAGAGTCAGGATAGATAAGGGGCGGCAGCCCTGGCTTGTTTTCTAATCATTTTATCTGGTCCATGAGTGGGAGACAACTTCAAGAAGAACCTCTGCTAATGAGAGGAACCCAGGAGTCAGGGAGAGGAGGGGTGGTGGGTGGAGACAGAGGCCTGGTGCTCCGGCTGCAGTGGAAGCCCCTGGAAGACCAGGCAGAGGGAGGCCGCACAGAGTGAAGCCTAGGGTCACAGACCTGTTGGAGCTGCTGTTTGTTAGTTCAAGCTCTGCTCTGAGGTGCTCTGTGTCAGCTCTGAGTGACAGGTGTGCTGGGGGTGCTCTGCAATGAGGGCTATGTGCACGGTTCCTGTGTGCCCAGCCCTGCCGGGGTACCTGTCCATGGGAGCTCCATATCCAGGGAGGGGCCTGCCCACGAGAGCCCCGTGGGCTGCTGCGTACCTGCCCAGGTGAGCTCCATATCCTGGGAGTGGCCTGACCACGAGAGCCCCGTGGGCTGCTGGGGACCTGGTAGAGGATGCCAGGACAGTCAGTGAAGCCACAGTGGATATACATCTAGTAGTTCCTAATTCCTACACCCTGCTGGTCATTCTACCATCCACCAGGACATGGCATTCTGTATTAGACTTCAATGATGCCTTCTTCTGTATTCCATTAGTCCCAGAGTCACAAGAAATGTTGGCTGTGAGTGGCAGGACTCAACATACAACAAAAACAATACTGCTGGGCCGTCCTGCCCCAGGGGTTCAAAAATTCCCACACCGTCTTTGGGGAAACGTTAGCTAAAGACCTAAAAGATCTACCTCTGGAGAAGGGAACCCTCCTTCAATATGCAGATGACATTCTGATCACCAGCCCGACTAAGGAGGCCTCTGAACTCCCTAGCCAATAAAAGATAGAAGGTGTCCAAGGAAAAGGCTCAAATATCACAAACTAAGGTGGCCTTCCTGGGCTTCATTCGAACAGAAGGTCGGAGAAGCCCACCCCAGGAAAGGGAATAAGCCATTTGCAGCCTCAGCCTTCCTGAAACTAGAAGACAGCTTAGGGGTTCCTGGGGAGACCGGGATTTGCTGCATCTGGATCCCTAACTACAGTCTAATAGCTGGGCCTCTATATGAAACACTGAAAGGAAAAGATGATGATCCTTTTGAATAGAATCCAGAAGCGGCCTTTCAAGATTGGAAAGAGCAGTCAATTCAGACCCTGGCCCTGGACCTCCCTAAGTTAGCTAAACCCTTTGACCTTTACATTCCTGGTCCAAGGTGAATCGCCCTTGGAGTATTAGTGCAAAAACTGGGACCACTTGAAATGGAACAATGCAAGAATGCCCTCCAGGCATTGGCCAGCCACCCCATTCGACCAGGATACTGGGGGTATCTAAAAACCTGGAAATCAGCAGCCCGCAAGGCCAGCTCCCTCCTAAGGGAAAAGGACGCCACTTGGTGATCCTAACCACCCACCATGCCCTGAAGTTGCAGGGATTGCTCCGTGGGCACAATGACCTCGAGTGAGGAGGCCCTCCAACACCAACCTCCAGAGAGACAACTTGGGGCAATGGGCCCCCATGACGACTCGTGTGACCATCACTTGACCTGGAGCTTCTCTCAGGAAACAACAAGAGTGTGCCCCAAAAGAACAGACTATTGCTTACAGGACTTACTGCACCCAGAGCGGAGCTAATAAACTTGGCAGGGGAACCGTAAATAACGCTGCCACCATAGAAAAGCCTACAGACACCGCGGTGACGGCGGCCAGTGAGACCGGCTGTACTCCTGGCTACTTCAAAAGGCCGTTGACTGAGTGGCCGTCATGGTCCTGGATCACCACCGGCCCTGGACTGTCTGGGAGTTGAGCAAGCAGGGCTCTGACACCTGGTGCTGTTTGTACGTTAATTCAGAGGCCTAACTGAAGAAAGCGCAGACTACTGGTCAGAGCATCTAGGCTGGCAGAAACCGTCAGCCTAAGGGGGCCAAACCAATGTGGAGCAGGGTAAAACCGCCCACCCCCCCAGCGTCTCTGCACATCTCTTTCCTGGACCCTTAAAGGTCATTAGAATCTATAAAACTGCCAATGCTGGTGCTCAGGCAGACGAGCAGTGAGGGAGGAGGCCTGCGGACAATCAACCTCACCTGGAGGCTGCTGGGGAGAAGTCCTGCCCCTCCCCCCGGGTATGAGGACACCCAACTCAGCATGAAGCATTTACAGAAGACGTGTCTGCACCCTCAGCGCCCCAAGAATGAGGAATGGGACAAAAGGCAGAGGAGGGCTTTGTCACTGGCAAAGCCCATTAAAAATTCCTGGGAGATAACAATAGAATCTGGGCAATAAAATAAAGTCTAACCATTTTTTCCTTTGTGCTTTGTCTAATTTCACTTGCTCCTAGGTTTCCACATGCAGAGGACCCACACCCGACACTTCAGACCCGACAATGATGCACTTGGACAAAAAGAGCATATGCGTTTTTTTCTGTATGAATTCAGGAAAAAAACCATAGGCCCCTTTTGGCCAACCAAGCAAGCCGGAAATGCAATTCAGCACTACAAAGAAGTCTGACTTCCCATCGGTCAAAATGGCCTTCCTAAAAAAGTGTAAAAAGAAGAAATGCAGGAGAGGACAGGGAGGAAAGGGAGCCTTGTTACACTGATGGGTGGGATGTAAATTGCCAATGACGACTCTGGAGGAGGGTATGGTGTTTCCTAAAACATCTAAAAAACACAGCTAGAGAGAAAGGGGCACATCCACTCATGGGCGTATAAATTGGGAAAATTAAAAATCAGCAAAACACAGGCACCCCAAATTTTAGGGCTGCTCTGTTGACAAGAACCTCCACTTAATTCTACCTTAAATATCCCACGAAAGAGAAAAATGGATAAAGAAGTTGTGCTCCATATGTAAAATGGAATATCAATCGAGGGTGAAATCAATATCATAAGGCTAGTAGCAGCATGATGAGTGGATTTAGGTACGATGATTCGAAGTGAAATAAGTCACACAGAAAAAGACACTTATCATAAGACATCACTAACAGAGGGAATGTAAAAACCGCTACACTTGAACGGAATTACAAAACAGAACAGAGTCACACATTTAGAAAACACACTATGGATGCTTAACGGGAAAGGTGAGGTGGGGTGATGCATAAAACAAGGATTTCAAATTAGCTCAGATACCGTTCCATAAACCCAATATGTAATAGACAAGACCTACTCCAAGCTCAGAGAACTGGACTCAACACGCCCGATTCACCGCACAAGAATATATCTGACTAGTAATAATCTTAAAACCTATGTATTGATATCTCTCTGTTAGTGTGTCAAGTGGGTGTAAAGCGGCATAAACACAGCCGTGAAAAGCAGCTAAACCCCATTATAAAAATAAATTACTTTTAAAAACCCAGGAAACAAAGACAGGAAAAGAGAGAGAAATTCTTACACAATTCGTTCAGGGGCTGTGATGCAACCTGGATTGACCATATCTAGACCCACAGCTGGATGAGACATAAGGGTGGACACTCTTGGGGCTGAGAGGTTTGGTGAGGTTGGGTGAGCAAACGCAGACCCTTTAAAGTAATACTGCGTGCTACCCATCGCATGGGTCCCAAATCTCCAGGTTCAAGGGCATCTTCCTACATCTAAAACATGCATGAGAAACCCAGAAGATGGTACACCGTGTGATGGGGAAAGGTTTCTAAAACGCACCTCATTTCTCATGTCCTTTTGCTCGGGTTCGCCATTCCAGTCACTTTACTAGCAATCTCCCTACTTGGAGCATCAGCACCTTTAACCTCCTGTTCCATACAGGTTGCAATTTGTCCTGAGGATGAACGGGAAGACGGGGAACCAATGACAGACTAGCTCTTGGTGTTGGGACAGGCACAGGTCACTCTATTTTCCCATCAGGAAGAAGAATTAACCACAGGCTCAGCCTGCCCCCCGGAACAAGAACAGGGCCTGAAGCCATCCTGCGCATTTGCGGCCAGCTCCCAAAAAAGCGAGTTGTAAAATGGAGCTTCAGGGCACTGCAATTCACAAACCTGCACAGTTATAAATGATAACTCTCGTCCACAAATATATTGAGGGAAGGCAAAGAAGAGGATTTGAAATCAAGGCAGAATTGCAGGAAACAGATTTCAGGAGGTAGATTCGAATCGCCTTTAAAGCACATGAAAAGCAGGAAAACGTTGACAATGATGCCCTTGGCCAAAAACGGCGTATGCGTTTTTTCCTGAATATATTCAGGAAAAAACGCATACGCCCTTTTTGGCCAACCAAGCAACCTGGAAAGGCAAATCAGCGCTACAAAGAAGTCTCGCTTCCCATCGGTCAAAAGGGCCATGCTGAAAAAAGTGTCAAAACCAGAAATGCAGGACAGGCCATGGAGAAATGGGAGCCTTGCTACACTGATGGGCGTGATGTAAATTGCCAACAGCCACTCTGGAGTAGTGTACGGTGTGTTCTGAAACATCTAAAAAACACAGCTTAGAGAGCATAGGGCACTTCCACGCATGGGGGTATAAAGTGGGAAAATTAAAAATCAGCAAGACACAAGAACCCCAAAGTTTAGGGCTGCTCTGTTGACAAGGACCTCCACTTCATTCCACCTTAAATATCCCAGGAAAGCGAAAAATGGATAAAAAAGTTGTGTTCCTTATGTACAATGGAATATCACTCAGCCATGAAATCAATGTCATAAGGCTAGTAGCGGCATGATGAGTGGATTTAGGTACGACGATTCTAAGTGAAATAAGTCACACAGAAAAGGACACTTCTCATAAGGTGTCACTTATAGAGGGAATGTAAAAGCCGTTACACTTGAACTGAATTACAAAACAGAACAGAGTCACACATGCAGAAAACACACTATGGCTGCTTAACGGGAAAGGTGAGGTGGGGTGATACATAAAACAAGAGTTTCAAATTAGCTCAGATACCGTTCCATAAACCCAATATGTAATAGACAAGACCTACTCCAAGCTCAGAGAACTGGACTCAACACGCCCGATTCACCGCACAAGAATATATCTGACTAGTAATAATCTTAAAACCTATGTATTGATATCTCTCTGTTAGTGTGTCAAGTGGGTGTAAAGCGGCATAAACACAGCCGTGAAAAGCAGCTAAACCCCATTATAAAAATAAATTACTTTTAAAAACCCATGAAACAAAGACAGGGAAAGAGAGAGAAATTCTTACACAATTCGTTCAGGGGCTGTGATGCAACCTGGATTGACCATATCTAGACCCACAGCTGGATGAGACATAAGGGTGGACACTCTTGGGGCTGAGAGGTTTGGTGAGGTTGGGTGAGCAAACGCAGACCCTTTAAAGTACTACTGCGTGCTACCCATCGCATGGGTCCCAAATCTCCAGGTTCAAGGGCATCTTCCTACATCGTAAACATGCATGAGAAACCCAGAAGATGGTACACCGTGTGATGGGGAAAGGTTTCTACAACGCACCTCATTTCTCATCTCCTTGTGCTCGGGTTCGCCATTCCAGCCACTTTACTAGCAATCTCCCTACTTGGAGCATCAGCACCTTTAACCTCCTGTTCCATACAGGTTGCAATTTGTCCTGAGGATGAACGGGAAGACGGGGAACCAATGAGAGACTAGCTCTTGGTGTTGGGACAGGCACAGGTCACTCTATTTTCCCATCAGGAAGAAGAATTAACCACAGGCTCAGCCTGCACCCCGGAACCAGAACAGGGACTGAAGCCATCCTGCGCTTTTGCGGCCAGCTCCCAAAAAAGCGAGTTGTAAAATGGATCGTCAGGGAACTGCAATTCACAAACCTGCAGAATTATAAATGATAACTCTCGTCCACAAATATATTGAGGGAAGGCAAAGAAGAGGATTTGAAATCAAGGTAGAATTGCAGGAAACAGATTTCAGGAGGTAGATTCGAATCGCCTTTAAAGCACATGAAAAGCAGCAAAACGTTGACAATGATGCCCTTGGCCAAAAAGGGCGTATGCCTTTTTTCCTGAATATATTCAGGAAAAAACGCATACGCCCTTTTTGGCCAACCAAGCAACCTGGAAAGGCAAATCAGCGCTACAAAGAAGTCTCGCTTCCCATCGGTCAAAAGGGACATGCTGAAAAAAGTGTCAAAACCAGAAATGCAGGACAGGCCATGGAGAAATGGGAGCCTTGCTACACTGATGGGTGTTATGTAAATTGCCAACAGCCACTCTGGAGAAGTGTACGGTGTGTTCTGAAACATCTAAAAAACACAGCTTAGAGAGCATAGGGCACTTCCACGCATGGGGGTATAAAGTGGGAAAATTAAAAATCAGCAAGACACAAGAACCCCAAAGTTTAGGGCTGCTCTGTTGACAAGGACCTCCACTTCATTCCACCTTAAATATCCCAGGAAAGCAAAAAATGGATAAAAAAGTTGTGGTCCTTATGTACAATGGAATATCACTCAGCCATGAAATCAATGTCATAAGGCTAGTAGCGGCATGATGAGTGGATTTTGGTACGACGATTCTAAGTGAAATAAGTCACACAGAAAAGGACACTTCTCATAAGGTGTCACTTATAGAGGGAATGTAAAAACCGTTACACTTGAACTGAATTACAAAACAGAACAGAGTCACACATGCAGAAAACACACTATGGCTGCTTAACTGGAAAGGTGAGGTGGGGTGATACATAAAACAAGAGTTTCAAATTAGCTCAGATACCGTTCCATAAACCCAATATGTAATAGACAAGACCTACTCCTTGCTCAGAGAACTGGACTCAACACGCCCGATTCACCGCACAAGAATATATCTGACTAGTAATAATCTTAAAACCTATGTATTGATATCTCTCTGTTAGTGTGTCAAGTGGGTGTAAAGCGGCATAAACACAGCCGTGAAAAGCAGCTAAACCCCATTATAAAAATAAATTACTTTTAAAAACCCATGAAACAAAGACAGTGAAAGAGAGAGAAATTCTTACACAATTCGTTCAGGGGCTGTGATGCAACCTGGATTGACCATATCTAGACCCACAGCTGGATGAGACATAAGGGTGGACACTCTTGGGGCTGAGAGGTTTGGTGAGGTTGGGTGAGCAAACGCAGACCCTTTAAAGTAATACTGCGTGCTACCCATCGCATGGGTCCCAAATCTCCAGGTTCAAGGGCATCTTCCTACATCGAAAACATGCATGAGAAACCCAGAAGATGGTACACCGTGTGATGGGGAAAGGTTTCTAAAACGCACCTCATTTCTCATCTCCTTGTGCTCGGGTTCGCCATTCCAGCCACTTTACTAGCAATCTCCCTACTTGGAGCATCAGCACCTTTAACCTCCTGTTCCATACAGGTTGCAAATTGTCCTGAGGATGAACGGGAAGACGGGGAACCAATGAGAGATTAGCTCTTGGTGTTGGGACAGGCACAGGTCACTCTATTTTCCCATCAGGAAAAAGAATTAACCACAGGCTCAGCCTGCACCCCGGAACCAGAAAAGGGCCTGAAGCCATCCTGCGCTTTTGCGGCCACCTCCCAAAAAAGCGAGTTGTAAAATGGAGCTTCAGGGCACTGCAATTCACAAACCTGCACAGTTATAAATGATAACTCTCGTCCACAAATATATTGAGGGAAGGCAAAGAAGAGGATTTGAAATCAAGGCAGAATTGCAGGAAACAGATTTCAGGAGGTAGATTCGAATCGCCTTTAAAGCACATGAAAAGCGGCAAAACGTTGACAATGATGCCCTTGGCCAAAAAGGGCGTATGCGTTTTTTGCTGAATATATTCAGGAAAAAACGCATACGCCCTTTTTGGCCAACCAAGCAACCTGGAAAGGCAAATCAGTGCTACAAAGAAGTCTCGCTTCCCATCGGTCAAAAGGGCCATGCTGAAAAAAGTGTCAAAACCAGAAATGCAGGACAGGCCATGGAGAAATGGGAGCCTTGCTACACTGATGGGCGGGATGTAAATTGCCAACAGCCACTCTGGAGAAGTGTACGGTGTGTTCTGAAACATCTAAAAAACACAGCTTAGAGAGCATAGGGCACTTCCACGTATGGGGGTATAAAGTGGGAAAATTAAAAATCAGCAAGACACAAGAACCCCAAAGTTTAGGGCTGCTCTGTTGACAAGGACCTCCACTTCATTCCACCTTAAATATCCCAGGAAAGCGAAAAATGGATAAAAAATTTGTGGTCCTTATGTACAGTGGAATATCACTCAGCCATGAAATCAATGTCATAAGGCTAGTAGCAGCATGATGAGTGGATTTAGGTACGACGATTCTAAGTGAAATAAGTCACACAGAAAAGGACACTTCTCATAAGGTGTCACTTATAGAGGGAATGTAAAAACCGTTACACTTGAACTGAATTACAAAACAGAACAGAGTCACACATGCAGAAAACACACTATGGCTGCTTAACAGGAAAGGTGAGGTGGGGTGATGCATAAAACAAGAGTTTCAAATTAGCTCAGATACCGTTCCATAAACCCAATATGTAATAGACAAGACCTACTCCAAGCTCAGAGAACTGGACTCAACACGCCCGATTCACCGCACAAGAATATATCTGACTAGTAATAATCTTAAAACCTATGTATTGATATCTCTCTGTTAGTGGGTCAAGTGGGTGTAAAGCGGCCTAAACACAGCCGTGAAAAGCAGCTACACCCCATTATAAAAATAAATTACTTTTAAAAACCCATGAAACAAAGACAGGGAAAGAGAGAGAAATTCGTACACAATTCGTTCAGGGGCTGTGATGCAACCTGGATTGACCATATCTAGACCCACAGCTGGATGAGACATAAGGGTGGACACTCTTGGGGCTGAGAGGTTTGGTGAGGTTGGGTGAGCAAACGCAGACCCTTTAAAGTACTACTGCGTGCTACCCATCGCATGGGTCCCAAATCTCCAGGTTCAAGGACATCTTCCTACATCGTAAACATGCATGAGAAACCCAGAAGATGGTACACCGTGTGATGGGGAAAGGTTTCTACAACGCACCTCATTTCTCATCTCCTTGTGCTCGGGTTCGCCATTCCAGCCACTTTACTAGCAATCTCCCTACTTGGAGCATCAGCACCTTTAACCTCCTGTTCCATACAGCTTGCAATTTGTCCTGAGGATGAACGGGAAGACGGGGAACCAATGAGAGACTAGCTCTTGGTGTTGGGACAGGCACAGGTCACTCTATTTTCCCATCAGGAAGAAGAATTAACCACAGGCTCAGCCTGCACCCCGGAACCAGAACAGGGCCTGAAGCCATCCTGCGCTTTTGCGGCCAGCTCCCAAAAAAGCGAGTTGTAAAATGGAGCTTCAGGGAACTGCAATTCACAAACCTGCAGAGTTATAAATGATAACTCTCGTCCACAAATATATTGAGGGAAGGCAAAGAAGAGGATTTGAAATCAAGGTAGAATTGCAGGAAACAGATTTCAGGAGGTAGATTCGAATCGCCTTTAAAGCACATGAAAAGCAGCAAAACGTTGACAATGATGCCCTTGGCCAAAAAGGGCGTATGCCTTTTTTCCTGAATATATTCAGGAAAAAACGCATACGCCCTTTTTGGCGAACCAAGCAACCTGGAAAGGCAAATCAGCGCTACAAAGAAGTCTCGCTTCCCATCGGTCAAAAGGGACATGCTGAAAAAAGTGTCAAAACCAGAAATGCAGGACAGGCCATGGAGAAATGGGAGCCTTGCTACACTGATGGGTGTTATGTAAATTGCCAACAGCCACTCTGGAGAAGTGTACGGTGTGTTCTGAAACATCTAAAAAACACAGCTTAGAGAGCATAGGGCACTTCCACGCATGGGGGTATAAAGTGGGAAAATTAAAAATCAGCAAGACACAAGAACCCCAAAGTTTAGGGCTGCTCTGTTGACAAGGACCTCCACTTCATTCCACCTTAAATATCCCAGGAAAGCAAAAAATGGATAAAAAAGTTGTGGTCCTTATGTACAATGGAATATCACTCAGCCATGAAATCAATGTCATAAGGCTAGTAGCGGCATGATGAGTGGATTTTGGTACGACGATTCTAAGTGAAATAAGTCACACAGAAAAGGACACTTCTCATAAGGTGTCACTTATAGAGGGAATGTAAAAACCGTTACACTTGAACTGAATTACAAAACAGAACAGAGTCACACATGCAGAAAATACACTATGGCTGCTTAACGGGAAAGGTGAGGTGGGGTGATACATAAAACAAGAGTTTTAAATTAGCTCAGATACCGTTCCATAAACCCAATATGTAATAGACAAGACCTACTCCTTGCTCAGAGAACTGGACTCAACACGCCCGATTCACCGCACAAGAATATAACTGACTAGTAATAATCTTAAAACCTATGTATTGATATCTCTCTGTTAGTGTGTCAAGTGGGTGTAAAGCGGCATAAACACAGCCGTGAAAAGCAGCTAAACCCCATTATAAAAATAAATTACTTTTAAAAACCCAGGAAACAAAGACAGGGAAAGAGAGAGAAATTCTTACACAATTCGTTCAGGGGCTGTGATGCAACCTGGATTGACCATATGTAGACCCACAGCTGGATGAGACATAAGGGTGGACACTCTTGGGGCTGAGAGGTTTGGTGAGGTTGGGTGAGCAAACGCAGACCCTTTAAAGTAATACTGCGTGCTACCCATCGCATGGGTCCCAAATCTCCAGGTTCAAGGGCATCTTCCTACATCGAAAACATGCATGAGAAACCCAGAAGATGGTACACCGTGTGATGGGGAAAGGTTTCTAAAACGCACCTCATTTCTCATGTCCTTTTGCTCGGGTTCGCCATTCCAGCCACTTTACTAGCAATCTCCCTACTTGGAGCATCAGCACCTTTAACCTCCTGTTCCATACAGGTTGCAATTTGTCCTGAGGATGAACGGGAAGACGGGGAACCAATGAGAGACTAGCTCTTGGTGTTGGGACAGGCACAGGTCACTCTATTTTCCCATCAGGAAGAAGAATTAACCACAGGCTCAGCCTGCCCCCCGGAACAAGAACAGGGCCTGATGCCATCCTGCGCATTTGCGGCCACCTCCCAAAAAAGCGAGTTGTAAAATGGAGCTTCAGGGCACTGCAATTCACAAACCTGCACAGTTATAAATGATAACTCTCGTCCACAAATATATTGAGGGAAGGCAAAGAAGAGGATTTGAAATCAAGGCAGAATTGCAGGAAACAGATTTCAGGAGGTAGATTCGAATCGCCTTTAAAGCACATGAAAAGCAGGAAAACGTTGACAATGATGCCCTTGGCCAAAAACGGCGTATGCGTTTTTTCCTGAATATATTCAGGAAAAAACGCATACGCCCTTTTTGGCCAACCAAGCAACCTGGAAAGGCAAATCAGCGCTACAAAGAAGTCTCGCTTCCCATCGGTCAAAAGGGACATGCTGAAAAAAGTGTCAAAACCAGAAATGCAGGACAGGCCATGGAGAAATGGGAGCCTTGCTACACTGATGGGCGTGATGTAAATTGCCAACAGCCACTCTGGAGTAGTGTACGCTGTGTTCTGAAACATCTAAAAAACACAGCATAGAGAGCATAGGGCACTTCCACGCATGGGGGTATAAAGTGGGAAAATTAAAAATCAGCAAGACACAAGAACCCCAAAGTTTAGGGCTGCTCTGTTGACAAGGACCTCCACTTCATTCCACCTTAAATATCCCAGGAAAGCAAAAAATGGATAAAAAAGTTGTGGTCCTTATGTACAATGGAATATCACTCAGCCATGAAATCAATGTCATAAGGCTAGTAGCGGCATGATGAGTGGATTTTGGTACGACGATTCTAAGTGAAATAAGTCACACAGAAAAGGACACTTCTCATAAGGTGTCACTTATAGAGGGAATGTAAAAACCGTTACACTTGAACTGAATTACAAAACAGAACAGAGTCACACATGCAGAAAATACACTATGGCTGCTTAACGGGAAAGGTGAGGTGGGGTGATACATAAAACAAGAGTTTTAAATTAGCTCAGATACCGTTCCATAAACCCAATATGTAATAGACAAGACCTACTCCTTGCTCAGAGAACTGGACTCAACACGCCCGATTCACCGCACAAGAATATAACTGACTAGTAATAATCTTAAAACCTATGTATTGATATCTCTCTGTTAGTGTGTCAAGTGGGTGTAAAGCGGCATAAACACAGCCGTGAAAAGCAGCTAAACCCCATTATAAAAATAAATTACTTTTAAAAACCCAGGAAACAAAGACAGGGAAAGAGAGAGAAATTCTTACACAATTCGTTCAGGGGCTGTGATGCAACCTGGATTGACCATATGTAGACCCACAGCTGGATGAGACATAAGGGTGGACACTCTTGGGGCTGAGAGGTTTGGTGAGGTTGGGTGAGCAAACGCAGACCCTTTAAAGTAATACTGCGTGCTACCCATCGCATGGGTCCCAAATCTCCAGGTTCAAGGGCATCTTCCTACATCGAAAACATGCATGAGAAACCCAGAAGATGGTACACCGTGTGATGGGGAAAGGTTTCTAAAACGCACCTCATTTCTCATGTCCTTTTGCTCGGGTTCGCCATTCCAGCCACTTTACTAGCAATCTCCCTACTTGGAGCATCAGCACCTTTAACCTCCTGTTCCATACAGGTTGCAATTTGTCCTGAGGATGAACGGGAAGACGGGGAACCAATGAGAGACTAGCTCTTGGTGTTGGGACAGGCACAGGTCACTCTATTTTCCCATCAGGAAGAAGAATTAACCACAGGCTCAGCCTGCCCCCCGGAACAAGAACAGGGCCTGATGCCATCCTGCGCATTTGCGGCCACCTCCCAAAAAAGCGAGTTGTAAAATGGAGCTTCAGGGCACTGCAATTCACAAACCTGCACAGTTATAAATGATAACTCTCGTCCACAAATATATTGAGGGAAGGCAAAGAAGAGGATTTGAAATCAAGGCAGAATTGCAGGAAACAGATTTCAGGAGGTAGATTCGAATCGCCTTTAAAGCACATGAAAAGCAGGAAAACGTTGACAATGATGCCCTTGGCCAAAAACGGCGTATGCGTTTTTTCCTGAATATATTCAGGAAAAAACGCATACGCCCTTTTTGGCCAACCAAGCAACCTGGAAAGGCAAATCAGCGCTACAAAGAAGTCTCGCTTCCCATCGGTCAAAAGGGACATGCTGAAAAAAGTGTCAAAACCAGAAATGCAGGACAGGCCATGGAGAAATGGGAGCCTTGCTACACTGATGGGCGTGATGTAAATTGCCAACAGCCACTCTGGAGTAGTGTACGCTGTGTTCTGAAACATCTAAAAAACACAGCTTAGAGAGCATAGGGCACTTCCACGCATGGGGGTATAAAGTGGGAAAATTAAAAATCAGCAAGACACAAGAACCCCAAAGTTTAGGGCTGCTCTGTTGACAAGGACCTCCACTTCATTCCACCTTAAATATCCCAGGAAAGCGAAAAATGGATAAAAAAGTTGTGTTCCTTATGTACAATGGAATATCACTCAGCCATGAAATCAATGTCATAAGGCTAGTAGCGGCATGATGAGTGGATTTAGGTACGACGATTCTAAGTGAAATAAGTCACACAGAAAAGGACACTTCTCATAAGGTGTCACTTATAGAGGGAATGTAAAAGCCGTTACACTTGAACTGAATTACAAAACAGAACAGAGTCACACATGCAGAAAACACACTATGGCTGCTTAACGGGAAAGGTGAGGTGGGGTGATACATAAAACAAGAGTTTCAAATTAGCTCAGATACCGTTCCATAAACCCAATATGTAATAGACAAGACCTACTCCAAGCTCAGAGAACTGGACTCAACACGCCCGATTCACCGCACAAGAATATATCTGACTAGTAATAATCTTAAAACCTATGTATTGATATCTCTCTGTTAGTGTGTCAAGTGGGTGTAAAGCGGCATAAACACAGCCGTGAAAAGCAGCTAAACCCCATTATAAAAATAAATTACTTTTAAAAACCCATGAAACAAAGACAGTGAAAGAGAGAGAAATTCTTACACAATTCGTTCAGGGGCTGTGATGCAACCTGGATTGACCATATCTAGACCCACAGCTGGATGAGACATAAGGGTGGACACTCTTGGGGCTGAGAGGTTTGGTGAGGTTGGGTGAGCAAACGCAGACCCTTTAAAGTAATACTGCGTGCTACCCATCGCATGGGTCCCAAATCTCCAGGTTCAAGGGCATCTTCCTACATCGAAAACATGCATGAGAAACCCAGAAGATGGTACACCGTGTGATGGGGAAAGGTTTCTAAAACGCACCTCATTTCTCATCTCCTTGTGCTCGGGTTCGCCATTCCAGCCACTTTACTAGCAATCTCCCTACTTGGAGCATCAGCACCTTTAACCTCCTGTTCCATACAGGTTGCAAATTGTCCTGAGGATGAACGGGAAGACGGGGAACCAATGAGAGATTAGCTCTTGGTGTTGGGACAGGCACAGGTCACTCTATTTTCCCATCAGGAAAAAGAATTAACCACAGGCTCAGCCTGCACCCCGGAACCAGAAAAGGGCCTGAAGCCATCCTGCGCTTTTGCGGCCACCTCCCAAAAAAGCGAGTTGTAAAATGGAGCTTCAGGGCACTGCAATTCACAAACCTGCACAGTTATAAATGATAACTCTCGTCCACAAATATATTGAGGGAAGGCAAAGAAGAGGATTTGAAATCAAGGCAGAATTGCAGGAAACAGATTTCAGGAGGTAGATTCGAATCGCCTTTAAAGCACATGAAAAGCGGCAAAACGTTGACAATGATGCCCTTGGCCAAAAAGGGCGTATGCGTTTTTTGCTGAATATATTCAGGAAAAAACGCATACGCCCTTTTTGGCCAACCAAGCAACCTGGAAAGGCAAATCAGTGCTACAAAGAAGTCTCGCTTCCCATCGGTCAAAAGGGCCATGCTGAAAAAAGTGTCAAAACCAGAAATGCAGGACAGGCCATGGAGAAATGGGAGCCTTGCTACACTGATGGGCGGGATGTAAATTGCCAACAGCCACTCTGGAGAAGTGTACGGTGTGTTCTGAAACATCTAAAAAACACAGCTTAGAGAGCATAGGGCACTTCCACGTATGGGGGTATAAAGTGGGAAAATTAAAAATCAGCAAGACACAAGAACCCCAAAGTTTAGGGCTGCTCTGTTGACAAGGACCTCCACTTCATTCCACCTTAAATATCCCAGGAAAGCGAAAAATGGATAAAAAATTTGTGGTCCTTATGTACAGTGGAATATCACTCAGCCATGAAATCAATGTCATAAGGCTAGTAGCAGCATGATGAGTGGATTTAGGTACGACGATTCTAAGTGAAATAAGTCACACAGAAAAGGACACTTCTCATAAGGTGTCACTTATAGAGGGAATGTAAAAACCGTTACACTTGAACTGAATTACAAAACAGAACAGAGTCACACATGCAGAAAACACACTATGGCTGCTTAACAGGAAAGGTGAGGTGGGGTGATGCATAAAACAAGAGTTTCAAATTAGCTCAGATACCGTTCCATAAACCCAATATGTAATAGACAAGACCTACTCCAAGCTCAGAGAACTGGACTCAACACGCCCGATTCACCGCACAAGAATATATCTGACTAGTAATAATCTTAAAACCTATGTATTGATATCTCTCTGTTAGTGGGTCAAGTGGGTGTAAAGCGGCCTAAACACAGCCGTGAAAAGCAGCTACACCCCATTATAAAAATAAATTACTTTTAAAAACCCATGAAACAAAGACAGGGAAAGAGAGAGAAATTCGTACACAATTCGTTCAGGGGCTGTGATGCAACCTGGATTGACCATATCTAGACCCACAGCTGGATGAGACATAAGGGTGGACACTCTTGGGGCTGAGAGGTTTGGTGAGGTTGGGTGAGCAAACGCAGACCCTTTAAAGTACTACTGCGTGCTACCCATCGCATGGGTCCCAAATCTCCAGGTTCAAGGACATCTTCCTACATCGTAAACATGCATGAGAAACCCAGAAGATGGTACACCGTGTGATGGGGAAAGGTTTCTACAACGCACCTCATTTCTCATCTCCTTGTGCTCGGGTTCGCCATTCCAGCCACTTTACTAGCAATCTCCCTACTTGGAGCATCAGCACCTTTAACCTCCTGTTCCATACAGCTTGCAATTTGTCCTGAGGATGAACGGGAAGACGGGGAACCAATGAGAGACTAGCTCTTGGTGTTGGGACAGGCACAGGTCACTCTATTTTCCCATCAGGAAGAAGAATTAACCACAGGCTCAGCCTGCACCCCGGAACCAGAACAGGGCCTGAAGCCATCCTGCGCTTTTGCGGCCAGCTCCCAAAAAAGCGAGTTGTAAAATGGAGCTTCAGGGAACTGCAATTCACAAACCTGCAGAGTTATAAATGATAACTCTCGTCCACAAATATATTGAGGGAAGGCAAAGAAGAGGATTTGAAATCAAGGTAGAATTGCAGGAAACAGATTTCAGGAGGTAGATTCGAATCGCCTTTAAAGCACATGAAAAGCAGCAAAACGTTGACAATGATGCCCTTGGCCAAAAAGGGCGTATGCCTTTTTTCCTGAATATATTCAGGAAAAAACGCATACGCCCTTTTTGGCGAACCAAGCAACCTGGAAAGGCAAATCAGCGCTACAAAGAAGTCTCGCTTCCCATCGGTCAAAAGGGACATGCTGAAAAAAGTGTCAAAACCAGAAATGCAGGACAGGCCATGGAGAAATGGGAGCCTTGCTACACTGATGGGTGTTATGTAAATTGCCAACAGCCACTCTGGAGAAGTGTACGGTGTGTTCTGAAACATCTAAAAAACACAGCTTAGAGAGCATAGGGCACTTCCACGCATGGGGGTATAAAGTGGGAAAATTAAAAATCAGCAAGACACAAGAACCCCAAAGTTTAGGGCTGCTCTGTTGACAAGGACCTCCACTTCATTCCACCTTAAATATCCCAGGAAAGCAAAAAATGGATAAAAAAGTTGTGGTCCTTATGTACAATGGAATATCACTCAGCCATGAAATCAATGTCATAAGGCTAGTAGCGGCATGATGAGTGGATTTTGGTACGACGATTCTAAGTGAAATAAGTCACACAGAAAAGGACACTTCTCATAAGGTGTCACTTATAGAGGGAATGTAAAAACCGTTACACTTGAACTGAATTACAAAACAGAACAGAGTCACACATGCAGAAAATACACTATGGCTGCTTAACGGGAAAGGTGAGGTGGGGTGATACATAAAACAAGAGTTTTAAATTAGCTCAGATACCGTTCCATAAACCCAATATGTAATAGACAAGACCTACTCCTTGCTCAGAGAACTGGACTCAACACGCCCGATTCACCGCACAAGAATATAACTGACTAGTAATAATCTTAAAACCTATGTATTGATATCTCTCTGTTAGTGTGTCAAGTGGGTGTAAAGCGGCATAAACACAGCCGTGAAAAGCAGCTAAACCCCATTATAAAAATAAATTACTTTTAAAAACCCAGGAAACAAAGACAGGGAAAGAGAGAGAAATTCTTACACAATTCGTTCAGGGGCTGTGATGCAACCTGGATTGACCATATGTAGACCCACAGCTGGATGAGACATAAGGGTGGACACTCTTGGGGCTGAGAGGTTTGGTGAGGTTGGGTGAGCAAACGCAGACCCTTTAAAGTAATACTGCGTGCTACCCATCGCATGGGTCCCAAATCTCCAGGTTCAAGGGCATCTTCCTACATCGAAAACATGCATGAGAAACCCAGAAGATGGTACACCGTGTGATGGGGAAAGGTTTCTAAAACGCACCTCATTTCTCATGTCCTTTTGCTCGGGTTCGCCATTCCAGCCACTTTACTAGCAATCTCCCTACTTGGAGCATCAGCACCTTTAACCTCCTGTTCCATACAGGTTGCAATTTGTCCTGAGGATGAACGGGAAGACGGGGAACCAATGAGAGACTAGCTCTTGGTGTTGGGACAGGCACAGGTCACTCTATTTTCCCATCAGGAAGAAGAATTAACCACAGGCTCAGCCTGCCCCCCGGAACAAGAACAGGGCCTGATGCCATCCTGCGCATTTGCGGCCACCTCCCAAAAAAGCGAGTTGTAAAATGGAGCTTCAGGGCACTGCAATTCACAAACCTGCACAGTTATAAATGATAACTCTCGTCCACAAATATATTGAGGGAAGGCAAAGAAGAGGATTTGAAATCAAGGCAGAATTGCAGGAAACAGATTTCAGGAGGTAGATTCGAATCGCCTTTAAAGCACATGAAAAGCAGGAAAACGTTGACAATGATGCCCTTGGCCAAAAACGGCGTATGCGTTTTTTCCTGAATATATTCAGGAAAAAACGCATACGCCCTTTTTGGCCAACCAAGCAACCTGGAAAGGCAAATCAGCGCTACAAAGAAGTCTCGCTTCCCATCGGTCAAAAGGGACATGCTGAAAAAAGTGTCAAAACCAGAAATGCAGGACAGGCCATGGAGAAATGGGAGCCTTGCTACACTGATGGGCGTGATGTAAATTGCCAACAGCCACTCTGGAGTAGTGTACGCTGTGTTCTGAAACATCTAAAAAACACAGCTTAGAGAGCATAGGGCACTTCCACGCATGGGGGTATAAAGTGGGAAAATTAAAAATCAGCAAGACACAAGAACCCCAAAGTTTAGGGCTGCTCTGTTGACAAGGACCTCCACTTCATTCCACCTTAAATATCCCAGGAAAGCGAAAAATGGATAAAAAAGTTGTGTTCCTTATGTACAATGGAATATCACTCAGCCATGAAATCAATGTCATAAGGCTAGTAGCGGCATGATGAGTGGATTTAGGTACGACGATTCTAAGTGAAATAAGTCACACAGAAAAGGACACTTCTCATAAGGTGTCACTTATAGAGGGAATGTAAAAGCCGTTACACTTGAACTGAATTACAAAACAGAACAGAGTCACACATGCAGAAAACACACTATGGCTGCTTAACGGGAAAGGTGAGGTGGGGTGATACATAAAACAAGAGTTTCAAATTAGCTCAGATACCGTTCCATAAACCCAATATGTAATAGACAAGACCTACTCCAAGCTCAGAGAACTGGACTCAACACGCCCGATTCACCGCACAAGAATATATCTGACTAGTAATAATCTTAAAACCTATGTATTGATATCTCTCTGTTAGTGTGTCAAGTGGGTGTAAAGCGGCATAAACACAGCCGTGAAAAGCAGCTAAACCCCATTATAAAAATAAATTACTTTTAAAAACCCATGAAACAAAGACAGTGAAAGAGAGAGAAATTCTTACACAATTCGTTCAGGGGCTGTGATGCAACCTGGATTGACCATATCTAGACCCACAGCTGGATGAGACATAAGGGTGGACACTCTTGGGGCTGAGAGGTTTGGTGAGGTTGGGTGAGCAAACGCAGACCCTTTAAAGTAATACTGCGTGCTACCCATCGCATGGGTCCCAAATCTCCAGGTTCAAGGGCATCTTCCTACATCGAAAACATGCATGAGAAACCCAGAAGATGGTACACCGTGTGATGGGGAAAGGTTTCTAAAACGCACCTCATTTC
Source organism: Balaenoptera physalus (assembly GCF_965194825.1). NCBI lineage: Eukaryota > Metazoa > Chordata > Mammalia > Artiodactyla > Balaenopteridae > Balaenoptera > Balaenoptera physalus. Next base: position 1,229,723 of record NW_028126419.1, on the reverse strand, counting down.
TCATCTCCTTGTGCTCGGGTTCGCCATTCCAGCCACTTTACTAGCAATCTCCCTACTTGGAGCATCAGCACCTTTAACCTCCTGTTCCATACAGGTTGCAAATTGTCCTGAGGATGAACGGGAAGACGGGGAACCAATGAGAGATTAGCTCTTGGTGTTGGGACAGGCACAGGTCACTCTATTTTCCCATCAGGAAAAAGAATTAACCACAGGCTCAGCCTGCACCCCGGAACCAGAAAAGGGCCTGAAGCCATCCTGCGCTTTTGCGGCCACCTCCCAAAAAAGCGAGTTGTAAAATGGAGCTTCAGGGCACTGCAATTCACAAACCTGCACAGTTATAAATGATAACTCTCGTCCACAAATATATTGAGGGAAGGCAAAGAAGAGGATTTGAAATCAAGGCAGAATTGCAGGAAACAGATTTCAGGAGGTAGATTCGAATCGCCTTTAAAGCACATGAAAAGCGGCAAAACGTTGACAATGATGCCCTTGGCCAAAAAGGGCGTATGCGTTTTTTGCTGAATATATTCAGGAAAAAACGCATACGCCCTTTTTGGCCAACCAAGCAACCTGGAAAGGCAAATCAGTGCTACAAAGAAGTCTCGCTTCCCATCGGTCAAAAGGGCCATGCTGAAAAAAGTGTCAAAACCAGAAATGCAGGACAGGCCATGGAGAAATGGGAGCCTTGCTACACTGATGGGCGGGATGTAAATTGCCAACAGCCACTCTGGAGAAGTGTACGGTGTGTTCTGAAACATCTAAAAAACACAGCTTAGAGAGCATAGGGCACTTCCACGTATGGGGGTATAAAGTGGGAAAATTAAAAATCAGCAAGACACAAGAACCCCAAAGTTTAGGGCTGCTCTGTTGACAAGGACCTCCACTTCATTCCACCTTAAATATCCCAGGAAAGCGAAAAATGGATAAAAAATTTGTGGTCCTTATGTACAGTGGAATATCACTCAGCCATGAAATCAATGTCATAAGGCTAGTAGCAGCATGATGAGTGGATTTAGGTACGACGATTCTAAGTGAAATAAGTCACACAGAAAAGGACACTTCTCATAAGGTGTCACTTATAGAGGGAATGTAAAAACCGTTACACTTGAACTGAATTACAAAACAGAACAGAGTCACACATGCAGAAAACACACTATGGCTGCTTAACAGGAAAGGTGAGGTGGGGTGATGCATAAAACAAGAGTTTCAAATTAGCTCAGATACCGTTCCATAAACCCAATATGTAATAGACAAGACCTACTCCAAGCTCAGAGAACTGGACTCAACACGCCCGATTCACCGCACAAGAATATATCTGACTAGTAATAATCTTAAAACCTATGTATTGATATCTCTCTGTTAGTGGGTCAAGTGGGTGTAAAGCGGCCTAAACACAGCCGTGAAAAGCAGCTACACCCCATTATAAAAATAAATTACTTTTAAAAACCCATGAAACAAAGACAGGGAAAGAGAGAGAAATTCGTACACAATTCGTTCAGGGGCTGTGATGCAACCTGGATTGACCATATCTAGACCCACAGCTGGATGAGACATAAGGGTGGACACTCTTGGGGCTGAGAGGTTTGGTGAGGTTGGGTGAGCAAACGCAGACCCTTTAAAGTACTACTGCGTGCTACCCATCGCATGGGTCCCAAATCTCCAGGTTCAAGGACATCTTCCTACATCGTAAACATGCATGAGAAACCCAGAAGATGGTACACCGTGTGATGGGGAAAGGTTTCTACAACGCACCTCATTTCTCATCTCCTTGTGCTCGGGTTCGCCATTCCAGCCACTTTACTAGCAATCTCCCTACTTGGAGCATCAGCACCTTTAACCTCCTGTTCCATACAGCTTGCAATTTGTCCTGAGGATGAACGGGAAGACGGGGAACCAATGAGAGACTAGCTCTTGGTGTTGGGACAGGCACAGGTCACTCTATTTTCCCATCAGGAAGAAGAATTAACCACAGGCTCAGCCTGCACCCCGGAACCAGAACAGGGCCTGAAGCCATCCTGCGCTTTTGCGGCCAGCTCCCAAAAAAGCGAGTTGTAAAATGGAGCTTCAGGGAACTGCAATTCACAAACCTGCAGAGTTATAAATGATAACTCTCGTCCACAAATATATTGAGGGAAGGCAAAGAAGAGGATTTGAAATCAAGGTAGAATTGCAGGAAACAGATTTCAGGAGGTAGATTCGAATCGCCTTTAAAGCACATGAAAAGCAGCAAAACGTTGACAATGATGCCCTTGGCCAAAAAGGGCGTATGCCTTTTTTCCTGAATATATTCAGGAAAAAACGCATACGCCCTTTTTGGCGAACCAAGCAACCTGGAAAGGCAAATCAGCGCTACAAAGAAGTCTCGCTTCCCATCGGTCAAAAGGGACATGCTGAAAAAAGTGTCAAAACCAGAAATGCAGGACAGGCCATGGAGAAATGGGAGCCTTGCTACACTGATGGGTGTTATGTAAATTGCCAACAGCCACTCTGGAGAAGTGTACGGTGTGTTCTGAAACATCTAAAAAACACAGCTTAGAGAGCATAGGGCACTTCCACGCATGGGGGTATAAAGTGGGAAAATTAAAAATCAGCAAGACACAAGAACCCCAAAGTTTAGGGCTGCTCTGTTGACAAGGACCTCCACTTCATTCCACCTTAAATATCCCAGGAAAGCAAAAAATGGATAAAAAAGTTGTGGTCCTTATGTACAATGGAATATCACTCAGCCATGAAATCAATGTCATAAGGCTAGTAGCGGCATGATGAGTGGATTTTGGTACGACGATTCTAAGTGAAATAAGTCACACAGAAAAGGACACTTCTCATAAGGTGTCACTTATAGAGGGAATGTAAAAACCGTTACACTTGAACTGAATTACAAAACAGAACAGAGTCACACATGCAGAAAATACACTATGGCTGCTTAACGGGAAAGGTGAGGTGGGGTGATACATAAAACAAGAGTTTTAAATTAGCTCAGATACCGTTCCATAAACCCAATATGTAATAGACAAGACCTACTCCTTGCTCAGAGAACTGGACTCAACACGCCCGATTCACCGCACAAGAATATAACTGACTAGTAATAATCTTAAAACCTATGTATTGATATCTCTCTGTTAGTGTGTCAAGTGGGTGTAAAGCGGCATAAACACAGCCGTGAAAAGCAGCTAAACCCCATTATAAAAATAAATTACTTTTAAAAACCCAGGAAACAAAGACAGGGAAAGAGAGAGAAATTCTTACACAATTCGTTCAGGGGCTGTGATGCAACCTGGATTGACCATATGTAGACCCACAGCTGGATGAGACATAAGGGTGGACACTCTTGGGGCTGAGAGGTTTGGTGAGGTTGGGTGAGCAAACGCAGACCCTTTAAAGTAATACTGCGTGCTACCCATCGCATGGGTCCCAAATCTCCAGGTTCAAGGGCATCTTCCTACATCGAAAACATGCATGAGAAACCCAGAAGATGGTACACCGTGTGATGGGGAAAGGTTTCTAAAACGCACCTCATTTCTCATGTCCTTTTGCTCGGGTTCGCCATTCCAGCCACTTTACTAGCAATCTCCCTACTTGGAGCATCAGCACCTTTAACCTCCTGTTCCATACAGGTTGCAATTTGTCCTGAGGATGAACGGGAAGACGGGGAACCAATGAGAGACTAGCTCTTGGTGTTGGGACAGGCACAGGTCACTCTATTTTCCCATCAGGAAGAAGAATTAACCACAGGCTCAGCCTGCCCCCCGGAACAAGAACAGGGCCTGATGCCATCCTGCGCATTTGCGGCCACCTCCCAAAAAAGCGAGTTGTAAAATGGAGCTTCAGGGCACTGCAATTCACAAACCTGCACAGTTATAAATGATAACTCTCGTCCACAAATATATTGAGAGAAGGCAAAGAAGAGGATTTGAAATCAAGGCAGAATTGCAGGAAACAGATTTCAGGAGGTAGATTCGAATCGCCTTTAAAGCACATGAAAAGCAGGAAAACGTTGACAATGATGCCCTTGGCCAAAAACGGCGTATGCGTTTTTTCCTGAATATATTCAGGAAAAAACGCATACGCCCTTTTTGGCCAACCAAGCAACCTGGAAAGGCAAATCAGCGCTACAAAGAAGTCTCGCTTCCCATCGGTCAAAAGGGACATGCTGAAAAAAGTGTCAAAACCAGAAATGCAGGACAGGCCATGGAGAAATGGGAGCCTTGCTACACGGATGGGCGTGATGTAAATTGCCAACAGCCACTCTGGAGTAGTGTACGCTGTGTTCTGAAACATCTAAAAAACACAGCTTAGAGAGCATAGGGCACTTCCACGCATGGGGGTATAAAGTGGGAAAATTAAAAATCAGCAAGACACAAGAACCCCAAAGTTTAGGGCTGCTCTGTTGACAAGGACCTCCACTTCATTCCACCTTAAATATCCCAGGAAAGCGAAAAATGGATAAAAAAGTTGTGTTCCTTATGTACAATGGAATATCACTCAGCCATGAAATCAATGTCATAAGGCTAGTAGCGGCATGATGAGTGGATTTAGGTACGACGATTCTAAGTGAAATAAGTCACACAGAAAAGGACACTTCTCATAAGGTGTCACTTATAGAGGGAATGTAAAAGCCGTTACACTTGAACTGAATTACAAAACAGAACAGAGTCACACATGCAGAAAACACACTATGGCTGCTTAACGGGAAAGGTGAGGTGGGGTGATACATAAAACAAGAGTTTCAAATTAGCTCAGATACCGTTCCATAAACCCAATATGTAATAGACAAGACCTACTCCAAGCTCAGAGAACTGGACTCAACACGCCCGATTCACCGCACAAGAATATATCTGACTAGTAATAATCTTAAAACCTATGTATTGATATCTCTCTGTTAGTGTGTCAAGTGGGTGTAAAGCGGCATAAACACAGCCGTGAAAAGCAGCTAAACCCCATTATAAAAATAAATTACTTTTAAAAACCCATGAAACAAAGACAGGGAAAGAGAGAGAAATTCTTACACAATTCGTTCAGGGGCTGTGATGCAACCTGGATTGACCATATCTAGACCCACAGCTGGATGAGACATAAGGGTGGACACTCTTGGGGCTGAGAGGTTTGGTGAGGTTGGGTGAGCAAACGCAGACCCTTTAAAGTACTACTGCGTGCTACCCATCGCATTGGTCCCAAATCTCCAGGTTCAAGGGCATCTTCCTACATCGTAAACATGCATGAGAAACCCAGAAGATGGTACACCGTGTGATGGGGAAAGGTTTCTACAACGCACCTCATTTCTCATCTCCTTGTGCTCGGGTTCGCCATTCCAGCCACTTTACTAGCAATCTCCCTACTTGGAGCATCAGCACCTTTAACCTCCTGTTCCATACAGGTTGCAATTTGTCCTGAGGATGAACGGGAAGACGGGGAACCAATGAGAGACTAGCTCTTGGTGTTCGGACAGGCACAGGTCACTCTATTTTCCCATCAGGAAGAAGAATTAACCACAGGCTCAGCCTGCCCCCCGGAACCAGAACAGGGCCTGAAGCCATCCTGCGCTTTTGCGGCCAGCTCCCAAAAAAGCGACTTGTAAAATGGAGCTTCAGGGCACTGCAATTCACAAACCTGCACAGTTATAAATGATAACTCTCGTCCACAAATATATTGAGGGAAGGCAAAGAAGAGGATTTGAAATCAAGGCAGAATTGCAGGAAACAGATTTCAGGAGGTAGATTCGAATCGCCTTTAAAGCACATGAAAAGCGGCAAAACGTTGACAATGATGCCCTTGGCCAAAAAGGGCGTATGCGTTTTTTGCTGAATATATTCAGGAAAAAACGCATACGCCCTTTTTGGCCAACCAAGCAACCTGGAAAGGCAAATCAGTGCTACAAAGAAGTCTCGCTTCCCATCGGTCAAAAGGGCCATGCTGAAAAAAGTGTCAAAACCAGAAATGCAGGACAGGCCATGGAGAAATGGGAGCCTTGCTACACTGATGGGCGGGATGTAAATTGCCAACAGCCACTCTGGAGAAGTGTACGGTGTGTTCTGAAACATCTAAAAAACACAGCTTAGAGAGCATAGGGCACTTCCACGTATGGGGGTATAAAGTGGGAAAATTAAAAATCAGCAAGACACAAGAACCCCAAAGTTTAGGGCTGCTCTGTTGACAAGGACCTCCACTTCATTCCACCTTAAATATCCCAGGAAAGCGAAAAATGGATAAAAAATTTGTGGTCCTTATGTACAGTGGAATATCACTCAGCCATGAAATCAATGTCATAAGGCTAGTAGCAGCATGATGAGTGGATTTAGGTACGACGATTCTAAGTGAAATAAGTCACACAGAAAAGGACACTTCTCATAAGGTGTCACTTATAGAGGGAATGTAAAAACCGTTACACTTGAACTGAATTACAAAACAGAACAGAGTCACACATGCAGAAAACACACTATGGCTGCTTAACAGGAAAGGTGAGGTGGGGTGATGCATAAAACAAGAGTTTCAAATTAGCTCAGATACCGTTCCATAAACCCAATATGTAATAGACAAGACCTACTCCTTGCTCAGAGAACTGGACTCAACACGCCCGATTCACCGCACAAGAATATAACTGACTAGTAATAATTTTAAAACCTATGTATTGATATCTCTCTGTTAGTGTGTCAAGTGGGTGTAAAGCGGCATAAACACAGCCGTGAAAAGCAGCTAAACCCCATTATAAAAATAAATTACTTTTAAAAACCCAGGAAACAAAGACAGGGAAAGAGAGAGAAATTCTTCTACAATTCGTTCAGGGGCTGTGATGCAACCTGGATTGACCATATCTAGACCCACAGCTGGATGAGACATAAGGGTGGACACTCTTGGGGCTGAGAGGTTTGGTGAGGTTGGGTGAGCAAACGCAGACCCTTTAAAGTAATACTGCGTGCTACCCATCGCATGGGTCCCAAATCTCCAGGTTCAAGGGCATCTTCCTACATCGAAAACATGCATGAGAAACCCAGAAGATGGTACACCGTGTGATGGGGAAAGGTTTCTAAAACGCACCTCATTTCTCATCTCCTTTTGCTCGGGTTCGCCATTCCAGCCACTTTACTAGCAATCTCCCTACTTGGAGCATCAGCACCTTTAACCTCCTGTTCCGTACAGGTTGCAATTTGTCCAGAGGATGAACGGGAGGACGGGGAACCAATGAGAGACTAGCTCTTGGTGTTGGGACAGGCACAGGTCACTCTATTTTCCCATCAGGAAGAAGAATTAACCACAGGCTCAGCCTGACCCCCGGAACCAGAACAGGGCCTGAAGACATCCTGTGCATTTGCGGCCAGCTCCCAAAAAAGCGAGTTGTAAAATGGAGCTTCAGGGCACTGCAATTCACAAACCTGCACAGTTATAAATGATAACTCTCGTCCACAAATATATTGAGGGAAGGCAAAGAAGAGGATTTGAAATCAAGGCAGAATTGCAGGAAACAGATTTCAGGAGGTAGATTCGAATCACCTTTAAAGCACATGAAAATCAGGAATACGTTGACAATGATGCCCTTGGCCAAAAACGGCGTATGCGTTTTTTCCTGAATATATTCAGGAAAAAACTCATACGCCCTTTTTGGCCAACCAAGCAAACTGGAAAGGCAAATCAGTGCTACAAAGAAGTCTCGCTTCCCATCGGTCAAAAGGGCCATGCTGAAAAAAGTGTCAAAACCAGAAATGCAGGACAGGACATGGAGAAATGGGAGCCTTGCTACACTGATGGGCGGGATGTAAATTGCCAACAGCCACTCTGGAGAAGTGTACGGTGTGTTCTGAAACATCTAAAAAACACAGCTTAGAGAGCATAGGGCACTTCCACGCATGGGGGTATAAAGTGGGAAAATTAAAAATCAGCAAGACACAAGAACCCCAAAGATTAGGGCTGCTCTGTTGACAAGGACCTCCACTTCATTCCACCTTAAATATCCCAGGAAAGCGAAAAATGGATAAAAAAGTTGTGGTCCTTATGTACAATGGAATATCACTCAGCCATGAAATCAATGTCATAAGGCTAGTAGCAGCATGATGAGTGGATTTAGGTAAGACGATTCTACGTGAAATAAGTCACACAGAAAAGGACACTTCTCATAAGGTGTCACTTATAGAGGGAATGTAAAAACCGTTACACTTGAACTGAATTACAAAACAGAACAGAGTCACACATGAAAAAAACACACTATGGCTGCTTAACGGGAAAGGTGAGGTGGGGTGATACATAAAACAAGAGTTTCAAATTAGCTCAGATACCGTTCCATAAACCCAATATGTAATAGACAAGACCTACTCCTTGCTCAGAGAACTGGACTCAACACGCCCGATTCACCGCACAAGAATATATCTGACTAGGAATAATCTTAAAACCTATGTATTGATATCTCTCTGTTAGTGTGTCAAGTGGGTGTAAAGCGGCATAAACACAGCCGTGAAAAGCAGCTAAACCCCATTATAAAAATAAATTACTTTTAAAAACCCATGAAACAAAGACAGGGAAAGGGAGAGAAATTCTTACACAATTCGTTCAGGGGCTGTGATGCAACCTGGATTGACCATATCTAGACCCACAGCTGGATGAGACATAAGGGTGGACACTCTTGGGGCTGAGAGGTTTGGTGAGGTTGGGTGAGCAAACGCAGACCCTTTAAAGTAATACTGCGTGCTACCCATCGCATGGGTCCCAAGTCTCCAGGTTCAAGGGCATCTTCCTACATCGAAAACATGCATGAGAAACCCAGAAGATGGTACACCGTGTGATGGGGAAAGGTTTCTAAAACGCACCTCATTTCTCATCTCCTTGTGCTCGGGTTCGCCATTCCAGCCACTTTACTAGCAATCTCCTTACTTGGAGCATCAGCACCTTTAACCTCCTGCTCCGTACAGGTTGCAATTTGTCCTGAGGATGAACGGGAAGACGGGGAACCAATGAGAGACTAGCTCTTGGTGTAGGGACAGGCACAGGTCACTCTATTTTCCCATCAGGAAGAAGAATTAACCACAGGCTCAGCCTGCCCCCCGGAACCAGAACAGGGCCTGAAGCCATCCTGCGCTTTTGCGGCCGGCTCCCGAAAAAGCGACTTGTAAAATGGAGCTACAGGGCACTGCAATTCACAAACCTGCAGAGTTGTAAATGATAACTCTCGTCCACAAATATATTGAGGGAAGGCAAAGAAGAGGATTTGAAATCAAGGCAGAATTGCAGGAAACAGATTTCAGGAGGTAGATTCGAATCGCCTTTAAAGCACATGAAAAGCGGCAAAACGTTGACAATGATGCCCTTGGCCAAAAAGGGCGTATGCGTTTTTTCCTGAATATATTCAGGAAAAAACGCATACGCCCTTTTTGGCCAACCAAGCAACCTGGAAAGGCAAATCAGCGCTACAAAGAAGTCTCGCGTCCCATCGGTCAAAAGGGCCATACTGAGAAAAGTGTCAAAACCAGAAATGCAGGAAAGGCCATGGAGAAATGGGAGCCCTGCTACGCTGATGGGCGGGATGTAAATTGCCAACAGCCACTCTGGAGAAGGGTACGGTGTGTCCTGAAACATCTAAAAAACACACCTTAGAGAGCATAGGGCACTTCCACGCATGGGGGTATAAATTGGAAAAATTAAAAATCAGTATGACACAAGCACACCAAAGTTTAGGGCTGCTCTGTTGCCAAGGACCTCCACTTCATTCCACCTTAAATATCCCAAGAAAGGGAAAAATGGATAAAGAAGTTGTGGTCCTTTTGTACAATGGAATATCATTCAGCCATGAAATCAATGTCATAAGGCTAGTAGCAGCATGATGAGTGGATTTAGGTACGACGATTCTAAGTGAAATAAGTCACACAGAAAACTACACTTCTCATAAGATATCACTTATACAGGGAAAGTAAAAACCGTTACACTTGAACTGAATTACAAAACAGAACAGTGTCACACATGCAGAAAACACACTATGGCTGCTTAACGGGAAAGGTGAGTTGGGGTGATACATAAAACAAGGGTTTCAAATTAGCTGAGATACCGTTCCATAAACCCAATATGTAATAGACAAGACCCACTCCTTGCAAAGAGAACTGGACTCAACACCCCCTATTCACCACACAAGAATATACCTGACTAGTAATAATCTTAAAACCTATGTATTGAAATCTCTCTGTTACTGTGTCAAGTGGGTGTAAAGCGGCATAAACACAGCAGTGAAAAGCAGCTAAACCCCATTATAAAAAGAAATTAAAAACCCATGAAACAAAGACAGTTATAGAGAAAGAAATTCTTACAAAATTAGTTCAGGGGCTGTGATGCAACCTGGATTGACCATATCTAGACCCACAGCTGGATGAGACATAAGGGTGGACACTCTTGGGGCTGAGAGGTTTGGTGAGGTTGGGTGAGCAAACGCAGACCCTTTAAAGTAATACTGCGTGGTACCCATCCCATTGGTCCCAAATCTCTAGGTTCAAGGGCATCTTCCTACATCGAAAACACGCATAAGAAACCCAGACGACGGTACACTGTGTGATCGGCAAAGGTTTCTAAAACACACCTCATTTCTCATCTCCTTGTGCTTGGGTTCACCATTCAAGCCGCTATAATTGCAATCTCCGTACTTGGAGCATCAGCACCTTTAACCTCCTGCTCCGTACAGGTTGCAATTTGTCCTGAGGATGAACGGAAAGAGGGGGAACCAATAAGGGACAAGCTCTAGGTTTTGGGACAGGCACAGGTCACTCTATTTTTCCATCAGGAAAAAGAATTAACCACAGACTCAGCCTGCTGCCTGGAAGTAGAATAGGGCCTGAAGAAATCCTGTGCTTCTGCGGCCAACTCCCAAAAAAGCGAGTTGAAAAATGGAGATCAGGGGCACTGCAATTCACAAACCTGCAGAGTTATCAATGATAACTCTCGTGCACAAATATATTGAGGGAAGGCAACGAAGAGGATTTGAAAGCAAGGCAGAACTGCAGAAACAGACTTAAGGAGGTAGATTCGAATCGCGTTTAAAGCACATGAAAAGCGGCAAAACGTCGACACTTATGCCCTTGGCTAAAAAGGGCCTATGCGTTTTTTCCTGAATATATTCAGGAAAAAACGCATAGGCCCTTTTTGGCCAACCAAGCAACCTGGAAAGGCAAATCAGCGCTACAAAGAAGTCTCGCTTCCCATCGATCAAAAGGGCCATGCTGGAAAAAGTGTCAAAACCAGAAATGCAGCACTGGCCATGGAGAAATGGGAGCCTTGGTACGCTGATGGCGGAATGTAAATTGCCAACAGCCACTCTGGAGAAGTGTACGGTGTGTCCTGAAACATCTAAAAAACACAGCTTAGAGAGCATAGGGCACTTCCACTCATGGGCGTATAAATTGGGAAAACTAAAAATCAGCAAGACACAGGCACACCAAAGTTTAGGGCTGCTCTCTTGACAAGAACCTCCTCTTCATTACACCTTAAATATCCCAGGAAATAGGAAAATGGATAACGATGTTGTGGTCCTTATGTACAATGGAATATCACTCAGCCATGAAATCAATGTCATAAGGCTATTAGCAGCAAGATGAGTGGATTTAGGTTCGACGATTCTAAGTGAAATAAGTCACACAGAAAAAGACACTTATCATAAGATATCACTTATAGAGGGAATGTAAAAACCGCTACAATTGAACTGAATTACAAAACAGAATAGAGTCACACATTTAGAAAACACACTATGGCTGCTTAACGGGAAAGGTGAGGTGGGGTGATGCATAAAACAAGGGTTTCATATTAGCTCAGATACCGATCCATAAACCCAATATGTAATAGACAAGACATACTCCTTGCTTCGTGAAGTGGACACAACACCCCCTATTCAACGAACAAGTGTATATCTGACTAGTAAAAATCTTAAAACCTATGTATTGATTTCTCTCTGTAAGTTAATCAATGGGTGTAAAGGGGCATAAACACAGCAGTGAAAATCAGGTAAACCCCATTATAAAAATAAATTACTTTAAAATCCCAAAAAACAAAGATAGTGATAGAGGGAGAAATTTTTACATAATTCTTTCCGGGGCTGTGATGCAACCTGGTGTGACCATATCTAGACCCACAGCTGGATGAGAAATAAAGCTGGACACTCTTGGGGCTGAAGGTCTCTTTCCGTATTTACCAGATTGGGAACATAGAAAGGCTGCCACCCTCTGGCCGTTACCTGCACAAGCAGCTTTAAAACCTGTGCTAATGGTCACTTCATATGAACAAGTACTTCAGGGCTGTAAATGAAACGTGCCCTCAAAATGTCTTGAGGGATTTAATGGCCAAAAATTTTCAAAATGTGACACTTACTTTAAGAAAACACTTTGAAGAACTAAGCTGTAATCACAGTTTGATCAATAAAAAGGGCATGCTTTAAAGCTCAATTTCAACAGATTATGGGACACATGCAAATTCAACCACAGATAGGTATCAGCTCACACCTGTTAGAATAACCATCAGCAAGAAAACTACCAATAATAAATATTGAAGGTGTTTTGGAGAAATGCATAGCCTCAATTTTAAGTGGGACGTATCCTGGAAAGAGCCACTAATGAGAACTGAATGGGGGTGCCTTTAAAACATACACACTGAGCTACCATATGATACAGCAAGCCCACTCCTTGGCCTATAACATAAGAAGATATAACTGGAAAGACACAGGCAAGCAAATGTGCATTGCAGCAGTATTGCAATAGCCAAGACATGGAGGCAACCAGAAAGTCCATCAAGAGGTGCGTGGCCAAAGAAGAACTGGTACATGTACAGATGGAATATTAGCCAGGGAAAAAAATGAAACAATGCCATTTGCAGCACCATGTATGATTCTTGAGGTAATCAGGCAAATTGTACTAAGTCAGAAAGCAAAAGACACATATCCTATAATATCACTTATAGGTCTTAGCTAAAAATTGATACCAATGAAGATATTTCCACAGAGAAATGCAATCACAGATTCATTAAACAAACTTATGGTTCACCAAATGGAAAGGTGTGAGGATTGGATACATTAGGATATTGGGGTTAAGATAGATATAGAAACACATGTGAAATATGTAATCACCAAAGACCTACGTAATACCAAGACAAGACTACTCAACATCGTGTCATAACCTACATGGGAAAATGATCCAAAGAAGAATAGATATATGTATATGTTTAAAAGAACCACATCTTGCACACCTAGAAGAAACAAAACATTTTAATTAAATTTGCTCTGACAAAAAATAAAAATTAAATTAAAAAAAGAACAAGAAGTAATGAGACATAAACTTAAGGGGCTATTTGCTGGCACATTGCATTCTAATTTACAACCAGAACATGACTTCCATTAAGGCTCTGTCATCACTAATAAAGCAGCTTTATAAGCAATGTTGAAGGTAGCTTAAAAGAAGTCTCACTAATTATTGATAGTAACAAGGAAACAAAGAAAAGTAAAAATCTCACTGCAAAAAGTATACATAGGGTAAGGATAGTAGATCAAACACTTATTAAACTTCTGTAAAGAATAAAAGAAAACAGTCATATGTTTTTTTAAAAAGAGAGGGCCCAAATAAATCTGAAATGAAAGAGATGATGTTACAACAGACACCACAGAAATACAAAGTATCCTAAGATACACACAGGGTAACTCAGGGCTCAGACTGGACAGAGCCCACTCTCCAGTCCCCTGTACATGACTTACAGGAGCCTCAGGAACTGAGGAGGGGGTCCCTGAAGAGAGGCTCAAGATAGAATATGGTAGGCATTAACATGACTGCATTCATCTTAAACATGCCTGAACTACATTCACACGAGATGATTTTGTCCTGTATGTACATCGGCACCTCTAGTTGGAACTGCAGATCTTTGGCTTCAACACCTCTACTGACAACATTAGCGTCACCTGCTGTGGACCGTCTCCTATAGGATTTCTAGAATCAGAAAACATCGAAGCTTCACAGGACCCAGAGTCTGTGCGAGTCCACACAGAGTCTCAGAGTCTCAACTCCACTCAGATACTCCACTCTTGGAGGGCACACACAAAGTAGTGTGCACATCAGGACCCAGGGGAAGGAGCAGTGACCCTGTAGGAGAATGACCAGAACTACCTGCTACTTTTAGAGGGTCTCCTGCAGAGGCAGGTGGTGGCTGTGGCTGTGGCTCACCGTGAGGACAACGACACTGGCAGCAGAAGTTCTGGGAAATACTCCTTGGTGTGTGCCCTCCCAGAGTCCGCCATTAGCCCCACCAAGAGCAAGGTAGGCTCCAGGGCTGGGTCGCCTCAGGCCAAACAACCAACAGGGAGGGAACCCAGCCCCATGCATCAGCAGACAAGCGGATTAAACTTTTTATTAAAGTTTTATTTAATCCGTAGACAAGCGGATTAAAGCTCTGCCCACCAAAGCAACACCCAGCTCTACCCACCACCAGTCCCTCCCATCAGGAAGCTTGCACTAGCCTCTAAGATAGACTCATCCACCGGAGAGCAGACAACAGAAGCAAGAAGAACTACAATTCTGCAGCCTGTGGAAGGAAAACCACATTCACAGAAAGATAGACAAAATGAAAAGGCAGAGGACTTTATACCAGATCAAGGAACAAGATAAAACCCCAGAAAAAAAACGAAATGAGGTGGAGATAGGGAACCTTCCAGAAAAAGAATTCAGAATAATGATAGTGAAGTTGAGCCAAGACCTTGGAAAAAAAAAGGAGGCAAAGATCGAGAAGATGCAAGAAATGTTTAACAAGGACCTAGAAGAATTAAAGAACCAACAAACAGAGGTGAACAATGTAATAACTGAAATGAAAAATACACTAGAAGGAATCAGTAGCAGAATAACTGTGGCAGAAGAACGGATAAGTGACCTGGAAGACAGAGAGGTGGAAATCACTGCCATGGAACAGAATAAAGAAAAAGAATGAAAATAAACGAAGACACCCCAAGAGTCCTCTGGGACAACATTAAACGCAACAACATTCGCATTATAGGGGTCCCAGAAGGAGAAGAGAGAGAGAAAGGACCCGAGAATATATTTGAAGAGATTATGGTCAAAAACTTCCCTAGCATGGGAAAAGAAATAGCCACCCAAGTCCAGAAGCACAGAGTGTCCCAGGCAGGATAAACCAAAGGAGAAAAATGACAAGACACATAGTAATCAAATTGACAAAAATTAACGACAAAGAAAAATGATTGAAAGCAGCAAGGGAAAAATGACCAATAACATACAAGGGAACTCCCATAAGGATAACAACTGATTTCTCAGCAGAAAATCTACAAGCCAGAAGGAAGTGGCATGATAAATTTAAAGTGATGAAAGGGAAGAACCTACAACCAAGAGTACTCCATCCTGCAAAGAGCTCATTCAGATTTGATGGAGAAATCAAAAGCCTTACAGACAAGCAAAAGCTAAGAGAATTCAGCACCATGAAACCAGCTCTACACCAAATGCTAAAGGAACTTCTCTAAGTGGGAAACACAAGAGAAGAAAAGGACCCACCAAGACAAACCCATAACAATTAAGAAAATAGTAGTAGGAACATACATATCGATAATTACCTTAAACGTGAATGCACTAAATGTTCCAACCAAAAGACACAGGCTCGCTGAATGGATACAAAAACAAGACCCATATATATGCTGTCTACAAGAGATCCATTTCAGACCTAGGGACACATACAGACTCAAAGTGAGGCGATGGAAAAATATACTCTATGCAAATGAAAATCAAAAGAAAGCTGGAGTAGCAATACTCATATCAGATAAAATAGACTTTAAAATAAAGAATGTTACAAGAGACAAGGAAAGACACTACATAATGGTCAGGGGATCAATCCAAGAAGAAGATATAACAATTATAAATATATATGTACCCAAAATAGGAGCACCTCAATGTATAAGGCAACTGCTAACAGCTATAAAAGAGGAAATCGACAGTAACACAATAATAGCGGGGGACTTTAACAGCTCACTTACACCAGTGGAGATCAGCCAGACAGAAAATTAATAAGGAAACACAAGCTTTAAATGACACAATAGACCAGATAGAGTTAATTGATATTTATAGGACATTCCATCCAAAAACAGCAGATTACACGTTCTTCTCAACTGCACACGGAACATTCTCCAGGATAGATCATATCTTGGGTCACAGATAAAGCCTCAGTAAATTTAAGAAAACTGAAATCATATCAAGCAGCTGTTCCGACCACAATGCTATGAGATTAGAAATCAATTACACGGAAAAAAACGTAAAAAACACAAACACATGGAGGCTAAACAATACGTTACTAAATAACCAAGAGATCACTGAAGAAATCAAAGAGGAAATCAAAAACTACCTAGAGACAAATGACAACAAAAACACGATGATCCAAAACCTATGGGATGCAGCAAAAGGAGTTCTAAGAGGGAAGTTTATAGCAATACAAGCCTACCTCAAGAAACAAGAAAAATCCCAAATAAACAATCGAACCTTACACCTAGAGGAACTAGAGAAAGAAGAACAAAACCCAAAGTTAGTAGAAGGAAAGAAATCATAAACATCAGAGCAGAAATAAATGAAATAGAAACAAAGAAAACGAAAGCAAAGATCAATAAAACTAAAAGCTGGTTCTTTGAGAAGATAAGCAAAAATGATCAACCTTTAGCCAGACTTAAGAAAAAGAGGGAGAAGACGCAAATCAACAAAATTAGAAGTGAAAAAGCAGAAGTTACAACAGACACAACAGGAATACAAAGCATCCTAAGAGACTACTACAAGCAACTCTAGGCCAATAAAATGGACAATCTGGAAGAAATGGACAAATTCTTAGAAAGGGATAACCTTCTAAGACTGAACCAGGAAGAAATAGAAAATATGAACAAACCTATCACAAGCAATGAAATTGAAACTGTGATTAAAAATCTTCCAATAAACCAAAGTCCAGAACCAGATGGCATCACAGGTGAATTCTATCAAACATTTAGAGAAGAGCTAACACCCAACCTTCTCAAATTCTTCAAAACAATTGCAGGGGAAGGAACACTCCCAAACTCATTCTATGAGACCACCATCACCCTGATACCAAAATCAGACAGAGATACTACAAGGAAAGAAAATTATAGACCAATATCACTGATGAATATAGATGTAAAAATCCTCAACAAAATACTAGCAAACAGAATCGAACAACACATTAAAAGGATCATACACCATGATCAAGTGGGGTTTATCCCAGGGATGCAAGGATTCTTCAATATACACAAATCAATGTGATACACCATATTAACAAATTGTAGAATAAAACCATATGATCATCTCAATAGATGAAGGAAAAGATTTTGAGAAAATTCAACACTCATTTACGATAAAAACTCTGGAGTGTGGGCATAGAGGGAAACTACCTCAACATAATAAAGGCCATATATGACAAACCCACAGCAAACAGCATTCTCAATGGTGAAAAACTGAAAGCGTTTCCTCTAAGATCAGGAACAAGACAAGGATGTCCACTCTCACCACTGCTATTCAACATAGTTTTGGAAGTCCTAGCCATGGCAATCAGAGAAGAAAAAGAAATAAAAGGAATACAAAAAGGAAAAGAAGAAGTAAAATTGTCACTGTTTGCAGATGACATGATATCATAGATAGAGAATCCTAAAGATGCCACCAGAAAACCACTGGAGCTAATCAATGAATTTGGTAAAGTTGCAGGATACAAAATTAATGCACAGAAATTGCTTGCATTCCTCTACACTAACAATGAAAGATCAGAAAGAGAAATTAAGGAAACAATCCCATTACCACTGCAACAATAAGAATAAAATACCTAGGAATAAACCTACCTAAGGAAGTAAAAGACCTGTACTCAGAAAACTAAAAGACACTGAAGAAAGAAATCAAAGATGATATAAACAGATGGAGACATATACCATGTTCTCGGATTAGAAGAATCAATATTGTGAAAATGACTATACTACCCAAAGCAATCTACAGATTCAATGCAATCCCGATCAAAATACCTTTGGCATTTTCTACAGAACAAGAAAAAAAAAATCTTAAAATTTGTAGGGAGACACAAAAGACCCTGGATAGCCAAAGCAGTCTTGAGGGGGGAAAAAAAGAGCTGGAGGAATCAGACTTCCAGACTTCAGACTATATTACAAAGCTAGAGTAATCAAGATAATATGGTACTGACACAAAAACAGAAATATAGGTCAATAGAACAGGATAGAAAGCACAGAGATAAACCCACGTACCTATGGTTCACTAATCTATGACAAAGGAGGCAAGGGTATACAATGGAGAAAAGACAGTGTCTTCAGCAAGTGGTGCTGGGAAAACTGGACAGTTACATGTAAAAGAATGAAATTAGTACACTCCCTAACACCATACACAAAAATAAACTCAAAATGGATTAGAGACCTAAATATAAGACCAGCCACTACAAAACTCTTAGAGGAAAACATAAGCAGAACAGTCTATGACATAAATCACAGCAAGATCCTTTTTGACCCACCTCCTAGAGAAATGGAAATAAAAACAAAAATAAAAAAATGGGACCGAATGAAACATAAATTATTTTGCACAGCAAAGGAAAACATAAGCAAGATGAAAAGACAACCATCAGAATGGGAGAAAATATTTTCAAATGAAGCAAATGGCAAAGGATTAATCTCCAAAAAGCAGCTCATGTAGCTCAATATCACAAAACCAAACAACCCAATCCAAAAATGGGCAGAAGACCTAAATAGACATTTCTCCAAAGAAGATATACAGGTTGCCAACAAACACATGAAAGGATGCTGAATATCACTAATCATTAGAGAAATGCAAATCAAAACTACAGTGAGGTATCACCTCACACCAGTCAGAATGGCCATCATCAAAAAATCTACCAACAATAAATGCTGGAGAGGCATTTATTGGAGAAAAGGGAACCCTCTTGCACTGTTGGTGGGAACGTAAATTGATATAGCCACTAGGGAGAACGGTATGGGGGTTCCTTAAAAACTAAAAATAGAACTACCATACAACCCAGCAAACCCACTCCTGGATATTTACCCTGAGAAAACCATAATTCAAAAAGAGTCATGTACCACAATGTTCACTGTAGCTCTATTTACAATAGCCAGGACATGGAAGCAACTTAAGTGTCCATCAACAGATAAATGGATAAAGAAGATGTGGCACATATATATACAATGGAACATTATTCAGCCATAAAAAGAAACGAAATTGAGTTATTTTTAGTGAGGTGGATGGATCTAGAGTCTGTCCTACAGAGTGAAGTAAGTCAGAAAGAGAAAAACAAATACCGTATGCTAACACATATATATGGAATCTTAAAAAAAAAGTTTATGAAGAACCTAGGGGCAGGAAAGGATTAAGGACACAGACGTAGAGAAAGGACTTGAGGACATGGGGAGAGGGAAGGGTAAGCTGGGACAAAGTGAGAGTGGTATGGACATATATACACTACCAAATGTAAAATTGATAGCTACTGGGAAGCAACCACATAGCACAGGGAGATCAGCTCTTTGCTTTGTGACCACCTAAAAGGGTGGGATAAGGGAGTGAGAGGGAGGTGCAAGAGGGAGGGGATATGGTGTTATGTGTATACGCACAGCTGATTCACTTTTTTTATACAGCAGAAACTAACACACAATTGTAAAGCAATTATACTCCAATAAAGATGTAAAAGAAAAAAAAAGCCCAGAGATAAACCTACACACCTATGGCCCACTAATCTATGACAAAGGAGGCAAGGGTATAAAAAGGAGAAAAGAAAGTCTCTTCAATAAGTGGTGCTGGGAAAAATGGACAGCTACATGTAAAAGAATGAAATTAGAACACTCCCTAACACCATACACAAAAAATAAACTCAAAATGGATTAGAGACCGAAATGTAAGACCGGACACTATAAAACTCTTAGAGGAAAACATAGGAAGAATACTCTTTGACATAAATCACAGCAAGATCTTTTTTGATCCACCTCCTAGAGTAATGGAATTAAAAAAAAATAAACATATGGGAGCAAATGAAACCTAAAAGCTTTTGCAAAGCAAAGGAAACTACAAACAAGACGAAAAGACAACCCTCACAATGGGAGAAAATATTTGCAAACGAATCAATGGACAAAGGAGTAATCTCCAATGTATATAAACAGCTCATGCAGCTCAACAGTAAAAAAACAAACAACCCAATCCAAAAATGGGCAGATGACGTAAATAGACATTTGTCCCAAGAAGACATACAGATGACCAAGAAGCACATGAAAAGCTGCTCAACATCACTAATTATTAGAGAAATATAAACCAAAACTACAATGAGGTATCACCTCACACGAGTTAGAATGGGCATCATCAGAAAATCTACAAGCAACAAATGCTGGAGAGGGTGTGGAGAAAAGGGAACCCTCTTACACTATTTGTGGGAATGTAAATTGATACAGTCACTATGGAGAACAGCATGGAGGTTCCTTAAAATACTAAAAATAGAATTACCATATGACCCAGCAATCCCACTACTGGCCATATACCCAGAGAAATCCATAATTCAAAAAGACATATTCACCACAATATTCATTGCAGCACTATTTACAATAGCCAGGTCATGGAAGCAACCTAAATGCCCATAGACAGACGAACAGAAAAGATGTGCTACATATATAAAATGGAATATTACTCAGCCATAAAAAGGAATGAAATTGGGTCATTTGTGGAGACGTGGATAGATCTAGAGACTGGCATACAGAGTGAAGTAAGTCAGAAAGAGAAAAACAAATATCGTATATTAACACATACATGTGGAACCTAGAAAAATGGTAAAGATGAACCGGTTTGCAAGGCAGAAATAGAGACACAGATGTAGAGAACAAATGTATGGACACCAAGGGGGGAAAGTGTCAGGGTGGTGGTGGTGGGATGAATTGCGAGCCTGGGATTGACATATATACACTTATATGTATAAAATAGGTAACCAATAAGAGCCTGCTGTATAAAAAAATGAATAAAATAAATTCAAAAATTAAAAAATAAATAATACTTAAAAAAATAAAACAGAAAAAAAAGTTCTGTCCTTCCCATAGACGTATTTATATGAATGAATTATTTCCATGCTTATATCCATAAATACAAAAAGAGGAATAAAACTTACCTTGAACCAAAAAAGAAAAAAAAAAAAAAACAGAACCCACTGGTCATACAGAGGAAAACACTATCAGGGCACTTGCTCCAGTGGTAAACAATTCTGAAGTTGGTCACAGGTGGGAATCATCTCCCATGCAGCCAGCAGCCCCCACACGAGGAGCGTCCTCATTGCAAAGCTGGGGGACCGTGAGGAGGCGTCTCTGAGTAAACGTGAGCTGAGCCCCAGGCCAGCTGCTGCTGAACTTTTCCCACCCTTCCCAGGTAAAACACCTGAATGTGTGCAAAGACTTTAAAAACTAGAGGAAGGGGCTTGGAGTCACACCAGCGACAGCACGCAGGCCGACTTGGTGCCTGCAGGCCAGCCAGGATGGTCCTGGCCCCGGGCGCTCGTCTGGAAGCTTTCCATTTCCCTGCCTGAGGTACCCCTCCTGTCCCGGCCCCCACTGCTTTTGTCCTTCCTCACCTCTGCCCGGGGAGAAATTCCAGCAGCAAGTATGGGTGACACATCCTCTTCTTTAGCAGGTGGCAGCCCGGCAACTCCTGCAGAAAGTCCAGCAGAGCCCCAGTCACACCGGGCCACTCATAGAGCCGTGGGCCCTACTCTCTCCCACCAGCCCAACCCCGAGACTGCTGACGGGGCAGAGAATATGGCGTCAGGCACAGCTGCAGAGGCTTTTGCTGCCTGGAGGGGTGTTTATATTGACCTCAACCCAGGCACACCTGGGAAGGGCTGGCCGGCCGGGTCAGGCTGCCCAGGTCAGCCAATCCTCGCCCCTCAGGGGCTCAGAGTTGCAGAAAATGGGTCTTGCTGCACCGGCCAGATCCAAGGAACAGGTGTAGGGTCCCGAGAGTCAGGATAGATAAGGGGCGGCAGCCCTGGCTTGTTTTCTAATCATTTTATCTGGTCCATGAGTGGGAGACAACTTCAAGAAGAACCTCTGCTAATGAGAGGAACCCAGGAGTCAGGGAGAGGAGGGGTGGTGGGTGGAGACAGAGGCCTGGTGCTCCGGCTGCAGTGGAAGCCCCTGGAAGACCAGGCAGAGGGAGGCCGCACAGAGTGAAGCCTAGGGTCACAGACCTGTTGGAGCTGCTGTTTGTTAGTTCAAACTCTGCTCTGAGGTGCTCTGTGTCAGCTCTGAGTGACAGGTGTGCTGGGGGTGCTCTGCAATGAGGGCTATGTGCACGGTTCCTGTGTGCCCAGCCCTGCCGGGGTACCTGTCCATGGGAGCTCCATATCCAGGGAGGGGCCTGCCCACGAGAGCCCCGTGGGCTGCTGCGTACCTGCCCAGGTGAGCTCCATATCCTGGGAGTGGCCTGACCACGAGAGCCCCGTGGGCTGCTGGGGACCTGGTAGAGGATGCCAGGACAGTCAGTGAAGCCACAGTGGATATACATCTAGTAGTTCCTAATTCCTACACCCTGCTGGTCATTCTACCATCCACCAGGACATGGCATTCTGTATTAGACTTCAATGATGCCTTCTTCTGTATTCCATTAGTCCCAGAGTCACAAGAAATGTTGGCTGTGAGTGGCAGGACTCAACATACAACAAAAACAATACTGCTGGGCCGTCCTGCCCCAGGGGTTCAAAAATTCCCACACCGTCTTTGGGGAAACGTTAGCTAAAGACCTAAAAGATCTACCTCTGGAGAAGGGAACCCTCCTTCAATATGCAGATGACATTCTGATCACCAGCCCGACTAAGGAGGCCTCTGAACTCCCTAGCCAATAAAAGATAGAAGGTGTCCAAGGAAAAGGCTCAAATATCACAAACTAAGGTGGCCTTCCTGGGCTTCATTCGAACAGAAGGTCGGAGAAGCCCACCCCAGGAAAGGGAATAAGCCATTTGCAGCCTCAGCCTTCCTGAAACTAGAAGACAGCTTAGGGGTTCCTGGGGAGACCGGGATTTGCTGCATCTGGATCCCTAACTACAGTCTAATAGCTGGGCCTCTATATGAAACACTGAAAGGAAAAGATGATGATCCTTTTGAATAGAATCCAGAAGCGGCCTTTCAAGATTGGAAAGAGCAGTCAATTCAGACCCTGGCCCTGGACCTCCCTAAGTTAGCTAAACCCTTTGACCTTTACATTCCTGGTCCAAGGTGAATCGCCCTTGGAGTATTAGTGCAAAAACTGGGACCACTTGAAATGGAACAATGCAAGAATGCCCTCCAGGCATTGGCCAGCCACCCCATTCGACCAGGATACTGGGGGTATCTAAAAACCTGGAAATCAGCAGCCCGCAAGGCCAGCTCCCTCCTAAGGGAAAAGGACGCCACTTGGTGATCCTAACCACCCACCATGCCCTGAAGTTGCAGGGATTGCTCCGTGGGCACAATGACCTCGAGTGAGGAGGCCCTCCAACACCAACCTCCAGAGAGACAACTTGGGGCAATGGGCCCCCATGACGACTCGTGTGACCATCACTTGACCTGGAGCTTCTCTCAGGAAACAACAAGAGTGTGCCCCAAAAGAACAGACTATTGCTTACAGGACTTACTGCACCCAGAGCGGAGCTAATAAACTTGGCAGGGGAACCGTAAATAACGCTGCCACCATAGAAAAGCCTACAGACACCGCGGTGACGGCGGCCAGTGAGACCGGCTGTACTCCTGGCTACTTCAAAAGGCCGTTGACTGAGTGGCCGTCATGGTCCTGGATCACCACCGGCCCTGGACTGTCTGGGAGTTGAGCAAGCAGGGCTCTGACACCTGGTGCTGTTTGTACGTTAATTCAGAGGCCTAACTGAAGAAAGCGCAGACTACTGGTCAGAGCATCTAGGCTGGCAGAAACCGTCAGCCTAAGGGGGCCAAACCAATGTGGAGCAGGGTAAAACCGCCCACCCCCCCAGCGTCTCTGCACATCTCTTTCCTGGACCCTTAAAGGTCATTAGAATCTATAAAACTGCCAATGCTGGTGCTCAGGCAGACGAGCAGTGAGGGAGGAGGCCTGCGGACAATCAACCTCACCTGGAGGCTGCTGGGGAGAAGTCCTGCCCCTCCCCCCGGGTATGAGGACACCCAACTCAGCATGAAGCATTTACAGAAGACGTGTCTGCACCCTCAGCGCCCCAAGAATGAGGAATGGGACAAAAGGCAGAGGAGGGCTTTGTCACTGGCAAAGCCCATTAAAAATTCCTGGGAGATAACAATAGAATCTGGGCAATAAAATAAAGTCTAACCATTTTTTCCTTTGTGCTTTGTCTAATTTCACTTGCTCCTAGGTTTCCACATGCAGAGGACCCACACCCGACACTTCAGACCCGACAATGATGCACTTGGACAAAAAGAGCATATGCGTTTTTTTCTGTATGAATTCAGGAAAAAAACCATAGGCCCCTTTTGGCCAACCAAGCAAGCCGGAAATGCAATTCAGCACTACAAAGAAGTCTGACTTCCCATCGGTCAAAATGGCCTTCCTAAAAAAGTGTAAAAAGAAGAAATGCAGGAGAGGACAGGGAGGAAAGGGAGCCTTGTTACACTGATGGGTGGGATGTAAATTGCCAATGACGACTCTGGAGGAGGGTATGGTGTTTCCTAAAACATCTAAAAAACACAGCTAGAGAGAAAGGGGCACATCCACTCATGGGCGTATAAATTGGGAAAATTAAAAATCAGCAAAACACAGGCACCCCAAATTTTAGGGCTGCTCTGTTGACAAGAACCTCCACTTAATTCTACCTTAAATATCCCACGAAAGAGAAAAATGGATAAAGAAGTTGTGCTCCATATGTAAAATGGAATATCAATCGAGGGTGAAATCAATATCATAAGGCTAGTAGCAGCATGATGAGTGGATTTAGGTACGATGATTCGAAGTGAAATAAGTCACACAGAAAAAGACACTTATCATAAGACATCACTAACAGAGGGAATGTAAAAACCGCTACACTTGAACGGAATTACAAAACAGAACAGAGTCACACATTTAGAAAACACACTATGGATGCTTAACGGGAAAGGTGAGGTGGGGTGATGCATAAAACAAGGATTTCAAATTAGCTCAGATAACGTTCCATAAACACAATATGTAATAGACAAGACCTACTCCTTGCTCAGTGAACTGGACTAAACACCCCCTATTCACGGCACAAGAACATATCTGACTAGTAAGAATCTTAAAACCTATGTATTGATATCTGTCTGTAAGTGTGTCAAGGGGGTGTAAAGCGGCATAAACACAGCAGTGAAAAGAAGTTAACCCCACTATAAAAACAAAGAACTTTTAAAACCCCATGAAACAAAGACAGTGAAAGAGAGAGAAATTCTTATACAATTCATTCAGAGGCTGTGATGCCACCTGGATTGACCATATCTAGACCCACAGCTGGATGAGACGTAAGGGTGGACACTCATGGGGCTGAGAGCTTTGGTGAGGTAGGGGGAGCAAACGCAGAGCCTTTAAAGTACTACTGCCTGTTACCCATCCCATGGGTCCCAAATCTCCAGGTTCAAGGGCATCTTCCTACATCGAAAACATGCATGAGAAACCCAGAAGGTGGTAGACCGTGTGACCGGGAAACGTTTCTAAAACGCACCTCATTTTTCATCTCCTTGTGCTCGGGTTCGCCATTCCAGCCGCTTTACTAGCAATCTCCCTCCTTGGAGAATCAGCACCTTTAACCTCCTGTTCCGTACAGCTTGCAATTTGTCCTGAGGATGAACGGGAAGAGGGGTAGCCAATGAGAGACTAGCTCTAGGTGTTGGGACAGGCACAGGTCACTCTATTTTCCCATCAGGAAGAAGAATTAACCGCAAGCTCAGCCTGCCGCCCGGAACCAGAATAGTGCCTGAGGCCATCCTGCGCATTTGCGGCCAGCTCCCAAAAAAGCGAGTTGTAAAATGGAGCGCAGGGGCACTGCAATTCACAAACCTGCAGAGTTATAAATGATAACTCTCGTCCACAAATATCTTGAGGGAAGGCAAAGAAGACGATTTGAAATCAAGGCAGAATTGCAGGAAACAGATTTCAGGAGGTAGATTCGAATTGCCTGTAAAGCACATGAGAAGCGGCAAAACGTCGATAATGATGCCCTTGGCCAAAAAGGGCGTATGCGTTTTTTCCTGAATATATTCAGGAAAAATAGCATACGCCCTTTTTGGCCAACAAAGCAACCAGGAAAGGCAAATCAGCGCTACAAAGAAGTCTCGCTTCCCATCGGTCAAAAGTGCCATGCTGAAAAAAGTGTCAAAACCAGAAATGCAGGACAGGCCATGGAGAAATGGGAGCCTTGCTACGCTGATGGGCAGGATGTAAATTGCCAACAGCCACTCTGGAGAAGTGTACGGTGTGTCCTGAAACATCGAAAAAACACAGCTTAGAGCGCATAGGGCACTTCCCCTCACGGGCGAATAAATTGGGAAAACTAAAAATCAGCAAGACACAGGCACTCCAAAGTTTAGGGCTGCTCTGTTGACAAGAACCTCCACTTCATGACACCTTAAATATCCCAGGAAAGAGAAAAATGGATAAAGAAGTGTTGGTCCTTATGTACAATGGAATATCACTCAGCCATGAAATCAATGTCATAAGGCTAGTAGCAGCATGATGAGTGGATTTAGGTACGACGATACTAAGTGAAATAAGTCACACAGAAAAAGACACGTATCATAAGCTATCACTTATAGAGAGAATGTAAAAACCGCTACACTTGAACTGAATTACAAAACAGAACAGAGTCACACGTTTAGAAAACACACTATGGCTGCTTAACGGGAAAGGTGATGTGGGGTGATGCATAAAACAAGGGTTTCAAATTAGCTGAGATACCGTTCCATAAACCTAATATGTAATAGAAAGACCTACTCCTTGCTCAGTGAACTGGACTCAACACCCCCTATTGACCGCACAAGAATATATCTGATTAGTAAGAATCTTAAAACCTATGTATTGATATCTCTCTGGATGTGAGTCAAGTGGGTGTAAAGCAGCATAAACACAGCCGTGAAAAGCAGCTAAACCCCATTATAAAAATAAATTAATTTTAAAAACCCGTGAAACAAAGACAGTGAAAGACAGAGAAATTCTTAAAAAATTCGTTCAGGGGCTGTGATGCCACCTGGATTGACCATATCTAGACCCACAGCTGGATGAGACGTAAGGGTGGATACTCTCGGGGCTGAGAGATTTGGTGAGGTTGGGTGAGCAAAACAGAGCCTTTAAAGTACTACTGCCTGTTACCCATCCCATGGGTCCCAAATCTACAGGTTCAAGGGCATCTTCCTACATCGAAAACATGCATGAGAAACCCAGAAGGTGGTAGACCGTGTGACCGGGAAAGGTTTCTAAAACGCACCTCATTTCTCATCTCCTTGTGCTCGGGGTCGACATTCCAGCCGCTTTACTAGCAATCTCCCTCCTTGGAGAATCAGCACCTTTAACCTCCTGTTCCGTACAGGTTGCAATTTGTCCTGAGAATGAACGGGAAGACGGGGAGCCAATGAGAGAGTAGCTCTAGGTGTTGGGACAGGCACAGGTCACTCTATTTTCCCATCAGGAAGAAGAATTAACCACAGGCTCAGCCTGTCGCCCGGAACCAGAACAGGGCCTGATGCCGTCCTGTGCTTTTGCGGCCAGCTCCCAAAAAACCGACTTGTAAAATGGAGCTTCAGGGCACTGCAATTCACAAACCTGCAGAGTTATAAATGATAACTCTCGTCCACAAATATATTGAGGGAAGGCAAAGAAGAGGATTTGAAATCAAGGCAGAATTGCAGGAAACAGATTTCAGGAGGTAGATTCGAATCGCCTTTAAAGCACATGAAAAGCGGCAAAACGTTGACAATGATGCCCTTGGCCAAAAAGGGCGTATGCGTTTTTTCCTGAATATATTCAGGAAAAAACGCATACGCCCTTTTTGGCCAACCAAGCAACCTGGAAAGGCAAATCAGCGCTCCAAAGAAGTCTCGCTTCCCATCGGTCAAAAGGGCCATGCTGAAAAAAGTGTCAAAACCAGAAATGCAGGACAGGCCATGGAGAAATGGGAGCCTTGCTACACTGATGGGCGGGATGTACATTGCCAACAGCCACTCTGGAGAAGTGTACGGTGTGTCCTGAAACATCTAAAAAACACAGCTTAGAGAGCATAGGGCACTTCCACGCATGGGGGGATAAAGTGGGAAAATTGAAAATCAGCAAGACACAAGCACCCCAAAGTTTAGGGCTGCTCTGTTGACAAGGACCTCCACTTCATTCCACCTTAAATATCCCAGGAAAGCGAAAAATGGATAAAAAAGTTGTGGTCCTTATGTACAATGGAATATCACTCAGCCATGAAATCAATGTCATAAGGCTAGTAGCAGCATGATGAGTGGATTTAGGTAAGACGATTCTAAGTGAAATAAGTCACACAGAAAAGGACACTTCTCATAAGGTGTCACTTATAGAGGGAATGTAAAAACCGTTACACTTGAACTGAATTACAAAACAGAACAGAGTCACACATGCAGAAATCACACTATGGCTGCTTAACGGGAAAGGTGAGGTGGGGTGATACATAAAACAAGAGTTTCAAATTAGCTCAGATACCGTTCCATAAACCCAATATGGAATAGACAAGACCTACTCCTTGCTCAGAGAACTGGACTCAACACGCCCGATTCACCGCACAAGAATATATCTGACTAGTAATAATCTTAAAACCTATGTATTGATATCTCTCTGTTAGTGTGTCAAGTGGCTGTGAAGCGGCATAAACACAGCCGTGAAAAGCAGCTAAACCCCATTATAAAAATAAATTACTTTTAAAAACCCATGAAACAAAGACAGGGAAAGAGAGAGAAATTCTTACACAATTCGTTCAGGGGCTGTGATGCAACCTGGATTGACCATATCTAGACCCACAGCTGGATGAGACATAAGGGTGGACACTCTTGGGGCTGAGAGGTTTGGTGAGGTTGGGTGAGCAAACGCAGACCCTTTAAAGTAATACTGCGTGCTACCCATCGCATGGGTCCCAAATCTCCAGGTTCAAGGGCATCTTCCTACATCGAAAACATGCATGAGAAACCCAGAAGATGGTACACCGTGTGATGGGGAAAGGTTTCTAAAACGCACCTCATTTCTCATCTCCTTGTGCTCGGGTTCGCCATTCCAGCCACTTTACTAGCAATCTCCCTACTTGGAGCATCAGCACCTTTAACCTCCTGTTCCGTACAGGTTGCAATTTGTCCTGAGGATGAACGGGAAGACGGGGAACCAATGAGAGACTAGCTCTTGGTGTTGGGACAGGCACAGGTCACTCTATTTTCCCATCAGGAAGAAGAATTAACCACAGGCTCAGCCTGCCCCCCGGAACCAGAACAGGGCCTGAAGCCATCCTGCGCTTTTGCGGCCGGCTCCCGAAAAAGCGACTTGTAAAATGGAGCTTCAGGGCACTGCAATTCACAAACCTGCAGAGTTATAAATGATAACTCTCGTCCACAAATATATTGAGGGAAGGCAAAGAAGAGGATTTGAAATCAAGGCAGAATTGCAGGAAACAGATTTCAGGAGGTAGATTCGAATCGCCTTTAAAGCACATGAAAAGCGGCAAAACGTTGACAATGATGCCCTTGGCCAAAAAGAGCGTATGCGTTTTTTCCTGAATATATTCAGGAAAAAACGCATACGCCCTTTTTGGCCAACCAAGCAACCTGGAAAGGCAAATCAGCGCTCCAAAGAAGTCTCGCTTCCCATCGGTCAAAAGGGCCATGCTGAAAAAAGTGTCAAAACCAGAAATGCAGGACAGGCCATGGAGAAATGGGAGCCTTGCTACACTGATGGGCGGGATGTACATTGCCAACAGCCACTCTGGAGAAGTGTACGGTGTGTCCTGAAACATCTAAAAAACACAGCTTAGAGAGCATAGGGCACTTCCACGCATGGGGGGATAAAGTGGGAAAATTGAAAATCAGCAAGACACAAGCACCCCAAAGTTTAGGGCTGCTCTGTTGACAAGGACCTCCACTTCATTTCACCTTAAATATCCCAGGAAAGCGAAAAATGGATAAAAAAGTTGTGGTCCTTATGTACAATGGAATATCACTCAGCCATGAAATCAATGTCATAAGGCTAGTAGCAGCATGATGAGTGGATTTAGGTACGACGATACTAAGTGAAATAAGTCACACAGAAAAAGACACGTATCATAAGCTATCACTTATAGAGAGAATGTAAAAACCGCTACACTTGAACTGAATTACAAAACAGAACAGAGTCACACGTTTAGAAAACACACTATGGCTGCTTAACGGGAAAGGTGATGTGGGGTGATGCATAAAACAAGGGTTTCAAATTAGCTGAGATACCGTTCCATAAACCTAATATGTAATAGAAAGACCTACTCCTTGCTCAGTGAACTGGACTCAACACCCCCTATTGACCGCACAAGAATATATCTGATTAGTAAGAATCTTAAAACCTATGTATTGATATCTCTCTGGATGTGAGTCAAGTGGGTGTAAAGCAGCATAAACACAGCCGTGAAAAGCAGCTAAACCCCATTATAAAAATAAATTAATTTTAAAAACCCGTGAAACAAAGACAGTGAAAGACAGAGAAATTCTTAAAAAATTCGTTCAGGGGCTGTGATGCCACCTGGATTGACCATATCTAGACCCACAGCTGGATGAGACGTAAGGGTGGATACTCTCGGGGCTGAGAGATTTGGTGAGGTTGGGTGAGCAAAACAGAGCCTTTAAAGTACTACTGCCTGTTACCCATCCCATGGGTCCCAAATCTACAGGTTCAAGGGCATCTTCCTACATCGAAAACATGCATGAGAAACCCAGAAGGTGGTAGACCGTGTGACCGGGAAAGGTTTCTAAAACGCACCTCATTTCTCATCTCCTTGTGCTCGGGGTCGCCATTCCAGCCGCTTTACTAGCAATCTCCCTCCTTGGAGAATCAGCACCTTTAACCTCCTGTTCCGTACAGGTTGCAATTTGTCCTGAGAATGAACGGGAAGACGGGGAGCCAATGAGAGAGTAGCTCTAGGTGTTGGGACAGGCACAGGTCACTCTATTTTCCCATCAGGAAGAAGAATTAACCACAGGCTCAGCCTGTCGCCCGGAACCAGAACAGGGCCTGATGCCGTCCTGTGCTTTTGCGGCCAGCTCCCAAAAAACCGACTTGTAAAATGGAGCTTCAGGGCACTGCAATTCACAAACCTGCAGAGTTATAAATGATAACTCTCGTCCACAAATATATTGAGGGAAGGCAAAGAAGAGGATTTGAAATCAAGGCAGAATTGCAGGAAACAGATTTCAGGAGGTAGATTCGAATCGCCTTTAAAGCACATGAAAAGCGGCAAAACGTTGACAATGATGCCCTTGGCCAAAAAGGGCGTATGCGTTTTTTCCTGAATATATTCAGGAAAAAACGCATACGCCCTTTTTGGCCAACCAAGCAACCTGGAAAGGCAAATCAGCGCTCCAAAGAAGTCTCGCTTCCCATCGGTCAAAAGGGCCATGCTGAAAAAAGTGTCAAAACCAGAAATGCAGGACAGGCCATGGAGAAATGGGAGCCTTGCTACACTGATGGGCGGGATGTACATTGCCAACAGCCACTCTGGAGAAGTGTACGGTGTGTCCTGAAACATCTAAAAAACACAGCTTAGAGAGCATAGGGCACTTCCACGCATGGGGGGATAAAGTGGGAAAATTGAAAATCAGCAAGACACAAGCACCCCAAAGTTTAGGGCTGCTCTGTTGACAAGGACCTCCACTTCATTCCACCTTAAATATCCCAGGAAAGCGAAAAATGGATAAAAAAGTTGTGGTCCTTATGTACAATGGAATATCACTCAGCCATGAAATCAATGTCATAAGGCTAGTAGCAGCATGATGAGTGGATTTAGGTAAGACGATTCTAAGTGAAATAAGTCACACAGAAAAGGACACTTCTCATAAGGTGTCACTTATAGAGGGAATGTAAAAACCGTTACACTTGAACTGAATTACAAAACAGAACAGAGTCACACATGCAGAAATCACACTATGGCTGCTTAACGGGAAAGGTGAGGTGGGGTGATACATAAAACAAGAGTTTCAAATTAGCTCAGATACCGTTCCATAAACCCAATATGGAATAGACAAGACCTACTCCTTGCTCAGAGAACTGGACTCAACACGCCCGATTCACCGCACAAGAATATATCTGACTAGTAATAATCTTAAAACCTATGTATTGATATCTCTCTGTTAGTGTGTCAAGTGGCTGTGAAGCGGCATAAACACAGCCGTGAAAAGCAGCTAAACCCCATTATAAAAATAAATTACTTTTAAAAACCCATGAAACAAAGACAGGGAAAGAGAGAGAAATTCTTACACAATTCGTTCAGGGGCTGTGATGCAACCTGGATTGACCATATCTAGACCCACAGCTGGATGAGACATAAGGGTGGACACTCTTGGGGCTGAGAGGTTTGGTGAGGTTGGGTGAGCAAACGCAGACCCTTTAAAGTAATACTGCGTGCTACCCATCGCATGGGTCCCAAATCTCCAGGTTCAAGGGCATCTTCCTACATCGAAAACATGCATGAGAAACCCAGAAGATGGTACACCGTGTGATGGGGAAAGGTTTCTAAAACGCACCTCATTTCTCATCTCCTTGTGCTCGGGTTCGCCATTCCAGCCACTTTACTAGCAATCTCCCTACTTGGAGCATCAGCACCTTTAACCTCCTGTTCCGTACAGGTTGCAATTTGTCCTGAGGATGAACGGGAAGACGGGGAACCAATGAGAGACTAGCTCTTGGTGTTGGGACAGGCACAGGTCACTCTATTTTCCCATCAGGAAGAAGAATTAACCACAGGCTCAGCCTGCCCCCCGGAACCAGAACAGGGCCTGAAGCCATCCTGCGCTTTTGCGGCCGGCTCCCGAAAAAGCGACTTGTAAAATGGAGCTTCAGGGCACTGCAATTCACAAACCTGCAGAGTTATAAATGATAACTCTCGTCCACAAATATATTGAGGGAAGGCAAAGAAGAGGATTTGAAATCAAGGCAGAATTGCAGGAAACAGATTTCAGGAGGTAGATTCGAATCGCCTTTAAAGCACATGAAAAGCGGCAAAACGTTGACAATGATGCCCTTGGCCAAAAAGGGCGTATGCGTTTTTTCCTGAATATATTCAGGAAAAAACGCATACGCCCTTTTTGGCCAACCAAGCAACCTGGAAAGGCAAATCAGCGCTCCAAAGAAGTCTCGCTTCCCATCGGTCAAAAGGGCCATGCTGAAAAAAGTGTCAAAACCAGAAATGCAGGACAGGCCATGGAGAAATGGGAGCCTTGCTACACTGATGGGCGGGATGTACATTGCCAACAGCCACTCTGGAGAAGTGTACGGTGTGTCCTGAAACATCTAAAAAACACAGCTTAGAGAGCATAGGGCACTTCCACGCATGGGGGGATAAAGTGGGAAAATTGAAAATCAGCAAGACACAAGCACCCCAAAGTTTAGGGCTGCTCTGTTGACAAGGACCTCCACTTCATTTCACCTTAAATATCCCAGGAAAGCGAAAAATGGATAAAAAAGTTGTGGTCCTTATGTACAATGGAATATCACTCAGCCATGAAATCAATGTCATAAGGCTAGTAGCAGCATGATGAGTGGATTTAGGTAAGACGATTCTAAGTGAAATAAGTCACACAGAAAAGGACACTTCTCATAAGGTGTCACTTATAGAGGGAATGTAAAAACCGTTACACTTGAACTGAATTACAAAACAGAACAGAGTCACACATGCAGAAAACACACTATGGCTGCTTAACGGGAAAGGTGAGGTGGGGTGATACATAAAACAAGAGTTTCAAATTAGCTCAGATACCGTTCCATAAACCCAATATGGAATAGACAAGACCTACTCCTTGCTCAGAGAACTGGACTCAACACGCCCGATTCACCGCACAAGAATATATCTGACTAGTAATAATCTTAAAACCTATGTATTGATATCTCTCTGTTAGTGTGTCAAGTGGGTGTAAAGCGGCATAAACACAGCCGTGAAAAGCAGCTAAACCCCATTATAAAAATAAATTACTTTTAAAAACCCATGAAACAAAGACAGGGAAAGAGAGAGAAATTCTTACACAATTCGTTCAGGGGCTGTGATGCAACCTGGATTGACCATATCTAGACCCACAGCTGGATGAGACATAAGGGTGGACACTCTTGGGGCTGAGAGGTTTGGTGAGGTTGGGTGAGCAAACGCAGACCCTTTAAAGTAATACTGCGTGCTACCCATCACATGGGTCCCAAATCTCCAGGTTCAAGGGCATCTTCCTACATCGAAAACATGCATGAGAAACCCAGAAGATGGTACACCGTGTGATGGGGAAAGGTTTCTAAAACGCACCTCATTTCTCATCTCCTTGTGCTCGGGTTCGCCATTCCAGCCACTTTACTAGCAATCTCCCTACTTGGAGCATCAGCACCTTTAACCTCCTGTTCCATACAGGTTGCAATTTGTCCTGAGGATGAACGGGAAGACGGGGAACCAATGAGAGATTAGCTCTTGGTGTTGGGACAGGCACAGGTCACTCTATTTTCCCATCAGGAAAAAGAATTAACCACAGGCTCAGCCTGCACCCCGGAACCAGAAAAGGGCCTGAAGCCATCCTGCGCTTTTGCGGCCACCTCCCAAAAAAGCGAGTTGTAAAATGGAGCTTCAGGGCACTGCAATTCACAAACCTGCACAGTTATAAATGATAACTCTCGTCCACAAATATATTGAGGGAAGGCAAAGAAGAGGATTTGAAATCAAGGCAGAATTGCAGGAAACAGATTTCAGGAGGTAGATTCGAATCGCCTTTAAAGCACATGAAAAGCAGCAAAACGTTGACAATGATGCCCTTGGCCAAAAAGGGCGTATGCGTTTTTTCCTGAATATATTCAGGAAAAAACGCATACGCCCTTTTTGGCCAACCAAGCAACCTGGAAAGGCAAATCAGCGCTACAAAGAAGTCTCGCTTCCCATCGGTCAAAAGGGCCATGCTGAAAAAAGTGTCAAAACCAGAAATGCAGGACAGGCCATGGAGAAATGGGAGCCTTGCTACACTGATGGGCGGGATGTAAATTGCCAACAGCCACTCTGGAGAAGTGTACGGTGTGTCCTGAAACATCTAAAAAACACAGCTTAGAGAGCATAGGGCACTTCCACGCATGGGGGGATAAAGTGGGAAAATTGAAAATCAGCAAGACACAAGCACCCCAAAGTTTAGGGCTGCTCTGTTGACAAGGACCTCCACTTCCTTCCACCTTAAATATCCCAGGAAAGCGAAAAATGGATAAAAAAGTTGTGGTCCTTATGTACAATGGAATATCACTCAGCCATGAAATCAATGTCATAAGGCTAGTAGCAGCATGATGAGTGGATTTAGGTAAGACGATTCTAAGTGAAATAAGTCACACAGAAAAGGACACTTCTCATAAGGTGTCACTTATAGAGGGAATGTAAAAACCGTTACACTTGAACTGAATTACAAAACAGAACAGAGTCACACATGCAGAAAACACACTATGGCTGCTTAACGGGAAAGGTGAGGTGGGGTGATACATAAAACAAGAGTTTCAAATTAGCTCAGATACCGTTCCATAAACCCAATATGTAATAGACAAGACCTACTCCTTGCTCAGAGAACTGGACTCAACATGCCCGATTCACCGCACAAGAATATATCTGACTAGTAATAATCTTAAAACCTATGTATTGATATCTCTCTGTTAGTGTGTCAAGTGGCTGTGAAGCGGCATAAACACAGCCGTGAAAAGCAGCTAAACCCCATTATAAAAATAAATTACTTTTAAAAACCCATGAAACAAAGACAGGGAAAGAGAGAGAAATTCTTACACAATTCGTTCAGGGGCTGTGATGCAACCTGGATTGACCATATCTAGACCCACAGCTGGATGAGACATAAGGGTGGACACTCTTGGGGCTGAGAGGTTTGGTGAGGTTGGGTGAGCAAACGCAGACCCTTTAAAGTAATACTGCGTGCTACCCATCGCATGGGTCCCAAATCTCCAGGTTCAAGGGCATCTTCCTACATCGAAAACATGCATGAGAAACCCAGAAGATGGTACACCGTGTGATGGGGAAAGGTTTCTAAAACGCACCTCATTTCTCATCTCCTTGTGCTCGGGTTCGCCATTCCAGCCACTTTACTAGCAATCTCCCTACTTGGAGCATCAGCACCTTTAACCTCCTGTTCCGTACAGGTTGCAATTTGTCCTGAGGATGAACGGGAAGACGGGGAACCAATGAGAGACTAGCTCTTGGTGTTGGGACAGGCACAGGTCACTCTATTTTCCCATCAGGAAGAAGAATTAACCACAGGCTCAGCCTGCCCCCCGGAACCAGAACAGGGCCTGAAGCCATCCTGCGCTTTTGCGGCCGGCTCCCGAAAAAGCGACTTGTAAAATGGAGCTTCAGGGCACTGCAATTCACAAACCTGCAGAGTTATAAATGATAACTCTCGTCCACAAATATATTGAGGGAAGGCAAAGAAGAGGATTTGAAATCAAGGCAGAATTGCAGGAAACAGATTTCAGGAGGTAGATTCGAATCGCCTTTAAAGCACATGAAAAGCGGCAAAACGTTGACAATGATGCCCTTGGCCAAAAAGGGCGTATGCGTTTTTTCCTGAATATATTCAGGAAAAAACGCATACGCCCTTTTTGGCCAACCAAGCAACCTGGAAAGGCAAATCAGCGCTCCAAAGAAGTCTCGCTTCCCATCGGTCAAAAGGGCCATGCTGAAAAAAGTGTCAAAACCAGAAATGCAGGACAGGCCATGGAGAAATGGGAGCCTTGCTACACTGATGGGCGGGATGTACATTGCCAACAGCCACTCTGGAGAAGTGTAAGGTGTGTCCTGAAACATCTAAAAAACACAGCTTAGAGAGCATAGGGCACTTCCACGCATGGGGGGATAAAGTGGGAAAATTGAAAATCAGCAAGACACAAGCACCCCAAAGTTTAGGGCTGCTCTGTTGACAAGGACCTCCACTTCATTCCACCTTAAATATCCCAGGAAAGCGAAAAATGGATAAAAAAGTTGTGGTCCTTATGTACAATGGAATATCACTCAGCCATGAAATCAATGTCATAAGGCTAGTAGCAGCATGATGAGTGGATTTAGGTAAGACGATTCTAAGTGAAATAAGTCACACAGAAAAGGACACTTCTCATAAGGTGTCACTTATAGAGGGAATGTAAAAACCGTTACACTTGAACTGAATTACAAAACAGAACAGAGTCACACATGCAGAAAACACACTATGGCTGCTTAACGGGAAAGGTGAGGTGGGGTGATACATAAAACAAGAGTTTCAAATTAGCTCAGATACCGTTCCATAAACCCAATATGGAATAGACAAGACCTACTCCTTGCTCAGAGAACTGGACTCAACACGCCCGATTCACCGCACAAGAATATATCTGACTAGTAATAATCTTAAAACCTATGTATTGATATCTCTCTGTTAGTGTGTCAAGTGGTTGTGAAGCGGCATAAACACAGCCGTGAAAAGCAGCTAAACCCCATTATAAAAATAAATTACTTTTAAAAACCCATGAAACAAAGACAGGGAAAGAGAGAGAAATTCTTACACAATTCGTTCAGGGGCTGTGATGCAACCTGGATTGACCATATCTAGACCCACAGCTGGATGAGACATAAGGGTGGACACTCTTGGGGCTGAGAGGTTTGGTGAGGTTGGGTGAGCAAACGCAGACCCTTTAAAGTAATACTGCGTGCTACCCATCGCATGGGTCCCAAATCTCCAGGTTCAAGGGCATCTTCCTACATCGAAAACATGCATGAGAAACCCAGAAGATGGTACACCGTGTGATGGGGAAAGGTTTCTAAAACGCACCTCATTTCTCATCTCCTTGTGCTCGGGTTCGCCATTCCAGCCACTTTACTAGCAATCTCCCTACTTGGAGCATCAGCACCTTTAACCTCCTGTTCCGTACAGGTTGCAATTTGTCCTGAGGATGAACGGGAAGACGGGGCACCAATGAGAGACTAGCTCTTGGTGTTGGGACAGGCACAGGTCACTCTATTTTCCCATCAGGAAGAAGAATTAACCACAGGCTCAGCCTGCCCCCCGGAACCAGAACAGGGCCTGAAGCCATCCTGCGCTTTTGCGGCCGGCTCCCGAAAAAGCGACTTGTAAAATGGAGCTTCAGGGCACTGCAATTCACAAACCTGCAGAGTTATAAATGATAACTCTCGTCCACAAATATATTGAGGGAAGGCAAAGAAGAGGATTTGAAATCAAGGCAGAATTGCAGGAAACAGATTTCAGGAGGTAGATTCGAATCGCCTTTAAAGCACATGAAAAGCGGCAAAACATTGACAATGATGCCCTTGGCCAAAAAGGGCGTATGCGTTTTTTCCTGAATATATTCAGGAAAAAACGCATACGCCCTTTTTGGCCAACCAAGCAACCTGGAAAGGCAAATCAGCGCTCCAAAGAAGTCTCGCTTCCCATCGGTCAAAAGGGCCATGCTGAAAAAAGTGTCAAAACCAGAAATGCAGGACAGGCCATGGAGAAATGGGAGCCTTGCTACACTGATGGGCGGGATGTACATTGCCAACAGCCACTCTGGAGAAGTGTACGGTGTGTCCTGAAACATCTAAAAAACACAGCTTAGAGAGCATAGGGCACTTCCACGCATGGGGGGATAAAGTGGGAAAATTGAAAATCAGCAAGACACAAGCACCCCAAAGTTTAGGGCTGCTCTGTTGACAAGGACCTCCACTTCATTCCACCTTAAATATCCCAGGAAAGCGAAAAATGGATAAAAAAGTTGTGGTCCTTATGTACAATGGAATATCACTCAGCCATGAAATCAATGTCATAAGGCTAGTAGCAGCATGATGAGTGGATTTAGGTAAGACGATTCTAAGTGAAATAAGTCACACAGAAAAGGACACTTCTCATAAGGTGTCACTTATAGAGGGAATGTAAAAACCGTTACACTTGAACTGAATTACAAAACAGAACAGAGTCACACATGCAGAAAACACACTATGGCTGCTTAACGGGAAAGGTGAGGTGGGGTGATACATAAAACAAGAGTTTCAAATTAGCTCAGATACCGTTCCATAAACCCAATATGGAATAGACAAGACCTACTCCTTGCTCAGAGAACTGGACTCAACACGCCCGATTCACCGCACAAGAATATATCTGACTAGTAATAATCTTAAAACCTATGTATTGATATCTCTCTGTTAGTGTGTCAAGTGGCTGTGAAGCGGCATAAACACAGCCGTGAAAAGCAGCTAAACCCCATTATAAAAATAAATTACTTTTAAAAACCCATGAAACAAAGACAGGGAAAGAGAGAGAAATTCTTACACAATTCGTTCAGGGGCTGTGATGCAACCTGGATTGACCATATCTAGACCCACAGCTGGATGAGACATAAGGGTGGACACTCTTGGGGCTGAGAGGTTTGGTGAGGTTGGGTGAGCAAACGCAGACCCTTTAAAGTAATACTGCGTGCTACCCATCGCATGGGTCCCAAATCTCCAGGTTCAAGGGCATCTTCCTACATCGAAAACATGCATGAGAAACCCAGAAGATGGTACACCGTGTGATGGGGAAAGGTTTCTAAAACGCACCTCATTTCTCATCTCCTTGTGCTCGGGTTCGCCATTCCAGCCACTTTACTAGCAATCTCCCTACTTGGAGCATCAGCACCTTTAACCTCCTGTTCCGTACAGGTTGCAATTTGTCCTGAGGATGAACGGGAAGACGGGGAACCAATGAGAGACTAGCTCTTGGTGTTGGGACAGGCACAGGTCACTCTATTTTCCCATCAGGAAGAAGAATTAACCACAGGCTCAGCCTGCCCCCCGGAACCAGAACAGGGCCTGAAGCCATCCTGCGCTTTTGCGGCCGGCTCCCGAAAAAGCGACTTGTAAAATGGAGCTTCAGGGCACTGCAATTCACAAACCTGCAGAGTTATAAATGATAACTCTCGTCCACAAATATATTGAGGGAAGGCAAAGAAGAGGATTTGAAATCAAGGCAGAATTGCAGGAAACAGATTTCAGGAGGTAGATTCGAATCGCCTTTAAAGCACATGAAAAGCGGCAAAACGTTGACAATGATGCCCTTGGCCAAAAAGGGCGTATGCGTTTTTTCCTGAATATATTCAGGAAAAAACGCATACGCCCTTTTTGGCCAACCAAGCAACCTGGAAAGGCAAATCAGCGCTCCAAAGAAGTCTCGCTTCCCATCGGTCAAAAGGGCCATGCTGAAAAAAGTGTCAAAACCAGAAATGCAGGACAGGCCATGGAGAAATGGGAGCCTTGCTACACTGATGGGCGGGATGTACATTGCCAACAGCCACTCTGGAGAAGTGTACGGTGTGTCCTGAAACATCTAAAAAACACAGCTTAGAGAGCATAGGGCACTTCCACGCATGGGGGGATAAAGTGGGAAAATTGAAAATCAGCAAGACACAAGCACCCCAAAGTTTAGGGCTGCTCTGTTGACAAGGACCTCCACTTCATTCCACCTTAAATATCCCAGGAAAGCGAAAAATGGATAAAAAAGTTGTGGTCCTTATGTACAATGGAATATCACTCAGCCATGAAATCAATGTCATAAGGCTAGTAGCAGCATGATGAGTGGATTTAGGTAAGACGATTCTAAGTGAAATAAGTCACACAGAAAAGGACACTTCTCATAAGGTGTCACTTATAGAGGGAATGTAAAAACCGTTACACTTGAACTGAATTACAAAACAGAACAGAGTCACACATGCAGAAAACACACTATGGCTGCTTAACGGGAAAGGTGAGGTGGGGTGATACATAAAACAAGAGTTTCAAATTAGCTCAGATACCGTTCCATAAACCCAATATGGAATAGACAAGACCTACTCCTTGCTCAGAGAACTGGACTCAACACGCCCGATTCACCGCACAAGAATATATCTGACTAGTAATAATCTTAAAACCTATGTATTGATATCTCTCTGTTAGTGTGTCAAGTGGGTGTAAAGCGGCCTAAACACAGCCGTGAAAAGCAGCTAAACCCCATTATAAAAATAAATTACTTTTAAAAACCCATGAAACAAAGACAGGGAAAGAGAGAGAAATTCTTACACAATTCGTTCAGGGGCTGTGATGCAACCTGGATTGACCATATCTAGACCCACAGCTGGATGAGACATAAGGGTGGACACTCTTGGGGCTGAGAGGTTTGGTGAGGTTGGGTGAGCAAACGCAGACCCTTTAAAGTAATACTGCGTGCTACCCATCACATGGGTCCCAAATCTCCAGGTTCAAGGGCATCTTCCTACATCGAAAACATGCATGAGAAACCCAGAAGATGGTACACCGTGTGATGGGGAAAGGTTTCTAAAACGCACCTCATTTCTCATCTCCTTGTGCTCGGGTTCGCCATTCCAGCCACTTTACTAGCAATCTCCCTACTTGGAGCATCAGCACCTTTAACCTCCTGTTCCATACAGGTTGCAATTTGTCCTGAGGATGAACGGGAAGACGGGGAACCAATGAGAGATTAGCTCTTGGTGTTGGGACAGGCACAGGTCACTCTATTTTCCCATCAGGAAAAAGAATTAACCACAGGCTCAGCCTGCACCCCGGAACCAGAAAAGGGCCTGAAGCCATCCTGCGCTTTTGCGGCCACCTCCCAAAAAAGCGAGTTGTAAAATGGAGCTTCAGGGCACTGCAATTCACAAACCTGCACAGTTATAAATGATAACTCTCGTCCACAAATATATTGAGGGAAGGCAAAGAAGAGGATTTGAAATCAAGGCAGAATTGCAGGAAACAGATTTCAGGAGGTAGATTCGAATCGCCTTTAAAGCACATGAAAAGCGGCAAAACGTTGACAATGATGCCCTTGGCCAAAAAGGGCGTATGCGTTTTTTCCTGAATATATTCAGGAAAAAACGCATACGCCCTTTTTGGCCAACCAAGCAACCTGGAAAGGCAAATCAGCGCTCCAAAGAAGTCTCGCTTCCCATCGGTCAAAAGGGCCATGCTGAAAAAAGTGTCAAAACCAGAAATGCAGGACAGGCCATGGAGAAATGGGAGCCTTGCTACACTGATGGGCGGGATGTAAATTGCCAACAGCCACTCTGGAGAAGTGTACGGTGTGTCATGAAACATCTAAAAAACACAGCTTAGAGAGCATAGGGCACTTCCACGCATGGGGGGATAAAGTGGGAAAATTGAAAATCAGCAAGACACAAGCACCCCAAAGTTTAGGGCTGCTCTGTTGACAAGGACCTCCACTTCATTCCACCTTAAATATCCCAGGAAAGCGAAAAATGGATAAAAAAGTTGTGGTCCTTATGTACAATGGAATATCACTCAGCCATGAAATCAATGTCATAAGGCTAGTAGCAGCATGATGAGTGGATTTAGGTAAGACGATTCTAAGTGAAATAAGTCACACAGAAAAGGACACTTCTCATAAGGTGTCACTTATAGAGGGAATGTAAAAACCGTTACACATGAACTGAATTACAAAACAGAACAGAGTCACACATGCAGAAAACACACTATGGCTGCTTAACGGGAAAGGTGAGGTGGGGTGATACATAAAACAAGAG
This sequence comes from Balaenoptera physalus, assembly GCF_965194825.1. Taxonomy (NCBI): domain Eukaryota; kingdom Metazoa; phylum Chordata; class Mammalia; order Artiodactyla; family Balaenopteridae; genus Balaenoptera; species Balaenoptera physalus. The sequence goes on along the minus strand of NW_028126419.1, from coordinate 1,187,013 downwards.
TTTCAAATTAGCTCAGATACCGTTCCATAAACCCAATATGGAATAGACAAGACCTACTCCTTGCTCAGAGAACTGGACTCAACACGCCCGATTCACCGCACAAGAATATATCTGACTAGTAATAATCTTAAAACCTATGTATTGATATCTCTCTGTTAGTGTGTCAAGTGGCTGTGAAGCGGCATAAACACAGCCGTGAAAAGCAGCTAAACCCCATTATAAAAATAAATTACTTTTAAAAACCCATGAAACAAAGACAGGGAAAGAGAGAGAAATTCTTACACAATTCGTTCAGGGGCTGTGATGCAACCTGCATTGACCATATCTAGACCCACAGCTGGATGAGACATAAGGGTGGACACTCTTGGGGCTGAGAGGTTTGGTGAGGTTGGGTGAGCAAACGCAGACCCTTTAAAGTAATACTGCGTGCTACCCATCGCATGGGTCCCAAATCTCCAGGTTCAAGGGCATCTTCCTACATCGAAAACATGCATGAGAAACCCAGAAGATGGTACACCGTGTGATGGGGAAAGGTTTCTAAAACGCACCTCATTTCTCATCTCCTTGTGCTCGGGTTCGCCATTCCACCCACTTTACTAGCAATCTCCCTACTTGGAGCATCAGCACCTTTAACCTCCTGTTCCGTACAGGTTGCAATTTGTCCTGAGGATGAACGGGAAGACGGGGAACCAATGAGAGACTAGCTCTTGGTGTTGGGACAGGCACAGGTCACTATATTTTCCCATCAGGAAGAAGAATTAACCACAGGCTCAGCCTGCCCCCCTGAACCAGAACAGGGCCTGAAGCCATCCGGCGCTTTTGCGGCCAGCTCCCAAAAAAGCGACTTGTAAAATGGAGCTTCAGGGCACTGCAATTCACAAACCTGCAGAGTTATAAATGATAACTCTCGTCCACAAATATATTGAGGGAAGGCAAAGAAGAGGATTTGAAATCAAGGCAGAATTGCAGGAAACAGATTTCAGGAGGTAGATTCGAATCGCCTTTAAAGCACATGAAAAGCAGCAAAACGTTGACAATGATGCCCTTGGCCAAAAAGGGCGTATGCGTTTTTTCCTGAATATATTCAGGAAAAAACGCATACGCCCTTTTTGGCCAACCAAGCAACCTGGAAAGGCAAATCAGCGCTACAAAGAAGTCTCGCTTCCCATCGGTCAAAAGGGCCATGCTGAAAAAAGTGTCAAAACCAGAAATGCAGGACAGGCCATGGAGAAATGGGAGCCTTGCTACACTGATGGGCGGGATGTAAATTGCCAACAGCCACTCTGGAGAAGTGTACGGTGTGTCCTGAAACATCTAAAAAACACAGCTTAGAGAGCATAGGGCACTTCCACGCATGGGGGGATAAAGTGGGAAAATTGAAAATCAGCAAGACACAAGCACCCCAAAGTTTAGGGCTGCTCTGTTGACAAGGACCTCCACTTCCTTCCACCTTAAATATCCCAGGAAAGCGAAAAATGGATAAAAAAGTTGTGGTCCTTATGTACAATGGAATATCACTCAGCCATGAAATCAATGTCATAAGGCTAGTAGCAGCATGATGAGTGGATTTAGGTAAGACGATTCTAAGTGAAATAAGTCACACAGAAAAGGACACTTCTCATAAGGTGTCACTTATAGAGGGAATGTAAAAACCGTTACACTTGAACTGAATTACAAAACAGAACAGAGTCACACATGCAGAAAACACACTATGGCTGCTTAACGGGAAAGGTGAGGTGGGGTGATACATAAAACAAGAGTTTCAAATTAGCTCAGATACCGTTCCATAAACCCAATATGTAATAGACAAGACCTACTCCTTGCTCAGAGAACTGGACTCAACATGCCCGATTCACCGCACAAGAATATATCTGACTAGTAATAATCTTAAAACCTATGTATTGATATCTCTCTGTTAGTGTGTCAAGTGGCTGTGAAGCGGCATAAACACAGCCGTGAAAAGCAGCTAAACCCCATTATAAAAATAAATTACTTTTAAAAACCCATGAAACAAAGACAGGGAAAGAGAGAGAAATTCTTACACAATTCGTTCAGGGGCTGTGATGCAACCTGGATTGACCATATCTAGACCCACAGCTGGATGAGACATAAGGGTGGACACTCTTGGGGCTGAGAGGTTTGGTGAGGTTGGGTGAGCAAACGCAGACCCTTTAAAGTAATACTGCGTGCTACCCATCGCATGGGTCCCAAATCTCCAGGTTCAAGGGCATCTTCCTACATCGAAAACATGCATGAGAAACCCAGAAGATGGTACACCGTGTGATGGGGAAAGGTTTCTAAAACGCACCTCATTTCTCATCTCCTTGTGCTCGGGTTCGCCATTCCAGCCACTTTACTAGCAATCTCCCTACTTGGAGCATCAGCACCTTTAACCTCCTGTTCCGTACAGGTTGCAATTTGTCCTGAGGATGAACGGGAAGACGGGGAACCAATGAGAGACTAGCTCTTGGTGTTGGGACAGGCACAGGTCACTCTATTTTCCCATCAGGAAGAAGAATTAACCACAGGCTCAGGCTGCCCCCCTGAACCAGAACAGGGCCTGAAGCCATCCGGCGCTTTTGCGGGCAGCTCCCAAAAAAGCGACCTGTAAAATGGAGCTTCAGGGCACTGCAATTCACAAACCTGCAGAGTTATAAATGATAACTCTCGTCCACAAATATATTGAGGGAAGGCAAAGAAGAGGATTTGAAATCAAGGCAGAATTGCAGGAAACAGATTTCAGGAGGTAGATTCGAATCGCCTTTAAAGCACATGAAAAGCGGCAAAACGTTGACAATGATGCCCTTGGCCAAAAAGGGCGTATGCGTTTTTTCCTGAATATATTCAGGAAAAAACGCATACGCCCTTTTTGGCCAACCAAGCAACCTGGAAAGGCAAATCAGCGCTACAAAGAAGTCTCGCTTCCCATCGGTCAAAAGGGCCATGCTGAAAAAAGTGTCAAAACCAGAAATGCAGGACAGGCCATGGAGAAATGGGAGCCTTGCTACACTGATGGGCGGGATGTAAATTGCCAACAGCCACTCTGGAGAAGTGTACGGTGTGTCCTGAAACATCTAAAAAACACAGCTTAGAGAGCATAGGGCACTTCCACGCATGGGGGGATAAAGTGGGAAAATTGAAAATCAGCAAGACACAAGCACCCCAAAGTTTAGGGCTGCTCTGTTGACAAGGACCTCCACTTCCTTCCACCTTAAATATCCCAGGAAAGCGAAAAATGGATAAAAAAGTTGTGGTCCTTATGTACAATGGAATATCACTCAGCCATGAAATCAATGTCATAAGGCTAGTAGCAGCATGATGAGTGGATTTAGGTAAGACGATTCTAAGTGAAATAAGTCACACAGAAAAGGACACTTCTCATAAGGTGTCACTTATAGAGGGAATGTAAAAACCGTTACACTTGAACTGAATTACAAAACAGAACAGAGTCACACATGCAGAAAACACACTATGGCTGCTTAACGGGAAAGGTGAGGTGGGGTGATACATAAAACAAGAGTTTCAAATTAGCTCAGATACCGTTCCATAAACCCAATATGGAATAGACAAGACCTACTCCTTGCTCAGAGAACTGGACTCAACACGCCCGATTCACCGCACAAGAATATATCTGACTAGTAATAATCTTAAAACCTATGTATTGATATCTCTCTGTTAGTGTGTCAAGTGGCTGTGAAGCGGCCTAAACACAGCCGTGAAAAGCAGCTAAACCCCATTATAAAAATAAATTACTTTTAAAAACCCATGAAACAAAGACAGGGAAAGAGAGAGAAATTCTTACACAATTCGTTCAGGGGCTGTGATGCAACCTGGATTGACCATATCTAGACCCACAGCTGGATGAGACATAAGGGTGGACACTCTTGGGGCTGAGAGGTTTGGTGAGGTTGGGTGAGCAAACACAGACCCTTTAAAGTAATACTGCGTGCTACCCAGCGCATGGGTCCCAAATCTCCAGGTTCAAGGGCATCTTCCTACATCGAAAACATGCATGAGAAACCCAGAAGATGGTACACCGTGTGATGGGGAAAGGTTTCTAAAACGCACCTCATTTCTCATCTCCTTGTGCTCGGGTTCGCCATTCCAGCCACTTTACTAGCAATCTCCCTACTTGGAGCATCAGCACCTTTAACCTCCTGTTCCGTACAGGTTGCAATTTGTCCTGAGGATGAACGGGAAGACGGGGAACCAATGAGAGACTAGCTCTTGGTGTTGGGACAGGCACAGGTCACTCTATTTTCCCATCAGGAAGAAGAATTAACCACAGGCTCAGGCTGCCCCCCTGAACCAGAACAGGGCCTGAAGCCATCCGGCGCTTTTGCGGGCAGCTCCCAAAAAAGCGACCTGTAAAATGGAGCTTCAGGGCACTGCAATTCACAAACCTGCAGAGTTATAAATGATAACTCTCGTCCACAAATATATTGAGGGAAGGCAAAGAAGAGGATTTGAAATCAAGGCAGAATTGCAGGAAACAGATTTCAGGAGGTAGATTCGAATCGCCTTTAAAGCACATGAAAAGCGGCAAAACGTTGACAATGATGCCCTTGGCCAAAAAGGGCGTATGCGTTTTTTCCTGAATATATTCAGGAAAAAACGCATACGCCCTTTTTGGCCAACCAAGCAACCTGGAAAGGCAAATCAGCGCTACAAAGAAGTCTCGCTTCCCATCGGTCAAAAGGGCCATGCTGAAAAAAGTGTCAAAACCAGAAATGCAGGACAGGCCATGGAGAAATGGGAGCCTTGCTACACTGATGGGCGGGATGTAAATTGCCAACAGCCACTCTGGAGAAGTGTACGGTGTGTCCTGAAACATCTAAAAAACACAGCTTAGAGAGCATAGGGCACTTCCACGCATGGGGGGATAAAGTGGGAAAATTGAAAATCAGCAAGACACAAGCACCCCAAAGTTTAGGGCTGCTCTGTTGACAAGGACCTCCACTTCCTTCCACCTTAAATATCCCAGGAAAGCGAAAAATGGATAAAAAAGTTGTGGTCCTTATGTACAATGGAATATCACTCAGCCATGAAATCAATGTCATAAGGCTAGTAGCAGCATGATGAGTGGATTTAGGTAAGACGATTCTAAGTGAAATAAGTCACACAGAAAAGGACACTTCTCATAAGGTGTCACTTATAGAGGGAATGTAAAAACCGTTACACTTGAACTGAATTACAAAACAGAACAGAGTCACACATGCAGAAAACACACTATGGCTGCTTAACGGGAAAGGTGAGGTGGGGTGATACATAAAACAAGAGTTTCAAATTAGCTCAGATACCGTTCCATAAACCCAATATGGAATAGACAAGACCTACTCCTTGCTCAGAGAACTGGACTCAACACGCCCGATTCACCGCACAAGAATATATCTGACTAGTAATAATCTTAAAACCTATGTATTGATATCTCTCTGTTAGTGTGTCAAGTGGCTGTGAAGCGGCCTAAACACAGCCGTGAAAAGCAGCTAAACCCCATTATAAAAATAAATTACTTTTAAAAACCCATGAAACAAAGACAGGGAAAGAGAGAGAAATTCTTACACAATTCGTTCAGGGGCTGTGATGCAACCTGGATTGACCATATCTAGACCCACAGCTGGATGAGACATAAGGGTGGACACTCTTGGGGCTGAGAGGTTTGGTGAGGTTGGGTGAGCAAACGCAGAACCTTTAAAGTAATACTGCGTGCTATCAATCGCATGGGTCCCAAATCTCCAGGTTCAAGGGCATCTTCCTACATCGAAAACATGCATGAGAAACCCAGAAGATGGTACACCGTGTGATGGGGAAAGGTTTCTAAAACGCACCTCATTTCTCATCTCCTTGTGCTCGGGTTCACCATTCCAGCCACTTTACTAGCAATCTCCCTACTTGGAGCATCAGCACCTTTAACCTCCTGTTCCGTACAGGTTGCAATTTGTCCTGAGGATGAACGGGAAGACGGGGAACCAATGAGAGACTAGCTCTTGGTGTTGGGACAGGCACAGGTCACTCTATTTTCCCATCAGGAAGAAGAATTAACCACAGGCTCAGGATGCCCCCCTGAACCAGAACAGGGCCTGAAGCCATCCGGCGCTTTTGCGGCCAGCTCCCAAAAAAGCGACTTGTAAAATGGAGCTTCAGGGCACTGCAATTCACAAACCTGCAGAGTTATAAATGATAACTCTCGTCCACAAATATATTGAGGGAAGGCAAAGAAGAGGATTTGAAATCAAGGCAGAATTGCAGGAAATAGATTTCAGGAGGTAGATTCGAACCGCCTTTAAAGCACATGAAAAGCGGCAAAACGTTGACAATGATGCCCTTGGCCAAAAAGGGCGTATGCGTTTTTTCCTGAATATATTCAGGAAAAAACGCATACGCCCTTTTTGGCCAACCAAGCAACCTGGAAAGGCAAATCAGCGCTACAAAGAAGTCTCGCTTCCCATCGGTCAAAAGGGCCATGCTGAAAAAAGTGTCAACACCAGAAATGCAGGACAGGCCATGGAGAAATGGGAGCCTTGCTACACTGATGGGCGGGATGTAAATTGCCAACAGCCACTCTGGAGAAGTGTACGGTGTGTCCTGAAACATCGAAAAAACACAGCTTAGAACGCATAGGGCACTTACACTCATGGGCGTATAAATTGGGAAAACTAAAAATCAGCAACACACAGGCACCCCAAAGTTTAGGGCTGCTCTGTTGACAAGAACCTCCACTTCACCACACCTTAAATATCCCAGGAAAGAGAAAAATGGATAAAGAAGTGGTGGTCCTTATGTACAATGGAATATCACTCATCCATGAAATCAATGTCATAAGGCTAGTAGCAGCATGATGAGTGGATTTAGGTACGACAATTCTAAGTGAAATAAGTCACACAGAAAAAGACACTTATCATAAGCTATCACTTATAGAGGGAATGTAAAAACCGCTACACTTGAACTGAATTACAAAACAGAACATAGTCACACGTTTAGAAAACACACTATGGCTGCTTAACGGGAAAGGTGAGGTGGGGTGCTGCAGAAAACAAGGGTTTCAAATTAGCTCAGATACCGTTCCACAACCCCAATATGTAATAGAAAGACCTACTCCTTGCTCAGTGAACTGGACTCAACACCCCCTATTCACCGCACAAGAATATATCTGACTAGTAAGAATCTAAAAACCTATGTATTGATATCTCTCTGGATGTGAGTCAAGTGGGTGTAAAGCGGCATAAACACAGCCGTGAAAAGCAGCTAAACACCATTATAAAAATAAATTAATTTTAAAAACCCGTGAAACAAAGACAGTGAAAGAGAGAGAAATTCTTACAAAATTCGTTCAGGGGCTGTGATGCCACCTGGAATGACCATATCTAGACCCACAGCTGGATGAGACGTAAGGGTGGATACTCTCGGGGCTGAGAGATTTGGTGAGGTTGGGGGAGCAAACACAGAGCCTTTAAAGTACTACTGCCTGTTACCCATCGCATGGGTCCCAAATCTCCAGGTTCAAGGGCATCTTCCTACATCGAAAACATGCATGAGAAACCCAGAAGGTGGTAGACCGTGTGACCGGGAAAGGTTTCTAAAACGCACCTCATTTCTCATCTCCTTGTGCTCGGGTTCGCCATTCCAGCCGCTTTACTAGCAATCTCCCTCCTTGGAGAATCAGGACCTTTAACCTCCTGTTCTGTACAGCTTGCAATTTGTCCTGAGTATGAATGGGAAGAAGGGGAGCCAATGAGAGACTAGCTCTAGGTGTTGGGACAGGCACAGGTCACTCTATTTTCCCATCAGGAAGAAGAATTAACCACAGGCTCAGCCTGCCACCCGGAACCAGAATAGGGCCTGATGCCGTCCTGCGCTTTTGCGGCCAGCTCCCAAAAAAGCGAGGTGAAAAATGGAGCTCAGGGGAACAGCAATTAACAAACCTGCAGAGTTGTAAATGATAACTCTCGTTCACAAATATCTTGATTGAAGGCAACGAAGAGGATTTGAAAGCAAGGTAGAATTGCAGGAAACAGATTTCAGGAGGTAGATTCGAATCGCCTTTAAAGCACATGAAAAGGGGCAAAACGTCGACAATGATGCCCATGGTCAAAAAGGGCGTATGCATTTCTTCCTGAATATATTCAGGAAAAAACGCATACGCCCTTTTTGGCCAACCAAGCAACCTGGAAAGGCAAATCAGCGCTACAAAGAAGTCTCGCTTCCCATCGGTCAAAAGGGCCATGCTGAAAAAAGTGTCAAAACCAGAAATGCAGGACAGGACATGGAGAAATGGGAGCCTTGCTACGCTGATAGTCAGGATGTAAATTGCCAACAGCCACTCTGGAGAAGTGTACTGTGTGTCCCGAAACATCGAAAAAACACAGCTTAGAGCGCATAGGGCACTTCCACTCACGTGCGTATAATTGGGAAAACTAAAAATCAGCAAGACACAGGCACCCCAAAGTTTAGGGCTGCTCTGTTGACAAGAACCTCCACTTCATGACACCTTAAATATCCCAGGAAAGAGAAAAATGGATAAAGAAGTTGTGGTCCTTATGTACAATGGAATATCACTCAGCCATGAAATCAGTGTCATAAGGCTAGTAGCAGCATGATGAGTGGATTTAGGTACGACAATTCTAAGTGAAATAAGTCACACAGAAAAAGACACTTATCATAAGCTATCACTTATAGAGGGAATGTAAAAACCGCTACAATTGAACTGAATTACAAAACAAAACAGAGTCACACGTTTACAAAACACACTATGGCTGCTTAACGGGAAAGGTGAGGTGGGGTGATGCATAAAACAAGGGTTTCAAATTAGCTGAGATACTGTTCCATAAACCCAATATGTAATAGAAAGACCTACTCCTTGCTCAGTGAACTGGACTCAACACCCCCTATTCACCGCACAAGAATATATTTGATTAGTAAGAATCTTAAAACCTATGAATTTATATCTCTCTGAAAGTGAGTCAAGTGGGTGTAAAGCGGCATAAACACAGCCGTGAAAAGCAGCTAAACCCCATTATAAGAATAAATTAATTTTAAAAACCCTTGAAACAAAGAAAGTGAAAGAGAGAGAAATTCTTACAAAATTCGTTCAGGGGCTGTGATGCCACCTGGAATGACCATATCGAGACCCACAGCTGGATGAGACATAAGGGTGGACACTCTCGGGGCTGAGAGATTTGGTGAGGTTGGGGGAGCAAACGCAGAGCCTTTAAAGTAGTACTGCCTGTTACCCATCCCATGGGACCCAAATCTCCAGGTTCAAGGGCATCTTCCTACATCGAAAACATGCATGAGAAACCCAGAAAGTGGTACACCGTGTGACCGGGAAAGGTTTCTAAAACGCACCTCATTTCTCATCTCCTTGTGCTCGGGTTCGCCATTCCAGCCGCTTTACTAGCAATCTCCCTCCGTGGAGAATCAGCATCTTTAACCTCCTGTTCCGTACAGCTTGCAATTTGTCCTGAGGATGAACAGGAAGAGGGGGAGCCAATGAGAGACTAGCTCTAGGGGTTGGGACAGGCACAGGTCACTCTATTTTCCCAACAGGAAGAAGAATTAATCACAGGCTCAGCCTGCTGCCCGGAACCATAATAGGGCCTGAGGCCATCTTGCGCTTTTGCGGCCAGCTCCCAAAAAAGCGAGTTGAAAAATGGAGCTCAGGGGCACTGCAATTCACAAACCGGGAGAGTTATAAATGATAACTCTCGTCCACAAATATATTGAGGGAAGGCAACGAAGAGGATTTGAAAGCAAGGCAGAATTGCAGGAAACAGATTTCAGGAGGTAGATTCACGTCGCCTTTAAAGCACATGAAAAACGGCAAAACGTCGACAATGATGCCCTTGGCCAAAAAGGACGTATGCGTTTTTTCCAGAATATATTCAGGAAAAAACGCATACGCCCTTTTTGGCCAACCAAGCTACCTGGAAAGGCAAATCAGCGCTACAAAGAAGTCTCGCTTCCCATCGGTCAAAAGGGCCATGCTGAAAAAAGACTCAAAACCAGAATTGCAGGACAGCCCATGGAGAAATGGGAGCCTTGCTACGCTGATGGGCGGGATGTAAATTGCCAACAGCCACTCTGGAGAAGTGTACGGTGTGTCCTGAAATATCGAAAAAACACAGCTTAGAACGCATAGGGCACTTACACTCATGGGCGTATAAATTGGGAAAACTAAATATCAGCAACACACAGGCACCCCAAAGTTTAGGGCTGCTCTGTTGACAAGAACCTCCACTTCATGACACCTTAAATATCCCAGGAAAGAGAAAAATGGATAAAGAAGTGGTGGTCCTTATGTACAATGCAATATCACTCAGCCATGAAATCAATGTCATAAGGCTAGTAGCAGCATGATGAGTGGATTTAGGTACGACGAATCTAAGTGAAATAAGTCAAGCAGAAAAAGACACTTATCATAAGCTATCACTTATACAGGGAATGTAAAAACCGCTACACTTGAACTGAATTACAAAACAGAACAGAGTCACACGTTTAGAAAACACACTATGGCTGCTTAACGGGAAAGGTGAGGTGGGGTGATGCATAAAACAAGGGTTTCAAATTAGCTGAGATACCGTTCCATAAACCCAACATGTAATAGAAAGACCTGCTCCTTGCTCAGTGAACTGGACTCAACACCCCCTATTCACCGCACAAGAATATATCTGATTAGTAAGAATCTTAAAACCTATGTATTGATATCTCTCTGGATGTGAGTCAAGTGGGTGTAAAGCGGCATAAACACAGCCGTGAAAAGCAGCTAAACCCCATTATAAAACTAAATTAATTTTAAAAACCCGTGAAATAAAGACAGTGAAAGAGAGAGAAATTCTTACAAAATTCGTTCAGGGGCTGTGATGCCACCTGGAATGACCATATCTAGACCCACAGCTGGATGAGACATAAGGGTGGACACTCTAGGGGCTGAGAGATTTGGTGAGGTTGGGGGAGCAAACGCAGATCCTTTAAAGTAATACTGCCTGTTACCCATCGCATGGGTCCCAAATCTCCAGGTTCAAGGGCATCTTCCTACCTCGAAAACATGCATGAGAAACCCAGAAGGTGGTACACCGTGTGACCGGGAAAGGTTTCTAAAACGCAGCTAATTTCTCATCTCCTTGTGCTCGTGTTCGCCATTCCAGCCGCTTTACCAGCAATCTCCCTCCTTGGAGAATCAGCACCTTTAACCTCCTGTTCCGTACAGCTTGCAATTTGTCCTGAGGATGAACAGGATGAGGGGGAGCCAATGAGAGATTAGCTCTAGGTGTTGGGACAGGCACAGGTCACTCTATTTTCCCAACAGGAAGAAGAATTATCCACAGCCTCAGCCTGCCGCCCAGAACCAGAATAGGGCCTGAGGCCATCCTGCGCTTTTGCGGCCAGCTCCCAAAAAAGCGAGTTGAAAAATGGAGCTCAGGGGCACTGCAATTCACAAACCTGCAGAGTTATAAATGATAACTCTCGTCCACAAATATATTGAGGGAAGGCAACGAAGAGGATTTGAAAGCAATGCAGAATTGCAGGAAACAGATTTCAGGAGGTAGATTCGAGTCGCCTTTAAAGCACATGAAAAACGGCAAAACGTCGACAATGATGCCCTTGGCCAAAAAGGGCGTATGCGTTTTTTCCTGAATATATTCAGGAAAAAACGCATACGCCCTTTTTGGCCAACCAAGCAATCTGGAAAGGCAAATCAGCGCTCCAAAGTAGTCTCGCTTCTCATCGGTCAAAAGGGCCATGCTGAAAAAAGTGTCAAAACCAGAAATGCAGGACAGGCCATGGAGAAATGGGAGCCTTGCTATGCTGATGGGCGGGATGTAAATTGCCAACAGCAACTCTGGAGAAGTGTACGGTGTGTCCTGAAACATCGAAAAAACACAGCTTAGAGCGCATAGGGCACTTCAACACATGGGCGTATAAATTGGGAAAACTAAAAATCAGCAACACACAGGCACCCCAAAGTTTAGGGCTGCTCTGTTGACAAGAACCTCCACTTCATGACACTTTAAATATCCCAGAAAAGAGAAAAATGGATAAAGAAGTTGTGGTCCTTATGTACAATGGAATATCACTCAGCCATGAAATCAATGTCATAAGGCTAGTAGCAGCATGATGAGTGGATTTAGGTATGACAATTCTAAGTGAAATATGTCACACAGAAAAAGACACTTATCATAAGCTATCACTTATAGAGGGAATGTAAAAACCGCTACAATTGAACTGAATTACAAAACAGAACAGAGTCACACGTTTAGAAAACACACTATGGCTGCTTAACGGGAAAGGTGAGGTGGGGTGCTGCAGAAAACAAGGGTTTCCAATTAGCTGAGATACCGTTCCATAAACCCAATATGTAATAGAAAGACGTACTCCTTGCTCAGTGAACTGGACTCAACACCCCCTATTCACCGCACAAGAATATATCTGACTAGTAAGAATCTTAAAACCTATGTATTGATATCTCTCTGGATGTGAGTCAAGTGGGTGTAAAGCGGAATAAACACAGCCGTGAAAAGCAGCTAAACCCCATTATAAGAATAAATTAATTTTAAAAACCCGTGAAACAAAGACAGTGAAAGAGAGAGAAATTCTTACAAAATTCGTTCAGGGGCTGTGATGCCACCTGGAATGACCATATCTAGACCCACAGCTGGATGAGACGTAAGGGTGGATACTCTCGGGGCTGAGAGATTTGGTGAGGTTGGGTGAGCAAACACAGAGCCTTTAAAGTACTACTGCCTGTTACCCATCCCATGGGTCCCAAATCTCCAGGTTCAAGGGCATCTTCCTACATCGAAAACATGCATGAGAAACCCAGATGGTGGTAGACCGTGTGACCGGGAAAGGTTTCTAAAACGCAGCTAATTTCTCATCACCTTGTGCTCGTGTTCGCCATCCCAGCCGCTTTACTAGCAATCTCCCTCCTTGGAGAATCAGTACCTTTAACCTCCTGTTCCATACAGCTTGCAATTTGTCCTGAGTATGAAGAGGAAGAGGGGGAGCCAATGAGAGACTGGCTCTAGGTGTTGGGACAGGCACAGGTCACTCTATTTTCCCAACAGGAAGAAGAATTAATCACAGGCTCAGCCTGCCACCCGGAACCAGAATAGGGCCTGAGGCCATCCTGCGCTTTTGCGGCCAGCTCCCAAAAAAGCGAGTTGAAAAATGGAGCTCAGGGGCACTGCCATTCACAAACCTGCAGAGTTATAAATGATAACTCTCGTCCACAAATATATTGAGGGAAGGCAACGAAGAGGATTTGAAAGCAAGGCAGAATTGCAGGAAACAGATTTCAGGAGGTAGATTCGAGTCGCCTTTAAAGCACATGAAAAACGGCAAAACGTCGACAATGATGCCCTTGGCCAAAAAGGGCGTATGCGTTTTTTTCCTGAATATATTCAGGAAAAAACGCATACGCCCTTTTTGGCCAACCAAGCAACCTGGAAAGGCAAATCAGCGATCCAAAGAAGTCTCGCTTCTCATCGGTCAAAAGGGCCATGCTGAGAAAAGTGTCAAAACCAGAAATGCAGGACAGGCCATGGAGAAATGGGAGCCTTGCTATGCTGATGGACGGGATGTAAATTGCCAACAGCCACTCTGGAGAAGTGTACGGTGTGTCCTGAAACATCGAAAAAACACAGCTTAGAGCGCATAGGGCACTTCAACTCATGGGCGTATAAATTGGGAAAACTAAAAATCAGCAACACACTGGCACCCCAAAGTTTAGGGCTGCTCTGTTGACAAGAACCTCCACTTCATGACACCTTAAATATCCCAGGAAAGAGAAAAATGGATAAAGAAGTGGTGGTCCTTATGTACAATGGAATATCACTCAGCCATGAAATCAATGTCATAAGGCTAGTAGCAGCATGATGAGTGGATTTAGGTACGACAATTCTAAGTGAAATAAGTCACACAGAAAAAGACACTTATCATAAGCTATCACTTATAGAGGGAATGTAAAAACCGCTACAATTGAACTGAATTACAAAACAAAACAGAGTCACACGTTTACAAAACACACTATGGCTGCTTAACGGGAAAGGTGAGGTGGGGTGATGCATAAAACAAGGGTTTCAAATTAGCTGAGATACCGTTCCATAAACCCAATATGTAATAGAAAGACCTACTCCTTGCTCAGTGAACTGGACTCAACACCCCCTATTCACCGCACAAGAATATATTTGATTAGTAAGAATCTTAAAACCTATGAATTTATATCTCTCTGAAAGTGAGTCAAGTGGGTGTAAAGCGGCATAAACACAGCCGTGAAAAGCAGCTAAACCCCATTATAAGAATAAATTAATTTTAAAAACCCTTGAAACAAAGAAAGTGAAAGAGAGAGAAATTCTTACAAAATTCGTTCAGGGGCTGTGATGCAACCTGGATTGACCATATGTAGACCCACAGCTGGATGAGACATAAGGGTGGACACTCTCGGGGCTGAGAGATTTGGTGAGGTTGGGGGAGCAAACGCAGAGCCTTTAAAGTAATACTGCCTGTTACCCATCCCATGGGTCCCAAATCTCCAGGTTCAAGGTCATCTTCCTACATCGAAAACATGAATGAGAAACCCAGAAAGTGGTACACCGTGTGACCAGGAAAGGTTTCTAAAACGCACCTCATTTCTCATCACCTTGTGCTCGGGTTCGCCATTCCAGCCGCTTTACTAGCAATCTCCCTCCTTGGAGAATCAGCATCTTTAACCTCCTGTTCCGTACAGCTTGCAATTTGTCCTGAGGATGAACAGGAAGAGGGGGAGCCAATGAGAGACTAGCTCTAGGTGTTGGGACAGGCACAGGTCACTCTATTTTCCCAACAGGAAGAAGAATTAATCACAGGCTCAGCCTGCTGCCCGGAACCAGAATAGGGCCTGAGGGCATCTTGCGCTTTTGCGGCCAGCTCCCAAAAAAGCGAGTTGAAAAATGGAGCTCAGGGGCACTGCAATTCACAAACCGGCAGAGTTATAAATGATAACTCTCGTCCACAAATATATTGAGGGAAGGCAACGAAGAGGATTTGAAAGCAAGGCAGAATTGCAGGAAACATATTTCAGGAGGTAGATTCGCGTCGCCTTTAAAGCACATGAAAAACGGCAAAACGTCGACAATGATGCCCTTGGCCAAAAAGGACGTATGCGTTTTTTCCTGAATATATTCAGGAAAAAACGCATACGTCCTTTTTGGCCAACCAAGCAACCTGGAAAGGCAAATCAGCGCTCCAAAGAAGTCTCGCTTCTCATCGGTCAAAAGGGCCATGCTGAGAAAAGTGTCAAAACCAGAAATGCAGGACAGGCCATGGAGAAATGGGAGCCTTGCTATGCTGATGGGCGGAATGTAAATTGCCAACAGCCACTCTGGAGAAGTGTACGCTGTGTCCTGAAACATCAAAAAAACACAGCTTAGAGCGCATAGGGCACTTACACTCATGGGCGTATAAATTGGGAAAACTAAAAATCAGCAACACACAGGCACCCCAAAGTTTAGGGCTGCTCTGTTGACAAGAACCTCCACGTCATGACACCTTAAATATCCCAGGAAAGAGAAAAATGGATAAAGAAGTGGTGGTCCTTATGTACAATGGAATATCACTCAGCCATGAAATCAATGTCATAAGGCTAGTAGCAGCATGATGAGTGGATTTAGGTACGACAATTCTAAGTGAAATAAGTCACACAGAAAAAGACACTTATCATAAGCTATCACTTATAGAGGGAATGTAAAAACCGCTACAATTGAACTGAATTACAAAACAAAACAGAGTCACACGTTTACAAAACACACTATGGCTGCTTAACGGGAAAGGTGAGGTGGTGTTATGCATAAAACAAGGGTTTCAAATTAGCTGAGATACCGTTCCATAAACCCAATATGTAATAGAAAGACGTACTCCTTGCTCAGTGAACTGGACTCAACACCCCCTATTCACCGCACAAGAATATATCTGACTAGTAAGAATCTTAAAACCTATGTATTGATATCTCTCTGGATGTGAGTCAAGTGGGTGTAAAGCGGCATAAACACAGCCGTGAAAAGGAGCTAAACGCCATTATAAGAATAAATTAATTTTAAAAACCCGTGAAACAAAGACAGTGAAAGAGAGAGAAATTCTTACAAAATTCGTTCAGGGGCTGTGATGCCACCTGGAATGACCATATCTAGACCCAAAGCTGGATGAGACGTAAGGGTGGATACTCTCTGGGCTGAGAGATTTGGTGAGGTTGGGTGAGCAAACACAGAGCCTTTAAAGTACTACTGCCTGTTACCCATCCCATGGGTCCCAAATCTCCAGGTTCAAGGGCATCTTCCTACATCGAAAACATGCATGAGAAACCCAGATGGTGGTAGACCGTGTGATCGGGAAAGGTTTCTAAAACGCAGCTAATTTCTCATCTCCTTGTGCCCGTGTTCGCCATTCCAGCCGCTTTACTAGCAATCTCCCTCCTTGGAGAATCAGGACCTTTAACCTCCTGTTCCGTACAGCTTGCAATTTGTCCTGAGTATGAACAGGAACAGGGGGAGCCAATGAGAGACTAGGTCTAGGTGTTGGGACAGGCACAGGTCACTCTATTTTCCCAACAGGAAGTAGAATTAATCACAGGCTCAGCCTGCTGCCCGGAACCAGAATAGGGCCTGAGGGCATCCTGCGCTTTTGCGGCCAGGTCCCAAAAAAGCGAGTTGAAAAATGGAGCTCAGGGGCACTGCCATTCACAAACCTGCAGAGTTATAAATGATAACTCTCGTCCACAAATATATTGAGGGAAGGCAACGAAGAGGATTTGAAAGCAAGGCAGAATTGCAGGAAACAGATTTCAGGAGGTAGATTCGAGTCGCCTTTAAAGCACATGAAAAACGGCAAAACGTCGACAATGATGCCCTTGGCCAAAAAGGGCGTATGCGTTTTTTCCTGAATATATTCAGGAAAAAACGCATACGCCCTTTTTGGCCAACCAAGCAACCTGGAAAGGCAAATCAGCGATCCAAAGAAGTCTCGCTTCTCATCGGTCAAAAGGGCCATGCTGAGAAAAGTGTCAAAACCAGAAATGCAGGACAGGCCATGGAGAAATGGGAGCCTTGCTATGCTGATGGGCGGGATGTAAATTGCCAACAGCCACTCTGGAGAAGTGTACGGTGTGTCCTGAAACATCGAAAAAACACAGCTTAGAGCGCATAGGGCACTTACACTCATGGGCGTATAAATTGGGAAAACTAAAAATCAGCAACACACAGGCACCCCAAAGTTTAGGGCTGCTCTGTTGACAAGAACCTCCACGTCATGACACCTTAAATATCCCAGGAAAGAGAAAAATGGATAAAGAAGTGGTGGTCCTTATGTACAATGGAATATCACTCAGCCATGAAATCAATGTCATAAGGCTAGTAGCAGCATGATGAGTGGATTTAGGTACGACAATTCTAAGTGAAATAAGTCACACAGAAAAAGACACTTATCATAAGCTATCACTTATAGAGGGAATGTAAAAACCGCTACAATTGAACTGAATTACAAAACAAAACAGAGTCACACGTTTACAAAACACACTATGGCTGCTTAACGGGAAAGGTGAGGTGGTGTTATGCATAAAACAAGGGTTTCAAATTAGCTGAGATACCGTTCCATAAACCCAATATGTAATAGAAAGACGTACTCCTTGCTCAGTGAACTGGACTCAACACCCCCTATTCACCGCACAAGAATATATCTGACTAGTAAGAATCTTAAAACCTATGTATTGATATCTCTCTGGATGTGAGTCAAGTGGGTGTAAAGCGGCATAAACACAGCCGTGAAAAGGAGCTAAACGCCATTATAAGAATAAATTAATTTTAAAAACCCGTGAAACAAAGACAGTGAAAGAGAGAGAAATTCTTACAAAATTCGTTCAGGGGCTGTGATGCCACCTGGAATGACCATATCTAGACCCAAAGCTGGATGAGACGTAAGGGTGGATACTCTCTGGGCTGAGAGATTTGGTGAGGTTGGGTGAGCAAACACAGAGCCTTTAAAGTACTACTGCCTGTTACCCATCCCATGGGTCCCAAATCTCCAGGTTCAAGGGCATCTTCCTACATCGAAAACATGCATGAGAAACCCAGATGGTGGTAGACCGTGTGATCGGGAAAGGTTTCTAAAACGCAGCTAATTTCTCATCTCCTTGTGCCCGTGTTCGCCATTCCAGCCGCTTTACTAGCAATCTCCCTCCTTGGAGAATCAGGACCTTTAACCTCCTGTTCCGTACAGCTTGCAATTTGTCCTGAGTATGAACAGGAACAGGGGGAGCCAATGAGAGACTAGGTCTAGGTGTTGGGACAGGCACAGGTCACTCTATTTTCCCAACAGGAAGTAGAATTAATCACAGGCTCAGCCTGCTGCCCGGAACCAGAATAGGGCCTGAGGGCATCCTGCGCTTTTGCGGCCAGGTCCCAAAAAAGCGAGTTGAAAAATGGAGCTCAGGGGCACTGCCATTCACAAACCTGCAGAGTTATAAATGATAACTCTCGTCCACAAATATATTGAGGGAAGGCAACGAAGAGGATTTGAAAGCAAGGCAGAATTGCAGGAAACAGATTTCAGGAGGTAGATTCGAGTCGCCTTTAAAGCACATGAAAAACGGCAAAACGTCGACAATGATGCCCTTGGCCAAAAAGGGCGTATGCGTTTTTTCCTGAATATATTCAGGAAAAAACGCATACGCCCTTTTTGGCCAACCAAGCAACCTGGAAAGGCAAATCAGCGATCCAAAGAAGTCTCGCTTCTCATCGGTCAAAAGGGCCATGCTGAGAAAAGTGTCAAAACCAGAAATGCAGGACAGGCCATGGAGAAATGGGAGCCTTGCTATGCTGATGGGCGGGATGTAAATTGCCAACAGCCACTCTGGAGAAGTGTACGGTGTGTCCTGAAACATCGAAAAAACACAGCTTAGAGCGCATAGGGCACTTCAACTCATGGGCGTATAAATTGGGAAAACTAAAAATCAGCAACACACAGGCACCCCAAAGTTTAGGGCTGCTCTGTTGACAAGAACCTCCACTTCATGACACCTTAAATATTCCAGGAAAGAGAAAAATGGATAAAGAAGTGGTGGTCCTTATGTACAATGGAATATCACTCAGCCATGAAATCAATGTCATAAGGCTGGTAGCAGCATGATGAGTGGATTTAGGTACGACAATTCTAAGTGAAATAAATCACACAGAAAAAGACACTTATCATAAGCTATCACTTATAGAGGGAATGTAAAAACCGCTACAATTGAACTGAATTACAAAACAAAACAGAGTCACACGTTTACAAAACACACTATGGCTGCTTAACGGGAAAGGTGAGGTGGGGTGATGCATAAAACAAGGGTTTCAAATTAGCTGAGATACCGTTCCATAAACCCAATATGTAATAGAAAGACCTACTCCTTGCTCAGTGAACTGGACTCAACACCCCCTATTCACCGCACAAGAATATATCTGATTAGAAAGAATCTTAAAACCTATGAATTTATATCTCTCTGAAAGTGAGTCAAGTGGGTGTAAAGCGGCATAAACACAGCCGTGAAAAGCAGCTAAACACCATTATAAGAATAAATTAATTTTAAAAACCCATGAAACAAAGAAAGTGAAAGAGAGAGAAATTCCTACAAAATTCGTTCAGGGGCTGTGATGCCACCTGGAATGACCATATCTAGACCCACAGCTGGATGAGACGTAAGGGTGGATACTCTCGGGGCTGAGAGATTTGGTGAGGTTGGGTGAGCAAACACAGAGCCTTTAAAGTACTACTGCCTGTTACCCATCCCATGGGTCCCAAATCTCCAGGTTCAAAGGCATCTTCCTACATCGAAAACATGCATGAGAAACCCAGATGGTGGTAGACCGTGTGACCGGGAAAGGTTTCTAAAACGCAGCTAATTTCTCACCTCCTTGTGCTCGTGTTCGCCATCCCAGCCGCTTTACTAGCAATCTCCCTCCTTGGAGAATCAGGACCTTTAACCTCCTGTTCCGTACAGCTTGCAATTTGTCCTGAGTATGAACAGGAAGAGGGGGAGCCAATGAGAGACTAGCTCTAGGGGTTGGGACAGGCACAGGTCACTCTATTTTCCCAACAGGAAGAAGAATTAATCACAGGCTCAGCCTGCTGCCCGGAACCAGAATAGGGCCTGAGGGCATCTTGCGCTTTTGCGGCCAGCTCCCAAAAAAGCGAGTTGAAAAATGGAGCTCAGGGGCACTGCAATTCACAAACCGGCAGAGTTATAAATGATAACTCTCGTCCACAAATATATTGAGGGAAGGCAACGAAGAGGATTTGAAAGCAAGGCAGAATTGCAGGAAACATATTTCAGGAGGTAGATTCGCGTCGCCTTTAAAGCACATGAAAAACGGCAAAACGTCGACAATGATGCCCTTGGCCAAAAAGGACGTATGCGTTTTTTCCTGAATATATTCAGGAAAAAACGCATACGTCCTTTTTGGCCAACCAAGCAACCTGGAAAGGCAAATCAGCGCTCCAAAGAAGTCTCGCTTCTCATCGGTCAAAAGGGCCATGCTGAGAAAAGTGTCAAAACCAGAAATGCAGGACAGGCCATGGAGAAATGGGAGCCTTGCTATGCTGATGGGCGGAATGTAAATTGCCAACAGCCACTCTGGAGAAGTGTACGCTGTGTCCTGAAACATCAAAAAAACACAGCGTAGAGCGCATAGGGCACTTACACTCATGGGCGTATAAATTGGGAAAACTAAAAATCAGCAACACACAGGCACCCCAAAGTTTAGGGCTGCTCTGTTGACAAGAACCTCCACGTCATGACACCTTAAATATCCCAGGAAAGAGAAAAATGGATAAAGAAGTGGTGGTCCTTATGTACAATGGAATATCACTCAGCCATGAAATCAATGTCATAAGGCTAGTAGCAGCATGATGAGTGGATTTAGGTACGACAATTCTAAGTGAAATAAGTCACACAGAAAAAGACACTTATCATAAGCTATCACTTATAGAGGGAATGTAAAAACCGCTACAATTGAACTGAATTACAAAACAAAACAGAGTCACACGTTTACAAAACACACTATGGCTGCTTAACGGGAAAGGTGAGGTGGTGTTATGCATAAAACAAGGGTTTCAAATTAGCTGAGATACCGTTCCATAAACCCAATATGTAATAGAAAGACGTACTCCTTGCTCAGTGAACTGGACTCAACACCCCCTATTCACCGCACAAGAATATATCTGACTAGTAAGAATCTTAAAACCTATGTATTGATATCTCTCTGGATGTGAGTCAAGTGGGTGTAAAGCGGCATAAACACAGCCGTGAAAAGGAGCTAAACGCCATTATAAGAATAAATTAATTTTAAAAACCCGTGAAACAAAGACAGTGAAAGAGAGAGAAATTCTTACAAAATTCGTTCAGGGGCTGTGATGCCACCTGGAATGACCATATCTAGACCCAAAGCTGGATGAGACGTAAGGGTGGATACTCTCTGGGCTGAGAGATTTGGTGAGGTTGGGTGAGCAAACACAGAGCCTTTAAAGTACTACTGCCTGTTACCCATCCCATGGGTCCCAAATCTCCAGGTTCAAGGGCATCTTCCTACATCGAAAACATGCATGAGAAACCCAGATGGTGGTAGACCGTGTGATCGGGAAAGGTTTCTAAAACGCAGCTAATTTCTCATCTCCTTGTGCCCGTGTTCGCCATTCCAGCCGCTTTACTAGCAATCTCCCTCCTTGGAGAATCAGGACCTTTAACCTCCTGTTCCGTACAGCTTGCAATTTGTCCTGAGTATGAACAGGAACAGGGGGAGCCAATGAGAGACTAGGTCTAGGTGTTGGGACAGGCACAGGTCACTCTATTTTCCCAACAGGAAGTAGAATTAATCACAGGCTCAGCCTGCTGCCCGGAACCAGAATAGGGCCTGAGGGCATCCTGCGCTTTTGCGGCCAGGTCCCAAAAAAGCGAGTTGAAAAATGGAGCTCAGGGGCACTGCCATTCACAAACCTGCAGAGTTATAAATGATAACTCTCGTCCACAAATATATTGAGGGAAGGCAACGAAGAGGATTTGAAAGCAAGGCAGAATTGCAGGAAACAGATTTCAGGAGGTAGATTCGAGTCGCCTTTAAAGCACATGAAAAACGGCAAAACGTCGACAATGATGCCCTTGGCCAAAAAGGGCGTATGCGTTTTTTCCTGAATATATTCAGGAAAAAACGCATACGCCCTTTTTGGCCAACCAAGCAACCTGGAAAGGCAAATCAGCGATCCAAAGAAGTCTCGCTTCTCATCGGTCAAAAGGGCCATGCTGAGAAAAGTGTCAAAACCAGAAATGCAGGACAGGCCATGGAGAAATGGGAGCCTTGCTATGCTGATGGGCGGGATGTAAATTGCCAACAGCCACTCTGGAGAAGTGTACGGTGTGTCCTGAAACATCGAAAAAACACAGCTTAGAGCGCATAGGGCACTTACACTCATGGGCGTATAAATTGGGAAAACTAAAAATCAGCAACACACAGGCACCCCAAAGTTTAGGGCTGCTCTGTTGACAAGAACCTCCACGTCATGACACCTTAAATATCCCAGGAAAGAGAAAAATGGATAAAGAAGTGGTGGTCCTTATGTACAATGGAATATCACTCAGCCATGAAATCAATGTCATAAGGCTAGTAGCAGCATGATGAGTGGATTTAGGTACGACAATTCTAAGTGAAATAAGTCACACAGAAAAAGACACTTATCATAAGCTATCACTTATAGAGGGAATGTAAAAACCGCTACAATTGAACTGAATTACAAAACAAAACAGAGTCACACGTTTACAAAACACACTATGGCTGCTTAACGGGAAAGGTGAGGTGGTGTTATGCATAAAACAAGGGTTTCAAATTAGCTGAGATACCGTTCCATAAACCCAATATGTAATAGAAAGACGTACTCCTTGCTCAGTGAACTGGACTCAACACCCCCTATTCACCGCACAAGAATATATCTGACTAGTAAGAATCTTAAAACCTATGTATTGATATCTCTCTGGATGTGAGTCAAGTGGGTGTAAAGCGGCATAAACACAGCCGTGAAAAGGAGCTAAACGCCATTATAAGAATAAATTAATTTTAAAAACCCGTGAAACAAAGACAGTGAAAGAGAGAGAAATTCTTACAAAATTCGTTCAGGGGCTGTGATGCCACCTGGAATGACCATATCTAGACCCAAAGCTGGATGAGACGTAAGGGTGGATACTCTCTGGGCTGAGAGATTTGGTGAGGTTGGGTGAGCAAACACAGAGCCTTTAAAGTACTACTGCCTGTTACCCATCCCATGGGTCCCAAATCTCCAGGTTCAAGGGCATCTTCCTACATCGAAAACATGCATGAGAAACCCAGATGGTGGTAGACCGTGTGATCGGGAAAGGTTTCTAAAACGCAGCTAATTTCTCATCTCCTTGTGCCCGTGTTCGCCATTCCAGCCGCTTTACTAGCAATCTCCCTCCTTGGAGAATCAGGACCTTTAACCTCCTGTTCCGTACAGCTTGCAATTTGTCCTGAGTATGAACAGGAACAGGGGGAGCCAATGAGAGACTAGGTCTAGGTGTTGGGACAGGCACAGGTCACTCTATTTTCCCAACAGGAAGTAGAATTAATCACAGGCTCAGCCTGCTGCCCGGAACCAGAATAGGGCCTGAGGGCATCCTGCGCTTTTGCGGCCAGGTCCCAAAAAAGCGAGTTGAAAAATGGAGCTCAGGGGCACTGCCATTCACAAACCTGCAGAGTTATAAATGATAACTCTCGTCCACAAATATATTGAGGGAAGGCAACGAAGAGGATTTGAAAGCAAGGCAGAATTGCAGGAAACAGATTTCAGGAGGTAGATTCGAGTCGCCTTTAAAGCACATGAAAAACGGCAAAACGTCGACAATGATGCCCTTGGCCAAAAAGGGCGTATGCGTTTTTTCCTGAATATATTCAGGAAAAAACGCATACGCCCTTTTTGGCCAACCAAGCAACCTGGAAAGGCAAATCAGCGATCCAAAGAAGTCTCGCTTCTCATCGGTCAAAAGGGCCATGCTGAGAAAAGTGTCAAAACCAGAAATGCAGGACAGGCCATGGAGAAATGGGAGCCTTGCTATGCTGATGGGCGGGATGTAAATTGCCAACAGCCACTCTGGAGAAGTGTACGGTGTGTCCTGAAACATCGAAAAAACACAGCTTAGAGCGCATAGGGCACTTCAACTCATGGGCGTATAAATTGGGAAAACTAAAAATCAGCAACACACAGGCACCCCAAAGTTTAGGGCTGCTCTGTTGACAAGAACCTCCACTTCATGACACCTTAAATATTCCAGGAAAGAGAAAAATGGATAAAGAAGTGGTGGTCCTTATGTACAATGGAATATCACTCAGCCATGAAATCAATGTCATAAGGCTGGTAGCAGCATGATGAGTGGATTTAGGTACGACAATTCTAAGTGAAATAAATCACACAGAAAAAGACACTTATCATAAGCTATCACTTATAGAGGGAATGTAAAAACCGCTACAATTGAACTGAATTACAAAACAAAACAGAGTCACACGTTTACAAAACACACTATGGCTGCTTAACGGGAAAGGTGAGGTGGGGTGATGCATAAAACAAGGGTTTCAAATTAGCTGAGATACCGTTCCATAAACCCAATATGTAATAGAAAGACCTACTCCTTGCTCAGTGAACTGGACTCAACACCCCCTATTCACCGCACAAGAATATATCTGATTAGAAAGAATCTTAAAACCTATGAATTTATATCTCTCTGAAAGTGAGTCAAGTGGGTGTAAAGCGGCATAAACACAGCCGTGAAAAGCAGCTAAACACCATTATAAGAATAAATTAATTTTAAAAACCCATGAAACAAAGAAAGTGAAAGAGAGAGAAATTCCTACAAAATTCGTTCAGGGGCTGTGATGCCACCTGGAATGACCATATCTAGACCCACAGCTGGATGAGACGTAAGGGTGGATACTCTCGGGGCTGAGAGATTTGGTGAGGTTGGGTGAGCAAACACAGAGCCTTTAAAGTACTACTGCCTGTTACCCATCCCATGGGTCCCAAATCTCCAGGTTCAAAGGCATCTTCCTACATCGAAAACATGCATGAGAAACCCAGATGGTGGTAGACCGTGTGACCGGGAAAGGTTTCTAAAACGCAGCTAATTTCTCACCTCCTTGTGCTCGTGTTCGCCATCCCAGCCGCTTTACTAGCAATCTCCCTCCTTGGAGAATCAGGACCTTTAACCTCCTGTTCCGTACAGCTTGCAATTTGTCCTGAGTATGAACAGGAAGAGGGGGAGCCAATGAGAGACTAGCTCTAGGGGTTGGGACAGGCACAGGTCACTCTATTTTCCCAACAGGAAGAAGAATTAATCACAGGCTCAGCCTGCCGCCCGGAACCAGAATAGGGCCTGAGGCCATCCTGCGCTTTTGCGGCCAGCTCCCAAAAAAGCGAGTTGAAAAATGGAGCTCAGGGGCACTGCCATTCACAAACCTGCAGAGTTATAAATGATAACTCTCGTCCACAAATATATTGAGGGAAGGCAACGAAGAGGATTTGAAAGCAAGGCAGAATTGCAGGAAACAGATTTCAGGAGGTAGATTCGAGTCGCCTTTAAAGCACATGAAAAACGGCAAAACGTCGACAATGATGCCCTTGGCCAAAAAGGACGTATGCGTTTCTTCCTGAATATATTCAGGAAAAAACGCATACGCCCTTTTTGGCCAACCAAGCAACCTGGAAAGGCAAATCAGCGATCCAAAGAAGTCTCGCTTCTCATCGGTCAAAAGGGCCATGCTGAGAAAAGTGTCAAAACCAGAAATGCAGGACAGGCCATGGAGAAATGGGAGCCTTGCTATGCTGATGGACGGGATGTAAATTGCCAACAGCCACTCTGGAGAAGTGTACGGTGTGTCCTGAAACATCGAAAAAACACAGCTTAGAGCGCATAGGGCACTTACACTCATGGGCGTATAAATTGGGAAAACTAAAAATCAGCAACACACAGGCACCCCAAAGTTTAGGGCTGCTCTGTTGACAAGAACCTCCACTTCATGACACCTTAAATATCCCAGGAAAGAGAAAAATGGATAAAGAAGTGGTGGTCCTTATGTACAATGGAATATCACTCAGCCATGAAATCAATGTCATAAGGCTAGTAGCAGCATGATGAGTGGATTTAGGTACGACAATTCTAAGTGAAATAAGTCACACAGAAAAAGACACTTATCATAAGCTATCACTTATAGAGGGAATGTAAAAACCGCTACAATTGAACTGAATTACAAAACAAAACAGAGTCACACGTTTACAAAACACACTATGGCTGCTTAACGGGAAAGGTGAGGTGGGGTGATGCATAAAACAAGGGTTTCAAATTAGCTGAGATACCGTTCCATAAACCCAATATGTAATAGAAAGACCTACTCCTTGCTCAGTGAACTGGACTCAACACCCCCTATTCACCGCACAAGAATATATCTGATTAGTAAGAATCTTAAAACCTATGAATTTATATCTCTCTGAAAGTGAGTCAAGTGGGTGTAAAGCGGCATAAACACAGCCGTGAAAAGCACCTAAACCTCATTATAAGAATAAATTAATTTTAAAAACCCGTGAAACAAAGAAAGTGAAAGAGAGAGAAATTCTTACAAAATTCGTTCAGGGGCTGTGATGCCACCTGGAATGACCATATCTAGACCCACAGCTGGATGAGACATAAGGGTGGACACTCTCGGAGCTGAGAGATTTGGTGAGGTTGGGGGAGCAAACACAGAGCCTTTAAAGTACTACTGCCTGTTACCCATTGCATGGGTCCCAAATCTCCAGGTTCAAGGGCATCTTCCTACATCGAAAACATGCATGAGAAACCCAGAAGATGGTACACCGTGTGACCGGGAAAGGTTTCTAAAACGCACCTCATTTCTCATCTCCTTGTGCTCGGGTTCGCCATTCCAGCCGCTATACTAGCAATCTCCCTCCTTGGAGAATCAGGACCTTTAACCTCCTGTTCCGTACAGCTTGCAATTTGTCCTGAGTATGAACGGGAAGAAGGGGAGCCAACGAGAGACTAGCTCTTGGTGTTGGGACAGGCACAGGTCACTCTATTTTCCCATCAGGAAGAAGAATTAACCACAGGCTCAGCCTGCCGCCCGGAACCAGAATAGGGCCTGATGTCGTCCTGCGCTTTTGCGGCCAGCTCCCAAAAAAGCGAGTTGAAAAATGGAGCTCAGGGGCACTGCAATTCACAAACCTGCAGAGTTATAAATGATAACTCTCGTCCACAAATATATTGAGGGAAGGCAACGAAGAGGATTTGAAATCAAGGCAGAATTGCAGGAAACAGATTTCAGGAGGTAGATTCGAATCGCCTTTAAAGCACATGAAAAGCGGCAAAACTTAGACAATGATGCCCTTGGCCAAAAAGGGCGTATGCGTTTTTTCCTGAATATATTCAGGAAAGAACGCATACGCCCTTTTTGGCCAACCAAGCAACCTGTAAAGGCAAATCTGCGCTACAAAGAAGTCTCTCTTCCCATCGGTCAAAAGGGCGATGCTGAAAAAAGTGTCAAAACCAGAAATGCAGGACAGGCCATGGAGAAATGAGATCCTTGCTACGCTGATGGGCGGGATGTAAATTGCCAACAGCCACTCTGGAGAAGTGTACGGTGTGTCCTGAAACATCTAAAAAACATAGCTTAGAGCGCATAGGGCACTTCCACTCACGGGCGTATAAATTGGGAAAATTAAAATCAGCAAGACACAAGCACCCCAAAGTTTAGGGCTGCTTTGTTTAAAAGGACCTCCACTTCATTCCACCTTAAATATCCCAGGAAAGCGAAAAATGGATAAAAAAGTTGTGGTCCTTATGTACAATGGAATATCACTCAGCCATGAGATCAATGTCATAAGGCTAGTAGCAGCATGATGAGTGGATTTAGGTAAGACGATTCTAAGTGAAATAAGTCACACAGAAAAGGACACTTCTCATAAGGTGTCACTTATAGAGGGAATGTAAAAACCGTTACACTTGAACTGAATTACAAAACAGAACAGAGTCACACATGCAGAAAACACACTATGGCTGCTTAACGGGAAAGGTGAGGTGGGGTGATACATAAAACAAGAGTTTCAAATTAGCTCAGATAACGTTCCAGAAACCCAATATGTAATAGACAAGACCTACTCCTTGCTCAGAGAACTGGACTCAACACGCCCGATTCACCGCACAAGAATATATCTGACTACTAATAATCTTAAAACCTATGTATTGATATCTCTCTGTTAGTGTGTCAAGTGGGTGTAAAGCGGCCTAAACACAGCCGTGAAAAGCAGCTAAACCCCATTATAAAAATAAATTACTTTTAAAAACCCATGAAACAAAGACAGGGAAAGAGAGAGAAATTCTTACACAATTCGTTCAGGGGCTGTGATGCAACCTGGATTGACCATATCTAGACCCACAGCTGGATGAGACATAAGGGTGGACACTCTTGGGGCTGAGAGGTTTGGTGAGGTTGGGTGAGCAAACGCAGACCCTTTAAAGTAATACTGCGTGCTACCCATCGCATGGGTCCCAAATCTCCAGGTTCAAGGGCATCTTCCTACATCGAAAACATGCATGAGAAACCCAGAAGATGGTACACCGTGTGATGGGGAAAGGTTTCTAAAACGCACCTCATTTCTCATCTCCTTGTGCTCGGGTTCGCCATTCCAGCCACTTTACTAGCAATCTCCCTACTTGGAGCATCAGCACCTTTAACCTCCTGTTCCGTACAGGTTGCAATTTGTCCTGAGGATGAACGGGAAGACGGGGAACCAATGAGAGACTAGCTCTTGGTGTTGGGACAGGCACAGGTCACTCTATTTTCCCATCAGGAAGAAGAATTAACCACAGGCTCAGCCTGCCCCCCGGAACCAGAACAGGGCCTGAAGCCATCTTGCGCTTTTGCGGCTGGCTCCCAAAAAAGCGACTTGTAAAATGGAGCTTCAGGGCACTGCAATTCACAAACCTGCAGAGTTATAAATGATAACTCTCGTCCACAAATATATTGAGGGAAGGCAAAGAAGAGGATTTGAAATCAAGGCAGAATTGCAGGAAACAGATTTCAGGAGGAAGATGCGAATCGCCTTTAAAGCACATGAAAAGCGGCAAAACGTTGACAATGATGCCCTTGGCCAAAAAGGGCGTATGCGTTTTTTCCTGAATATATTCAGGAAAAAACGCATACGCCCTTTTTGGCCAACCAAGCAACCTGGAAAGGCAAATCAGCGCTACAAAGAAGTCTCGCTTCCCATCGGTCAAAAGGGCCATGCTGAAAAAAGTGTCAAAACCAGAAATGCAGGACAGGCCATGGAGAAATGGGAGCCTTGCTACACTGATGGGCGGGATGTAAATTGCCAACAGCCAATCTGGAGAAGTGTATGGTGTGTCCTGAAACATCTAAAAAACACAGCTTAGAGAGCATAGGGCACTTCCACGCATGTGGGGATAAAGTGGGAAAATTGAAAATCAGCAAGACACAAGCACCCCAAAGTTTAGGGCTGCTCTGTTGACAAGGACCTCCACTTCCTTCCACCTTAAATATCCCAGGAAAGCGAAAAATGGATAAAAAAGTTGTGGTCCTTATGTACAATGGAATATCACTCAGCCATGAAATCAATGTCATAAGGCTAGTAGCAGCATGATGAGTGGATTTAGGTAAGACGATTCTAAGTGAAATAAGTCACACAGAAAAGGACACTTCTCATAAGGTGTCACTTATAGAGGGAATGTAAAAACCGTTACACTTGAACTGAATTACAAAACAGAACAGAGTCACACATGCAGAAAACACACTATGGCTGCTTAACGGGAAAGGTGAGGTGGGGTGATACATAAAACAAGAGTTTCAAATTAGCTCAGATACCGTTCCATAAACCCAATATGTAATAGACAAGACCTACTCCTTGCTCAGAGAACTGGACTCAACACGCCCGATTCACCGCACAAGAATATATCTGACTACTAATAATCTTAAAACCTATGTATTGATATCTCTCTGTTAGTGTGTCAAGTGGGTGTAAAGCGGCCTAAACACAGCCGTGAAAAGCAGCTAAACCCCATTATAAAAATAAATTACTTTTAAAAACCCATGAAACGAAGACAGGGAAAGAGAGAGAAATTCTTACACAATTCGTTCAGGGGCTGTGATGCAACCTGCATTGACCATATCTAGACCCACAGCTGGATGAGACATAAGGGTGGACACTCTTGGGGCTGAGAGGTTTGGTGAGGTTGGGTGAGCAAACGCAGACCCTTTAAAGTAATACTGCGTGCTACCCATCACATGGGTCCCAAATCTCCAGGTTCAAGGGCATCTTCCTACATCGAAAACATGCATGAGAAACCCAGAAGATGGTACACCGTGTGATGGGGAAAGGTTTCTAAAACGCACCTCATTTCTCACCTCCTTGTGCTCGTGTTCGCCATTCCAGCCACTTTACTAGCAATCTCCCTACTTGGAGCATCAGCACCTTTAACCTCCTGTTCCGTACAGGTTGCAATTTGTCCTGAGGATGAACGGGAAGACGGGAAACCAATGAGAGACTAGCTCTTGGTGTTGGGACAGGCACAGGCCACTCTATTTTCCCATCAGGAAGAAGAATTAACCACAGGCTCAGCCTGCCCCCCGGAACCAGGACAGGGCCTGAAGCCATCCTGCGCTTTTGCGGCCGGCTCCCAAAAAAGCGACTTGTAAAATGCAGCTTCAGGGCACTGCAATTCACAAACCTGCAGAGTTATAAATGATAACTCTCGTCCACAAATATATTGAGGGAAGGCAAAGAAGAGGATTTGAAATCAAGGCAGAATTGCAGGAAACAGATTTCAGGAGGTAGATTCGAATCGCCTTTAAAGCACTTGAAAAGCGGCAAAACGTTGACAATGATGCCCTTGGCCAAAAAGGGCGTATGCCTTTTTTCATGAATATATTCAGGAAAAAACGCATACGCCCTTTTTGGCCAACCAAGCAACCTGGAAAGGCAAATCTGCGCTACAAAGAAGTCTCGCTTCCCATCGGTCAAAAGGGACATGCTGAAAAAAGTGTCAAAACCAGAAATGCAGGACAGGCCATGGAGAAATGGGAGCCTTGCTACACTGATGGGCGGGATGTAAATTGCCAACAGCCACTCTGGAGAAGTGTACGGTGTGTCCTGAAACATCTAAAAAACACAGCTTAGAGAGCATAGGGCACTTCTACGCATGGGGGGATAAAGTGGGAAAATTGAAAATCAGCAAGACACAAGCACCCGAAAGTTTAGGGCTGCTCTGTTGACAAGGACCTCCACTTCATTCCACCTTAAATATCCCAGGAAAGCGAAAAATGGATAAAAAAGTTGTGGTCCTTATGTACAATGGACTATCACTCAGCCATGAAATCAATGTCATAAGGCTAGTAGCAGCATGATGAGTGGATTTAGGTAAGACGATTCTAAGTGAAATAAGTCACACAGAAAAGGACACTTCTCATAAGGTGTCACTTATAGAGGGAATGTAAAAACCGTTACACTTGAACTGAATTACAAAACAGAACAGAGTCACACATGCAGAAAACACACTATGGCTGCTTAACGGGAAAGGTGAGGTGGGGTGATACATAAAACAAGAGTTTCAAATTAGCTCAGATACCGTTCCATAAACCCAATATGGAATAGACAAGACCTACTCCTTGCTCAGAGAACTGGACTCAACACGCCCGATTCACCGCACAAGAATATATCTGACTAGTAATAATCTTAAAACCTATGTATTGATATCTCTCTGTTAGTGTGTCAAGTGGGTGTAAAGCGGCATAAACACAGCCGTGAAAAGCAGCTAAACCCCATTATAAAAATAAATTACTTTTAAAAACCCATGAAACAAAGACAGGGAAAGAGAGAGAAATTCTTACACAATTCGTTCGGGGGCTGTGATGCAACCTGGATTGACCATATCTAGACCCACAGCTGGATGAGACATAAGGGTGGACACTCTTGGGGCTGAGAGGTTTGGTGAGGTTGGGTGAGCAAACGCAGACCCTTTAAAGTAATACTGCGTGCTACCCATCGCATGGGTCCCAAATCTCCAGGTTCAAGGGCATCTTCCTACATCGAAAACATGCATGAGAAACCCAGAAGATGGTACACCGTGTGATGGGGAAAGGTTTCTAAAACGCACCTCATTTCTCACCTCCTTGTGCTCGTGTTCGCCATTCCAGCCACTTTACTAGCAATCTCCCTACTTGGAGCATCAGCACCTTTAACCTCCTGTTCCGTACAGGTTGCAATTTGTCCTGAGGATGAACGGGAAGACGGGAAACCAATGAGAGACTAGCTCTTGGTGTTGGGACAGGCACAGGCCACTCTATTTTCCCATCAGGAAGAAGAATTAACCACAGGCTCAGCCTGCCCCCCGGAACCAGAACAGGGCCTGAAGCCATCCTGCGCTTTTGCGGCCGGCTCCCAAAAAAGCGACTTGTAAAATGCAGCTTCAGGGCACTGCAATTCACAAACCTGCAGAGTTATAAATGATAACTCTCGTCCACAAATATATTGAGGGAAGGCAAAGAAGAGGATTTGAAATCAAGGCAGAATTGCAGGAAACAGATTTCAGGAGGTAGATTCGAATCGCCTTTAAAGCACTTGAAAAGCGGCAAAACGTTGACAATGATGCCCTTGGCCAAAAAGGGCGTATGCCTTTTTTCCTGAATATATTCAGGAAAAAACGCATACGCCCTTTTTGGCCAACCAAGCAACCTGGAAAGGCAAATCAGCGCTACAAAGAAGTCTCGCTTCCCATCGGTCAAAAGGGACATGCTGAAAAAAGTGTCAAAACCAGAAATGCAGGACAGGCCATGGAGAAATGGGAGCCTTGCTACACTGATGGGCGGGATGTAAATTGCCAACAGCCACTCTGGAGAAGTGTACGGTGTGTCCTGAAACATCTAAAAAACACAGCTTAGAGAGCATAGGGCACTTCTACGCATGGGGGGATAAAGTGGGAAAATTGAAAATCAGCAAGACACAAGCACCCGAAAGTTTAGGGCTGCTCTGTTGACAAGGACCTCCACTTCATTCCACCTTAAATATCCCAGGAAAGCGAAAAATGGATAAAAAAGTTGTGGTCCTTATGTACAATGGACTATCACTCAGCCATGAAATCAATGTCATAAGGCTAGTAGCAGCATGATGAGTGGATTTAGGTAAGACGATTCTAAGTGAAATAAGTCACACAGAAAAGGACACTTCTCATAAGGTGTCACTTATAGAGGGAATGTAAAAACCGTTACACTTGAACTGAATTACAAAACTGAACAGAGTCACACATGCAGAAAACACACTATGGCTGCTTAACGGGAAAGGTGAGGTGGGGTGATACATAAAACAAGAGTTTCAAATTAGCTCAGATACCGTTCCATAAACCCAATATGGAATAGACAAGACCTACTCCTTGCTCAGAGAACTGGACTCAACACGCCCGATTCACCGCACAAGAATATATCTGACTAGTAATAATCTTAAAACCTATGTATTGATATCTCTCTGTTAGTGTGTCAAGTGTGTGTAAGGCGGCATAAACACAGCCGTGAAAAGCAGCTAAACCCCATTATAAAAATAAATTACTTTTAAAAACCCATGAAACAAAGACAGGGAAAGAGAGAGAAATTCTTACACAATTCGCTCAGGGGCTGTGATGCAACCTGCATTGACCATATCTAGACCCACAGCTGGATGAGACATAAGGGTGGACACTCTTGGGGCTGAGAGGTTTGGTGAGGTTGGGTGAGCAAACGCAGACCCTTTAAAGTAATACTGCGTGCTACCCATCACATGGGTCCCAAATCTCCAGGTTCAAGGGCATCTTCCTACATCGAAAACATGCATGAGAAACCCAGAAGATGGTACACCGTGTGATGGGGAAAGGTTTCTAAAACGCACCGCATTTCTCATCTCCTTGTGCTCGGGTTCACCATTCCAGCCACTTTACTAGCAATCTCCCTACTTGGAGCATCAGCACCTTTAACCTCCTGTTCCGTACAGGTTGCAATTTGTCCTGAGGATGAACGGGAAGACGGGGAACCAATGAAAGACTAGCTCTTGGTGTTGGGACAGGCACAGGTCACTCAATTTTCCCATCAGGAAGAAGAATTAACCACAGGCTCAGCCTGCCCCCCGGAAGCAGAACAGGGCCTGAAGCCATCCTGCACTTTTGCGGCCAGCTCCCAAAAAAGAGACTTGTAAAATGGAGATTCAGGGCACTGCAATTCACAAACCTGCAGAGTTATAAATGATAACTCTCGTCCACAAATATATTGAGGGAAGGCAAAGAAGAGGATTTGAAATCAAGGCAGAATTGCAGGAAACAGATTTCAGGAGGTAGATTCGAATCGCCTTTAAAGCACATGAAAAGCGGCAAAACGTTGACAATGATGCCCTTGGCCAAAAAGGGCGTATGCCTTTTTTCCTGAATATATTCAGGAAAAAACGCATACGCCCTTTTTGGCCAACCAAGCAACCTGGAAAGGCAAATCAGCGCTACAAAGAAGTCTCGCTTCCCATCGGTCAAAAGGGACATGCTGAAAAAAGTGTCAAAACCAGAAATGCAGGACAGGCCATGGAGAAATGGGAGCCTTGCTACACTGATGGGAGGGATGTAAATTGCCAACAGCCACTCTGGAGAAGTGTACGGTGTGTCCTGAAACATCTAAAAAACACAGCTTAGAGAGCATAGGGCACTTCTACGCATGGGGGGATAAAGTGGGAAAATTGAAAATCAGCAAGACACAAGCACCCGAAAGTTTAGGGCTGCTCTGTTGACAAGGACCTCCACTTCATTCCACCTTAAATATCCCAGGAAAGCGAAAAATGGATAAAAAAGTTGTGGTCCTTATGTACAATGGAATATCACTCAGCCATGAAATCAATGTCATAAGGCTAGTAGCAGCATGATGAGTGGATTTAGGTAAGACGATTCTAAGTGAAATAAGTCACACAGAAAAGGACACTTCTCATAAGGTGTCACTTATAGAGGGAATGTAAAAACCGTTACACTTGAACTGAATTACAAAACAGAACAGAGTCACACATGCAGAAAACACACTATGGCTGCTTAACGGGAAAGGTGAGGTGGGGTGATACATAAAACAAGAGTTTCAAATTAGCTCAGATACCGTTCCATAAACCCAATATGGAATAGACAAGACCTACTCCTTGCTCAGAGAACTGGACTCAACACGCCCGATTCACCGCACAAGAATATATCTGACTAGTAATAATCTTAAAACCTATGTATTGATATCTCTCTGTTAGTGTGTCAAGTGGGTGTAAAGCGGCCTAAACACAGCCGTGAAAAGCAGCTAAACCCCATTATAAAAATAAATTACTTTTAAAAACCCATGAAACAAAGACAGGGAAAGAGAGAGAAATTCTTACACAATTCGTTCGGGGGCTGTGATGCAACCTGGATTGACCATATCTAGACCCACAGCTGGATGAGACATAAGGGTGGACACTCTTGGGGCTGAGAGGTTTGGTGAGGTTGGGTGAGCAAACGCAGACCCTTTAAAGTAATACTGCGTGCTACCCATCGCATGGGTCCCAAATCTCCAGGTTCAAGGGCATCTTCCTACATCGAAAACATGCATGAGAAACCCAGAAGATGGTACACCGTGTGATGGGGAAAGGTTTCTAAAACGCACCTCATTTCTCACCTCCTTGTGCTCGTGTTCGCCATTCCAGCCACTTTACTAGCAATCTCCCTACTTGGAGCATCAGCACCTTTAACCTCCTGTTCCGTACAGGTTGCAATTTGTCCTGAGGATGAACGGGAAGACGGGAAACCAATGAGAGACTAGCTCTTGGTGTTGGGACAGGCACAGGTCACTCTATTTTCCCATCAGGAAGAAGAATTAACCACAGGCTCAGCCTGCCCCCCGGAACCAGAACAGGGCCTGAAGCCATCCTGCGCTTTTGCGGCCGGCTCCCAAAAAAGCGACTTGTAAAATGCAGCTTCAGGTCACTGCAATTCACAAACCTGCAGAGTTATAAATGATAACTCTCGTCCACAAATATATTGAGGGAAGGCAAAGAAGAGGATTTGAAATCAAGGCAGAATTGCAGGAAACAGATTTCAGGAGGTAGATTCGAATCGCCTTTAAAGCACATGAAAAGCGGCAAAACGTTGACAATGATGCCCTTGGCCAAAAAGGGCGTATGCGTTTTTTCCTGAATATATTCAGGAAAAAACGCATACGCCCTTTTTGGCCAACCAAGCAACCTGGAAAGGCAAATCAGCGCTACAAAGAAGTCTCGCTTCCCATCGGTCAAAAGGGCCATGCTGAAAAAAGTGTCAAAACCAGAAATGCAGGACAGGCCATGGAGAAATGGGAGCCTTGCTACACTGATGGGCGGGATGTAAATTGCCAACAGCCACTCTGGAGAAGTGTACGGTGTGTCCTGAAACATCTAAAAAACACAGCTTAGAGAGCATAGGGCACTTCTACGCATGGGGGGATAAAGTGGGAAAATTGAAAATCAGCAAGACACAAGCACCCGAAAGTTTAGGGCTGCTCTGTTGACAAGGACCTCCACTTCATTCCACCTTAAATATCCCAGGAAAGCGAAAAATGGATAAAAAAGTTGTGGTCCTTATGTACAATGGAATATCACTCAGCCATGAAATCAATGTCATAAGGCTAGTAGCAGCATGATGAGTGGATTTAGGTAAGACGATTCTAAGTGAAATAAGTCACACAGAAAAGGACACTTCTCATAAGGTGTCACTTATAGAGGGAATGTAAAAACCGTTACACTTGAACTGAATTACAAAACAGAACAGAGTCACACATGCAGAAAACACACTATGGCTGCTTAACGGGAAAGGTGAGGTGGGGTGATACATAAAACAAGAGTTTCAAATTAGCTCAGATACCGTTCCATAAACCCAATATGGAATAGACAAGACCTACTCCTTGCTCAGAGAACTGGACTCAACACGCCCGATTCACCGCACAAGAATATATCTGACTAGTAATAATCTTAAAACCTATGTATTGATATCTCTCTGTTAGTGTGTCAAGTGGGTGTAAAGCGGCCTAAACACAGCCGTGAAAAGCAGCTAAACCCCATTATAAAAATAAATTACTTTTAAAAACCCATGAAACAAAGACAGGGAAAGAGAGAGAAATTCTTACACAATTCGTTCGGGGGCTGTGATGCAACCTGGATTGACCATATCTAGACCCACAGCTGGATGAGACATAAGGGTGGACACTCTTGGGGCTGAGAGGTTTGGTGAGGTTGGGTGAGCAAACGCAGACCCTTTAAAGTAATACTGCGTGCTACCCATCGCATGGGTCCCAAATCTCCAGGTTCAAGGGCATCTTCCTACATCGAAAACATGCATGAGAAACCCAGAAGATGGTACACCGTGTGATGGGGAAAGGTTTCTAAAACGCACCTCATTTCTCACCTCCTTGTGCTCGTGTTCGCCATTCCAGCCACTTTACTAGCAATCTCCCTACTTGGAGCATCAGCACCTTTAACCTCCTGTTCCGTACAGGTTGCAATTTGTCCTGAGGATGAACGGGAAGACGGGAAACCAATGAGAGACTAGCTCTTGGTGTTGGGACAGGCACAGGTCACTCTATTTTCCCATCAGGAAGAAGAATTAACCACAGGCTCAGCCTGCCCCCCGGAACCAGAACAGGGCCTGAAGCCATCCTGCGCTTTTGCGGCCGGCTCCCAAAAAAGCGACTTGTAAAATGCAGCTTCAGGGCACTGCAATTCACAAACCTGCAGAGTTATAAATGATAACTCTCGTCCACAAATATATTGAGGGGAGGCAAAGAAGAGGATTTGAAATCAAGGCAGAATTGCAGGAAACAGATTTCAGGAGGTAGATTCGAATCGCCTTTAAAGCACATGAAAAGCGGCAAAACGTTGACAATGATGCCCTTGGCCAAAAAGGGCGTATGCCTTTTTTCCTGAATATATTCAGGAAAAAACGCATACGCCCTTTTTGGCCAACCAAGCAACCTGGAAAGGCAAATCAGCGCTACAAAGAAGTCTGGCTTCCCATCGGTCAAAAGGGCCATGCTGAAAAAAGTGTCAAAACCAGAAATGCAGGACAGGCCATGGAGAAATGGGAGCCTTGCTACACTGATGGGCGGGATGTAAATTGCCAACAGCCACTCTGGAGAAGTGTACGGTGGGTCCTGAAACATCTAAAAAACACAGCTTAGAGAGCATAGGGCACTTCCACACATGGGGGGATAAAGTGGGAAAATTGAAAATCAGCAAGACACAAGCACCCCAAAGTTTAGGGCTGCTCTGTTGACAAGGACCTCCACTTCATTCCACCTTAAATATCCCAGGAAAGCGAAAAATGGATAAAAAAGTTGTGGTCCTTATGTACAATGGAATATCACTCAGCCATGAAATCAATGTCATAAGGCTAGTAGCAGCATGATGAGTGGATTTAGGTAAGACGATTCTAAGTGAAATAAGTCACACAGAAAAGGACACTTCTCATAAGGTGTCACTTATAGAGGGAATGTAAAAACCGTTACACTTGAACTGAATTACAAAACAGAACAGAGTCACACATGCAGAAAACACACTAGGGCTGCTTAACGGGAAAGGTGAGGTGGGGTGATACATAAAACAAGAGTTTCAAATTAGCTCAGATACCGTTCCATAAACCCAATATGGAATAGACAAGACCTACTCCTTGCTCAGAGAACTGGACTCAACACGCCCGATTCACCGCACAAGAATATATCTGACTAGTAATAATCTTAAAACCTATGTATTGATATCTCTCTGTTAGTGTGTCAAGTGTGTGTAAGGCGGCATAAACACAGCCGTGAAAAGCAGCTAAACCCCATTATAAAAATAAATTACTTTTAAAAACCCATGAAACAAAGACAGGGAAAGAGAGAGAAATTCTTACACAATTCGTTCAGGGGCTGTGATGCAACCTGCATTGACCATATCTAGACCCACAGCTGGATGAGACATAAGGGTGGACACTCTTGGGGCTGAGAGGTTTGGTGAGGTTGGGTGAGCAAACGCAGACCCTTTAAAGTAATACTGCGTGCTACCCATCGCATGGGTCCCAAATCTCCAGGTTCAAGGGCATCTTCCTACATCGAAAACATGCATGAGAAACCCAGAAGATGGTACACCGTGTGATGGGGAAAGGTTTCTAAAACGCACCGCATTTCTCATCTCCTTGTGCTCGGGTTCGCCATTCCAGCCACTTTACTAGCAATCTCCCTACTTGGAGCATCAGCACCTTTAACCTCCTGTTCCGTACAGGTTGCAATTTGTCCTGAGGATGAACGGGAAGACGGGGAACCAATGAGAGACTAGCTCTTGGTGTTGGGACAGGCACATGTCACTCAAATTTCCCATCAGGAAGAAGAATTAACCACAGGCTCAGCCTGCCCCCCGGAACCAGAACAGGGCCTGAAGCCATCCTGCGCTTTTGCGGCCGACTCCCAAAAAACCGACTTGTAAAATGGAGCTTCAGGGCACTGCAATTCACAAACCTGCAGAATTATAAATGATAACTCTCGTCCACAAATATATTGAGGGAAGGCAAAGAAGAGGATTTGAAATCAAAGCAGAATTGCAGGAAACAGATTTCAGGAGGTAGATTCGAATCGCCTTTAAAGCACATGAAAAGCGGCAAAACGTTGACAATGATGCCCTTGGCCAAAAAGGGCGTATGCGTTTTTTCCTGAATATATTCAGGAAAAAACGCATACGCCCTTTTTGGCCAACCAAGCAACCTGGAAAGGCAAATCAGCGCTACAAAGAAGTCTCGCTTCCCATCGGTCAAAAGGGACATGCTGAAAAAGGTGTCAAAACCAGAAATGCAGGACAGGCCATGGAGAAATGGGAGCCTTGCTACACTGATGGGCGGGATGTAAATTGCCAACAGCCACTCTGGAGAAGTGTACGGTGTGTCCTGAAACATCTAAAAAACACAGCTTAGAGAGCATAGGGCACTTCTACGCATGGGGGGATAAAGTGGGAAAATTGAAAATCAGCAAGACACAAGCACCCGAAAGTTTAGGGCTGCTCTGTTGACAAGGACCTCCACTTCCTTCCACCTTAAATATCCCAGGAAAGCGAAAAATGGATAAAAAAGTTGTGGTCCTTATGTACAATGGAATATCACTCAGCCATGAAATCAATGTCATAAGGCTAGTAGCAGCATGATGAGTGGATTTAGGTAAGACGATTCTAAGTGAAATAAGTCACACAGAAAAGGACACTTCTCATAAGGTGTCACTTATAGAGGGAATGTAAAAACCGTTACACTTGAACTGAATTACAAAACAGAACAGAGTCACACATGCAGAAAACACACTATGGCTGCTTAACGGGAAAGGTGAGGTGGGGTGATACATAAAACAAGAGTTTCAAATTAGCTCAGATACCGTTCCATAAACCCAATATGGAATAGACAAGACCTACTCCTTGCTCAGAGAACTGGACTCAACACGCCCGATTCACCGCACAAGAATATATCTGACTAGTAATAATCTTAAAACCTATGTATTGATATCTCTCTGTTAGTGTGTCAAGTGGGTGTAAAGCGGCCTAAACACAGCCGTGAAAAGCAGCTAAACCCCATTATAAAAATAAATTACTTTTAAAAACCCATGAAACAAAGACAGGGAAAGAGAGAGAAATTCTTACACAATTCGTTCGGGGGCTGTGATGCAACCTGGATTGACCATATCTAGACCCACAGCTGGATGAGACATAAGGGTGGACACTCTTGGGGCTGAGAGGTTTGGTGAGGTTGGGTGAGCAAACGCAGACCCTTTAAAGTAATACTGCGTGCTACCCATCGCATGGGTCCCAAATCTCCAGGTTCAAGGGCATCTTCCTACATCGAAAACATGCATGAGAAACCCAGAAGATGGTACACCGTGTGATGGGGAAAGTTTTCTAAAACGCACCTCATTTCTCACCTCCTTGTGCTCGTGTTTGCCATTCCAGCCACTTTACTAGCAATCTCCCTACTTGGAGCAGCAGCACCTTTAACCTCCTGTTCCGTACAGGTTGCAATTTGTCCTGAGGATGAACGGGAAGACGGGGAACCAATGAGAGACTAGCTCTTGGTGTTGGGACAGGCACAGGTCACTCAATTTTCCCATCAGGAAGAAGAATTAACCACA
Organism: Balaenoptera physalus; assembly: GCF_965194825.1. Lineage (NCBI taxonomy): Eukaryota > Metazoa > Chordata > Mammalia > Artiodactyla > Balaenopteridae > Balaenoptera > Balaenoptera physalus. The sequence continues at coordinate 1,145,779 of NW_028126419.1, read as the reverse complement.
GGCTCAGCCTGCCCCCCGGAACCAGAACAGGGCCTGAAGCCATCCTGCGCTTTTGCGGCCGGCTCCCAAAAAAGCGACTTGTAAAATGCAGCTTCAGGGCACTGCAATTCACAAACCTGCAGAGTTATAAATGATAACTCTCGTCCACAAATATATTGAGGGGAGGCAAAGAAGAGGATTTGAAATCAAGGCAGAATTGCAGGAAACAGATTTCAGGAGGTAGATTCGAATCGCCTTTAAAGCACATGAAAAGCGGCAAAACGTTGACAATGATGCCCTTGGCCAAAAAGGGCGTATGCCTTTTTTCCTGAATATATTCAGGAAAAAACGCATACGCCCTTTTTGGCCAACCAAGCAACCTGGAAAGGCAAATCAGCGCTACAAAGAAGTCTCGCTTCCCATCGGTCAAAAGGGCCATGCTGAAAAAAGTGTCAAAACCAGAAATGCAGGACAGGCCATGGAGAAATGGGAGCCTTGCTACACTGATGGGCGGGATGTAAATTGCCAACAGCCACTCTGGAGAAGTGTACGGTGGGTCCTGAAACATCTAAAAAACACAGCTTAGAGAGCATAGGGCACTTCCACGCATGGGGGGATAAAGTGGGAAAATTGAAAATCAGCAAGACACAAGCACCCCAAAGTTTAGGGCTGCTCTGTTGACAAGGACCTCCACTTCATTCCACCTTAAATATCCCAGGAAAGCGAAAAATGGATAAAAAAGTTGTGGTCCTTATGTACAATGGAATATCACTCAGCCATGAAATCAATGTCATAAGGCTAGTAGCAGCATGATGAGTGGATTTAGGTAAGACGATTCTAAGTGAAATAAGTCACACAGAAAAGGACACTTCTCATAAGGTGTCACTTATAGAGGGAATGTAAAAACCGTTACACTTGAACTGAATTACAAAACAGAACAGAGTCACACATGCAGAAAACACACTAGGGCTGCTTAACGGGAAAGGTGAGGTGGGGTGATACATAAAACAAGAGTTTCAAATTAGCTCAGATACCGTTCCATAAACCCAATATGGAATAGACAAGACCTACTCCTTGCTCAGAGAACTGGACTCAACACGCCCGATTCACCGCACAAGAATATATCTGACTAGTAATAATCTTAAAACCTATGTATTGATATCTCTCTGTTAGTGTGTCAAGTGTGTGTAAGGCGGCATAAACACAGCCGTGAAAAGCAGCTAAACCCCATTATAAAAATAAATTACTTTTAAAAACCCATGAAACAAAGACAGGGAAAGAGAGAGAAATTCTTACACAATTCGTTCAGGGGCTGTGATGCAACCTGCATTGACCATATCTAGACCCACAGCTGGATGAGACATAAGGGTGGACACTCTTGGGGCTGAGAGGTTTGGTGAGGTTGGGTGAGCAAACGCAGACCCTTTAAAGTAATACTGCGTGCTACCCATCGCATGGGTCCCAAATCTCCAGGTTCAAGGGCATCTTCCTACATCGAAAACATGCATGAGAAACCCAGAAGATGGTACACCGTGTGATGGGGAAAGGTTTCTAAAACGCACCGCATTTCTCATCTCCTTGTGCTCGGGTTCGCCTTTCCAGCCACTTTACTAGCAATCTCCCTACTTGGAGCATCAGCACCTTTAACCTCCTGTTCCGTACAGGTTGCAATTTGTCCTGAGGATGAACGGGAAGACGGGGAACCAATGAGAGACTAGCTCTTGGTGTTGGGACAGGCACATGTCACTCAAATTTCCCATCAGGAAGAAGAATTAACCACAGGCTCAGCCTGCCCCCCGGAACCAGAACAGGGCCTGAAGCCATCCTGCGCTTTTGCGGCCGACTCCCAAAAAAGCGACTTGTAAAATGGAGCTTCAGGGCACTGCAATTCACAAACCTGCAGAATTATAAATGATAACTCTCGTCCACAAATATATTGAGGGAAGGCAAAGAAGAGGATTTGAAATCAAGGCAGAATTGCAGGAAACAGATTTCAGGAGGTAGATTCGAATCGCCTTTAAAGCACATGAAAAGCGGCAAAACGTTGACAATGATGCCCTTGGCCAAAAAGGGCGTATGCGTTTTTTCCTGAATATATTCATTAAAAAACGCATACGCCCTTTTTGGCCAACCAAGCAACCTGGAAAGGCAAATCAGCGCTACAAAGAAGTCTCGCTTCCCATCGGTCAAAAGGGACATGCTGAAAAAGGTGTCAAAACCAGAAATGCAGGACAGGCCATGGAGAAATGGGAGCCTTGCTACACTGATGGGCGGGATGTAAATTGCCAACAGCCACTCTGGAGAAGTGTACGGTGTGTCCTGAAACATCTAAAAAACACAGCTTAGAGAGCATAGGGCACTTCTACGCATGGGGGGATAAAGTGGGAAAATTGAAAATCAGCAAGACACAAGCACCCGAAAGTTTAGGGCTGCTCTGTTGACAAGGACCTCCACTTCCTTCCACCTTAAATATCCCAGGAAAGCGAAAAATGGATAAAAAAGTTGTGGTCCTTATGTACAATGGAATATCACTCAGCCATGAAATCAATGTCATAAGGCTAGTAGCAGCATGATGAGTGGATTTAGGTAAGACGATTCTAAGTGAAATAAGTCACACAGAAAAGGACACTTCTCATAAGGTGTCACTTATAGAGGGAATGTAAAAACCGTTACACTTGAACTGAATTACAAAACAGAACAGAGTCACACATGCAGAAAACACACTATGGCTGCTTAACGGGAAAGGTGAGGTGGGCTGATACATAAAACAAGAGTTTCAAATTAGCTCAGATACCGTTCCATAAACCCAATATGGAATAGACAAGACCTACTCCTTGCTCAGAGAACTGGACTCAACACGCCCGATTCACCGCACAAGAATATATCTGACTAGTAATAATCTTAAAACCTATGTATTGATATCTCTCTGTTAGTGTGTCAAGTGGGTGTAAAGCGGCCTAAACACAGCCGTGAAAAGCAGCTAAACCCCATTATAAAAATAAATTACTTTTAAAAACCCATGAAACAAAGACAGGGAAAGAGAGAGAAATTCTTACACAATTCGTTCAGGGGCTGTGATGCAACCTGGATTGACCATATCTAGACCCACAGCTGGATGAGACATAAGGGTGGACACTCTTGGGGCTGAGAGGTTTGGTGAGGTTGGGTGAGCAAACGCAGACCCTTTAAAGTAATACTGCGTGCTACCCATCGCATGGGTCCCAAATCTCCAGGTTCAAGGGCATCTTCCTACATCGAAAACATGCATGAGAAACCCAGAAGATGGTACAAAGTGTGATGGGGAAAGGTTTCTAAAACGCACCTCATTTCTCACCTCCTTGTGCTCGTGTTCGCCATTCCAGCCACTTTACTAGCAATCTCCCTACTTGGAGCATCAGCACCTTTAACCTCCTGTTCCGTACAGGTTGCAATTTGTCCTGAGGATGAACGGGAAGACGGGGAACAAATGAGAGACTAGCTCTTGGTGTTGGGACAGGCACAGGTCACTCTATTTTCCCATCAGGAAGAAGAATTAACCACAGGCTCAGCCTGCCCCCCTGAACCAGAACAGGGCCTGAAGCCATCCTGCGCTTTTGCGGCTGGCTCCCAAAAAACCGACTTGTAAAATGGAGCTTCAGGGCACTGCAATTCACAAACCTGCAGAGTTATAAATGATAACTCTCGTCCACAAATATATTGAGGGAAGGCAAAGAAGAGGATTTGAAATCAAGGCAGAATTGCAGGAAACAGATTTCAGGAGGTAGATTCGAATCGCCTTTAAAGCACATGAAAAGCGGCAAAACGTTGACAATGATGCCCTTGGCCAAAAAGGGCGTATGCGTTTTTTCCTGAATATATTCAGGAAAAAACGCATACGCCCTTTTTGGCCAACCAAGCAACCTGGAAAGGCAAATCAGCGCTACAAAGAAGTCTCGCTTCCCATCGGTCAAAAGGGACATGCTGAAAAAAGTGTCAAAACCAGAAATGCAGGACAGGCCATGGAGAAATGGGAGCCTTGCTACACTGATGGGCGGGATGTAAATTGCCAACAGCCACTCTGGAGAAGTGTACGGTGTGTCCTGAAACATCTAAAAAACACAGCTTAGAGAGCATAGGGCACTTCCACGCATGGGGGGATAAAGTGGGAAAATTGAAAATCAGCAAGACACAAGCACCCCAAAGTTTAGGGCTGCTCTGTTGACAAGGACCTCCACTTCATTCCACCTTAAATATCCCAGGAAAGCGAAAAATGGATAAAAAAGTTGTGGTCCTTATGTACAATGGAATATCACTCAGCCATGAAATCAATGTCATAAGGCTAGTAGCAGCATGATGAGTGGATTTAGGTAAGACGATTCTAAGTGAAATAAGTCACACAGAAAAGGACACTTCTCATAAGGTGTCACTTATAGAGGGAATGTAAAAACCGTTACACTTGAACTGAATTACAAAACAGAACAGAGTCACACATGCAGAAAACACACTATGGCTGCTTAACGGGAAAGGTGAGGTGGGGTGATACATAAAACAAGAGTTTCAAATTAGCTCAGATACCGTTCCATAAACCCAATATGGAATAGACAAGACCTACTCCTTGCTCAGAGAACTGGACTCAACACGCCCGATTCACCGCACAAGAATATATCTGACTAGTAATAATCTTAAAACCTATGTATTGATATCTCTCTGTTAGTGTGTCAAGTGTGTGTAAGGCGGCATAAACACAGCCGTGAAAAGCAGCTAAACCCCATTATAAAAATAAATTACTTTTAAAAACCCATGAAACAAAGACAGGGAAAGAGAGAGAAATTCTTACACAATTCGTTCAGGGGCTGTGATGCAACCTGCATTGACCATATCTAGACCCACAGCTGGATGAGACATAAGGGTGGACACTCTTGGGGCTGAGAGGTTTGGTGAGGTTGGGTGAGCAAACGCAGACCCTTTAAAGTAATACTGCGTGCTACCCATCGCATGGGTCCCAAATCTCCAGGTTCAAGGACATCTTCCTACATCGAAAACATGCATGAGAAACCCAGAAGATGGTACACCGTGTGATGGGGAAAGGTTTCTAAAACGCACCGCATTTCTCATCTCCTTGTGCTCGGGTTCGCCATTCCAGCCACTTTACTAGCAATCTCCCTACTTGGAGCATCAGCACCTTTAACCTCCTGTTCCGTACAGGTTGCAATTTGTCCTGAGGATGAACGGGAAGACGGGGAACCAATGAGAGACTAGCTCTTGGTGTTGGGACAGGCACAGGTCACTCAATTTTCCCATCAGGAAGAAGAATTAACCACAGGCTCAGCCTGCCCCCCGGAACCAGAACAGGGCCTGAAGCCATCCTGCGCTTTTGCGGCCGACTCCCAAAAAAGCGACTTGTAAAATGGAGCTTCAGGGCACTGCAATTCACAAACCTGCAGAATTATAAATGATAACTCTCGTCCACAAATATATTGAGGGGAGGCAAAGAAGAGGATTTGAAATCAAGGCAGAATTGCAGGAAACAGATTTCAGGAGGTAGATTCGAATCGCCTTTAAAGCACATGAAAAGCGGCAAAACGTTGACAATGATGCCCTTGGCCAAAAAGGGCGTATGCCTTTTTTCCTGAATATATTCAGGAAAAAACGCATACGCCCTTTTTGGCCAACCAAGCAACCTGGAAAGGCAAATCAGCGCTACAAAGAAGTCTCGCTTCCCATCGGTCAAAAGGGCCATGCTGAAAAAAGTGTCAAAACCAGAAATGCAGGACAGGCCATGGAGAAATGGGAGCCTTGCTACACTGATGGGCGGGATGTAAATTGCCAACAGCCACTCTGGAGAAGTGTACGGTGGGTCCTGAAACATCTAAAAAACACAGCTTAGAGAGCATAGGGCACTTCCACGCATGGGGGGATAAAGTGGGAAAATTGAAAATCAGCAAGACACAAGCACCCCAAAGTTTAGGGCTGCTCTGTTGACAAGGACCTCCACTTCATTCCACCTTAAATATCCCAGGAAAGCGAAAAATGGATAAAAAAGTTGTGGTCCTTATGTACAATGGAATATCACTCAGCCATGAAATCAATGTCATAAGGCTAGTAGCAGCATGATGAGTGGATTTAGGTAAGACGATTCTAAGTGAAATAAGTCACACAGAAAAGGACACTTCTCATAAGGTGTCACTTATAGAGGGAATGTAAAAACCGTTACACTTGAACTGAATTACAAAACAGAACAGAGTCACACATGCAGAAAACACACTAGGGCTGCTTAACGGGAAAGGTGAGGTGGGGTGATACATAAAACAAGAGTTTCAAATTAGCTCAGATACCGTTCCATAAACCCAATATGGAATAGACAAGACCTACTCCTTGCTCAGAGAACTGGACTCAACACGCCCGATTCACCGCACAAGAATATATCTGACTAGTAATAATCTTAAAACCTATGTATTGATATCTCTCTGTTAGTGTGTCAAGTGTGTGTAAGGCGGCATAAACACAGCCGTGAAAAGCAGCTAAACCCCATTATAAAAATAAATTACTTTTAAAAACCCATGAAACAAAGACAGGGAAAGAGAGAGAAATTCTTACACAATTCGTTCAGGGGCTGTGATGCAACCTGCATTGACCATATCTAGACCCACAGCTGGATGAGACATAAGGGTGGACACTCTTGGGGCTGAGAGGTTTGGTGAGGTTGGGTGAGCAAACGCAGACCCTTTAAAGTAATACTGCGTGCTACCCATCGCATGGGTCCCAAATCTCCAGGTTCAAGGGCATCTTCCTACATCGAAAACATGCATGAGAAACCCAGAAGATGGTACACCGTGTGATGGGGAAAGGTTTCTAAAACGCACCGCATTTCTCATCTCCTTGTGCTCGGGTTCGCCTTTCCAGCCACTTTACTAGCAATCTCCCTACTTGGAGCATCAGCACCTTTAACCTCCTGTTCCGTACAGGTTGCAATTTGTCCTGAGGATGAACGGGAAGACGGGGAACCAATGAGAGACTAGCTCTTGGTGTTGGGACAGGCACATGTCACTCAAATTTCCCATCAGGAAGAAGAATTAACCACAGGCTCAGCCTGCCCCCCGGAACCAGAACAGGGCCTGAAGCCATCCTGCGCTTTTGCGGCCGACTCCCAAAAAAGCGACTTGTAAAATGGAGCTTCAGGGCACTGCAATTCACAAACCTGCAGAATTATAAATGATAACTCTCGTCCACAAATATATTGAGGGAAGGCAAAGAAGAGGATTTGAAATCAAGGCAGAATTGCAGGAAACAGATTTCAGGAGGTAGATTCGAATCGCCTTTAAAGCACATGAAAAGCGGCAAAACGTTGACAATGATGCCCTTGGCCAAAAAGGGCGTATGCGTTTTTTCCTGAATATATTCATTAAAAAACGCATACGCCCTTTTTGGCCAACCAAGCAACCTGGAAAGGCAAATCAGCGCTACAAAGAAGTCTCGCTTCCCATCGGTCAAAAGGGACATGCTGAAAAAGGTGTCAAAACCAGAAATGCAGGACAGGCCATGGAGAAATGGGAGCCTTGCTACACTGATGGGCGGGATGTAAATTGCCAACAGCCACTCTGGAGAAGTGTACGGTGTGTCCTGAAACATCTAAAAAACACAGCTTAGAGAGCATAGGGCACTTCTACGCATGGGGGGATAAAGTGGGAAAATTGAAAATCAGCAAGACACAAGCACCCGAAAGTTTAGGGCTGCTCTGTTGACAAGGACCTCCACTTCCTTCCACCTTAAATATCCCAGGAAAGCGAAAAATGGATAAAAAAGTTGTGGTCCTTATGTACAATGGAATATCACTCAGCCATGAAATCAATGTCATAAGGCTAGTAGCAGCATGATGAGTGGATTTAGGTAAGACGATTCTAAGTGAAATAAGTCACACAGAAAAGGACACTTCTCATAAGGTGTCACTTATAGAGGGAATGTAAAAACCGTTACACTTGAACTGAATTACAAAACAGAACAGAGTCACACATGCAGAAAACACACTATGGCTGCTTAACGGGAAAGGTGAGGTGGGCTGATACATAAAACAAGAGTTTCAAATTAGCTCAGATACCGTTCCATAAACCCAATATGGAATAGACAAGACCTACTCCTTGCTCAGAGAACTGGACTCAACACGCCCGATTCACCGCACAAGAATATATCTGACTAGTAATAATCTTAAAACCTATGTATTGATATCTCTCTGTTAGTGTGTCAAGTGGGTGTAAAGCGGCCTAAACACAGCCGTGAAAAGCAGCTAAACCCCATTATAAAAATAAATTACTTTTAAAAACCCATGAAACAAAGACAGGGAAAGAGAGAGAAATTCTTACACAATTCGTTCAGGGGCTGTGATGCAACCTGGATTGACCATATCTAGACCCACAGCTGGATGAGACATAAGGGTGGACACTCTTGGGGCTGAGAGGTTTGGTGAGGTTGGGTGAGCAAACGCAGACCCTTTAAAGTAATACTGCGTGCTACCCATCGCATGGGTCCCAAATCTCCAGGTTCAAGGGCATCTTCCTACATCGAAAACATGCATGAGAAACCCAGAAGATGGTACAAAGTGTGATGGGGAAAGGTTTCTAAAACGCACCTCATTTCTCACCTCCTTGTGCTCGTGTTCGCCATTCCAGCCACTTTACTAGCAATCTCCCTACTTGGAGCATCAGCACCTTTAACCTCCTGTTCCGTACAGGTTGCAATTTGTCCTGAGGATGAACGGGAAGACGGGGAACAAATGAGAGACTAGCTCTTGGTGTTGGGACAGGCACAGGTCACTCTATTTTCCCATCAGGAAGAAGAATTAACCACAGGCTCAGCCTGCCCCCCTGAACCAGAACAGGGCCTGAAGCCATCCTGCGCTTTTGCGGCTGGCTCCCAAAAAACCGACTTGTAAAATGGAGCTTCAGGGCACTGCAATTCACAAACCTGCAGAGTTATAAATGATAACTCTCGTCCACAAATATATTGAGGGAAGGCAAAGAAGAGGATTTGAAATCAAGGCAGAATTGCAGGAAACAGATTTCAGGAGGTAGATTCGAATCGCCTTTAAAGCACATGAAAAGCGGCAAAACGTTGACAATGATGCCCTTGGCCAAAAAGGGCGTATGCGTTTTTTCCTGAATATATTCAGGAAAAAACGCATACGCCCTTTTTGGCCAACCAAGCAACCTGGAAAGGCAAATCAGCGCTACAAAGAAGTCTCGCTTCCCATCGGTCAAAAGGGACATGCTGAAAAAAGTGTCAAAACCAGAAATGCAGGACAGGCCATGGAGAAATGGGAGCCTTGCTACACTGATGGGCGGGATGTAAATTGCCAACAGCCACTCTGGAGAAGTGTACGGTGTGTCCTGAAACATCTAAAAAACACAGCTTAGAGAGCATAGGGCACTTCCACGCATGGGGGGATAAAGTGGGAAAATTGAAAATCAGCAAGACACAAGCACCCCAAAGTTTAGGGCTGCTCTGTTGACAAGGACCTCCACTTCATTCCACCTTAAATATCCCAGGAAAGCGAAAAATGGATAAAAAAGTTGTGGTCCTTATGTACAATGGAATATCACTCAGCCATGAAATCAATGTCATAAGGCTAGTAGCAGCATGATGAGTGGATTTAGGTAAGACGATTCTAAGTGAAATAAGTCACACAGAAAAGGACACTTCTCATAAGGTGTCACTTATAGAGGGAATGTAAAAACCGTTACACTTGAACTGAATTACAAAACAGAACAGAGTCACACATGCAGAAAACACACTATGGCTGCTTAACGGGAAAGGTGAGGTGGGGTGATACATAAAACAAGAGTTTCAAATTAGCTCAGATACCGTTCCATAAACCCAATATGGAATAGACAAGACCTACTCCTTGCTCAGAGAACTGGACTCAACACGCCCGATTCACCGCACAAGAATATATCTGACTAGTAATAATCTTAAAACCTATGTATTGATATCTCTCTGTTAGTGTGTCAAGTGTGTGTAAGGCGGCATAAACACAGCCGTGAAAAGCAGCTAAACCCCATTATAAAAATAAATTACTTTTAAAAACCCATGAAACAAAGACAGGGAAAGAGAGAGAAATTCTTACACAATTCGTTCAGGGGCTGTGATGCAACCTGCATTGACCATATCTAGACCCACAGCTGGATGAGACATAAGGGTGGACACTCTTGGGGCTGAGAGGTTTGGTGAGGTTGGGTGAGCAAACGCAGACCCTTTAAAGTAATACTGCGTGCTACCCATCGCATGGGTCCCAAATCTCCAGGTTCAAGGACATCTTCCTACATCGAAAACATGCATGAGAAACCCAGAAGATGGTACACCGTGTGATGGGGAAAGGTTTCTAAAACGCACCGCATTTCTCATCTCCTTGTGCTCGGGTTCGCCATTCCAGCCACTTTACTAGCAATCTCCCTACTTGGAGCATCAGCACCTTTAACCTCCTGTTCCGTACAGGTTGCAATTTGTCCTGAGGATGAACGGGAAGACGGGGAACCAATGAGAGACTAGCTCTTGGTGTTGGGACAGGCACAGGTCACTCAATTTTCCCATCAGGAAGAAGAATTAACCACAGGCTCAGCCTGCCCCCCGGAACCAGAACAGGGCCTGAAGCCATCCTGCGCTTTTGCGGCCGACTCCCAAAAAAGCGACTTGTAAAATGGAGCTTCAGGGCACTGCAATTCACAAACCTGCAGAATTATAAATGATAACTCTCGTCCACAAATATATTGAGGGAAGGCAAAGAAGAGGCTTTGAAATCAAGGCAGAATTGCAGGAAACAGATTTCAGGAGGTAGATTCGAATCGCCTTTAAAGCACATGAAAAGCGGCAAAACGTTGACAATGATGCCCTTGGCCAAAAAGGGCGTATGCGTTTTTTCCTGAATATATTCAGGAAAAAACGCATACGCCCTTTTTGGCCAACCAAGCAACCTGGAAAGGCAAATCAGCGCTACAAAGAAGTCTCGCTTCCCATCGGTCAAAAGGGACATGCTGAAAAAGGTGTCAAAACCAGAAATGCAGGACAGGCCATGGAGAAATGGGAGCCTTGCTACACTGATGGGCGGGATGTAAATTGCCAACAGCCACTCTGGAGAAGTGTACGGTGTGTCCTGAAACATCTAAAAAACACAGCTTAGAGAGCATAGGGCACTTCTACGCATGGGGGGATAAAGTGGGAAAATTGAAAATCAGCAAGACACAAGCACCCGAAAGTTTAGGGCTGCTCTGTTGACAAGGACCTCCACTTCCTTCCACCTTAAATATCCCAGGAAAGCGAAAAATGGATAAAAAAGTTGTGGTCCTTATGTACAATGGAATATCACTCAGCCATGAAATCAATGTCATAAGGCTAGTAGCAGCATGATGAGTGGATTTAGGTAAGACGATTCTAAGTGAAATAAGTCACACAGAAAAGGACACTTCTCATAAGGTGTCACTTATAGAGGGAATGTAAAAACCGTTACACTTGAACTGAATTACAAAACAGAACAGAGTCACACATGCAGAAAACACACTATGGCTGCTTAACGGGAAAGGTGAGGTGGGCTGATACATAAAACAAGAGTTTCAAATTAGCTCAGATACCGTTCCATAAACCCAATATGGAATAGACAAGACCTACTCCTTGCTCAGAGAACTGGACTCAACACGCCCGATTCACCGCACAAGAATATATCTGACTAGTAATAATCTTAAAACCTATGTATTGATATCTCTCTGTTAGTGTGTCAAGTGGGTGTAAAGCGGCCTAAACACAGCCGTGAAAAGCAGCTAAACCCCATTATAAAAATAAATTACTTTTAAAAACCCATGAAACAAAGACAGGGAAAGAGAGAGAAATTCTTACACAATTCGTTCGGGGGCTGTGATGCAACCTGGATTGACCATATCTAGACCCACAGCTGGATGAGACATAAGGGTGGACACTCTTGGGGCTGAGAGGTTTGGTGAGGTTGGGTGAGCAAACGCAGACCCTTTAAAGTAATACTGCGTGCTACCCATCGCATGGGTCCCAAATCTCCAGGTTCAAGGGCATCTTCCTACATCGAAAACATGCATGAGAAACCCAGAAGATGGTACACCGTGTGATGGGGAAAGGTTTCTAAAACGCACCTCATTTCTCACCTCCTTGTGCTCGTGTTCTCCATTCCAGCCACTTTACTAGCAATCTCCCTACTTGGAGCATCAGCACCTTTAACCTCCTGTTCCGTACAGGTTGCAATTTGTCCTGAGGATGAACGGGAAGACGGGAAACCAATGAGAGACTAGCTCTTGGTGTTGGGACAGGCACAGGTCACTCTATTTTCCCATCAGGAAGAAGAATTAACCACAGGCTCAGCCTGCCCCCCGGAACCAGAACAGGGCCTGAAGCCATCCTGCGCTTTTGCGGCCGGCTCCCAAAAAAGCGACTTGTAAAATGCAGCTTCAGGGCACTGCAATTCACAAACCTGCAGAGTTATAAATGATAACTCTCGTCCACAAATATATTGAGGGAAGGCAAAGAAGAGGATTTGAAATCAAGGCAGAATTGCAGGAAACAGATTTCAGGAGGTAGATTCGAATCGCCTTTAAAGCACATGAAAAGCGGCAAAACGTTGACAATGATGCCCTTGGCCAAAAAGGGCGTATGCGTTTTTTCCTGAATATATTCAGGAAAAAACGCATACGCCCTTTTTGGCCAACCAAGCAACCTGGAAAGGCAAATCAGCGCTCCAAAGAAGTCTCGCTTCCCATCGGTCAAAAGGGCCATGCTGAAAAAAGTGTCAAAACCAGAAATGCAGGACAGGCCATGGAGAAATGGGAGCCTTGCTACACTGATGGGCGGGATGTAAATTGCCAACAGCCACTCTGGAGAAGTGTACGGTGTGTCCTGAAACATCTAAAAAACACAGCTTAGAGAGCATAGGGCACTTCTACGCATGGGGGGATAAAGTGGGAAAATTGAAAATCAGCAAGACACAAGCACCCGAAAGTTTAGAGCTGCTCTGTTGACAAGGACCTCCACTTCCTTCCACCTTAAATATCCCAGGAAAGCGAAAAATGGATAAAAAAGTTGTGGTCCTTATGTACAATGGAATATCACTCAGCCATGAAATCAATGTCATAAGGCTAGTAGCAGCATGATGAGTGGATTTAGGTAAGACGATTCTAAGTGAAATAAGTCACACAGAAAAGGACACTTCTCATAAGGTGTCACTTATAGAGGGAATGTAAAAACCGTTACACTTGAAATGAATTACAAAACAGAACAGAGTCACACATGCAGAAAACACACTATGGCTGCTTAACGGGAAAGGTGAGGTGGGGTGATACATAAAACAAGAGTTTCAAATTAGCTCAGATACCGTTCCATAAACCCAATATGGAATAGACAAGACCTACTCCTTGCTCAGAGAACTGGACTCAACACGCCCGATTCACCGCACAAGAATATATCTGACTAGTAATAATCTTAAAACCTATGTATTGATATCTCTCTGTTAGTGTGTCAAGTGGGTGTAAAGCGGCCTAAACACAGCCGTGAAAAGCAGCTAAACCCCATTATAAAAATAAATTACTTTTAAAAACCCATGAAACAAAGACAGGGAAAGAGAGAGAAATTCTTACACAATTCGTTCGGGGGCTGTGATGCAACCTGGATTGACCATATCTAGACCCACAGCTGGATGAGACATAAGGGTGGACACTCTTGGGGCTGAGAGGTTTGGTGAGGTTGGGTGAGCAAACGCAGACCCTTTAAAGTAATACTGCGTGCTACCCATCGCATGGGTCCCAAATCTCCAGGTTCAAGGGCATCTTCCTACATCGAAAACATGCATGAGAAACCCAGAATATGGTACACCGTGTGATGGGGAAAGGTTTCTAAAATGCACCTCATTTCTCATCTCCTTGTGCTCGTGTTCGCCATTCCAGCCACTTTACTAGCAATCTCCCTACTTGGAGCATCAGCACCTTTAACCTCCTGTTCCGTACAGGTTGCAATTTGTCCTGAGGATGAACGGGAAGACGGGGAACCAATGAGAGACTAGCTCTTGGTGTTGGGACAGGCACAGGTCACTCTATTTTCCCATCAGGAAGAAGAATTAACCACAGGCTCAGCCTGCCCCCCGGAACCAGAACAGGGCCTGAAGCCATCCTGCGCTTTTGCGGCCGGCTCCCAAAAAACCGACTTGTAAAATGGAGCTTCAGGGCACTGCAATTCACAAACCTGCAGAGTTATAAATGATAACTCTCGTCCACAAATATATTGAGGGAAGGCAAAGAAGAGGATTTGAAATCAAGGCAGAATTGCAGGAAACAGATTTCAGGAGGTAGATTCGAATCGCCTTTAAAGCACATGAAAAGCGGCAAAACGTTGACAATGATGCCCTTGGCCAAAAAGGGCGTATGCGTTTTTTCCTGAATATATTCAGGAAAAAACGCATACGCCCTTTTTGGCCAACCAAGCAACCTGGAAAGGCAAATCAGCGCTACAAAGAAGTCTCGCTTCCCATCGGTCAAAAGGGACATGCTGAAAAAGTTGTCAAAACCAGAAATGCAGGACAGGCCATGGAGAAATGGGAGCCTTGCTACACTGATGGGCGGGATGTAAATTGCCAACAGCCACTCTGGAGAAGTGTACGGTGTGTCCTGAAACATCTAAAAAACACAGCTTAGAGAGCATAGGGCACTTCCACGCATGGGGGGATAAAGTGGGAAAATTGAAAATCAGCAAGACACAAGCACCCCAAAGTTTAGGGCTGCTCTGTTGACAAGGACCTCCACTTCATTCCTCCTTAAATATCCCAGGAAAGCGAAAAATGGATAAAAAAGTTGTGGTCCTTATGTACAATGGAATATCACTCAGCCATGAAATCAATGTCATAAGGCTAGTAGCAGCATGATGAGTGGATTTAGGTAAGACGATTCTAAGTGAAATAAGTCACACAGAAAAGGACACTTCTCATAAGGTGTCACTTATAGAGGGAATGTAAAAACCGTTACACTTGAACTGAATTACAAAACAGAACAGAGTCACACATGCAGAAAACACACTATGGCTGCTTAACGGGAAAGGTGAGGTGGGGTGATACATAAAACAAGAGTTTCAAATTAGCTCAGATACCGTTCCATAAACCCAATATGGAATAGACAAGACCTACTCCTTGCTCAGAGAACTGGACTCAACACGCCCGATTCACCGCACAAGAATATATCTGACTAGTAATAATCTTAAAACCTATGTATTGATATCTCTCTGTTAGTGTGTCAAGTGGGTGTAAAGCGGCCTAAACACAGCCGTGAAAAGCAGCTAAACCCCATTATAAAAATAAATTACTTTTAAAAACCCATGAAACAAAGACAGGGAAAGAGAGAGAAATTCTTACACAATTCGTTCGGGGGCTGTGATGCAACCTGGATTGACCATATCTAGACCCACAGCTGGATGAGACATAAGGGTGGACACTCTTGGGGCTGAGAGGTTTGGTGAGGTTGGGTGAGCAAACGCAGACCCTTTAAAGTAATACTGCGTGCTACCCATCGCATGGGTCCCAAATCTCCAGGTTCAAGGGCATCTTCCTACATCGAAAACATGCATGAGAAACCCAGAATATGGTACACCGTGTGATGGGGAAAGGTTTCTAAAATGCACCTCATTTCTCATCTCCTTGTGCTCGTGTTCGCCATTCCAGCCACTTTACTAGCAATCTCCCTACTTGGAGCATCAGCACCTTTAACCTCCTGTTCCGTACAGGTTGCAATTTGTCCTGAGGATGAACGGGAAGACGGGGAACCAATGAGAGACTAGCTCTTGGTGTTGGGACAGGCACAGGTCACTCTATTTTCCCATCAGGAAGAAGAATTAACCACAGGCTCAGCCTGCCCCCCGGAACCAGAACAGGGCCTGAAGCCATCCTGCGCTTTTGCGGCCGGCTCCCAAAAAACCGACTTGTAAAATGGAGCTTCAGGGCACTGCAATTCACAAACCTGCAGAGTTATAAATGATAACTCTCGTCCACAAATATATTGAGGGAAGGCAAAGAAGAGGATTTGAAATCAAGGCAGAATTGCAGGAAACAGATTTCAGGAGGTAGATTCGAATCGCCTTTAAAGCACATGAAAAGCGGCAAAACGTTGACAATGATGCCCTTGGCCAAAAAGGGCGTATGCGTTTTTTCCTGAATATATTCAGGAAAAAACGCATACGCCCTTTTTGGCCAACCAAGCAACCTGGAAAGGCAAATCAGCGCTACAAAGAAGTCTCGCTTCCCATCGGTCAAAAGGGACATGCTGAAAAAGTTGTCAAAACCAGAAATGCAGGACAGGCCATGGAGAAATGGGAGCCTTGCTACACTGATGGGCGGGATGTAAATTGCCAACAGCCACTCTGGAGAAGTGTACGGTGTGTCCTGAAACATCTAAAAAACACAGCTTAGAGAGCATAGGGCACCTCCACGCATGGGGGGATAAAGTGGGAAAATTGAAAATCAGCAAGACACAAGCACCCCAAAGTTTAGGGCTGCTCTGTTGACAAGGACCTCCACTTCATTCCACCTTAAATATCCCAGGAAAGCGAAAAATGGATAAAAAAATTGTGGTCCTTATGTACAATGGAATATCACTCAGCCATGAAATCAATGTCATAAGGCTAGTAGCAGCATGATGAGTGGATTTAGGTAAGACGATTCTAAGTGAAATAAGTCACACAGAAAAGGACACTTCTCATAAGGTGTCACTTATAGAGGGAATGTAAAAACCGTTACACTTGAACTGAATTACAAAACAGAACAGAGTCACACATGCAGAAAACACACTATGGCTGCTTAACGGGAAAGGTGAGGTGGGGTGATACATAAAACAAGAGTTTCAAATTAGCTCAGATACCGTTCCATAAACCAAATATGGAATAGACAAGACCTACTCCTTGCTCAGAGAACTGGACTCAACACGCCCGATTCACCGCACAAGAATATATCTGACTAGTAATAATCTTAAAACCTATGTATTGATATCTCTCTGTTAGTGTGTCAAGTGGGTGTAAAGCGGCCTAAACACAGCCGTGAAAAGCAGCTAAACCCCATTATAAAAATAAATTACTTTTAAAAACCCATGAAACAAAGACAGGGAAAGAGAGAGAAATTCTTACACAATTCGTTCAGGGGCTGTGATGCAACCTGGATTGACCATATCTAGACCCACAGCTGGATGAGACATAAGGGTGGACACTCTTGGGGCTGAGAGGTTCGGTGAGGTTGGTTGAGCAAACGCAGACCCTTTAAAGTAATACTGCGTGCTACCCATCGCATGGGTCCCAAATCTCCAGGTTCAAGGGCATCTTCCTACATCGAAAACATGCATGAGAAACCCAGAAGATGGTACACCGTGTGATGGGGAAAGGTTTCTAAAACGCACCTCATTTCTCATCTCCTTGTGCTCGGGTTCGCCATTCCAGCCACTTTACTAGCAATCTCCCTACTTGGAGCATCAGCACCTTTAACCTCCTGTTCCGTACAGGTTGCAATTTGTCCTGAGGATGAACGGGAAGACGGGGAACCAATGAGAGACTAGCTCTTGGTGTTGGGACAGGCACAGGTCACTCTATTTTCCCATCAGGAAGAAGAATTAACCACAGGCTCAGCCTGCCCCCCGGAACCAGAACAGGGCCTGAAGCCATCCTGCGCTTTTGCGGCCGGCTCCCAAAAAACCGACTTGTAAAATGGAGCTTCAGGGCACTGCAATTCACAAACCTGCAGATTTATAAATGATAACTCTCGTCCACAAATATATTGAGGGAAGGCAGAGAAGAGGATTTGAAATCAAGGCAGAATTGCAGGAAACAGATTTCAGGAGGTAGATTCGAATCGCCTTTAAAGCACATGAAAAGCGGCAAAACGTTGACAATGATGCCCTTGGCCAAAAAGGGCGTATGCGTTTTTTCCTGAATATATTCAGGAAAAAACGCATACGCCCTTTTTGGCCAACCAAGCAACCTGGAAAGGCAAATCAGCGCTACAAAGAAGTCTCGCTTCCCATCGGTCAAAAGGGACATGCTGAAAAAGGTGTCAAAACCAGAAATGCAGGACAGGCCATGGAGAAATGGGAGCCTTGCTACACTGATGGGCGGGATGTAAATTGCCAACAGCCACTCTGGAGAAGTGTACGGTGTGTCCTGAAACATCTAAAAAACACAGCTTAGAGAGCATAGGGCACTTCCACGCATGGGGGGATAAAGTGGGAAAATTGAAAATCAGCAAGACACAAGCACCCCAAAGTTTAGGGCTGCTCTGTTGACAAGGACCTCCACTTCCTTCCACCTTAAATATCCCAGGAAAGCGAAAAATGGATAAAAAAGTTGTGGTCCTTATGTACAATGGAATATCACTCAGCCATGAAATCAATGTCATAAGGCTAGTAGCAGCATGATGAGTGGATTTAGGTAAGACGATTCTAAGTGAAATAAGTCACACAGAAAAGGACACTTCTCATAAGGTGTCACTTATAGAGGGAATGTAAAAACCGTTACACTTGAACTGAATTACAAAACAGAACAGAGTCACACATGCAGAAAACACACTATGGCTGCTTAACGGGAAAGGTGAGGTGGGGTGATACATAAAACAAGAGTTTCAAATTAGCTCAGATACCGTTCCATAAACCCAATATGGAATAGACAAGACCTACTCCTTGCTCAGAGAACTGGACTCAACACGCCCGATTCACCGCACAAGAATATATCTGACTAGTAATAATCTTAAAACCTATGTATTGATATCTCTCTGTTAGTGTGTCAAGTGGGTGTAAAGCGGCCTAAACACAGCCGTGAAAAGCAGCTAAACCCCATTATAAAAATAAATTACTTTTAAAAACCCATGAAACAAAGACAGGGAAAGAGAGAGAAATTCTTACACAATTCGTTCGGGGGCTGTGATGCAACCTGGATTGACCATATCTAGACCCACAGCTGGATGAGACATAAGGGTGGACACTCTTGGGGCTGAGAGGTTTGGTGAGGTTGGGTGAGCAAACGCAGACCCTTTAAAGTAATTCTGCGTGCTACCCATCGCATGGGTCCCAAATCTCCAGGTTCAAGGGCATCTTCCTACATCGAAAACATGCATGAGAAACCCAGAATATGGTACACCGTGTGATGGGGAAAGGTTTCTAAAATGCACCTCATTTCTCATCTCCTTGTGCTCATGTTCGCCATTCCAGCCACTTTACTAGCAATCTCCCTACTTGGAGCATCAGCACCTTTAACCTCCTGTTCCGTACAGGTTGCAATTTGTCCTGAGGATGAACGGGAAGACGGGGAACCAATGAGAGACTAGCTCTTGGTGTTGGGACAGGCACAGGTCACTCTATTTTCCCATCAGGAAGAAGAATTAACCACAGGCTCAGCCTGCCCCCCGGAACCAGAACAGGGCCTGAAGCCATCCTGCGCTTTTGCGGCCGGCTCCCAAAAAACCGACTTGTAAAATGGAGCTTCAGGGCACTGCAATTCACAAACCTGCAGAGTTATAAATGATAACTCTCGTCCACAAATATATTGAGGGAAGGCAAAGAAGAGGATTTGAAATCAAGGCAGAATTGCAGGAAACAGATTTCAGGAGGTAGATTCGAATCGCCTTTAAAGCACATGAAAAGCGGCAAAACGTTGACAATGATGCCCTTGGCCAAAAAGGGCGTATGCGTTTTTTCCTGAATATATTCAGGAAAAAACGCATACGCCCTTTTTGGCCAACCAAGCAACCTGGAAAGGCAAATCAGCGCTACAAAGAAGTCTCGCTTCCCATCGGTCAAAAGGGACATGCTGAAAAAGTTGTCAAAACCAGAAATGCAGGACAGGCCATGGAGAAATGGGAGCCTTGCTACACTGATGGGCGGGATGTAAATTGCCAACAGCCACTCTGGAGAAGTGTACGGTGTGTCCTGAAACATCTAAAAAACACAGCTTAGAGAGCATAGGGCACTTCCACGCATGGGGGGATAAAGTGGGAAAATTGAAAATCAGCAAGACACAAGCACCCCAAAGTTTAGGGCTGCTCTGTTGACAAGGACCTCCACTTCCTTCCACGTTAAATATCCCAGGAAAGCGAAAAATGGATTAAAAAGTTGTGGTCCTTATGTACAATGGAATATCACTCAGCCATGAAATCAATGTCATAAGGCTAGTAGCAGCATGATGAGTGGATTTAGGTAAGACGATTCTAAGTGAAATAAGTCACACAGAAAAGGACACTTCTCATAAGGTGTCACTTATAGAGGGAATGTAAAAACCGTTACACTTGAACTGAATTACAAAACAGAACAGAGTCACACATGCAGAAAACACACTATGGCTGCTTAACGGGAAAGGTGAGGTGGGGTGATACATAAAACAAGAGTTTCAAATTAGCTCAGATACCGTTCCATAAACCCAATATGGAATAGACAAGACCTACTCCTTGCTCAGAGAACTGGACTCAACACGCCCGATTCACCGCACAAGAATATATATGACTAGTAATAATCTTAAAACCTATGTATTGATATCTCTCTGTTAGTGTGTCAAGTGGGTGTAAAGCGGCCTAAACACAGCCGTGAAAAGCAGCTAAACCCCATTATAAAAATAAATTACTTTTAAAAACCCATGAAACAAAGACAGGGAAAGAGAGAGAAATTCTTACACAATTCGTTCGGGGGCTGTGATGCAACCTGGATTGACCATATCTAGACCCACAGCTGGATGAGACATAAGGGTGGACACTCTTGGGGCTGAGAGGTTTGGTGAGGTTGGGTGAGCAAACGCAGACCCTTTAAAGTAATACTGCGTGCTACCCATCGCATGATTCCCAAATCTCCAGGTTCAAGGGCATCTTCCTACATCGAAAACATGCATGAGAAACCCAGAATATGGTACACCGTGTGATGGGGAAAGGTTTCTAAAACGCACCGCATTTCTCATCTCCTTGTGCTCGGGTTCGCCATTCCAGCCACTTTACTAGCAATCTCCCTACTTGGAGCATCAGCACCTTTAACCTCCTGTTCCGTACAGGTTGCAATTTGTCCTGAGGATGAACGGGAAGACGGGGAACCAATGAGAGACTAGCTCTTGATGTTGGGACAGGCACAGGTCACTCTATTTTCCCATCAGGAAGAATTAACCACAGGCTCAGCCTGCCCCCCGGAACCAGAACAGGGCCTGAAGCCATCCTGCGCTTTTGCGGCCGGTTCCCAAAAAACCGACTTGTAAAATGGAGCTTCAGGGCACTGCAATTCACAAACCTGCAGAGTTATAAATGATAACTCTCGTCCACAAATATATTGAGGGAAGGCAAAGAAGAGGATTTGAAATCAAGGAAGAATTGCAGGAAACAGATTTCAGGAGGTAGATTCGAATCGCCTTTAAAGCACATGAAAAGCGGCAAAACGTTGACAATGATGCCCTTGGCCAAAAAGGGCGTATGCGTTTTTTCCTGAATATATTCAGGAAAAAACGCATACGCCCTTTTTGGCCAACCAAGCAACCTGGAAAGGCAAATCAGCGCTACAAAGAAGTCTCGCTTCCCATCGGTCAAAAGGGACATGCTGAAAAAGTTGTCAAAACCAGAAATGCAGGACAGGCCATGGAGAAATGGGAGCCTTGCTACACTGATGGGCGGGATGTAAATTGCCAACAGCCACTCTGGAGAAGTGTACGGTGTGTCCTGAAACATCTAAAAAACACAGCTTAGAGAGCATAGGGAACCTCCACGCATGGGGGGATAAAGTGGGAAAATTGAAAATCAGCAAGACACAAGCACCCCAAAGTTTAGGGCTGCTCTGTTGACAAGGACCTCCACTTCATTCCACCTTAAATATCCCAGGAAAGCGAAAAATGGATAAAAAATTTGTGATCCTTATGTACAATGGAATATCACTCAGCCATGAAATCAATGTCATAAGGCTAGTAGCAGCATGATGAGTGGATTTAGGTAAGACGATTCTAAGTGAAATAAGTCACACAGAAAAGGACACTTCTCATAAGGTGTCACTTATAGAGGGAATGTAAAAACCGTTACACTTGAACTGAATTACAAAACAGAACAGAGTCACACATGCAGAAATCACACTATGGCTGCTTAACGGGAAAGGTGAGGTGGGGTGATACATAAAACAAGAGTTTCAAATTAGCTCAGATACCGTTCCATAAACCCAATATGGAATAGACAAGACCTACTCCTTGCTCAGAGAACTGGACTCAACACGCCCGATTCACCGCACAAGAATATATCTGACTAGTAATAATCTTAAAACCTATGTATTGATATCTCTCTGTTAGTGTGTCAAGTGGGTGTAAAGCGGCCTAAACACAGCCGTGAAAAGCAGCTAAACCCCATTATAAAAATAAATTACTTTTAAAAACCCATGAAACAAAGACAGGGAAAGAGAGAGAAATTCTTACACAATTCGTTCAGGGGCTGTGATGCAACCTGGATTGACCATATCTAGACCCACAGCTGGATGAGACATAAGGGTGGACACTCTTGGGGCTGAGAGGTTCGGTGAGGTTGGGTGAGCAAACGCAGACCCTTTAAAGTTATACTGCGTGCTACCCATCGCATGGGTCCCAAATCTCCAGGTTCAAGGGCATCTTCCTACATCGAAAACATGCATGAGAAACCCAGAAGATGGTACACCGTGTGATGGGGAAAGGTTTCTAAAACGCACCTCATTTCTCATCTCCTTGTGCTCGGGTTCGCCATTCCAGCCACTTTACTAGCAATCTCCCTACTTGGAGCATCAGCACCTTTAACCTCCTGTTCCGTACAGGTTGCAATTTGTCCTGAGGATGAACGGGAAGACGGGGAACCAATGAGAGACTAGCTCTTGGTGTTGGGACAGGCACAGGTCACTCTATTTTCCCATCAGGAAGAAGAATTAACCACAGGCTCAGCCTGCCCCCCGGAACCAGAACAGGGCCTGAAGCCATCCTGCGCTTTTGCGGCCGGCTCCCAAAAAACCGACTTGTAAAATGGAGCTTCAGGGCACTGCAATTCACAAACCTGCAGAGTTATAAATGATAACTCTCGTCCACAAATATATTGAGGGAAGGCAGAGAAGAGGATTTGAAATCAAGGCAGAATTGCTGGAAACAGATTTCAGGAGGTAGATTCGAATCGCCTTTAAAGCACATGAAAAGCGGCAAAACTTTGACAATGATGCCCTTGGCCAAAAAGGGCGTATGCGTTTTTTCCTGAATATATTCAGGAAAAAACGCATACGCCCTTTTTGGCCAACCAAGCAACCTGGAAAGGCAAATCAGCGCTACAAAGAAGTCTCGCTTCCCATCGGTCAAAAGGGACATGCTGAAAAAGGTGTCAAAACCAGAAATGCAGGACAGGCCATGGAGAAATGGGAGCCTTGCTACACTGATGGGCGGGATGTAAATTGCAAACAGCCACTCTGGAGAAGTGTACGGTGTGTCCTGAAACATCTAAAAAACACAGCTTAGAGAGCATAGGGCACTTCCACGCATGGGGGGATAAAGTGGGAAAATTGAAAATCAGCAAGACACAAGCACCCCAAAGTTTAGGGCTGCTCTGTTGACAAGGACCTCCACTTCCTTCCACCTTAAATATCCCAGGAAAGCGAAAAATGGATAAAAAAGTTGTGGTCCTTATGTACAATGGAATATCACTCAGCCATGAAATCAATGTCATAAGGCTAGTAGCAGCATGATGAGTGGATTTAGGTAAGACGATTCTAAGTGAAATAAGTCACACAGAAAAGGACACTTCTCATAAGGTGTCACTTATAGAGGGAATGTAAAAACCGTTACACTTGAACTGAATTACAAAACAGAACAGAGTCACACATGCAGAAAACACACTATGGCTGCTTAACGCGAAAGGTGAGGTGGGGTGATACATAAAACAAGAGTTTCAAATTAGCTCAGATACCGTTCCATAAACCCAATATGGAATAGACAAGACCTACTCCTTGCTCAGAGAACTGGACTCAACACGCCCGATTCACCACACAAGAATATATCTGACTAGTAATAATCTTAAAACCTATGTATTGATATCTCTCTGTTAGTGTGTCAAGTGGGTGTAAAGCGGCCTAAACACAGCCGTGAAAAGCAGCTAAACCCCATTATAAAAATAAATTACTTTTAAAAACCCATGAAACAAAGACAGGGAAAGAGAGAGAAATTCTTACACAATTCGTTCGGGGGCTGTGATGCAACCTGGATTGACCATATCTAGACCCACAGCTGGATGAGACATAAGGGTGGACACTCTTGGGGCTGAGAGGTTTGGTGAGGTTGGGTGAGCAAACGCAGACCCTTTAAAGTAATACTGCGTGCTACCCATCGCATGATTCCCAAATCTCCAGGTTCAAGGGCATCTTCCTACATCGAAAACATGCATGAGAAACCCAGAAGATGGTACACCGTGTGATGGGGAAAGGTTTCTAAAACGCACCTCATTTCTCACCTCCTTGTGCTCGTGTTCGCCATTCCAGCCACTTTACTAGCAATCTCCCTACTTGGAGCATCAGCACCTTTAACCTCCTGTTCCGTACAGGTTGCAATTTGTCCTGAGGATGAACGGGAAGACGGGAAACCAATGAGAGACTAGCTCTTGGTGTTGGGACAGGCACAGGTCACTCTATTTTCCCATCAGGAAGAAGAATTAACCACAGGCTCAGCCTGCCCCCCGGAACCAGAACAGGGCCTGAAGCCATCCTGCGCTTTTGCGGCCGGATCCCAAAAAAGCGACTTGTAAAATGCAGCTTCAGGGCACTGCAATTCACAAACCTTCAGAGTTATAAATGATAACTCTCGTCCACAAATATATTGAGGGAAGGCAAAGAAGAGGATTTGAAATCAAGGCAGAATTGCAGGAAACAGATTTCAGGAGGTAGATTCGAATCGCCTTTAAAGCACATGAAAAGCGGCAAAACGTTGACAATGATGCCCTTGGCCAAAAAGGGCGTATGCGTTTTTTCCTGAATATATTCAGGAAAAAACGCATACGCCCTTTTTGGCCAACCAAGCAACCTGGAAAGGCAAATCAGCGCTACAAAGAAGTCTCGCTTCCCATCGGTCAAAAGGGCCATGCTGAAAAAAGTGTCAAAACCAGAAATGCAGGACAGGCCATGGAGAAATGGGAGCCTTGCTACACTGATGGGCGGGATGTAAATTGCCAACAGCCACTCTGGAGAAGTGTACGGTGTGTCCTGAAACATCTAAAAAACACAGCTTAGAGAGCATAGGGCACTTCCACACATGGGGGGATAAAGTGGGAAAATTGAAAATCAGCAAGACACAAGCACCCCAAAGTTTAGGGCTGCTCTGTTGACAAGGACCTCCACTTCCTTCCACCTTAAATATCCCAGGAAAGCGAAAAATGGATAAAAAAGTTGTGGTCCTTATGTACAATGGAATATCACTCAGCCATGAAATCAATGTCATAAGGCTAGTAGCAGCATGATGAGTGGATTTAGGTAAGACGATTCTAAGTGAAATAAGTCACACAGAAAAGGACACTTCTCATAAGGTGTCACTTATAGAGGGAATGTAAAAACCGTTACACTTGAACTGAATTACAAAACAGAACAGAGTCACACATGCAGAAAACACACTATGGCTGCTTAACGGGAAAGGTGAGGTGGGGTGATACATAAAACAAGAGTTTCAAATTAGCTCAGATACCGTTCCATAAACCCAATATGGAATAGACAAGACCTACTCCTTGCTCAGAGAACTGGACTCAACACGCCCGATTCACCGCACAAGAATATATCTGACTAGTAATAATCTTAAAACCTATGTATTGATATCTCTCTGTTAGTGTGTCAAGTGGGTGTAAAGCGGCCTAAACACAGCCGTGAAAAGCAGCTAAACCCCATTATAAAAATAAATTACTTTTAAAAACCCATGAAACAAAGACAGGGAAAGAGAGAGAAATTCTTACACAATTCGTTCAGGGGCTGTGATGCAACCTGGATTGACCATATCTAGACCCACAGCTGGATGAGACATAAGGGTGGACACTCTTGGGGCTGAGAGGTTTGGTGAGGTTGGGTGAGCAAACGCAGACCCTTTAAAGTAATACTGCGTGCTACCCATCGCATGGGTCCCAAATCTCCAGGTTCAAGGGCATCTTCCTACATCGAAAACATGCATGAGAAACCCAGAAGATGGTACACCGTGTGATGGGGAAAGGTTTCTAAAACGCACCTCATTTCTCACCTCCTTGTGCTCGTGTTCGCCATTCCAGCCACTTTACTAGCAATCTCCCTACTTGGAGCATCAGCACCTTTAACCTCCTGTTCCGTACAGGTTGCAATTTGTCCTGAGGATGAACGGGAAGACGGGGAACCAATGAGAGACTAGCTCTTGGTGTTGGGACAGGCACAGGTCACTCTATTTTCCCATCAGGAAGAAGAATTAACCACAGGCTCAGCCTGCCCCCCTGAACCAGAACAGGGCCTGAAGCCATCCTGCGCTTTTGCGGCCGGCTCCCAAAAAACCGACTTGTAAAATGGAGCTTCAGGGCACTGCAATTCACAAACCTGCAGAGTTATAAATGATAACTCTCGTCCACAAATATATTGAGGGAAGGCAAAGAAGAGGATTTGAAATCAAGGCAGAATTGCAGGAAACAGATTTCAGGAGGTAGATTCGAATCGCCTTTAAAGCACATGAAAAGCGGCAAAACGTTGACAATGATGCCCTTGGCCAAAAAGGGCGTATGCGTTTTTTCCTGAATATATTCAGGAAAAAAC
Organism: Balaenoptera physalus; assembly: GCF_965194825.1. Classification (NCBI taxonomy): domain Eukaryota; kingdom Metazoa; phylum Chordata; class Mammalia; order Artiodactyla; family Balaenopteridae; genus Balaenoptera; species Balaenoptera physalus. Next base: position 1,119,053 of record NW_028126419.1, on the reverse strand, counting down.
GCATACGCCCTTTTTGGCCAACCAAGCAACCTGGAAAGGCAAATCAGCGCTACAAAGAAGTCTCGCTTCCCATCGGTCAAAAGGGCCATGCTGAAAAAAGTGTCAAAACCAGAAATGCAGGACAGGCCATGGAGAAATGGGAGCCTTGCTACACTGATGGGCGGGATGTAAATTGCCAACAGCCACTCTGGAGAAGTGTACGGTGTGTCCTGAAACATCTAAAAAACACAGCTTAGAGAGCATAGGGCATTTCCACGCATGGGGGGATAAAGTGGGAAAATTGAAAATCAGCAAGACACAAGCACCCAAAAGTTTAGGGCTGCTCTGCTGACAAGGACCTCCACTTCCTTCCACCTTAAATATCCCAGGAAAGCGAAAAATGGATAAAAAAGTTGTGGTCCTTATGTACAATGGAATATCACTCAGCCATGAAATCAATGTCATAAGGCTAGTAGCAGCATGATGAGTGGATTTAGGTAAGACGATTCTAAGTGAAATAAGTCACACAGAAAAGGACACTTCTCATAAGGTGTCACTTATAGAGGGAATGTAAAAACCGTTACACTTGAACTGAATTACAAAACAGAACAGAGTCACACATGCAGAAAACACACTATGGCTGCTTAACGGGAAAGGTGAGGTGGGGTGATACATAAAACAAGAGTTTCAAATTAGCTCAGATACCGTTCCATAAACCCAATATGGAATAGACAAGACCTACTCCTTGCTCAGAGAACTGGACTCAACACGCCCGATTCACCGCACAAGAATATATCTGACTAGTAATAATCTTAAAACCTATGTATTGATATCTCTCTGTTAGTGTGTCAAGTGTGTGTAAGGCGGCATAAACACAGCCGTGAAAAGCAGCTAAACCCCATTATAAAAATAAATTACTTTTAAAAACCCATGAAACAAAGACAGGGAAAGAGAGAGAAATTCTTACACAATTCGTTCAGGGGCTGTGATGCAACCTGCATTGACCATATCTAGACCCACAGCTGGATGAGACATAAGGGTGGACACTCTTGGGGCTGAGAGGTTTGGTGAGGTTGGGTGAGCAAACGCAGACCCTTTAAAGTAATACTGCGTGCTACCCATCGCATGGGTCCCAAATCTCCAGGTTCAAGGGCATCTTCCTACATCGAAAACATGCATGAGAAACCCAGAAGATGGTACACCGTGTGATGGGGAAAGGTTTCTAAAACGCACCGCATTTCTCATCTCCTTGTGCTCGGGTTCGCCATTCCAGCCACTTTACTAGCAATCTCCCTACTTGGAGCATCAGCACCTTTAACCTCCTGTTCCGTACAGGTTGCAATTTGTCCTGAGGATGAACGGGAAGACGGGGAACCAATGAGAGACTAGCTCTTGGTGTTGGGACAGGCACAGGTCACTCAATTTTCCCATCAGGAAGAAGAATTAACCACAGGCTCAGCCTGCCCCCCGGAACCAGAACAGGGCCTGAAGCCATCCTGCGCTTTTGCGGCCGACTCCCAAAAAAGCGACTTGTAAAATGGAGCTTCAGGGCACTGCAATTCACAAAACTGCAGAATTATAAATGATAACTCTCGTCCACAAATATATTGAGGGAAGGCAAAGAAGAGGATTTGAAATCAAGGCAGAATTGCAGGAAACAGATTTCAGGAGGTAGATTCGAATCGCCTTTAAAGCACATGAAAAGCGGCAAAACGTTGACAATGATGCCCTTGGTCAAAAAGGGCGTATGCGTTTTTTCCTGAATATATTCAGGAAAAAACGCATACGCCCTTTTTGGCCAACCAAGCAACCTGGAAAGGCAAATCAGCGCTACAAAGAAATCTCGCTTCCCATCGGTCAAAAGGGACATGCTGAAAAAGGTGTCAAAACCAGAAATGCAGGACAGGCCATGGAGAAATGGGAGCCTTGCTACACTGATGGGCGGGATGTAAATTGCCAACAGCCACTCTGGAGAAGTGTACGGTGTGTCCTGAAACATCTAAAAAACACAGCTTAGAGAGCATAGGGCACTTCTACGCATGGGGGGATAAAGTGGGAAAATTGAAAATCAGCAAGACACAAGCACCCGAAAGTTTAGGGCTGCTCTGTTGACAAGGACCTCCACTTCCTTCCACCTTAAATATCCCAGGAAAGCGAAAAATGGATAAAAAAGTTGTGGTCCTTATGTACAATGGAATATCACTCAGCCATGAAATCAATGTCATAAGGCTAGTAGCAGCATGATGAGTGGATTTAGGTAAGACGATTCTAAGTGAAATAAGTCACACAGAAAAGGACACTTCTCATAAGGTGTCACTTATAGAGGGAATGTAAAAACCGTTACACTTGAACTGAATTACAAAACAGAACAGAGTCACACATGCAGAAAACACACTATGGCTGCTTAACGGGAAAGGTGAGGTGGGGTGATACATAAAACAAGAGTTTCAAATTAGCTCAGATGCCGTTCCATAAACCCAATATGGAATAGACAAGACCTACTCCTTGCTCAGAGAACTGGACTCAACACGCCCGATTCACCGCACAAGAATATATCTGACTAGTAATAATCTTAAAACCTATGTATTGATATCTCTCTGTTAGTGTGTCAAGTGGGTGTAAAGCGGCCTAAACACAGAAGTGAAAAGCAGCTAAACCCCATTATAAAAATAAATTACTTTTAAAAACCCATGAAACAAAGACAGGGAAAGAGAGAGAAATACTTACACAATTCGTTCGGGGGCTGTGATGCAACCTGGATTGACCATATCTAGACCCACAGCTGGATGAGACATAAGGGTGGACACTCTTGGGGCTGAGAGGTTTGGTGAGGTTGGGTGAGCAAACGCAGACCCTTTAAAGTAATACTGCGTGCTACCCATCGCATGGGTCCCAAATCTCCAGGTTCAAGGGCATCTTCCTACATCGAAAACATGCATGAGAAACCCAGAAGATGGTACACCGTGTGATGGGGAAAGGTTTCTAAAACGCACCTCATTTCTCACCTCCTTGTGCTCGTGTTCTCCATTCCAGCCACTTTACTAGCAATCTCCCTACTTGGAGAATCAGCACCTTTAACCTCCTGTTCCGTACAGGTTGCAATTTGTCCTGAGGATGAACGGGAAGACGGGAAACCAATGAGAGACTAGCTCTTGGTGTTGGGACAGGCACAGGTCACTCTATTTTCCCATCAGGAAGAAGAATTAACCACAGGCTCAGCCTGCCCCCCGGAACCAGAACAGGGCCTGAAGCCATCCTGCGCTTTTGCGGCCGGCTCCCAAAAAACCGACTTGTAAAATGGAGCTTCAGGGCACTGCAATTCACAAACCTGCAGAGTTATAAATGATAACTCTCGTCCACAAATATATTGAGGGAAGGCAAAGAAGAGGATTTGAAATCAAGGCAGAATTGCAGGAAACAGATTTCAGGAGGTAGATTCGAATCGCCTTTAAAGCACATGAAAAGCGGCAAAACGTTGACAATGATGCCCTTGGCCAAAAAGGGCGTATGCGTTTTTTCCTGAATATATTCAGGAAAAAACGCATACGCCCTTTTTGGCCAACCAAGCAACCTGGAAAGGCAAATCAGCGCTACAAAGAAGTCTCGCTTCCCATCGGTCAAAAGGGACATGCTGAAAAAGGTGTCAAAACCAGAAATGCAGGACAGGCCATGGAGAAATGGGAGCCTTGCTACACTGATGGGCGGGATGTAAATTGCCAACAGCCACTCTGGAGAAGTGTACGGTGTGTCCTGAAACATCTAAAAAACACAGCTTAGAGAGCATAGGGCACTTCCACGCATGGGGGGATAAAGTGGGAAAATTGAAAATCAGCAAGACACAAGCACCCCAAAGTTTAGGGCTGCTCTGTTGACAAGGACCTCCACTTCCTTCCACCTTAAATATCCCAGGAAAGCGAAAAATGGATAAAAAAGTTGTGGTCCTTATGTACAATGGAATATCACTCAGCCATGAAATCAATGTCATAAGGCTAGTAGCAGCATGATGAGTGGATTTAGGTAAGACGATTCTAAGTGAAATAAGTCACACAGAAAAGGACACTTCTCATAAGGTGTCACTTATAGAGGGAATGTAAAAACCGTTACACTTGAACTGAATTACAAAACAGAACAGAGTCACACATGCAGAAAACACACTATGGCTGCTTAACGGGAAAGGTGAGGTGGGGTGATACATAAAACAAGAGTTTCAAATTAGCTCAGATACCGTTCCATAAACCCAATATGGAAAGGACAAGACCTACTCCTTGCTCAGAGAACTGGACTCAACACGCCCGATTCACCGCACAAGAATATATCTGACTAGTAATAATCTTAAAACCTATGTATTGATATCTCTCTGTTAGTGTGTCAAGTGGGTGTAAAGCGGCCTAAACACAGCCGTGAAAAGCAGCTAAACCATATTATAAAAATAAATTACTTTTAAAAACCCATGAAACAAAGACAGGGAAAGAGAGAGAAATTCTTACACAATTCGTTCAGGGGCTGTGATGCAACCTGGATTGACCATATCTAGACCCACAGCTGGATGAGACATAAGGGTGGACACTCTTGGGGCTGAGAGGTTTGGTGAGGTTGGGTGAGCAAACGCAGACCCTTTAAAGTAATACTGCGTGCTACCCATCGCATGGGTCCCAAATCTCCAGGTTCAAGGGCATCTTCCTACATCGAAAACATGCATGAGAAACCCAGAAGATGGTACACCGTGTGATGGGGAAAGGTTTCTAAAACGCACCTCATTTCTCACCTCCTTGTGCTCGGGTTCGCCATTCCAGCCACTTTACTAGCAATCTCCCTACTTGGAGCATCAGCACCTTTAACCTCCTGTTCCGTACAGGTTGCAATTTGTCCTGAGGATGAACGGGAAGACGGGAAACCAATGAGAGACTAGCTCTTGGTGTTGGGACAGTCACAGGTCACTCTATTTTCCCATCAGGAAGAAGAATTAACCACAGGCTCAGCCTGCCCCCCGGAACCAGAACAGGGCCTGAAGCCATCCTGCGCTTTTGCGGCCGGCTCCCAAAAAAGCGACTTGTAAAATGCAGCTTCAGGGCACTGCAATTCACAAACCTGCAGAGTTATAAATGATAACTCTCGTCCACAAATATATTGAGGGAAGGCAAAGAAGAGGATTTGAAATCAAGGCAGAATTGCAGGAAACAGATTTCAGGAGGTAGATTCGAATCGTCTTTAAAGCACATGAAAAGCGGCAAAACGTTGACAATGATGCCCTTGGCCAAAAAGGGCGTATGCGTTTTTTCCTGAATATATTCAGGAAAAAACGCATACGCCCTTTTTGGCCAACCAAGCAACCTGGAAAGGCAAATCAGCGCTACAAAGAAGTCTCGCTTCCCATCGGTCAAAAGGGACATGCTGAAAAAGGTGTCAAAACCAGAAATGCAGGACAGGCCATGGAGAAATGGGAGCCTTGCTACACTGATGGGCGGGATGTAAATTGCCAACAGCCACTCTGGAGAAGTGTACGGTGTGTCCTGAAACATCTAAAAAACACAGCTTAGAGACCATAGGGCACTTCCACGCATGGGGGGATAAAGTGGGAAAATTGAAAATCAGCAAGACACAAGCACCCCAAAGTTTAGGGCTGCTCTGTTGACAAGGACCTCCACTTCCTTCCACCTTAAATATCCCAGGAAAGCGAAAAATGGATAAAAAAGTTGTGGTCCTTATGTACAATGGAATATCACTCAGCCATGAAATCAATGTCATAAGGCTAGTAGCAGCATGATGAGTGGATTTAGGTAAGACGATTCTAAGTGAAATAAGTCACACAGAAAAGGACACTTCTCATAAGGTGTCACTTATAGAGGGAATGTAAAAACCGTTACACTTGAACTGAATTACAAAACAGAACAGAGTCACACATGCAGAAAACACACTATGGCTGCTTAACGGGAAAGGTGAGGTGGGGTGATACATAAAACAAGAGTTTCAAATTAGCTCAGATACCGTTCCATAAACCCAATATGGAATAGACAAGACCTACCCCTTGCTCAGAGAACTGGACTCAACACGCCCGATTCACCGCACAAGAATATATCTGACTAGTAATAATCTTAAAACCTATGTATTGATATCTCTCTGTTAGTGTGTCAAGTGTGTGTAAGGCGGCATAAACACAGCCGTGAAAAGCAGCTAAACTCCATTATAAAAATAAATTACTTTTAAAAACCCATGAAACAAAGACAGGGAAAGAGAGAGAAATTCTTACACAATTCGTTCAGGGGCTGTGATGCAACCTGCATTGACCATATCTAGACCCACAGCTGGATGAGACATAAGGGTGGACACTCTTGGGGCTGAGAGGTTTGGTGAGGTTGGGTGAGCTAATGCAGACCCTTTAAAGTAATACTGCGTGCTACCCATCGCATGGGTCCCAAATCTCCAGGTTCAAGGGCATCTTCCTACATCGAAAACATGCATGAGAAACCCAGAAGATGGTACACCGTGTGATGGGGAAAGGTTTCTAAAATGCACCTCATTTCTCATCTCCTTGTGCTCGTGTTCGCCATTCCAGCCACTTTACTAGCAATCTCCCTACTTGGAGCATCAGCACCTTTAACCTCCTGTTCCGTACAGGTTGCAATTTGTCCTGAGGATGAACGGGAAGACGGGGAACCAATGAGAGACTAGCTCTTGGTGTTGGGACAGGCACAGGTCACTCTATTTTCCCATCAGGAAGAAGAATTAACCACAGGCTTAGCCTGCCCCCCGGAACCAGAACAGGGCCTGAAGCCATCCTGCGCTTTTGCGGCCGGCTCCCAAAAAAGCGACTTGTAAAATGGAGCTTCAGGGCACTGCAATTCACAAACCTGCAGAGTTATAAATGATAACTCTCGTCCACAAATATATTGAGGGAAGGCAAAGAAGAGGATTTGAAATCAAGGCAGAATTGCAGGAAACAGATTTCAGGAGGTAGATTCGAATCGCCTTTAAAGCACATGAAAAGCGGCAAAACGTTGACAATGATGCCCTTGGCCAAAAAGGGCGTATGCGTTTTTTCCTGAATATATTCAGGAAAAAACGCATACGCCCTTTTTGGCCAACCAAGCAACCTGGAAAGGCAAATCAGCGCTACAAAGAAGTCTCGCTTCCCATCGGTCAAAAGGGACATGCTGAAAAAGGTGTCAAAACCAGAAATGCAGGACAGGCCATGGAGAAATGGGAGCCTTGCTACACTGATGGGCGGGATGTAAATTGCCAACAGCCACTCTGGAGAAGTGTACGGTGTGTCCTGAAACATCTAAAAAACACAGCTTAGAGAGCATAGGGCACTTCCACGCATGGGGGGATAAAGTGGGAAAATTGAAAATCAGCAAGACACAAGCACCCCAAAGTTTAGGGCTGCTCTGTTGACAAGGACCTCCACTTCCTTCCACCTTAAATATCCCAGGAAAGCGAAAAATGGATAAAAATGTTGTGGTCCTTATGTACAATGGAATATCACTCAGCCATGAAATCAATGTCATAAGGCTAGTAGCAGCATGATGAGTGGATTTAGGTAAGACGATTCTAAGTGAAATAAGTCACACAGAAAAGGACACTTCTCATAAGGTGTCACTTATAGAGGGAATGTAAAAACCGTTACACTTGAACTGAATTACAAAACAGAACAGAGTCACACATGCAGAAAACACACTATGGCTGCTTAACGGGAAAGGTGAGGTGGGGTGATACATAAAACAAGAGTTTCAAATTAGCTCAGATACCGTTCCATAAACCCAATATGGAATAGACAAGACCTACTCCTTGCTCAGAGAACTGGACTCAACACGCCCGATTCACCGCACAAGAATATATCTGACTAGTAATAATCTTAAAACCTATGTATTGATATCTCTCTGTTAGTGTGTCAAGTGGGTGTAAAGCGGCATAAACACAGCCGTGAAAAGCAGCTAAACCCCATTATAAAAATAAATTACTTTTAAAAACCCATGAAACAAAGACAGGGAAAGAGAGAGAAATTCTTACACAATTCGTTCAGGGGCTGTGATGCAACCTGGATTGACCATATCTAGACCCACAGCTGGATGAGACATAAGGGTGGACACTCTTGGGGCTGAGAGGTTTGGTGAGGTTGGGTGAGCAAACGCAGACCCTTTAAAGTAATACTGCGTGCTACCCATCGCATGGGTCCCAAATCTCCAGGTTCAAGGGCATCTTCCTACATCGAAAACATGCATGAGAAACCCAGAAGATGGTACACCGTGTGATGGGGAAAGGTTTCTAAAACGCACCTCATTTCTCACCTCCTTGTGCTCGGGTTCGCCATTCCAGCCACTTTACTAGCAATCTCCCTACTTGGAGCATCAGCACCTTTAACCTCCTGTTCCGTACAGGTTGCAATTTGTCCTGAGGATGAACGGGAAGACGGGAAACCAATGAGAGACTAGCTCTTGGTGTTGGGACAGTCACAGGTCACTCTATTTTCCCATCAGGAAGAAGAATTAACCACAGGCTCAGCCTGCCCCCCGGAACCAGAACAGGGCCTGAAGCCATCCTGCGCTTTTGCGGCCGGCTCCCAAAAAAGCGACTTGTAAAATGCAGCTTCAGGGCACTGCAATTCACAAACCTGCAGAGTTATAAATGATAACTCTCGTCCACAAATATATTGAGGGAAGGCAAAGAAGAGGATTTGAAATCAAGGCAGAATTGCAGGAAACAGATTTCAGGAGGTAGATTCGAATCGTCTTTAAAGCACATGAAAAGCGGCAAAACGTTGACAATGATGCCCTTGGCCAAAAAGGGCGTATGCGTTTTTTCCTGAATATATTCAGGAAAAAACGCATACGCCCTTTTTGGCCAACCAAGCAACTTGGAAAGGCAAATCAGCGCTACAAAGAAGTCTCGCTTCCCATCGGTCAAAAGGGACATGCTGAAAAAGGTGTCAAAACCAGAAATGCAGGACAGGCCATGGAGAAATGGGAGCCTTGCTACACTGATCGGCGGGATGTAAATTGCCAACAGCCACTCTGGAGAAGTGTACGGTGTGTCCTGAAACATCTAAAAAACACAGCTTAGAGACCATAGGGCACTTCCACGCATGGGGGGATAAAGTGGGAAAATTGAAAATCAGCAAGACACAAGCACCCCAAAGTTTAGGGCTGCTCTGTTGACAAGGACCTCCACTTCCTTCCACCTTAAATATCCCAGGAAAGCGAAAAATGGATAAAAAAGTTGTGGTCCTTATGTACAATGGAATATCACTCAGCCATGAAATCAATGTCATAAGGCTAGTAGCAGCATGATGAGTGGATTTAGGTAAGACGATTCTAAGTGAAATAAGTCACACAGAAAAGGACACTTCTCATAAGGTGTCACTTATAGAGGGAATGTAAAAACCGTTACACTTGAACTGAATTACAAAACAGAACAGAGTCACACATGCAGAAAACACACTATGGCTGCTTAACGGGAAAGGTGAGGTGGGGTGATACATAAAACAAGAGTTTCAAATTAGCTCAGATACCGTTCCATAAACCCAATATGGAATAGACAAGACCTACCCCTTGCTCAGAGAACTGGACTCAACACGCCCGATTCACCGCACAAGAATATATCTGACTAGTAATAATCTTAAAACCTATGTATTGATATCTCTCTGTTAGTGTGTCAAGTGTGTGTAAGGCGGCATAAACACAGCCGTGAAAAGCAGCTAAACTCCATTATAAAAATAAATTACTTTTAAAAACCCATGAAACAAAGACAGGGAAAGAGAGAGAAATTCTTACACAATTCGTTCAGGGGCTGTGATGCAACCTGCATTGACCATATCTAGACCCACAGCTGGATGAGACATAAGGGTGGACACTCTTGGGGCTGAGAGGTTTGGTGAGGTTGGGTGAGCTAATGCAGACCCTTTAAAGTAATACTGCGTGCTACCCATCGCATGGGTCGCAAATCTCCAGGTTCAAGGGCATCTTCCTACATCGAAAACATGCATGAGAAACCCAGAAGATGGTACACCGTGTGATGGGGAAAGGTTTCTAAAATGCACCTCATTTCTCATCTCCTTGTGCTCGTGTTCGCCATTCCAGCCACTTTACTAGCAATCTCCCTACTTGGAGCATCAGCACCTTTAACCTCCTGTTCCGTACAGGTTGCAATTTGTCCTGAGGATGAACGGGAAGACGGGGAACCAATGAGAGACTAGCTCTTGGTGTTGGGACAGGCACAGGTCACTCTATTTTCCCATCAGGAAGAAGAATTAACCACAGGCTTAGCCTGCCCCCCGGAACCAGAACAGGGCCTGAAGCCATCCTGCGCTTTTGCGGCCGGCTCCCAAAAAAGCGACTTGTAAAATGGAGCTTCAGGGCACTGCAATTCACAAACCTGCAGAGTTATAAATGATAACTCTCGTCCACAAATATATTGAGGGAAGGCAAAGAAGAGGATTTGAAATCAAGGCAGAATTGCAGGAAACAGATTTCAGGAGGTAGATTCGAATCGCCTTTAAAGCACATGAAAAGCGGCAAAACGTTGACAATGATGCCCTTGGCCAAAAAGGGCGTATGCGTTTTTTCCTGAATATATTCAGGAAAAAACGCATACGCCCTTTTTGGCCAACCAAGCAACCTGGAAAGGCAAATCAGCGCTACAAAGAAGTCTCGCTTCCCATCGGTCAAAAGGGACATGCTGAAAAAGGTGTCAAAACCAGAAATGCAGGACAGGCCATGGAGAAATGGGAGCCTTGCTACACTGATGGGCGGGATGTAAATTGCCAACAGCCACTCTGGAGAAGTGTACGGTGTGTCCTGAAACATCTAAAAAACACAGCTTAGAGAGCATAGGGCACTTCCACGCATGGGGGGATAAAGTGGGAAAATTGAAAATCAGCAAGACACAAGCACCCCAAAGTTTAGGGCTGCTCTGTTGACAAGGACCTCCACTTCCTTCCACCTTAAATATCCCAGGAAAGCGAAAAATGGATAAAAATGTTGTGGTCCTTATGTACAATGGAATATCACTCAGCCATGAAATCAATGTCATAAGGCTAGTAGCAGCATGATGAGTGGATTTAGGTAAGACGATTCTAAGTGAAATAAGTCACACAGAAAAGGACACTTCTCATAAGGTGTCACTTATAGAGGGAATGTAAAAACCGTTACACTTGAACTGAATTACAAAACAGAACAGAGTCACACATGCAGAAAACACACTATGGCTGCTTAACGGGAAAGGTGAGGTGGGGTGATACATAAAACAAGAGTTTCAAATTAGCTCAGATACCGTTCCATAAACCCAATATGGAATAGACAAGACCTACTCCTTGCTCAGAGAACTGGACTCAACACGCCCGATTCACCGCACAAGAATATATCTGACTAGTAATAATCTTAAAACCTATGTATTGATATCTCTCTGTTAGTGTGTCAAGTGGGTGTAAAGCGGCCTAAACACAGCCGTGAAAAGCAGCTAAACCCCATTATAAAAATAAATTACTTTTAAAAACCCATGAAACAAAGACAGGGAAAGAGAGAGAAATTCTTACACAATTCGTTAAGGGGCTGTGATGCAACCTGGATTGACCATATCTAGACCCACAGCTGGATGAGACATAAGGGTGGACACTCTTGGGGCTGAGAGGTTTGGTGAGGTTGGGTGAGCAAACGCAGACCCTTTAAAGTAATACTGCGTGCTACCCATCGCATGGGTCCCAAATCTCCAGGTTCAAGGGCATCTTCCTACATCGAAAACATGCATGAGAAACCCAGAAGATGGTACACCGTGTGATGGGGAAAGGTTTCTAAAACGCACCTCATTTCTCACCTCCTTGTGCTCGGGTTCGCCATTCCAGCCACTTTACTAGCAATCTCCCTACTTGGAGCATCAGCACCTTTAACCTCCTGTTCCGTACAGGTTGCAATTTGTCCTGAGGATGAACGGGAAGACGGGAAACCAATGAGAGACTAGCTCTTGGTGTTGGGACAGTCACAGGTCACTCTATTTTCCCATCAGGAAGAAGAATTAACCACAGGCTCAGCCTGCCCCCCGGAACCAGAACAGGGCCTGAAGCCATCCTGCGCTTTTGCGGCCGGCTCCCAAAAAAGCGACTTGTAAAATGCAGCTTCAGGGCACTGCAATTCACAAACCTGCAGAGTTATAAATGATAACTCTCGTCCACAAATATATTGAGGGAAGGCAAAGAAGAGGATTTGAAATCAAGGCAGAATTGCAGGAAACAGATTTCAGGAGGTAGATTCGAATCGTCTTTAAAGCACATGAAAAGCGGCAAAACGTTGACAATGATGCCCTTGGCCAAAAAGGGCGTATGCGTTTTTTCCTGAATATATTCAGGAAAAAACGCATACGCCCTTTTTGGCTAACCAAGCAACCTGGAAAGGCAAATCAGCGCTACAAAGAAGTCTCGCTTCCCATCGGTCAAAAGGGACATGCTGAAAAAGGTGTCAAAACCAGAAATGCAGGACAGGCCATGGAGAAATGGGAGCCTTGCTACACTGATGGGCGGGATGTAAATTGCCAACAGCCACTCTGGAGAAGTGTACGGTGTGTCCTGAAACATCTAAAAAACACAGCTTAGAGACCATAGGGCACTTCCACGCATGGGGGGATAAAGTGGGAAAATTGAAAATCAGCAAGACACAAGCACCCCAAAGTTTAGGGCTGCTCTGTTGACAAGGACCTCCACTTCCTTCCACCTTAAATATCCCAGGAAAGCGAAAAATGGATAAAAAAGTTGTGGTCCTTATGTACAATGGAATATCACTCAGCCATGAAATCAATGTCATAAGGCTAGTAGCAGCATGATGAGTGGATTTAGGTAAGACGATTCTAAGTGAAATAAGTCACACAGAAAAGGACACTTCTCATAAGGTGTCACTTATAGAGGGAATGTAAAAACCGTTACACTTGAACTGAATTACAAAACAGAACAGAGTCACACATGCAGAAAACACACTATGGCTGCTTAACGGGAAAGGTGAGGTGGGGTGATACATAAAACAAGAGTTTCAAATTAGCTCAGATACCGTTCCATAAACCCAATATGGAATAGACAAGACCTACCCCTTGCTCAGAGAACTGGACTCAACACGCCCGATTCACCGCACAAGAATATATCTGACTAGTAATAATCTTAAAACCTATGTATTGATATCTCTCTGTTAGTGTGTCAAGTGTGTGTAAGGCGGCATAAACACAGCCGTGAAAAGCAGCTAAACTCCATTATAAAAATAAATTACTTTTAAAAACCCATGAAACAAAGACAGGGAAAGAGAGAGAAATTCTTACACAATTCGTTCAGGGGCTGTGATGCAACCTGCATTGACCATATCTAGACCCACAGCTGGATGAGACATAAGGGTGGACACTCTTGGGGCTGAGAGGTTTGGTGAGGTTGGGTGAGCAAACGCAGACCCTTTAAAGTAATACTGCGTGCTACCCATCGCATGGGTCCCAAATCTCCAGGTTCAAGGGCATCTTCCTACATCGAAAACATGCATGAGAAACCCAGAAGATGGTACACCGTGTGATGGGGAAAGGTTTCTAAAATGCACCTCATTTCTCATCTCCTTGTGCTCGTGTTCGCCATTCCAGCCACTTTACTAGCAATCTCCCTACTTGGAGCATCAGCACCTTTAACCTCCTGTTCCGTACAGGTTGCAATTTGTCCTGAGGATGAACGGGAAGACGGGGAACCAATGAGAGACTAGCTCTTGGTGTTGGGACAGGCACAGGTCACTCTATTTTCCCATCAGGAAGAAGAATTAACCACAGGCTTAGCCTGCCCCCCGGAACCAGAACAGGGCCTGAAGCCATCCTGCGCTTTTGCGGCCGGCTCCCAAAAAAGCGACTTGTAAAATGGAGCTTCAGGGCACTGCAATTCACAAACCTGCAGAGTTATAAATGATAACTCTCGTCCACAAATATATTGAGGGAAGGCAAAGAAGAGGATTTGAAATCAAGGCAGAATTGCAGGAAACAGATTTCAGGAGGTAGATTCGAATCGCCTTTAAAGCACATGAAAAGCGGCAAAACGTTGACAATGATGCCCTTGGCCAAAAAGGGCGTATGCGTTTTTTCCTGAATATATTCAGGAAAAAACGCATACGCCCTTTTTGGCCAACCAAGCAACCTGGAAAGGCAAATCAGCGCTACAAAGAAGTCTCGCTTCCCATCGGTCAAAAGGGACATGCTGAAAAAGTTGTCAAAACCAGAAATGCAGGACAGGCCATGGAGAAATGGGAGCCTTGCTACACTGATGGGCGGGATGTAAATTGCCAACAGCCACTCTGGAGAAGTGTACGGTGTGTCCTGAAACATCTAAAAAACACAGCTTAGAGAGCATAGGGCACTTCCACGCATGGGGGGATAAAGTGGGAAAATTGAAAATCAGCAAGACACAAGCACCCCAAAGTTTAGGGCTGCTCTGTTGACAAGGACCTCCACTTCATTCCACCTTAAATATCCCAGGAAAGCGAAAAATGGATAAAAAAGTTGTGGTCCTTATGTACAATGGAATATCACTCAGCCATGAAATCAATGTCATAAGGCTAGTAGCAGCATGATGAGTGGATTTAGGTAAGACGATTCTAAGTGAAATAAGTCACACAGAAAAGGACACTTCTCATAAGGTGTCACTTATAGAGGGAATGTAAAAACCGTTACACTTGAACTGAATTACAAAACAGAACAGAGTCACACATGCAGAAAACACACTATGGCTGCTTAACGGGAAAGGTGAGGTGGGGTGATACATAAAACAAGAGTTTCAAATTAGCTCAGATACCGTTCCATAAACCCAATATGGAATAGACAAGACCTACTCCTTGCTCAGAGAACTGGACTCAACACGCCCGATTCACCGCACAAGAATATATCTGACTAGTAATAATTTTAAAACCTATGTATTGATATCTCTCTGTTAGTGTGTCAAGTGGGTGTAAAGCGGCATAAACACAGCTGTGAAAAGCAGCTAAACCCCATTATAAAAATAAATTACTTTTAAAAACCCATGAAACAAAGACAGGGAAAGAGAGAGAAATTCTTACACAATTCGTTCAGGGGCTGTGATGCAACCTGGATTGACCATATCTAGACCCACAGCTGGATGAGACATAAGGGTGGACACTCTTGGGGCTGAGAGTTTTGGTGAGGTTGGGTGAGCAAACGCAGACCCTTTAAAGTAATACTGTGTGCTACCCATCGCATGGGTCCCAAATCTCCAGGTTCAAGGGCATCTTCCTACATCGAAAACATGCATGAGAAACCCAGAAGATGGTACACCGTGTGATGGGGAAAGGTTTCTAAAACGCACCTCATTTCTCACCTCCTTGTGCTCGGGTTCGCCATTCCAGCCACTTTACTAGCAATCTCCCTACTTGGAGCATCAGCACCTTTAACCTCCTGTTCCGTACAGGTTGCAATTTGTCCTGAGGATGAACGGGAAGACGGGAAACCAATGAGAGACTAGCTCTTGGTGTTGGGACAGTCACAGGTCACTCTATTTTCCCATCAGGAAGAAGAATTAACCACAGGCTCAGCCTGCCCCCCGGAACCAGAACAGGGCCTGAAGCCATCCTGCGCTTTTGCGGCCGGCTCCCAAAAAAGCGACTTGTAAAATGCAGCTTCAGGGCACTGCAATTCACAAACCTGCAGAGTTATAAATGATAACTCTCGTCCACAAATATATTGAGGGAAGGCAAAGAAGAGGATTTGAAATCAAGGCAGAATTGCAGGAAACAGATTTCAGGAGGTAGATTCGAATCGCCTTTAAAGCACATGAAAAGCGGCAAAACGTTGACAATGATGCCCTTGGCCAAAAAGGGCGTATACGTTTTTTCCTGAATATATTCAGGAAAAAACGCATACGCCCTTTTTGGCCAACCAAGCAACCTGGAAAGGCAAATCAGCACTACAAAGAAGTCTCGCTTCCCATCGGTCAAAAGGGACATGCTGAAAAAGGTGTCAAAACCAGAAATGCAGGACAGGCCATGGAGAAATGGGAGCCTTGCTACACTGATGGGCGGGATGTAAATTGCCAACAGCCACTCTGGAGAAGTGTACAGTGTGTCCTGAAACATCTAAAAAACACAGCTTAGAGAGTATAGGGCACTTCCACGCATGGGGGGATAAAGTGGGAAAATTGAAAATCAGCAAGACACAAGCACCCCAAAGTTTAGGGCTGCTCTGTTGACAAGGACCTCCACTTCCTTCCACCTTAAATATCCCAGGAAAGCGAAAAATGGATAAAAATGTTGTGGTCCTTATGTACAATGGAATATCACTCAGCCATGAAATCAATGTCATAAGGCTAGTAGCAGCATGATGAGTGGATTTAGGTAAGACGATTCTAAGTGAAATAAGTCACACAGAAAAGGACACTTCTCATAAGGTGTCACTTATAGAGGGAATGTAAAAACCGTTACACTTGAACTGAATTACAAAACAGAACAGAGTCACACATGCAGAAAACACACTATGGCTGCTTAACGGGAAAGGTGAGGTGGGGTGATACATAAAACAAGAGTTTCAAATTAGCTCAGATACCGTTCCATAAACCCAATATGGAATAGACAAGACCTACTCCTTGCTCAGAGAACTGGACTCAACACGCCCGATTCACCGCACAAGAATATATCTGACTAGTAATAATCTTAAAACCTATGTATTGATATCTCTCTGTTAGTGTGTCAAGTGGGTGTAAAGCGGCCTAAACACAGCCATGAAAAGCAGCTAAACCCCATTATAAAAATAAATTACTTTTAAAAACCCATGAAACGAAGACAGGGAAAGAGAGAGAAATTCTTACACAATTCGTTCAGGGGCTGTGATGCAACCTGGATTGACCATATCTAGACCCACAGCTGGATGAGACATAAGGGTGGACACTCTTGGGGCTGAGAGTTTTGGTGAGGTTGGGTGAGCAAACGCAGACCCTTTAAAGTAATACTGCGTGCTACCCATCGCATGGGTCCCAAATCTCCAGGTTCAAGGGCATCTTCCTACATCGAAAACATGCATGAGAAACCCAGAAGATGGTACACCGTGTGATGGGGAAAGGTTTCTAAAACGCACCTCATTTCTCACCTCCTTGTGCTCGGGTTCGCCATTCCAGCCACTTTACTAGCAATCTCCCTACTTGGAGCATCAGCACCTTTAACCTCCTGTTCCGTACAGGTTGCAATTTGTCCTGAGGATGAACGGGAAGACGGGAAACCAATGAGAGACTAGCTCTTGGTGTTGGGATAGTCACAGGTCACTCTATTTTCCCATCAGGAAGAAGAATTAACCACAGGCTCAGCCTGCCCCCCGGAACCAGAACAGGGCCTGAAGCCATCCTGCGCTTTTGCGGCCGGCTCCCAAAAAAGCGACTTGTAAAATGCAGCTTCAGGGCACTGCAATTCACAAACCTGCAGAGTTATAAATGATAACTCTCGTCCACAAATATATTGAGGGAAGGCAAAGAAGAGGATTTGAAATCAAGGCAGAATTGCAGGAAACAGATTTCAGGAGGTAGATTCGAATCGCCTTTAAAGCACATGAAAAGCGGCAAAACGTTGACAATGATGACCTTGGCCAAAAAGGGCGTATGCGTTTTTTCCTGAATATATTCAGGAAAAAACGCATACGCCCTTTTTGGCCAACCAAGCAACCTGGAAAGGCAAATCAGCGCTACAAAGAAGTCTCGCTTCCCATCGGTCAAAAGGGACATGCTGAAAAAGGTGTCAAAACCAGAAATGCAGGACAGGCCATGGAGAAATGGGAGCCTTGCTACACTGATGGGCGGGATGTAAATTGCCAACAGCCACTCTGAAGAAGTGTACGGTGTGTCCTGAAACATCTAAAAAACACAGCTTAGAGAGCATAGGGCACTTCCACGCATGGGGGGATAAAGTGGGAAAATTGAAAATCAGCAAGACACAAGCACCCCAAAGTTTAGGGCTGCTCTGTTGACAAGGACCTCCACTTCCTTCCACCTTAAATATCCCAGGAAAGCGAAAAATGGATAAAAATGTTGTGGTCCTTATGTACAATGGAATATCACTCAGCCATGAAATCAATGTCATAAGGCTAGTAGCAGCATGATGAGTGGATTTAGGTAAGACGATTCTAAGTGAAATAAGTCACACAGAAAAGGACACTTCTCATAAGGTGTCACTTATAGAGGGAATGTAAAAACCGTTACACTTGAACTGAATTACAAAACAGAACAGAGTCACACATGCAGAAAACACACTATGGCTGCTTAAAGGGAAAGGTGAGGTGGGGTGATACATAAAACAAGAGTTTCAAATTAGCTCAGATACCGTTCCATAAACCCAATATGGAATAGACAAGACCTACTCCTTGCTCAGAGAACTGGACTCAACACGCCCGATTCACCGCACAAGAATATATCTGACTAGTAATAATCTTAAAACCTATGTATTGATATCTCTCTGTTAGTGTGTCAAGTGGGTGTAAAGCGGCCTAAACACAGCCGTGAAAAGCAGCTAAACCCCATTATAAAAATAAATTACTTTTAAAAACCCATGAAACAAAGACAGGGAAAGAGAGAGAAATTCTTACACAATTCGTTCAGGGGCTGTGATGCAACCTGGATTGACCATATCTAGACCCACAGCTGGATGAGACATAAGGGTGGACACTCTTGGGGCTGAGAGTTTTGGTGAGGTTGGGTGAGCAAACGCAGACCCTTTAAAGTAATACTGCGTGCTACCCATCGCATGGGTCCCAAATCTCCAGGTTCAAGGGCATCTTCCTACATCGAAAACATGCATGAGAAACCCAGAAGATGGTACACCGTGTGATGGGGAAAGGTTTCTAAAACGCACCGCATTTCTCATCTCCTTGTGCTCGGGTTCGCCATTCCAGCCACTTTACTAGCAATCTCCCTACTTGGAGCATCAGCACCTTTAACCTCCTGTTCCGTACAGGTTGCAATTTGTCCTGAGGATGAACGGGAAGACGGGGAACCAATGAGAGACTAGCTCTTGGTGTTGGGACAGGCACAGGTCACTCAATTTTCCCATCAGGAAGAAGAATTAACCACAGGCTCAGCCTGCCCCCCGGAACCAGAACAGGGCCTGAAGCCATCCTGCGCTTTTGCGGCCGACTCCCAAAAAAGCGACTTGTAAAATGGAGCTTCAGGGCACTGCAATTCACAAACCTGCAGAGTTATAAATGATAACTCTCGTCCACAAATATATTGAGGGAAGGCAAAGAAGAGGATTTGAAATCAAGGCAGAATTGCAGGAAACAGATTTCAGGAGGTAGATTCGAATCGCCTTTAAAGCACATGAAAAGCGGCAAAACGTTGACAATGATGCCCTTGGCCAAAAAGGGCGTATGCGTTTTTTCCTCAATACATTCAGGAAAAAACGCATACGCCCTTTTTGGCCAACCAAGCAACCTGGAAAGGCAAATCAGCGCTACAAAGAAGTCTCGCTTCCCATCGGTCAAAAGGGACATGCTGAAAAAGTTGTCAAAACCAGAAATGCAGGACAGGCCATGGAGAAATGGGAGCCTTGCTACACTGATGGGCGGGATGTAAATTGCCAACAGCCACTCTGGAGAAGTGTACGGTGTGTCCTGAAACATCTAAAAAACACAGCTTAGAGAGCATAGGGCACTTCCACGCATGGGGGGATAAAGTGGGAAAATTGAAAATCAGCAAGACACAAGCACCCCAAAGTTTAGGGCTGCTCTGTTGACAAGGACCTCCACTTCATTCCACCTTAAATATCCCAGGAAAGCGAAAAATGGATAAAAAAGTTGTGGTCCTTATGTACAATGGAATATCACTCAGCCATGAAATCAATGTCATAAGGCTAGTAGCAGCATGATGAGTGGATTTAGGTAAGACGATTCTAAGTGAAATAAGTCACACAGAAAAGGACACTTCTCATAAGGTGTCACTTATAGAGGGAATGTAAAAACCGTTACACTTGAACTGAATTACAAAACAGAACAGAGTCACACATGCAGAAAACACACTATGGCTGCTTAACGGGAAAGGTGAGGTGGGGTGATACATAAAACAAGAGTTTCAAATTAGCTCAGATACCGTTCCATAAACCCAATATGGAATAGACAAGACCTACTCCTTGCTCAGAGAACTGGACTCAACACGCCCGATTCACCGCACAAGAATATATCTGACTAGTAATAATTTTAAAACCTATGTATTGATATCTCTCTGTTAGTGTGTCAAGTGGGTGTAAAGCGGCATAAACACAGCTGTGAAAAGCAGCTAAACCCCATTATAAAAATAAATTACTTTTAAAAACCCATGAAACAAAGACAGGGAAAGAGAGAGAAATTCTTACACAATTCGTTCAGGGGCTGTGATGCAACCTGGATTGACCATATCTAGACCCACAGCTGGATGAGACATAAGGGTGGACACTCTTGGGGCTGAGAGTTTTGGTGAGGTTGGGTGAGCAAACGCAGACCCTTTAAAGTAATACTGCGTGCTACCCATCGCATGGGTCCCAAATCTCCAGGTTCAAGGGCATCTTCCTACATCGAAAACATGCATGAGAAACCCAGAAGATGGTACACCGTGTGATGGGGAAAGGTTTCTAAAACGCACCTCATTTCTCACCTCCTTGTGCTCGGGTTCGCCATTCCAGCCACTTTACTAGCAATCTCCCTACTTGGAGCATCAGCACCTTTAACCTCCTGTTCCGTACAGGTTGCAATTTGTCCTGAGGATGAACGGGAAGACGGGAAACCAATGAGAGACTAGCTCTTGGTGTTGGGACAGTCACAGGTCACTCTATTTTCCCATCAGGAAGAAGAATTAACCACAGGCTCAGCCTGCCCCCCGGAACCAGAACAGGGCCTGAAGCCATCCTGCGCTTTTGCGGCCGGCTCCCAAAAAAGCGACTTGTAAAATGCAGCTTCAGGGCACTGCAATTCACAAACCTGCAGAGTTATAAATGATAACTCTCGTCCACAAATATATTGAGGGAAGGCAAAGAAGAGGATTTGAAATCAAGGCAGAATTGCAGGAAACAGATTTCAGGAGGTAGATTCGAATCGCCTTTAAAGCACATGAAAAGCGGCAAAACGTTGACAATGATGCCCTTGGCCAAAAAGGGCGTATACGTTTTTTCCTGAATATATTCAGGAAAAAACGCATACGCCCTTTTTGGCCAACCAAGCAACCTGGAAAGGCAAATCAGCGCTACAAAGAAGTCTCGCTTCCCATCGGTCAAAAGGGCCATGCTGAAAAAAGTGTCAAAACCAGAAATGCAGGACAGGCCATGGAGAAATGGGAGCCTTGCTACACTGATGGGCGGGATGTAAATTGCCAACAGCCACTCTGGAGAAGTGTACGGTGTGTCCTGAAACATCTAAAAAACACAGCTTAGAGAGCATAGGGCACTTCCACACATGGGGGGATAAAGTAGGAAAATTGAAAATCAGCAAGACACAAGCACCCCAAAGTTTAGGGCTGCTCTGTTGACAAGGACCTCCACTTCATTCCACCTTAAATATCCCAGGAAAGCGAAAAATGGATAAAAAAGTTGTGGTCCTTATGTACAATGGAATATCACTCAGCCATGAAA
Organism: Balaenoptera physalus; assembly: GCF_965194825.1. Taxonomy (NCBI): domain Eukaryota; kingdom Metazoa; phylum Chordata; class Mammalia; order Artiodactyla; family Balaenopteridae; genus Balaenoptera; species Balaenoptera physalus. The sequence goes on along the minus strand of NW_028126419.1, from coordinate 1,097,499 downwards.
TCAATGTCATAAGGCTAGTAGCAGCATGATGAGTGGATTTAGGTAAGACGATTCTAAGTGAAATAAGTCACACAGAAAAGGACACTTCTCATAAGGTGTCACTTATAGAGGGAATGTAAAAACCGTTACACTTGAACTGAATTACAAAACAGAACAGAGTCACACATGCAGAAAACACACTATGGCTGCTTAACGGGAAAGGTGAGGTGGGGTGATACATAAAACAAGAGTTTCAAATTAGCTCAGATACCGTTCCATAAACCCAATATGGAATAGACAAGACCTACTCCTTGCTCAGAGAACTGGACTCAACACGCCCGATTCACCGCACAAGAATATATCTGACTAGTAATAATCTTAAAACCTATGTATTGATATCTCTCTGTTAGTGTGTCAAGTGTGTGTAAGGCGGCATAAACACAGCCGTGAAAAGCAGCTAAACCCCATTATAAAAATAAATTACTTTTAAAAACCCATGAAACAAAGACAGGGAAAGAGAGAGAAATTCTTACACAATTCGTTCAGGGGCTGTGATGCAACCTGCATTGACCATATCTAGACCCACAGCTGGATGAGACATAAGGGTGGACACTCTTGGGGCTGAGAGGTTTGGTGAGGTTGGGTGAGCAAACGCAGACCCTTTAAAGTAATACTGCGTGCTACCCATCGCATGGGTCCCAAATCTCCAGGTTCAAGGGCATCTTCCTACATCGAAAACATGCATGAGAAACCCAGAAGATGGTACACCGTGTGATGGGGAAAGGTTTCTAAAACGCACCGCATTTCTCATCTCCTTGTGCTCGGGTTCGCCATTCCAGCCACTTTACTAGCAATCTCCCTACTTGGAGCATCAGCACCTTTAACCTCCTGTTCCGTACAGGTTGCAATTTGTCCTGAGGATGAACGGGAAGACGGGGAACCAATGAGAGACTAGCTCTTGGTGTTGGGACAGGCACAGGTCACTCAATTTTCCCATCAGGAAGAAGAATTAACCACAGGCTCAGCCTGCCCCCCGGAACCAGAACAGGGCCTGAAGCCATCCTGCGCTTTTGCGGCCGACTCCCAAAAAAGCGACTTGTAAAATGGAGCTTCAGGGCACTGCAATTCACAAACCTGCAGAGTTATAAATGATAACTCTCGTCCACAAATATATTGAGGGAAGGCAAAGAAGAGGATTTGAAATCAAGGCAGAATTGCAGGAAACAGATTTCAGGAGGTAGATTCGAATCGCCTTTAAAGCACATGAAAAGCGGCAAAACGTTGACAATGATGCCCTTGGCCAAAAAGGGCGTATGCGTTTTTTCCTGAATATATTCAGGAAAAAACGCATACGCCCTTTTTGGCCAACCAAGCAACCTGGAAAGGCAAATCAGCGCTACAAAGAAGTCTCGCTTCCCATCGGTCAAAAGGGACATGCTGAAAAAGGTGTCAAAACCAGAAATGCAGGACAGGCCATGGAGAAATGGGAGCCTTGCTACACTGATGGGCGGGATGTAAATTGCCAACAGCCACTCTGGAGAAGTGTACGGTGTGTCCTGAAACATCTAAAAAACACAGCTTAGAGAGCATAGGGCACTTCCACGCATGGGGGGATAAAGTGGGAAAATTGAAAATCAGCAAGACACAAGCACCCCAAAGTTTAGGGCTGCTCTGTTGACAAGGACCTCCACTTCCTTCCACCTTAAATATCCCAGGAAAGCGAAAAATGGATAAAAATGTTGTGGTCCTTATGTACAATGGAATATCACTCAGCCATGAAATCAATGTCATAAGGCTAGTAGCAGCATGATGAGTGGATTTAGGTAAGACGATTCTAAGTGAAATAAGTCACACAGAAAAGGACACTTCTCATAAGGTGTCACTTATAGAGGGAATGTAAAAACCGTTACACTTGAACTGAATTACAAAACAGAACAGAGTCACACATGCAGAAAACACACTATGGCTGCTTAACGGGAAAGGTGAGGTGGGGTGATACATAAAACAAGAGTTTCAAATTAGCTCAGATACCGTTCCATAAACCCAATATGTAATAGACAAGACCTACTCCTTGCTCAGGGAACTGGACTCAACACGCCCGATTCACCGCACAAGAATATATCTGACTAGTAATAATCTTAAAACCTATGTATTGATATCTCTCTGTTAGTGTGTCAAGTGGGTGTAAAGCGGCCTAAACACAGCCGTGAAAAGCAGCTAAACCCCATTATAAAAATAAATTACTTTTAAAAACCCATGAAACGAAGACAGGGAAAGAGAGAGAAATTCTTACACAATTCGTTCAGGGGCTGTGATGCAACCTGGATTGACCATATCTAGACCCACAGCTGGATGAGACATAAGGGTGGACACTCTTGGGGCTGAGAGTTTTGGTGAGGTTGGGTGAGCAAACGCAGACCCTTTAAAGTAATACTGCGTGCTACCCATCGCATGGGTCCCAAATCTCCAGGTTCAAGGGCATCTTCCTACATCGAAAACATGCATGAGAAACCCAGAAGATGGTACACCGTGTGATGGGGAAAGGTTTCTAAAACGCACCTCATTTCTCACCTCCTTGTGCTCGGGTTCGCCATTCCAGCCACTTTACTAGCAATCTCCCTACTTGGAGCATCAGCACCTTTAACCTCCTGTTCCGTACAGGTTGCAATTTGTCCTGAGGATGAACGGGAAGACGGGAAACCAATGAGAGACTAGCTCTTGGTGTTGGGATAGTCACAGGTCACTCTATTTTCCCATCAGGAAGAAGAATTAACCACAGGCTCAGCCTGCCCCCCGGAACCAGAACAGGGCCTGAAGCCATCCTGCGCTTTTGCGGCCGGCTCCCAAAAAAGCGACTTGTAAAATGCAGCTTCAGGGCACTGCAATTCACAAACCTGCAGAGTTATAAATGATAACTCTCGTCCACAAATATATTGAGGGAAGGCAAAGAAGAGGATTTGAAATCAAGGCAGAATTGCAGGAAACAGATTTCAGGAGGTAGATTCGAATCGCCTTTAAAGCACATGAAAAGCGGCAAAACGTTGACAATGATGACCTTGGCCAAAAAGGGCGTATGCGTTTTTTCCTGAATATATTCAGGAAAAAACGCATACGCCCTTTTTGGCCAACCAAGCAACCTGGAAAGGCAAATCAGCGCTACAAAGAAGTCTCGCTTCCCATCGGTCAAAAGGGACATGCTGAAAAAGGTGTCAAAACCAGAAATGCAGGACAGGCCATGGAGAAATGGGAGCCTTGCTACACTGATGGGCGGGATGTAAATTGCCAACAGCCACTCTGAAGAAGTGTACGGTGTGTCCTGAAACATCTAAAAAACACAGCTTAGAGAGCATAGGGCACTTCCACGCATGGGGGGATAAAGTGGGAAAATTGAAAATCAGCAAGACACAAGCACCCCAAAGTTTAGGGCTGCTCTGTTGACAAGGACCTCCACTTCCTTCCACCTTAAATATCCCAGGAAAGCGAAAAATGGATAAAAATGTTGTGGTCCTTATGTACAATGGAATATCACTCAGCCATGAAATCAATGTCATAAGGCTAGTAGCAGCATGATGAGTGGATTTAGGTAAGACGATTCTAAGTGAAATAAGTCACACAGAAAAGGACACTTCTCATAAGGTGTCACTTATAGAGGGAATGTAAAAACCGTTACACTTGAACTGAATTACAAAACAGAACAGAGTCACACATGCAGAAAACACACTATGGCTGCTTAAAGGGAAAGGTGAGGTGGGGTGATACATAAAACAAGAGTTTCAAATTAGCTCAGATACCGTTCCATAAACCCAATATGGAATAGACAAGACCTACTCCTTGCTCAGAGAACTGGACTCAACACGCCCGATTCACCGCACAAGAATATATCTGACTAGTAATAATCTTAAAACCTATGTATTGATATCTCTCTGTTAGTGTGTCAAGTGGGTGTAAAGCGGCCTAAACACAGCCGTGAAAAGCAGCTAAACCCCATTATAAAAATAAATTACTTTTAAAAACCCATGAAACAAAGACAGGGAAAGAGAGAGAAATTCTTACACAATTCGTTCAGGGGCTGTGATGCAACCTGGATTGACCATATCTAGACCCACAGCTGGATGAGACATAAGGGTGGACACTCTTGGGGCTGAGAGTTTTGGTGAGGTTGGGTGAGCAAACGCAGACCCTTTAAAGTAATACTGCGTGCTACCCATCGCATGAGTCCCAAATCTCCAGGTTCAAGGGCATCTTCCTACATCGAAAACATGCATGAGAAACCCAGAAGATGGTACACCGTGTGATGGGGAAAGGTTTCTAAAACGCACCGCATTTCTCATCTCCTTGTGCTCGGGTTCGCCATTCCAGCCACTTTACTAGCAATCTCCCTACTTGGAGCATCAGCACCTTTAACCTCCTGTTCCGTACAGGTTGCAATTTGTCCTGAGGATGAACGGGAAGACGGGGAACCAATGAGAGACTAGCTCTTGGTGTTGGGACAGGCACAGGTCACTCAATTTTCCCATCAGGAAGAAGAATTAACCACAGGCTCAGCCTGCCCCCCGGAACCAGAACAGGGCCTGAAGCCATCCTGCGCTTTTGCGGCCGACTCCCAAAAAAGCGACTTGTAAAATGGAGCTTCAGGGCACTGCAATTCACAAACCTGCAGAGTTATAAATGATAACTCTCGTCCACAAATATATTGAGGGAAGGCAAAGAAGAGGATTTGAAATCAAGGCAGAATTGCAGGAAACAGATTTCAGGAGGTAGATTCGAATCGCCTTTAAAGCACATGAAAAGCGGCAAAACGTTGACAATGATGCCCTTGGCCAAAAAGGGCGTATGCGTTTTTTCCTCAATACATTCAGGAAAAAACGCATACGCCCTTTTTGGCCAACCAAGCAACCTGGAAAGGCAAATCAGCGCTACAAAGAAGTCTCGCTTCCCATCGGTCAAAAGGGACATGCTGAAAAAGTTGTCAAAACCAGAAATGCAGGACAGGCCATGGAGAAATGGGAGCCTTGCTACACTGATGGGCGGGATGTAAATTGCCAACAGCCACTCTGGAGAAGTGTACGGTGTGTCCTGAAACATCTAAAAAACACAGCTTAGAGAGCATAGGGCACTTCCACGCATGGGGGGATAAAGTGGGAAAATTGAAAATCAGCAAGACACAAGCACCCCAAAGTTTAGGGCTGCTCTGTTGACAAGGACCTCCACTTCATTCCACCTTAAATATCCCAGGAAAGCGAAAAATGGATAAAAAAGTTGTGGTCCTTATGTACAATGGAATATCACTCAGCCATGAAATCAATGTCATAAGGCTAGTAGCAGCATGATGAGTGGATTTAGGTAAGACGATTCTAAGTGAAATAAGTCACACAGAAAAGGACACTTCTCATAAGGTGTCACTTATAGAGGGAATGTAAAAACCGTTACACTTGAACTGAATTACAAAACAGAACAGAGTCACACATGCAGAAAACACACTATGGCTGCTTAACGGGAAAGGTGAGGTGGGGTGATACATAAAACAAGAGTTTCAAATTAGCTCAGATACCGTTCCATAAACCCAATATGGAATAGACAAGACCTACTCCTTGCTCAGAGAACTGGACTCAACACGCCCGATTCACCGCACAAGAATATATCTGACTAGTAATAATTTTAAAACCTATGTATTGATATCTCTCTGTTAGTGTGTCAAGTGGGTGTAAAGCGGCATAAACACAGCTGTGAAAAGCAGCTAAACCCCATTATAAAAATAAATTACTTTTAAAAACCCATGAAACAAAGACAGGGAAAGAGAGAGAAATTCTTACACAATTCGTTCAGGGGCTGTGATGCAACCTGGATTGACCATATCTAGACCCACAGCTGGATGAGACATAAGGGTGGACACTCTTGGGGCTGAGAGGTTTGGTGAGGTTGGGTGAGCAAACGCAGACCCTTTAAAGTAATACTGCGTGCTACCCATCGCATGGGTCCCAAATCTCCAGGTTCAAGGGCATCTTCCTACATCGAAAACATGCATGAGAAACCCAGAAGATGGTACACCGTGTGATGGGGAAAGGTTTCTAAAACGCACCGCATTTCTCATCTCCTTGTGCTCGGGTTCGCCATTCCAGCCACTTTACTAGCAATCTCCCTACTTGGAGCATCAGCACCTTTAACCTCCTGTTCCGTACAGGTTGCAATTTGTCCTGAGGATGAACGGGAAGACGGGGAACCAATGAGAGACTAGCTCTTGGTGTTGGGACAGGCACAGGTCACTCAATTTTCCCATCAGGAAGAAGAATTAACCACAGGCTCAGCCTGCCCCCCGGAACCAGAACAGGGCCTGAAGCCATCCTGCGCTTTTGCGGCCGACTCCCAAAAAAGCGACTTGTAAAATGGAGCTTCAGGGCACTGCAATTCACAAACCTGCAGAGTTATAAATGATAACTCTCGTCCACAAATATATTGAGGGAAGGCAAAGAAGAGGATTTGAAATCAAGGCAGAATTGCAGGAAACAGATTTCAGGAGGTAGATTCGAATCGCCTTTAAAGCACATGAAAAGCGGCAAAACGTTGACAATGATGCCCTTGGCCAAAAAGGGCGTATGCGTTTTTTCCTGAATATATTCAGGAAAAAACGCATACGCCCTTTTTGGCCAACCAAGCAACCTGGAAAGGCAAATCAGCGCTACAAAGAAGTCTCGCTTCCCATCGGTCAAAAGGGACATGCTGAAAAAGGTGTCAAAACCAGAAATGCAGGACAGGCCATGGAGAAATGGGAGCCTTGCTACACTGATGGGCGGGATGTAAATTGCCAACAGCCACTCTGGAGAAGTGTACGGTGTGTCCTGAAACATCTAAAAAACACAGCTTAGAGAGCATAGGGCACTTCCACGCATGGGGGGATAAAGTGGGAAAATTGAAAATCAGCAAGACACAAGCACCCCAAAGTTTAGGGCTGCTCTGTTGACAAGGACCTCCACTTCCTTCCACCTTAAATATCCCAGGAAAGCGAAAAATGGATAAAAATGTTGTGGTCCTTATGTACAATGGAATATCACTCAGCCATGAAATCAATGTCATAAGGCTAGTAGCAGCATGATGAGTGGATTTAGGTAAGACGATTCTAAGTGAAATAAGTCACACAGAAAAGGACACTTCTCATAAGGTGTCACTTATAGAGGGAATGTAAAAACCGTTACACTTGAACTGAATTACAAAACAGAACAGAGTCACACATGCAGAAAACACACTATGGCTGCTTAACGGGAAAGGTGAGGTGGGGTGATACATAAAACAAGAGTTTCAAATTAGCTCAGATACCGTTCCATAAACCCAATATGGAATAGACAAGACCTACTCCTTGCTCAGAGAACTGGACTCAACACGCCCGATTCACCGCACAAGAATATATCTGACTAGTAATAATCTTAAAACCTATGTATTGATATCTCTCTGTTAGTGTGTCAAGTGGGTGTAAAGCGGCCTAAACACAGCCGTGAAAAGCAGCTAAACCCCATTATAAAAATAAATTACTTTTAAAAACCCATGAAACGAAGACAGGGAAAGAGAGAGAAATTCTTACACAATTCGTTCAGGGGCTGTGATGCAACCTGGATTGACCATATCTAGACCCACAGCTGGATGAGACATAAGGGTGGACACTCTTGGGGCTGAGAGTTTTGGTGAGGTTGGGTGAGCAAACGCAGACCCTTTAAAGTAATACTGCGTGCTACCCATCGCATGGGTCCCAAATCTCCAGGTTCAAGGGCATCTTCCTACATCGAAAACATGCATGAGAAACCCAGAAGATGGTACACCGTGTGATGGGGAAAGGTTTCTAAAACGCACCTCATTTCTCACCTCCTTGTGCTCGGGTTCGCCATTCCAGCCACTTTACTAGCAATCTCCCTACTTGGAGCATCAGCACCTTTAACCTCCTGTTCCGTACAGGTTGCAATTTGTCCTGAGGATGAACGGGAAGACGGGAAACCAATGAGAGACTAGCTCTTGGTGTTGGGATAGTCACAGGTCACTCTATTTTCCCATCAGGAAGAAGAATTAACCACAGGCTCAGCCTGCCCCCCGGAACCAGAACAGGGCCTGAAGCCATCCTGCGCTTTTGCGGCCGGCTCCCAAAAAAGCGACTTGTAAAATGCAGCTTCAGGGCACTGCAATTCACAAACCTGCAGAGTTATAAATGATAACTCTCGTCCACAAATATATTGAGGGAAGGCAAAGAAGAGGATTTGAAATCAAGGCAGAATTGCAGGAAACAGATTTCAGGAGGTAGATTCGAATCGTCCTTAAAGCACATGAAAAGCGGCAAAACGTTGACAATGATGACCTTGGCCAAAAAGGGCGTATGCGTTTTTTCCTGAATATATTCAGGAAAAAACGCATACGCCCTTTTTGGCCAACCAAGCAACCTGGAAAGGCAAATCAGCGCTACAAAGAAGTCTCGCTTCCCATCGGTCAAAAGGGACATGCTGAAAAAGGTGTCAAAACCAGAAATGCAGGACAGGCCATGGAGAAATGGGAGCCTTGCTACACTGATGGGCGGGATGTAAATTGCCAACAGCCACTCTGAAGAAGTGTACGGTGTGTCCTGAAACATCTAAAAAACACAGCTTAGAGAGCATAGGGCACTTCCACGCATGGGGGGATAAAGTGGGAAAATTGAAAATCAGCAAGACACAAGCACCCCAAAGTTTAGGGCTGCTCTGTTGACAAGGACCTCCACTTCCTTCCACCTTAAATATCCCAGGAAAGCGAAAAATGGATAAAAATGTTGTGGTCCTTATGTACAATGGAATATCACTCAGCCATGAAATCAATGTCATAAGGCTAGTAGCAGCATGATGAGTGGATTTAGGTAAGACGATTCTAAGTGAAATAAGTCACACAGAAAAGGACACTTCTCATAAGGTGTCACTTATAGAGGGAATGTAAAAACCGTTACACTTGAACTGAATTACAAAACAGAACAGAGTCACACATGCAGAAAACACACTATGGCTGCTTAAAGGGAAAGGTGAGGTGGGGTGATACATAAAACAAGAGTTTCAAATTAGCTCAGATACCGTTCCATAAACCCAATATGGAATAGACAAGACCTACTCCTTGCTCAGAGAACTGGACTCAACACGCCCGATTCACCGCACAAGAATATATCTGACTAGTAATAATCTTAAAACCTATGTATTGATATCTCTCTGTTAGTGTGTCAAGTGGGTGTAAAGCGGCCTAAACACAGCCGTGAAAAGCAGCTAAACCCCATTATAAAAATAAATTACTTTTAAAAACCCATGAAACAAAGACAGGGAAAGAGAGAGAAATTCTTACACAATTCGTTCAGGGGCTGTGATGCAACCTGGATTGACCATATCTAGACCCACAGCTGGATGAGACATAAGGGTGGACACTCTTGGGGCTGAGAGTTTTGGTGAGGTTGGGTGAGCAAACGCAGACCCTTTAAAGTAATACTGCGTGCTACCCATCGCATGGGTCCCAAATCTCCAGGTTCAAGGGCATCTTCCTACATCGAAAACATGCATGAGAAACCCAGAAGATGGTACACCGTGTGATGGGGAAAGGTTTCTAAAACGCACCGCATTTCTCATCTCCTTGTGCTCGGGTTCGCCATTCCAGCCACTTTACTAGCAATCTCCCTACTTGGAGCATCAGCACCTTTAACCTCCTGTTCCGTACAGGTTGCAATTTGTCCTGAGGATGAACGGGAAGACGGGGAACCAATGAGAGACTAGCTCTTGGTGTTGGGACAGGCACAGGTCACTCTATTTTCCCATCAGGAAGAAGAATTAACCACAGGCTCAGCCTGCCCCCCGGAACCAGAACAGGGCCTGAAGCCATCCTGCGCTTTTGCGGCCGGCTCCCAAAAAAGCGACTTGTAAAATGCAGCTTCAGGGCACTGCAATTCACAAACCTGCAGAGTTATAAATGATAACTCTCGTCCACAAATATATTGAGGGAAGGCAAAGAAGAGGATTTGAAATCAAGGCAGAATTGCAGGAAACAGATTTCAGGAGGTAGATTCGAATCGCCTTTAAAGCACATGAAAAGCGGCAAAACGTTGACAATGATGACCTTGGCCAAAAAGGGCGTATGCGTTTTTTCCTGAATATATTCAGGAAAAAACGCATACGCCCTTTTTGGCCAACCAAGCAACCTGGAAAGGCAAATCAGCGCTACAAAGAAGTCTCGCTTCCCATCGGTCAAAAGGGACATGCTGAAAAAGGTGTCAAAACCAGAAATGCAGGACAGGCCATGGAGAAATGGGAGCCTTGCTACACTGATGGGCGGGATGTAAATTGCCAACAGCCACTCTGAAGAAGTGTACGGTGTGTCCTGAAACATCTAAAAAACACAGCTTAGAGAGCATAGGGCACTTCCACGCATGGGGGGATAAAGTGGGAAAATTGAAAATCAGCAAGACACAAGCACCCCAAAGTTTAGGGCTGCTCTGTTGACAAGGACCTCCACTTCCTTCCACCTTAAATATCCCAGGAAAGCGAAAAATGGATAAAAATGTTGTGGTCCTTATGTACAATGGAATATCACTCAGCCATGAAATCAATGTCATAAGGCTAGTAGCAGCATGATGAGTGGATTTAGGTAAGACGATTCTAAGTGAAATAAGTCACACAGAAAAGGACACTTCTCATAAGGTGTCACTTATAGAGGGAATGTAAAAACCGTTACACTTGAACTGAATTACAAAACAGAACAGAGTCACACATGCAGAAAACACACTATGGCTGCTTAAAGGGAAAGGTGAGGTGGGGTGATACATAAAACAAGAGTTTCAAATTAGCTCAGATACCGTTCCATAAACCCAATATGGAATAGACAAGACCTACTCCTTGCTCAGAGAACTGGACTCAACACGCCCGATTCACCGCACAAGAATATATCTGACTAGTAATAATCTTAAAACCTATGTATTGATATCTCTCTGTTAGTGTGTCAAGTGGGTGTAAAGCGGCCTAAACACAGCCGTGAAAAGCAGCTAAACCCCATTATAAAAATAAATTACTTTTAAAAACCCATGAAACAAAGACAGGGAAAGAGAGAGAAATTCTTACACAATTCGTTCAGGGGCTGTGATGCAACCTGGATTGACCATATCTAGACCCACAGCTGGATGAGACATAAGGGTGGACACTCTTGGGGCTGAGAGTTTTGGTGAGGTTGGGTGAGCAAACGCAGACCCTTTAAAGTAATACTGCGTGCTACCCATCGCATGGGTCCCAAATCTCCAGGTTCAAGGGCATCTTCCTACATCGAAAACATGCATGAGAAACCCAGAAGATGGTACACCGTGTGATGGGGAAAGGTTTCTAAAACGCACCGCATTTCTCATCTCCTTGTGCTCGGGTTCGCCATTCCAGCCACTTTACTAGCAATCTCCCTACTTGGAGCATCAGCACCTTTAACCTCCTGTTCCGTACAGGTTGCAATTTGTCCTGAGGATGAACGGGAAGACGGGGAACCAATGAGAGACTAGCTCTTGGTGTTGGGACAGGCACAGGTCACTCAATTTTCCCATCAGGAAGAAGAATTAACCACAGGCTCAGCCTGCCCCCCGGAACCAGAACAGGGCCTGAAGCCATCCTGCGCTTTTGCGGCCGACTCCCAAAAAAGCGACTTGTAAAATGGAGCTTCAGGGCACTGCAATTCACAAACCTGCAGAGTTATAAATGATAACTCTCGTCCACAAATATATTGAGGGAAGGCAAAGAAGAGGATTTGAAATCAAGGCAGAATTGCAGGAAACAGATTTCAGGAGGTAGATTCGAATCGCCTTTAAAGCACATGAAAAGCGGCAAAACGTTGACAATGATGCCCTTGGCCAAAAAGGGCGTATGCGTTTTTTCCTCAATACATTCAGGAAAAAACGCATACGCCCTTTTTGGCCAACCAAGCAACCTGGAAAGGCAAATCAGCGCTACAAAGAAGTCTCGCTTCCCATCGGTCAAAAGGGACATGCTGAAAAAGTTGTCAAAACCAGAAATGCAGGACAGGCCATGGAGAAATGGGAGCCTTGCTACACTGATGGGCGGGATGTAAATTGCCAACAGCCACTCTGGAGAAGTGTACGGTGTGTCCTGAAACATCTAAAAAACACAGCTTAGAGAGCATAGGGCACTTCCACGCATGGGGGGATAAAGTGGGAAAATTGAAAATCAGCAAGACACAAGCACCCCAAAGTTTAGGGCTGCTCTGTTGACAAGGACCTCCACTTCATTCCACCTTAAATATCCCAGGAAAGCGAAAAATGGATAAAAAAGTTGTGGTCCTTATGTACAATGGAATATCACTCAGCCATGAAATCAATGTCATAAGGCTAGTAGCAGCATGATGAGTGGATTTAGGTAAGACGATTCTAAGTGAAATAAGTCACACAGAAAAGGACACTTCTCATAAGGTGTCACTTATAGAGGGAATGTAAAAACCGTTACACTTGAACTGAATTACAAAACAGAACAGAGTCACACATGCAGAAAACACACTATGGCTGCTTAACGGGAAAGGTGAGGTGGGGTGATACATAAAACAAGAGTTTCAAATTAGCTCAGATACCGTTCCATAAACCCAATATGGAATAGACAAGACCTACTCCTTGCTCAGAGAACTGGACTCAACACGCCCGATTCACCGCACAAGAATATATCTGACTAGTAATAATTTTAAAACCTATGTATTGATATCTCTCTGTTAGTGTGTCAAGTGGGTGTAAAGCGGCATAAACACAGCCGTGAAAAGCAGCTAAACCCCATTATAAAAATAAATTACTTTTAAAAACCCATGAAACAAAGACAGGGAAAGAGAGAGAAATTCTTACACAATTCGTTCAGGGGCTGTGATGCAACCTGGATTGACCATATCTAGACCCACAGCTGGATGAGACATAAGGGTGGACACTCTTGGGGCTGAGAGGTTTGGTGAGGTTGGGTGAGCAAACGCAGACCCTTTAAAGTAATACTGCGTGCTACCCATCGCATGGGTCCCAAATCTCCAGGTTCAAGGGCATCTTCCTACATCGAAAACATGCATGAGAAACCCAGAAGATGGTACACCGTGTGATGGAGAAAGGTTTCTAAAATGCACCTCTTTTCTCATCTCCTTGTGCTCGGGTTCGCCATTCCAGCCACTTTACTAGCAATCTCCCTACTTGGAGCATCGGCACCTTTAACCTCCTGTTCCGTACAGGTTGCAATTTGTCCTGAGGATGAACGGGAAGACCGGGAACCAATGAGAGACTAGCTCTTGGTGTTGGGACAGGCACAGGTCACTCTATTTTCCCATCAGGAAGAAGAATTAACCACAGGCTCAGCCTGCCCCCCGGAACCAGAACAAGGCCTGAAGCCATCCTGCGCTTTTGCGGCCAGCTCCCGAAAAAGCGATTTGTAAAATAGAGCTTCAGGGCACTGCAATTCACAAACCTGCAGAGTTATAAATGATAACTCTCGTCCACAAATGTATTGAGGGAAGGCAAAGAAGAGGATTTGAAATCAAGGCAGAATTGCAGGAAACAGATTTCAGGAGGTAGATTCGAATCGCCTTTAAAGCACATGAAAAGCGGCAAAACGTTGACAATGATGCCCTTGGCCAAAAAGGGCGTATGCGTTTTTTCCTGAATATATTCAGGAAAAAACGCATACGCCCTTTTTGGCCAACCAAGCAACCTGGAAAGGCAAATCAGCGCTACAAAGAAGTCTCGCTTCCCATCGGTCAAAAGGGCCATGCTGAAAAAAGTGTCAAAACCAGAAATGCAGGACAGGCCATGGAGAAATGGGAGCCTTGCTACACTGATGGGCGGGATGTAAATTGCCAACAGCCACTCTGGAGAAGTGTACGGTGTGTCCTGAAACATCTAAAAAACACAGCTTAGAGAGCATAGGGCACTTCCACGCATGGGGGGATAAAGTGGGAAAATTGAAAATCAGCAAGACACAAGCACCCCAATGTTTAGGGCTGCTCTGTTGACAAGGACCTCCACTTCCTTCCACCTTAAATATCCCAGGAAAGCGAAAAATGGATAAAAAAGTTGTGGTCCTTATGTACAATGGAATATCACTCAGCCATGAAATCAATGTCATAAGGCTAGTAGCAGCATGATGAGTGGATTTAGGTAAGACGATTCTAAGTGAAATAAGTCACACAGAAAAGGACACTTCTCATAAGGTGTCACTTATAGAGGGAATGTAAAAACCGTTACACTTGAACTGAATTACAAAACAGAACAGAGTCACACATGCAGAAAACACACTATGGCTGCTTAACGGGAAAGGTGAGGTGAGGTGATACATAAAACAAGAGTTTCAAATTAGCTCAGATACCGTTCCATAAACCCAATATGGAATAGACAAGACCTACTCCTTGCTCAGAGAACTGGACTCAACACGCCCGATTCACCGCACAAGAATATATCTGACTAGTAATAATCTTAAAACCTATATATTGATATCTCTCTGTTAGTGTGTCAAGTGGGTGTAAAGCGGCCTAAACACAGCCGTGAAAAGCAGCTAAACCCCATTATAAAAATAAATTACTTTTAAAAACCCATGAAACAAAGACAGGGAAAGAGAGAGAAATTCTTACACAATTCGTTCAGGGGCTGTGATGCAACCTGGATTGACCATAAATAGACCCACAGCTGGATGAGACATAAGGGTGGACACTCTTGGGGCTGAGAGGTTCGGTGAGGTTGGGTGAGCAAACGCAGACCCTTTAAAGTAATACTGCGTGTTACCCATCGCATGGGTCCCAAATCTCCAGGTTCAAGGGCATCTTCCTACATCGAAAACATGCATGAGAAACCCAGAAGATGGTACACCGTGTGATGGGGAAAGGTTTCTAAAACGCACCTCATTTCTCATCTCCTTGTGCTCGGGTTCGCCATTCCAGCCACTTTACTAGCAATCTCCCTACTTGGAGCATCAGCACCTTTAACCTCCTGTTCCGTACAGGTTGCAATTTGTCCTGAGGATGAACGGGAAGACGGGGAACCAATGAGAGACTAGCTCTTGGTGTTGGGACAGGCACAGGTCACTCTATTTTCCCATCAGGAAGAAGAATTAACCACAGGCTCAGCCTGCCCCCCGGAACCAGAACAGGGCCTGAAGCCATCCTGCGCTTTTGCGGCCGGCTCCCAAAAAACCGACTTGTAAAATGGAGCTTCAGGGCACTGCAATTCACAAACCTGCAGAGTTATAAATGATAACTCTCGTCCACAAATATATTGAGGGAAGGCAAAGAAGAGGATTTGAAATGAAGGCAGAATTGCAGGAAACAGATTTCAGGAGGTAGATTCGAATCGCCTTTAAAGCACATGAAAAGCGGCAAAACGTTGACAATGATGCCCTTGGCCAAAAAGGGCGTATGCGTTTTTTCCTGAATATATTCAGGAAAAAACGCATACGCCCTTTTTGGCCAACCAAGCAACCTGGAAAGGCAAATCAGCGCTACAAAGAAGTCTCGCTTCCCATCGGTCAAAAGGGCCATGCTGAAAAAAGTGTCAAAACCAGAAATGCAGGACAGGCCATGGAGAAATGGGAGCCTTGCTACACTGATGGGCGGGATGTAAATTGCCAACAGCCACTCTGGAGAAGTGTACGGTGTGTCCTGAAACATCTAAAAAACACAGCTTAGAGAGCATAGGGCACTTCCACGCATGGGGGGATAAAGTGGGAAAATTGAAAATCAGCAAGACACAAGCACCCCAAAGTTTAGGGCTGCTCTGTTGACAAGGACCTCCACTTCCTTCCACCTTAAATATCCCAGGAAAGCGAAAAATGGATAAAAAAGTTGTGGTCCTTATGTACAATGGAATATCACTCAGCCATGAAATCAATGTCATAAGGCTAGTAGCAGCATGATGATTGGATTTAGGTAAGACGATTCTAAGTGAAATAAGTCACACAGAAAAGGACACTTCTCATAAGGTGTCACTTATAGAGGGAATGTAAAAACCGTTACACTTGAACTGAATTACAAAACAGAACAGAGTCACACATGCAGAAAACACACTATGGCTGCTTAACGGGAAAGGTGAGGTGGGGTGATACATAAAACAAGAGTTTCAAATTAGCTCAGATACCGTTCCATAAACCCAATATGGAATAGACAAGACCTACTCCTTGCTCAGAGAACTGGACTCAACACGCCCGATTCACCGCACAAGAATATATCTGACTAGTAATAATCTTAAAACCTATATATTGATATCTCTCTGTTAGTGTGTCAAGTGGGTGTAAAGCGGCCTAAACACAGCCGTGAAAAGCAGCTAAACCCCATTATAAAAATAAATTACTTTTAAAAACCCATGAAACAAAGACAGGGAAAGAGAGAGAAATTCTTACACAATTCGTTCAGGGGCTGTGATGCAACCTGGATTGACCATATCTAGACCCACAGCTGGATGAGACATAAGGGTGGACACTCTTGGGGCTGAGAGGTTCGGTGAGGTTGGGTGAGCAAACGCAGACCCTTTAAAGTAATACTGCGTGTTACCCATCGCATGGGTCCCAAATCTCCAGGTTCAAGGGCATCTTCCTACATCGAAAACATGCATGAGAAACCCAGAAGATGGTACACCGTGTGATGGGGAAAGGTTTCTAAAACGCACCTCATTTCTCATCTCCTTGTGCTCGGGTTCGCCATTCCAGCCACTTTACTAGCAATCTCCCTACTTGGAGCATCAGCACCTTTAACCTCCTGTTCCGTACAGGTTGCAATTTGTCCTGAGGATGAACGGGAAGACGGGGAACCAATGAGAGACTAGCTCTTGGTGTTGGGACAGGCACAGGTCACTCTATTTTCCCATCAGGAATAAGAATTAACCACAGGCTCAGCCTGCCCCCCGGAACCAGAACAGGGCCTGAAGCCATCCTGCGCTTTTGCGGCCGGCTCCCAAAAAACCGACTTGTAAAATGGAGCTTCAGGGCACTGCAATTCACAAACCTGCAGAGTTATAAATGATAACTCTCGTCCACAAATATATTGAGGGAAGGCAAAGAAGAGGATTTGAAATGAAGGCAGAATTGCAGGAAACAGATTTCAGGAGGTAGATTCGAATCGCCTTTAAAGCACATGAAAAGCGGCAAAACGTTGACAATGATGCCCTTGGCCAAAAAGGGCGTATGCGTTTTTTCCTGAATATATTCAGGAAAAAACGCATACGCCCTTTTTGGCCAACCAAGCAACCTGGAAAGGCAAATCAGCGCTACAAAGAAGTCTCGCTTCCCATCGGTCAAAAGGGCCATGCTGAAAAAAGTGTCAAAACCAGAAATGCAGGACAGGCCATGGAGAAATGGGAGCCTTGCTACACTGATGGGCGGGATGTAAATTGCCAACAGCCACTCTGGAGAAGTGTACGGTGTGTCCTGAAACATCTAAAAAACACAGCTTAGAGAGCATAGGGCACTTCCACGCATGGGGGGATAAAGTGGGAAAATTGAAAATCAGCAAGACACAAGCACCCCAAAGTTTAGGGCTGCTTTGTTGACAAGGACCTCCACTTCATTCCACCTTAAATATCCCAGGAAAGCGAAAAATGGATAAAAAAGTTGTGGTCCTTATGTACAATGGAATATCACTCAGCCATGAAATCAATGTCATAAGGCTAGTAGCAGCATGATGAGTGGATTTAGGTAAGACGATTCTAAGTGAAATAAGTCACACAGAAAAGGACACTTCTCATAAGGTGTCACTTATAGAGGGAATGTAAAAACCGTTACACTTGAACTGAATTACAAAACAGAACAGAGTCACACATGCAGAAAACACACTATGGCTGCTTAACGGGAAAGGTGAGGTGGGGTGATACATAAAACAAGAGTTTCAAATTAGCTCAGATACCGTTCCATAAACCCAATATGGAATAGACAAGACCTACTCCTTGCTCAGAGAACTGGACTCAACACGCCCGATTCACCGCACAAGAATATATCTGACTAGTAATAATCTTAAAACCTATGTATTGATATCTCTCTGTTAGTGTGTCAAGTGGGTGTAAAGCGGCCTAAACACAGCCGTGAAAAGCAGCTAAACCCCATTATAAAAATAAATTACTTTTAAAAACCCATGAAACAAAGACAGGGAAAGAGAGAGAAATTCTTACACAATTCGTTCAGGGGCTGTGATGCAACCTGGATTGACCATATCTAGACCCACAGCTGGATGAGACATAAGGGTGGACACTCTTGGGGCTGAGAGGTTTGGTGAGGTTGGGTGAGCAAATGCAGACCCTTTAAAGTAATACTGCGTGCTACCCATCGCATGGGTCCCAAATCTCCAGGTTCAAGGGCAACTTCCTACATCGAAAACATGCATGAGAAACCCAGAAGATGGTACACCGTGTGATGGGGAAAGGTTTCTAAAACGCACCTCATTTCTCACCTCCTTGTGCTCGGGTTCGCCATTCCAGCCACTTTACTAGCAATCTCCCTACTTGGAGCATCAGCACCTTTAACCTCCTGTTCCGTACAGGTTGCAATTTGTCCTGAGGATGAACCGGAAGACGGGGAACCAATGAGAGACTAGCTCTTGGTGTTGGGACAGGCACAGGTCACTCTATTTTCCCATCAGGAAGAAGAATTAACCACAGGCTCAGCCTGCCCCCCGGAACCAGAACAGGGCCTGAAGCCATCCTGCGCTTTTGCGGCCGGCTCCCAAAAAAGCGACTTGTAAAATGGAGCTTCAGGGCACTGCAATTCACAAACCTGCAGAGTTATAAATGATAACTCTCGTCCACAAATATATTGAGGGAAGGCAAAGAAGAGGATTTGAAATCAAGGCAGAATTGCAGGAAACAGATTTCAGGAGGTAGATTCGAATCGCCTTTAAAGCACATGAAAAGCGGCAAAACGTTGACAATGATGCCCTTGGCCAAAAAGGGCGTATGCGTTTTTTCCTCAATACATTCAGGAAAAAACGCATACGCCCTTTTTGGCCAACCAAGCAACCTGGAAAGGCAAATCAGCGCTACAAAGAAGTCTCGCTTCCCATCGGTCAAAAGGGACATGCTGAAAAAGTTGTCAAAACCAGAAATGCAGGACAGGCCATGGAGAAATGGGAGCCTTGCTACACTGATGGGCGGGATGTAAATTGCCAACAGCCACTCTGGAGAAGTGTACGGTGTGTCCTGAAACATCTAAAAAACACAGCTTAGAGAGCATAGGGCACTTCCACGCATGGGGGGATAAAGTGGGAAAATTGAAAATCAGCAAGACACAAGCACCCCAAAGTTTAGGGCTGCTCTGTTGACAAGGACCTCCACTTCCTTCCACCTTAAATATCCCAGGAAAGCGAAAAATGGATAAAAAAGTTGTGGTCCTTATGTACAATGGAATATCACTCAGCCATGAAATCAATGTCATAAGGCTAGTAGCAGCATGATGAGTGGATTTAGGTAAGACGATTCTAAGTGAAATAAGTCACACAGAAAAGGACACTTCTCATAAGGTGTCACTTATAGAGGGAATGTAAAAACCGTTACACTTGAACTGAATTACAAAACAGAACAGAGTCACACATGCAGAAAACACACTATGGCTGCTTAACGGGAAAGGTGAGGTGGGGTGATACATAAAACAAGAGTTTCAAATTAGCTCAGATACCGTTCCATAAACCCAATATGGAATAGACAAGACCTACTCCTTGCTCAGAGAACTGGACTCAACACGCCCGATTCACCGCACAAGAATATATCTGACTAGTAATAATCTTAAAACCTATGTATTGATATCTCTCTGTTAGTGTGTCAAGTGGGTGTAAAGCGGCCTAAACACAGCCGTGAAAAGCAGCTAAACCCCATTATAAAAATAAATTACTTTTAAAAACCCATGAAACAAAGACAGGGAAAGAGAGAGAAATTCTTACACAATTCGTTCAGGGGCTGTGATGCAACCTGGATTGACCATATCTAGACCCACAGCTGGATGAGACATAAGGGTGGACACTCTTGGGGCTGAGAGGTTTGGTGAGGTTGGGTGAGCAAACGCAGACCCTTTAAAGTAATACTGCGTGCTACCCATCGCATGGGTCCCAAATCTCCAGGTTCAAGGGCATCTTCCTACATCGAAAACATGCATGAGAAACCCAGAAGATGGTACACCGTGTGATGGGGAAAGGTTTCTAAAACGCACCTCATTTCTCACCTCCTTGTGCTCGTGTTCGCCATTCCAGCCACTTTACTAGCAATCTCCCTACTTGGAGCATCAGCACCTTTAACCTCCTGTTCCGTACAGGTTGCAATTTGTCCTGAGGATGAACGGGAAGACGGGAAACCAATGAGAGACTAGCTCTTGGTGTTGGGACAGTCACAGGTCACTCTATTTTCCCATCAGGAAGAAGAATTAAACACAGGCTCAGCCTGCCCCCCGGAACCAGAACAGGGCCTGAAGCCATCCTGCGCTTTTGCGGCCGGCTCCCAAAAAAGCGACTTGTAAAATGCAGCTTCAGGGCACTGCAATTCACAAACCTGCAGAGTTATAAATGATAACTCTCGTCCACAAATATATTGAGGGAAGGCAAAGAAGAGGATTTGAAATCAAGGCAGAATTGCAGGAAACAGATTTCAGGAGGTAGATTCGAATCGCCTTTAAAGCACATGAAAAGCGGCAAAACGTTGACAATGATGCCCTTGGCCAAAAAGGGCGTATACGTTTTTTCCTGAATATATTCAGGAAAAAACGCATACGCCCTTTTTGGCCAACCAAGCAACCTGGAAAGGCAAATCAGCGCTACAAAGAAGTCTCGCTTCCCATCGGTCAAAAGGGACATGCTGAAAAAAGTGTCAAAACCAGAAATGCAGGACAGGCCATGGAGAAATGGGAGCCTTGCTACACTGATGGGCGGGATGTAAATTGCCAACAGCCACTCTGGAGAAGTGTACGGTGTGTCCTGAAACATCTAAAAAACACAGCTTAGAGAGCATAGGGCACTTCCACGCATGGGGGGATAAAGTGGGAAAATTGAAAATCAGCAAGACACAAGCACCCCAAAGTTTAGGGCTGCTCTGTTGACAAGGACCTCCACTTCATTCCTCCTTAAATATCCCAGGAAAGCGAAAAATGGATAAAAAAGTTGTGGTCCTTATGTACAATGGAATATCACTCAGCCATGAAATCAATGTCATAAGGCTAGTAGCAGCATGATGAGTGGATTTAGGTAAGACGATTCTAAGTGAAATAAGTCACACAGAAAAGGACACTTCTCATAAGGTGTCACTTATAGAGGGAATGTAAAAACCGTTACACTTGAACTGAATTACAAAACAGAACAGAGTCACACATGCAGAAAACACACTATGGCTGCTTAACGGGAAAGGTGAGGTGGGGTGATACATAAAACAAGAGTTTCAAATTAGCTCAGATACCGTTCCATAAACCCAATATGGAATAGACAAGACCTACTCCTTGCTCAGAGAACTGGACTCAACACGCCCGATTCACCGCACAAGAATATATCTGACTAGTAATAATCTTAAAACCTATGTATTGATATCTCTCTGTTAGTGTGTCAAGTGGGTGTAAAGCGGCCTAAACACAGCCGTGAAAAGCAGCTAAACCCCATTATAAAAATAAATTACTTTTAAAAACCCATGAAACAAAGACAGGGAAAGAGAGAGAAATTCTTACACAATTCGTTCAGGGGCTGTGATGCAACCTGGATTGACCATATCTAGACCCACAGCTGGATGAGACATAAGGGTGGACACTCTTGGGGCTGAGAGGTTCGGTGAGGTTGGTTGAGCAAACGCAGACCCTTTAAAGTAATACTGCGTGCTACCCATCGCATGGGTCCCAAATCTCCAGGTTCAAGGGCATCTTCCTACATCGAAAACATGCATGAGAAACCCAGAAGATGGTACACCGTGTGATGGGGAAAGGTTTCTAAAACGCACCTCATTTCTCATCTCCTTGTGCTCGGGTTCGCCATTCCAGCCACTTTACTAGCAATCTCCCTACTTGGAGCATCAGCACCTTTAACCTCCTGTTCCGTACAGGTTGCAATTTGTCCTGAGGATGAACGGGAAGACGGGGAACCAATGAGAGACTAGCTCTTGGTGTTGGGACAGGCACAGGTCACTCTATTTTCCCATCAGGAAGAAGAATTAACCACAGGCTCAGCCTGCCCCCCGGAACCAGAACAGGGCCTGAAGCCATCCTGCGCTTTTGCGGCCGGCTCCCAAAAAACCGACTTGTAAAATGGAGCTTCAGGGCACTGCAATTCACAAACCTGCAGAGTTATAAATGATAACTCTCGTCCACAAATATATTGAGGGAAGGCAGAGAAGAGGATTTGAAATCAAGGCAGAATTGCAGGAAACAGATTTCAGGAGGTAGATTCGAATCGCCTTTAAAGCACATGAAAAGCGGCAAAACGTTGACAATGATGCCCTTGGCCAAAAAGGGCGTATGCGTTTTTTCCTGAATATATTCAGGAAAAAACGCATACGCCCTTTTTGGCCAACCAAGCAACCTGGAAAGGCAAATCAGCGCTACAAAGAAGTCTCGCTTCCCATCGGTCAAAAGGGACATGCTGAAAAAGGTGTCAAAACCAGAAATGCAGGACAGGCCATGGAGAAATGGGAGCCTTGCTACACTGATGGGCGGGATGTAAATTGCCAACAGCCACTCTGGAGAAGTGTACGGTGTGTCCTGAAACATCTAAAAAACACAGCTTAGAGAGCATAGGGCACTTCCACGCATGGGGGGATAAAGTGGGAAAATTGAAAATCAGCAAGACACAAGCACCCGAAAGTTTAGGGCTGCTCTGTTGACAAGGACCTCCACTTCCTTCCACCTTAAATATCCCAGGAAAGCGAAAAATGGATAAAAAAGTTGTGGTCCTTATGTACAATGGAATATCACTCAGCCATGAAATCAATGTCATAAGGCTAGTAGCAGCATGATGAGTGGATTTAGGTAAGACGATTCTAAGTGAAATAAGTCACACAGAAAAGGACACTTCTCATAAGGTGTCACTTATAGAGGGAATGTAAAAACCGTTACACTTGAACTGAATTACAAAACAGAACAGAGTCACACATGCAGAAAACACACTATGGCTGCTTAACGGGAAAGGTGAGGTGGGGTGATACATAAAACAAGAGTTTCAAATTAGCTCAGATACCGTTCCATAAACCCAATATGGAATAGACAAGACCTACTCCTTGCTCAGAGAACTGGACTCAACACGCCCGATTCACCGCACAAGAATATATCTGACTAGTAATAATCTTAAAACCTATGTATTGATATCTCTCTGTTAGTGTGTCAAGTGGGTGTAAAGCGGCCTAAACACAGCCGTGAAAAGCAGCTAAACCCCATTATAAAAATAAATTACTTTTAAAAACCCATGAAACAAAGACAGGGAAAGAGAGAGAAATTCTTACACAATTCGTTCGGGGGCTGTGATGCAACCTGGATTGACCATATCTAGACCCACAGCTGGATGAGACATAAGGGTGGACACTCTTGGGGCTGAGAGGTTTGGTGAGGTTGGGTGAGCAAACGCAGACCCTTTAAAGTAATTCTGCGTGCTACCCATTGCATGGGTCCCAAATCTCCAGGTTCAAGGGCATCTTCCTACATCGAAAACATGCATGAGAAACCCAGAATATGGTACACCGTGTGATGGGGAAAGGTTTCTAAAATGCACCTCATTTCTCATCTCCTTGTGCTCATGTTCGCCATTCCAGCCACTTTACTAGCAATCTCCCTACTTGGAGCATCAGCACCTTTAACCTCCTGTTCCGTACAGGTTGCAATTTGTCCTGAGGATGAACGGGAAGACGGGGAACCAATGAGAGACTAGCTCTTGATGTTGGGACAGGCACAGGTCACTCTATTTTCCCATCAGGAAGAATTAACCACAGGCTCAGCCTGCCCCCCGGAACCAGAACAGGGCCTGAAGCCATCCTGCGCTTTTGCGGCCGGTTCCCAAAAAACCGACTTGTAAAATGGAGCTTCAGGGCACTGCAATTCACAAACCTGCAGAGTTATAAATGATAACTCTCGTCCACAAATATATTGAGGGAAGGCAAAGAAGAGGATTTGAAATCAAGGAAGAATTGCAGGAAACAGATTTCAGGAGGTAGATTCGAATCGCCTTTAAAGCACATGAAAAGCGGCAAAACGTTGACAATGATGCCCTTGGCCAAAAAGGGCGTATGCGTTTTTTCCTGAATATATTCAGGAAAAAACGCATACGCCCTTTTTGGCCAACCAAGCAACCTGGAAAGGCAAATCAGCGCTACAAAGAAGTCTCGCTTCCCATCGGTCAAAAGGGACATGCTGAAAAAGTTGTCAAAACCAGAAATGCAGGACAGGCCATGGAGAAATGGGAGCCTTGCTACACTGATGGGCGGGATGTAAATTGCCAACAGCCACTCTGGAGAAGTGTACGGTGTGTCCTGAAACATCTAAAAAACACAGCTTAGAGAGCATAGGGAACCTCCACGCATGGGGGGATAAAGTGGGAAAATTGAAAATCAGCAAGACACAAGCACCCCAAAGTTTAGGGCTGCTCTGTTGACAAGGACCTCCACTTCATTCCACCTTAAATATCCCAGGAAAGCGAAAAATGGATAAAAAATTTGTGATCCTTATGTACAATGGAATATCACTCAGCCATGAAATCAATGTCATAAGGCTAGTAGCAGCATGATGAGTGGATTTAGGTAAGACGATTCTAAGTGAAATAAGTCACACAGAAAAGGACACTTCTCATAAGGTGTCACTTATAGAGGGAATGTAAAAACCGTTACACTTGAACTGAATTACAAAACAGAACAGAGTCACACATGCAGAAATCACACTATGGCTGCTTAACGGGAAAGGTGAGGTGGGGTGATACATAAAACAAGAGTTTCAAATTAGCTCAGATACCGTTCCATAAACCCAATATGGAATAGACAAGACCTACTCCTTGCTCAGAGAACTGGACTCAACACGCCCGATTCACCGCACAAGAATATATCTGACTAGTAATAATCTTAAAACCTATGTATTGATATCTCTCTGTTAGTGTGTCAAGTGGGTGTAAAGCGGCCTAAACACAGCCGTGAAAAGCAGCTAAACCCCATTATAAAAATAAATTACTTTTAAAAACCCATGAAACAAAGACAGGGAAAGAGAGAGAAATTCTTACACAATTCGTTCAGGGGCTGTGATGCAACCTGGATTGACCATATCTAGACCCACAGCTGGATGAGACATAAGGGTGGACACTCTTGGGGCTGAGAGGTTCGGTGAGGTTGGGTGAGCAAACGCAGACCCTTTAAAGTAATACTGCGTGCTACCCATCGCATGGGTCCCAAATCTCCAGGTTCAAGGGCATCTTCCTACATCGAAAACATGCATGAGAAACCCAGAAGATGGTACACCGTGTGATGGGGAAAGGTTTCTAAAACGCACCTCATTTCTCATCTCCTTGTGCTCGGGTTCGCCATTCCAGCCACTTTACTAGCAATCTCCCTACTTGGAGCATCAGCACCTTTAACCTCCTGTTCCGTACAGGTTGCAATTTGTCCTGAGGATGAACGGGAAGACGGGGAACCAATGAGAGACTAGCTCTTGGTGTTGGGACAGGCACAGGTCACTCTATTTTCCCATCAGGAAGAAGAATTAACCACAGGCTCAGCCTGCCCCCCGGAACCAGAACAGGGCCTGAAGCCATCCTGCGCTTTTGCGGCCGGCTCCCAAAAAACCGACTTGTAAAATGGAGCTTCAGGGCACTGCAATTCACAAACCTGCAGAGTTATAAATGATAACTCTCGTCCACAAATATATTGAGGGAAGGCAGAGAAGAGGATTTGAAATCAAGGCAGAATTGCTGGAAACAGATTTCAGGAGGTAGATTCGAATCGCCTTTAAAGCACATGAAAAGCGGCAAAACTTTGACAATGATGCCCTTGGCCAAAAAGGGCGTATGCGTTTTTTCCTGAATATATTCAGGAAAAAACGCATACGCCCTTTTTGGCCAACCAAGCAACCTGGAAAGGCAAATCAGCGCTACAAAGAAGTCTCGCTTCCCATCGGTCAAAAGGGACATGCTGAAAAAGGTGTCAAAACCAGAAATGCAGGACAGGCCATGGAGAAATGGGAGCCTTGCTACACTGATGGGCGGGATGTAAATTGCAAACAGCCACTCTGGAGAAGTGTACGGTGTGTCCTGAAACATCTAAAAAACACAGCTTAGAGAGCATAGGGCACTTCCACGCATGGGGGGATAAAGTGGGAAAATTGAAAATCAGCAAGACACAAGCACCCCAAAGTTTAGGGCTGCTCTGTTGACAAGGACCTCCACTTCCTTCCACCTTAAATATCCCAGGAAAGCGAAAAATGGATAAAAAAGTTGTGGTCCTTATGTACAATGGAATATCACTCAGCCATGAAATCAATGTCATAAGGCTAGTAGCAGCATGATGAGTGGATTTAGGTAAGACGATTCTAAGTGAAATAAGTCACACAGAAAAGGACACTTCTCATAAGGTGTCACTTATAGAGGGAATGTAAAAACCGTTACACTTGAACTGAATTACAAAACAGAACAGAGTCACACATGCAGAAAACACACTATGGCTGCTTAACGCGAAAGGTGAGGTGGGGTGATACATAAAACAAGAGTTTCAAATTAGCTCAGATACCGTTCCATAAACCCAATATGGAATAGACAAGACCTACTCCTTGCTCAGAGAACTGGACTCAACACGCCCGATTCACCACACAAGAATATATCTGACTAGTAATAATCTTAAAACCTATGTATTGATATCTCTCTGTTAGTGTGTCAAGTGGGTGTAAAGCGGCCTAAACACAGCCGTGAAAAGCAGCTAAACCCCATTATAAAAATAAATTACTTTTAAAAACCCATGAAACAAAGACAGGGAAAGAGAGAGAAATTCTTACACAATTCGTTCGGGGGCTGTGATGCAACCTGGATTGACCATATCTAGACCCACAGCTGGATGAGACATAAGGGTGGACACTCTTGGGGCTGAGAGGTTTGGTGAGGTTGGGTGAGCAAACGCAGACCCTTTAAAGTAATACTGCGTGCTACCCATCGCATGATTCCCAAATCTCCAGGTTCAAGGGCATCTTCCTACATCGAAAACATGCATGAGAAACCCAGAAGATGGTACACCGTGTGATGGGGAAAGGTTTCTAAAACGCACCTCATTTCTCACCTCCTTGTGCTCGTGTTCGCCATTCCAGCCACTTTACTAGCAATCTCCCTACTTGGAGCATCAGCACCTTTAACCTCCTGTTCCGTACAGGTTGCAATTTGTCCTGAGGATGAACGGGAAGACGGGAAACCAATGAGAGACTAGCTCTTGGTGTTGGGACAGGCACAGGTCACTCTATTTTCCCATCAGGAAGAAGAATTAACCACAGGCTCAGCCTGCCCCCCGGAACCAGAACAGGGCCTGAAGCCATCCTGCGCTTTTGCGGCCGGATCCCAAAAAAGCGACTTGTAAAATGCAGCTTCAGGGCACTGCAATTCACAAACCTTCAGAGTTATAAATGATAACTCTCGTCCACAAATATATTGAGGGAAGGCAAAGAAGAGGATTTGAAATCAAGGCAGAATTGCAGGAAACAGATTTCAGGAGGTAGATTCGAATCGCCTTTAAAGCACATGAAAAGCGGCAAAACGTTGACAATGATGCCCTTGGCCAAAAAGGGCGTATGCGTTTTTTCCTGAATATATTCAGGAAAAAACGCATACGCCCTTTTTGGCCAACCAAGCAACCTGGAAAGGCAAATCAGCGCTACAAAGAAGTCTCGCTTCCCATCGGTCAAAAGGGCCATGCTGAAAAAAGTGTCAAAACCAGAAATGCAGGACAGGCCATGGAGAAATGGGAGCCTTGCTACACTGATGGGCGGGATGTAAATTGCCAACAGCCACTCTGGAGAAGTGTACGGTGTGTCCTGAAACATCTAAAAAACACAGCTTAGAGAGCATAGGGCACTTCCACACATGGGGGGATAAAGTGGGAAAATTGAAAATCAGCAAGACACAAGCACCCCAAAGTTTAGGGCTGCTCTGTTGACAAGGACCTCCACTTCCTTCCACCTTAAATATCCCAGGAAAGCGAAAAATGGATAAAAAAGTTGTGGTCCTTATGTACAATGGAATATCACTCAGCCATGAAATCAATGTCATAAGGCTAGTAGCAGCATGATGAGTGGATTTAGGTAAGACGATTCTAAGTGAAATAAGTCACACAGAAAAGGACACTTCTCATAAGGTGTCACTTATAGAGGGAATGTAAAAACCGTTACACTTGAACTGAATTACAAAACAGAACAGAGTCACACATGCAGAAAACACACTATGGCTGCTTAACGGGAAAGGTGAGGTGGGGTGATACATAAAACAAGAGTTTCAAATTAGCTCAGATACCATTCCATAAACCCAATATGGAATAGACAAGACCTACTCCTTGCTCAGAGAACTGGACTCAACACGCCCGATTCACCGCACAAGAATATATCTGACTAGTAATAATCTTAAAACCTATGTATTGATATCTCTCTGTTAGTGTGTCAAGTGTGTGTAAGGCGGCATAAACACAGCCGTGAAAAGCAGCTAAACCCCATTATAAAAATAAATTACTTTTAAAAACCCATGAAACAAAGACAGGGAAAGAGAGAGAAATTCTTACACAATTCGTTCAGGGGCTGTGATGCAACCTGCATTGACCATATCTAGACCCACAGCTGGATGAGACATAAGGGTGGACACTCTTGGGGCTGAGAGGTTTGGTGAGGTTGGGTGAGCAAACGCAGACCCTTTAAAGTAATACTGCGTGCTACCCATCGCATGGGTCCCAAATCTCCAGGTTCAAGGGCATCTTCCTACATCGAAAACATGCATGAGAAACCCAGAAGATGGTACACCGTGTGATGGGGAAAGGTTTCTAAAACGCACCGCATTTCTCATCTCCTTGTGCTCGGGTTCGCCATTCCAGCCACTTTACTAGCAATCTCCCTACTTGGAGCATCAGCACCTTTAACCTCCTGTTCCGTACAGGTTGCAATTTGTCCTGAGGATGAACGGGAAGACGGGGAACCAATGAGAGACTAGCTCTTGGTGTTGGGACAGGCACAGGTCACTCAATTTTCCCATCAGGAAGAAGAATTAACCACAGGCTCAGCCTGCCCCCCGGAACCAGAACAGGGCCTGAAGCCATCCTGCGCTTTTGCGGCCGACTCCCAAAAAAGCGACTTGTAAAATGGAGCTTCAGGGCACTGCAATTCACAAACCTGCAGAATTATAAATGATAACTCTCGTCCACAAATATATTGAGGGAAGGCAAAGAAGAGGATTTGAAATCAAGGCAGAATTGCAGGAAACAGATTTCAGGAGGTAGATTCGAATCGCCTTTAAAGCACATGAAAAGCGGCAAAACGTTGACAATGATGCCCTTGGTCAAAAAGGGCGTATGCGTTTTTTCCTGAATATATTCAGGAAAAAACGCATACGCCCTTTTTGGCCAACCAAGCAACCTGGAAAGGCAAATCAGCGCTACAAAGAAATCTCGCTTCCCATCGGTCAAAAGGGACATGCTGAAAAAGGTGTCAAAACCAGAAATGCAGGACAGGCCATGGAGAAATGGGAGCCTTGCTACACTGATGGGCGGGATGTAAATTGCCAACAGCCACTCTGGAGAAGTGTACGGTGTGTCCTGAAACATCTAAAAAACACAGCTTAGAGAGCATAGGGCACTTCTACGCATGGGGGGATAAAGTGGGAAAATTGAAAATCAGCAAGACACAAGCACCCGAAAGTTTAGGGCTGCTCTGTTGACAAGGACCTCCACTTCCTTCCACCTTAAATATCCCAGGAAAGCGAAAAATGGATAAAAAAGTTGTGGTCCTTATGTACAATGGAATATCACTCAGCCATGAAATCAATGTCATAAGGCTAGTAGCAGCATGATGAGTGGATTTAGGTAAGACGATTCTAAGTGAAATAAGTCACACAGAAAAGGACACTTCTCATAAGGTGTCACTTATAGAGGGAATGTAAAAACCGTTACACTTGAACTGAATTACAAAACAGAACAGAGTCACACATGCAGAAAACACACTATGGCTGCTTAACGGGAAAGGTGAGGTGGGGTGATACATAAAACAAGAGTTTCAAATTAGCTCAGATACCGTTCCATAAACCCAATATGGAATAGACAAGACCTACTCCTTGCTCAGAGAACTGGACTCAACACGCCCGATTCACCGCACAAGAATATATCTGACTAGTAATAATCTTAAAACCTATGTATTGATATCTCTCTGTTAGTGTGTCAAGTGGGTGTAAAGCGGCCTAAACACAGCCGTGAAAAGCAGCTAAACCCCATTATAAAAATAAATTACTTTTAAAAACCCATGAAACAAAGACAGGGAAAGAGAGAGAAATTCTTACACAATTCGTTCGGGGGCTGTGATGCAACCTGGATTGACCATATCTAGACCCACAGCTGGATGAGACATAAGGGTGGACACTCTTGGGGCTGAGAGGTTTGGTGAGGTTGGGTGAGCAAACGCAGACCCTTTAAAGTAATACTGCGTGCTACCCATCGCATGGGTCCCAAATCTCCAGGTTCAAGGGCATCTTCCTACATCGAAAACATGCATGAGAAACCCAGAAGATGGTACACCGTGTGATGGGGAAAGGTTTCTAAAACGCACCTCATTTCTCACCTCCTTGTGCTCGTGTTCTCCATTCCAGCCACTTTACTAGCAATCTCCCTACTTGGAGCATCAGCACCTTTAACCTCCTGTTCCGTACAGGTTGCAATTTGTCCTGAGGATGAACGGGAAGACGGGAAACCAATGAGAGACTAGCTCTTGGTGTTGGGACAGGCACAGGTCACTCTATTTTCCCATCAGGAAGAAGAATTAACCACAGGCTCAGCCTGCCCCCCGGAACCAGAACAGGGCCTGAAGCCATCCTGCGCTTTTGCGGCCGGCTCCCAAAAAACCGACTTGTAAAATGGAGCTTCAGGGCACTGCAATTCACAAACCTGCAGAGTTATAAATGATAACTCTCGTCCACAAATATATTGAGGGAAGGCAAAGAAGAGGATTTGAAATCAAGGCAGAATTGCAGGAAACAGATTTCAGGAGGTAGATTCGAATCGCCTT
The DNA here is from genome assembly GCF_965194825.1 of Balaenoptera physalus. Taxonomy (NCBI): domain Eukaryota; kingdom Metazoa; phylum Chordata; class Mammalia; order Artiodactyla; family Balaenopteridae; genus Balaenoptera; species Balaenoptera physalus. Next base: position 1,066,348 of record NW_028126419.1, on the reverse strand, counting down.
TAAAGCACATGAAAAGCGGCAAAACGTTGACAATGATGCCCTTGGCCAAAAAGGGCGTATGCGTTTTTTCCTGAATATATTCAGGAAAAAACGCATACGCCCTTTTTGGCCAACCAAGCAACCTGGAAAGGCAAATCAGCGCTACAAAGAAGTCTCGCTTCCCATCGGTCAAAAGGGACATGCTGAAAAAGTTGTCAAAACCAGAAATGCAGGACAGGCCATGGAGAAATGGGAGCCTTGCTACACTGATGGGCGGGATGTAAATTGCCAACAGCCACTCTGGAGAAGTGTACGGTGTGTCCTGAAACATCTAAAAAACACAGCTTAGAGAGCATAGGGCACCTCCACGCATGGGGGGATAAAGTGGGAAAATTGAAAATCAGCAAGACACAAGCACCCCAAAGTTTACGGCTGCTCTGTTGACAAGGACCTCCACTTCATTCCACCTTAAATATCCCAGGAAAGCGAAAAATGGATAAAAAATTTGTGGTCCTTATGTACAATGGAATATCACTCAGCCATGAAATCAATGTCATAAGGCTAGTAGCAGCATGATGAGTGGATTTAGGTAAGACGATTCTAAGTGAAATAAGTCACACAGAAAAGGACAATTCTCATAAGGTGTCACTTATAGAGGGAATGTAAAAACCGTTACACTTGAACTGAATTACAAAACAGAACAGAGTCACACATGCAGAAAACACACTATGGCTGCTTAACGGGAAAGGTGAGGTGGGGTGATATATAAAACAAGAGTTTCAAATTAGCTCAGATACCGTTCCATAAACCCAATATGGAATAGACAAGACCTACTCCTTGCTCAGAGAACTGGACTCAACACGCCCGATTCACCGCACAAGAATATATCTGACTAGTAATAATCTTAAAACCTATGTATTGATATCTCTCTGTTAGTGTGTCAAGTGGGTGTAAAGCGGCCTAAACACAGCCGTGAAAAGCAGCTAAACCCCATTATAAAAATAAATTACTTTTAAAAACCCATGAAACAAAGACAGGGAAAGAGAGAGAAATACTTACACAATTCGTTCAGGGGCTGTGATGCAACCTGGATTGACCATATCTAGACCCACAGCTGGATGAGACATAAGGGTGGACACTCTTGGGGCTGAGAGGTTCGGTGAGGTTGGGTGAGCAAACGCAGACCTTTTAAAGTAATACTGCGTGCTACCCATCGCATGGGTCCCAAATCTCCAGGTTCAAGGGCATCTTCCTACATCGAAAACATGCATGAGAAACCCAGAAGATGGTACACCGTGTGATGGGGAAAGGTTTCTAAAACGCACCTCATTTATCATCTCCTTGTGCTCGGGTTCGCCATTCCAGCCACTTTACTAGCAATCTCCCTACTTGGAGCATCAGCACCTTTAACCTCCTGTTCCGTACAGGTTGCAATTTGTCCTGAGGATGAACGGGAAGACGGGGAACCAATGAGAGACTAGCTCTTGGTGCTGGGACAGGCACAGGTCACTCTATTTTCCCATCAGGAAGAAGAATTAACCACAGGCTCAGCCTGCCCCCCGGAACCAGAACAGGGCCTGAAGCCATCCTGCGCTTTTGCGGCCGGCTCCCAAAAAACCGACTTGTAAAATGGAGCTTCAGGGCACTGCAATTCACAAACCTGCAGAGTTATAAATGATAACTCTCGTCCACAAATATATTGAGGGAAGGCAAAGAAGAGGATTTGAAATCAAGGCAGAATTGCAGGAAACAGATTTCAGGAGGTAGATTCGAATCGCCTTTAAAGCACATGAAAAGCGGCAAAACGTTGACAATGATGCCCTTGGCCAAAAAGGGCGTATGCGTTTTTTCCTGAATATATTCAGGAAAAAACGCATACGCCCTTTTTGGCCAACCAAGCAACCTGGAAAGGCAAATCAGCGCTACAAAGAAGTCTCGCTTCCCATCGGTCAAAAGGGACATGCTGAAAAAGTTGTCAAAACCAGAAATGCAGGACAGGCCATGGAGAAATGGGAGCCTTGCTACACTGATGGGCGGGATGTAAATTGTCAACAGCCACTCTGGAGAAGTGTACGGTGTGTCCTGAAACATCTAAAAAACACAGCTTAGAGAGCATAGGGCACTTCTACGCATGGGGGGATAAAGTGGGAAAATTGAAAATCAGCAAGACACAAGCACCCGAAAGTTTAGGGCTGCTCTGTTGACAAGGACCTCCACTTCCTTCCACCTTAAATATCCCAGGAAAGCGAAAAATGGATAAAAAAGTTGTGGTCCTTATGTACAATGGAATATCACTCAGCCATGAAATCAATGTCATAAGGCTAGTAGCAGCATGATGAGTGGATTTAGGTAAGACGATTCTAAGTGAAATAAGTCACACAGAAAAGGACACTTCTCATAAGGTGTCACTTATAGAGGGAATGTAAAAACCGTTACACTTGAACTGAATTACAAAACAGAACAGAGTCACACATGCAGAAAACACACTATGGCTGCTTAACGGGAAAGGTGAGGTGGGGTGATACATAAAACAAGAGTTTCAAATTAGCTCAGATACCGTTCCATAAACCCAATATGGAATAGACAAGACCTACTCCTTGCTCAGAGAACTGGACTCAACACGCCCGATTCACCGCACAAGAATATATCTGACTAGTAATAATCTTAAAACCTATGTATTGATATCTCTCTGTTAGTGTGTCAAGTGGGTGTAAAGCGGCCTAAACACAGCCGTGAAAAGCAGCTAAACCCCATTATAAAAATAAATTACTTTTAAAAACCCATGAAACAAAGACAGGGAAAGAGAGAGAAATTCTTACACAATTCGTTCGGGGGCTGTGATGCAACCTGGATTGACCATATCTAGACCCACAGCTGGATGAGACATAAGGGTGGACACTCTTGGGGCTGAGAGGTTTGGTGAGGTTGGGTGAGCAAACGCAGACCCTTTAAAGTAATACTGCGTGCTACCCATCGCATGGGTCCCAAATCTCCAGGTTCAAGGGCATCTTCCTACATCGAAAACATGCATGAGAAACCCAGAAGATGGTACACCGTGTGATGGGGAAAGGTTTCTAAAACGCACCTCATTTCTCACCTCCTTGTGCTCGTGTTCTCCATTCCAGCCACTTTACTAGCAATCTCCCTACTTGGAGCATCAGCACCTTTAACCTCCTGTTCCGTACAGGTTGCAATTTGTCCTGAGGATGAACGGGAAGACGGGAAACCAATGAGAGACTAGCTCTTGGTGTTGGGACAGGCACAGGTCACTCTATTTTCCCATCAGGAAGAAGAATTAACCACAGGCTCAGCCTGCCCCCCGGAACCAGAACAGGGCCTGAAGCCATCCTGCGCTTTTGCGGCCGGCTCCCAAAAAACCGACTTGTAAAATGGAGCTTCAGGGCACTGCAATTCACAAACCTGCAGAGTTATAAATGATAACTCTCGTCCACAAATATATTGAGGGAAGGCAAAGAAGAGGATTTGAAATCAAGGCAGAATTGCAGGAAACAGATTTCAGGAGGTAGATTCGAATCGCCTTTAAAGCACATGAAAAGCGGCAAAACGTTGACAATGATGCCCTTGGCCAAAAAGGGCGTATGCGTTTTTTCCTGAATATATTCAGGAAAAAACGCATACGCCCTTTTTGGCCAACCAAGCAACCTGGAAAGGCAAATCAGCGCTACAAAGAAGTCTCGCTTCCCATCGGTCAAAAGGGACATGCTGAAAAAGTTGTCAAAACCAGAAATGCAGGACAGGCCATGGAGAAATGGGAGCCTTGCTACACTGATGGGCGGGATGTAAATTGCCAACAGCCACTCTGGAGAAGTGTACGGTGTGTCCTGAAACATCTAAAAAACACAGCTTAGAGAGCATAGGGCACCTCCACGCATGGGGGGATAAAGTGGGAAAATTGAAAATCAGCAAGACACAAGCACCCCAAAGTTTACGGCTGCTCTGTTGACAAGGACCTCCACTTCATTCCACCTTAAATATCCCAGGAAAGCGAAAAATGGATAAAAAATTTGTGGTCCTTATGTACAATGGAATATCACTCAGCCATGAAATCAATGTCATAAGGCTAGTAGCAGCATGATGAGTGGATTTAGGTAAGACGATTCTAAGTGAAATAAGTCACACAGAAAAGGACAATTCTCATAAGGTGTCACTTATAGAGGGAATGTAAAAACCGTTACACTTGAACTGAATTACAAAACAGAACAGAGTCACACATGCAGAAAACACACTATGGCTGCTTAACGGGAAAGGTGAGGTGGGGTGATATATAAAACAAGAGTTTCAAATTAGCTCAGATACCGTTCCATAAACCCAATATGGAATAGACAAGACCTACTCCTTGCTCAGAGAACTGGACTCAACACGCCCGATTCACCGCACAAGAATATATCTGACTAGTAATAATCTTAAAACCTATGTATTGATATCTCTCTGTTAGTGTGTCAAGTGGGTGTAAAGCGGCCTAAACACAGCCGTGAAAAGCAGCTAAACCCCATTATAAAAATAAATTACTTTTAAAAACCCATGAAACAAAGACAGGGAAAGAGAGAGAAATACTTACACAATTCGTTCAGGGGCTGTGATGCAACCTGGATTGACCATATCTAGACCCACAGCTGGATGAGACATAAGGGTGGACACTCTTGGGGCTGAGAGGTTCGGTGAGGTTGGGTGAGCAAACGCAGACCTTTTAAAGTAATACTGCGTGCTACCCATCGCATGGGTCCCAAATCTCCAGGTTCAAGGGCATCTTCCTACATCGAAAACATGCATGAGAAACCCAGAAGATGGTACACCGTGTGATGGGGAAAGGTTTCTAAAACGCACCTCATTTATCATCTCCTTGTGCTCGGGTTCGCCATTCCAGCCACTTTACTAGCAATCTCCCTACTTGGAGCATCAGCACCTTTAACCTCCTGTTCCGTACAGGTTGCAATTTGTCCTGAGGATGAACGGGAAGACGGGGAACCAATGAGAGACTAGCTCTTGGTGCTGGGACAGGCACAGGTCACTCTATTTTCCCATCAGGAAGAAGAATTAACCACAGGCTCAGCCTGCCCCCCGGAACCAGAACAGGGCCTGAAGCCATCCTGCGCTTTTGCGGCCGGCTCCCAAAAAACCGACTTGTAAAATGGAGCTTCAGGGCACTGCAATTCACAAACCTGCAGAGTTATAAATGATAACTCTCGTCCACAAATATATTGAGGGAAGGCAAAGAAGAGGATTTGAAATCAAGGCAGAATTGCAGGAAACAGATTTCAGGAGGTAGATTCGAATCGCCTTTAAAGCACATGAAAAGCGGCAAAACGTTGACAATGATGCCCTTGGCCAAAAAGGGCGTATGCGTTTTTTCCTGAATATATTCAGGAAAAAACGCATACGCCCTTTTTGGCCAACCAAGCAACCTGGAAAGGCAAATCAGCGCTACAAAGAAGTCTCGCTTCCCATCGGTCAAAAGGGACATGCTGAAAAAGTTGTCAAAACCAGAAATGCAGGACAGGCCATGGAGAAATGGGAGCCTTGCTACACTGATGGGCGGGATGTAAATTGTCAACAGCCACTCTGGAGAAGTGTACGGTGTGTCCTGAAACATCTAAAAAACACAGCTTAGAGAGCATAGGGCACTTCCACGCATGGGGGGATAAAGTGGGAAAATTGAAAATCAGCAAGACACAAGCACCCCAAAGTTTAGGGCTGCTCTGTTGACAAGGACCTCCACTTCCTTCCACCTTAAATATCCCAGGAAAGCGAAAAATGGATAAAAAAGTTGTGGTCCTTATGTACAATGGAATATCACTCAGCCATGAAATCAATGTCATAAGGCTAGTAGCAGCATGATGAGTGGATTTAGGTAAGACGATTCTAAGTGAAATAAGTCACACAGAAAAGGACACTTCTCCTAAGGTGTCACTTATAGAGGGAATGTAAAAACCGTTACACTTGAACTGAATTACAAAACAGAACAGAGTCACACATGCAGAAAACACACTATGGCTGCTTAACGGGAAAGGTGAGGTGGGGTGATACATAAAACAAGAGTTTCAAATTAGCTCAGATACCGTTCCATAAACCCAATATGGAATAGACAAGACCTACTCCTTGCTCAGAGAACTGGACTCAACACGCCCGATTCACCGCACAAGAATATATCTGACTAGTAATAATCTTAAAACCTATGTATTGATATCTCTCTGTTAGTGTGTCAAGTGGGTGTAAAGCGGCCTAAACACAGCCGTGAAAAGCAGCTAAACCCCATTATAAAAATAAATTACTTTTAAAAACCCATGAAACAAAGACAGGGAAAGAGAGAGAAATTCTTACACAATTCGTTCAGGGGCTGTGATGCAACCTGGATTGACCATATCTAGACCCACAGCTGGATGAGACATAAGGGTGGACACTCTTGGGGCTGAGAGGTTTGGTGAGGTTGGGTGAGCAAACGCAAACCCTTTAAAGTAATACTGCGTGCTACCCATCGCATGGGTCCCAAATCTCCAGGTTCAAGGGCATCTTCCTACATCGAAAACATGCATGAGAAACCCAGAAGATGGTACACCGTGTGATGGGGAAAGGTTTCTAAAACGCACCTCATTTCTCACCTCCTTGTGCTCGTGTTCGCCATTCCAGCCACTTTACTAGCAATCTCCCTACTTGGAGCATCAGCACCTTTAACCTCCTGTTCCGTACAGGTTGCAATTTGTCCTGAGGATGAACGGGAAGACGGGAAACCAATGAGAGACTAGCTCTTGGTGTTGGGACAGTCACAGGTCACTCTATTTTCCCATCAGGAAGAAGAATTAACCACAGGCTCAGCCTGCCCCCCGGAACCAGAACAGGGCCTGAAGCCATCCTGCGCTTTTACGGCCGGCTCCCAAAAAAGCGACTTGTAAAATGCAGCTTCAGGGCACTGCAATTCACAAACCTGCAGAGTTATAAATGATAACTCTCGTCCACAAATATATTGAGGGAAGGCAAAGAAGAGTATTTGAAATCAAGGCAGAATTGCAGGAAACAGATTTCAGGAGGTAGATTCGAATCGCCTTTAAAGCACATGAAAAGCGGCAAAACGTTGACAATGATGCCCTTGGCCAAAAAGGGCGTATAAGTTTTTTCCTGAATATATTCAGGAAAAAACGCATACGCCCTTTTTGGCCAACCAAGCAACCTGGAAAGGCAAATCAGCGCTACAAAGAAGTCTCGCTTCCCATCGGTCAAAAGGGACATGCTGAAAAAAGTGTCAAAACCAGAAATGCAGGACAGGCCATGGAGAAATGGGAGCCTTGCTACACTGATGGGCGGGATGTAAATTGCCAACAGCCACTCTGGAGAAGTGTACGGTGTGTCCTGAAACATCTAAAAAACACAGCTTAGAGAGCATAGGGCACTTCTACGCATGGGGGGATAAAGTGGGAAAATTGAAAATCAGCAAGACACAAGCACCCGAAAGTTTAGGGCTGCTCTGTTGACAAGGACCTCCACTTCCTTCCACCTTAAATATCCCAGGAAAGCGAAAAATGGATAAAAAAGTTGTGGTCCTTATGTACAATGGAATATCACTCAGCCATGAAATCAATGTCATAAGGCTAGTAGCAGCATGATGAGTGGATTTAGGTAAGACGATTCTAAGTGAAATAAGTCACACAGAAAAGGACACTTCTCATAAGGTGTCACTTATAGAGGGAATGTAAAAACCGTTACACTTGAACTGAATTACAAAACAGAACAGAGTCACACATGCAGAAAACACACTATGGCTGCTTAACGGGAAAGGTGAGGTGGGGTGATACATAAAACAAGAGTTTCAAATTAGCTCAGATACCGTTCCATAAACCCAATATGGAATAGACAAGACCTACTCCTTGCTCAGAGAACTGGACTCAACACGCCCGATTCACCGCACAAGAATATATCTGACTAGTAATAATCTTAAAACCTATGTATTGATATCTCTCTGTTAGTGTGTCAAGTGGATGTAAAGCGGCCTAAACACAGCCGTGAAAAGCAGCTAAACCCCATTATAAAAATAAATTACTTTTAAAAACCCATGAAACAAAGACAGGGAAAGAGAGAGAAATACTTACACAATTCGTTCAGGGGCTGTGATGCAACCTGGATTGACCATATCTAGACCCACAGCTGGATGAGACATAAGGGTGGACACTCTTGGGGCTGAGAGGTTCGGTGAGGTTGGGTGAGCAAACGCAGACCCTTTAAAGTAATACTGCGTGCTACCCATCGCATGGGTCCCAAATCTCCAGGTTCAAGGGCATCTTCCTACATCGAAAACATGCATGAGAAACCCAGAAGATGGTACACCGTGTGATGGGGAAAGGTTTCTAAAACGCACCTCATTTCTCATCTCCTTGTGCTCGGGTTCGCCATTCCAGCCACTTTACTAGCAATCTCCCTACTTGGAGCATCAGCACCTTTAACCTCCTGTTCCGTACAGGTTGCAATTTGTCCTGAGGATGAACGGGAAGACGGGGAACCAATGAGAGACTAGCTCTTGGTGTTGGGACAGGCACAGGTCACTCTATTTTCCCATCAGGAGGAAGAATTAACCACAGGCTCAGCCTGCCCCCCGGAACCAGAACAGGGCCTGAAGCCATCCTGCGCTTTTGCGGCCGGCTCCCAAAAAACCGACTTGTAAAATGGAGCTTCAGGGCACTGCAATTCACAAACCTGCAGAGTTATAAATGATAACTCTCGTCCACAAATATATTGAGGGAAGGCAAAGAAGAGGATTTGAAATCAAGGCAGAATTGCAGGAAACAGATTTCAGGAGGTAGATTCGAATCGCCTTTAAAGCACATGAAAAGCGGCAAAACGTTGACAATGATGCCCTTGGCCAAAAAGGGCGTATGCGTTTTTTCCTGAATATATTCAGGAAAAAACGCATACGCCCTTTTTGGCCAACCAAGCAACCTGGAAAGGCAAATCAGCGCTACAAAGAAGTCTCGCTTCCCATCGGTCAAAAGGGACATCCTGAAAAAGGTGTCAAAACCAGAAATGCAGGACAGGCCATGGAGAAATGGGAGCCTTGCTACACTGATGGGCGGGATGTAAATTGCCAACAGCCACTCTGGAGAAGTGTACGGTGTGTCCTGAAACATCTAAAAAACACAGCTTAGAGAGCATAGGGCACTTCCACGCATGGGGGGATAAAGTGGGAAAATTGAAAATCAGCAAGACACAAGCACCCCAAAGTTTAGGGCTGCTCTGTTGACAAGGACCTCCACTTCCTTCCACCTTAAATATCCCAGGAAAGCGAAAAATGGATAAAAAAGTTGTGGTCCTTATGTACAATGGAATATCACTCAGCCATGAAATCAATGTCATAAGGCTAGTAGCAGCATGATGAGTGGATTTAGGTAAGACGATTCTAAGTGAAATAAGTCACACAGAAAAGGACACTTCTCATAAGGTGTCACTTATAGAGGGAATGTAAAAACCGTTACACTTGAACTGAATTACAAAACAGAACAGAGTCACACATGCAGAAAACACACTGTGGCTGCTTAACGGGAAAGGTGAGGTGGGGTGATACATAAAACAAGAGTTTCAAATTAGCTCAGATACCGTTCCATAAACCCAATATGGAAAGGACAAGACCTACTCCTTGCTCAGAGAACTGGACTCAACACGCCCGATTCACCGCACAAGAATATATCTGACTAGTAATAATCTTAAAACCTATGTATTGATATCTCTCTGTTAGTGTGTCAAGTGGGTGTAAAGCGGCCTAAACACAGCCGTGAAAAGCAGCTAAACCATATTATAAAAATAAATTACTTTTAAAAACCCATGAAACAAAGACAGGGAAAGAGAGAGAAATTCTTACACAATTCGTTCAGGGGCTGTGATGCAACCTGGATTGACCATATCTAGACCCACAGCTGGATGAGACATAAGGGTGGACACTCTTGGGGCTGAGAGGTTTGGTGAGGTTGGGTGAGCAAACGCAGACCCTTTAAAGTAATACTGCGTGCTACCCATCGCATGGGTCCCAAATCTCCAGGTTCAAGGGCATCTTCCTACATCGAAAACATGCATGAGAAACCCAGAAGATGGTACACCTTGTGATGGGGAAAGGTTTCTAAAACGCACCTCATTTCTCACCTCCTTGTGCTCGGGTTCGCCATTCCAGCCACTTTACTAGCAATCTCCCTACTTGGAGCATCAGCACCTTTAACCTCCTGTTCCGTACAGGTTGCAATTTGTCCTGAGGATGAACGGGAAGACGGGAAACCAATGAGAGACTAGCTCTTGGTGTTGGGACAGTCACAGGTCACTCTATTTTCCCATCAGGAAGAAGAATTAACCACAGGCTCAGCCTGCCCCCCGGAACCAGAACAGGGCCTGAAGCCATCCTGCGCTTTTGCGGCCGGCTCCCAAAAAAGCGACTTGTAAAATGCAGCTTCAGGGCACTGCAATTCACAAACCTGCAGAGTTATAAATGATAACTCTCGTCCACAAATATATTGAGGGAAGGCAAAGAAGAGGATTTGAAATCAAGGCAGAATTGCAGGAAACAGATTTCAGGAGGTAGATTCGAATCGTCTTTAAAGCACATGAAAAGCGGCAAAACGTTGACAATGATGCCCTTGGCCAAAACGGCGTATGCGTTTTTTCCTGAATATATTCAGGAAAAAACGCATACGCCCTTTTTGGCCAACCAAGCAACCTGGAAAGGCAAATCAGCGCTACAAAGAAGTCTCGCTTCCCATCGGTCAAAAGGGACATGCTGAAAAAGGTGTCAAAACCAGAAATGCAGGACAGGCCATGGAGAAATGGGAGCCTTGCTACACTGATGGGCGGGATGTAAATTGCCAACAGCCACTCTGGAGAAGTGTACGGTGTGTCCTGAAACATCTAAAAAACACAGCTTAGAGACCATAGGGCACTTCCACGCATGGGGGGATAAAGTGGGAAAATTGAAAATCAGCAAGACACAAGCACCCCAAAGTTTAGGGCTGCTCTGTTGAAAAGGACCTCCACTTCCTTCCACCTTAAATATCCCAGGAAAGCGAAAAATGGATAAAAAAGTTGTGGTCCTTATGTACAATGGAATATCACTCAGCCATGAAATCAATGTCATAAGGCTAGTAGCAGCATGATGAGTGGATTTAGGTAAGACGATTCTAAGTGAAATAAGTCACACAGAAAAGGACACTTCTCATAAGGTGTAACTTATAGAGGGAATGTAAAAACCGTTACACTTGAACTGAATTACAAAACAGAACAGAGTCACACATGCAGAAAACACACTATGGCTGCTTAACGGGAAAGGTGAGGTGGGGTGATACATAAAACAAGAGTTTCAAATTAGCTCAGATACCGTTCCATAAACCCAATATGGAATAGACAAGACCTACCCCTTGCTCAGAGAACTGGACTCAACACGCCCGATTCACCGCACAAGAATATATCTGACTAGTAATAATCTTAAAACCTATGTATTGATATCTCTCTGTTAGTGTGTCAAGTGTGTGTAAGGCGGCATAAACACAGCCGTGAAAAGCAGCTAAACTCCATTATAAAAATAAATTACTTTTAAAAACCCATGAAACAAAGACAGGGAAAGAGAGAGAAATTCTTACACAATTCGTTCAGGGGCTGTGATGCAACCTGCATTGACCATATCTAGACCCACAGCTGGATGAGACATAAGGGTGGACACTCTTGGGGCTGAGAGGTTTGGTGAGGTTGGGTGAGCTAATGCAGACCCTTTAAAGTAATACTGCGTGCTACCCATCGCATGGGTCCCAAATCTCCAGGTTCAAGGGCATCTTCCTACATCGAAAACATGCATGAGAAACCCAGAAGATGGTACACCGTGTGATGGGGAAAGGTTTCTAAAATGCACCTCATTTCTCATCTCCTTGTGCTCGTGTTCGCCATTCCAGCCACTTTACTAGCAATCTCCCTACTTGGAGCATCAGCACCTTTAACCTCCTGTTCCGTACAGGTTGCAATTTGTCCTGAGGATGAACGGGAAGACGGGGAACCAATGAGAGACTAGCTCTTGGTGTTGGGACAGGCACAGGTCACTCTATTTTCCCATCAGGAAGAAGAATTAACCACAGGCTTAGCCTGCCCCCCGGAACCAGAACAGGGCCTGAAGCCATCCTGCGCTTTTGCGGCCGGCTCCCAAAAAAGCGACTTGTAAAATGGAGCTTCAGGGCACTGCAATTCACAAACCTGCAGAGTTATAAATGATAACTCTCGTCCACAAATATATTGAGGGAAGGCAAAGAAGAGGATTTGAAATCAAGGCAGAATTGCAGGAAACAGATTTCAGGAGGTAGATTCGAATCGCCTTTAAAGCACATGAAAAGCGGCAAAACGTTGACAATGATGCCCTTGGCCAAAAAGGGCGTATGCGTTTTTTCCTGAATATATTCAGGAAAAAACGCATACGCCCTTTTTGGCCAACCAAGCAACCTGGAAAGGCAAATCAGCGCTACAAAGAAGTCTCGCTTCCCATCGGTCAAAAGGGACATGCTGAAAAAGGTGTCAAAACCAGAAATGCAGGACAGGCCATGGAGAAATGGGAGCCTTGCTACACTGATGGGCGGGATGTAAATTGCCAACAGCCACTCTGGAGAAGTGTACGGTGTGTCCTGAAACATCTAAAAAACACAGCTTAGAGAGCATAGGGCACTTCCACGCATGGGGGGATAAAGTGGGAAAATTGAAAATCAGCAAGACACAAGCACCCCAAAGTTTAGGGCTGCTCTGTTGACAAGGACCTCCACTTCCTTCCACCTTAAATATCCCAGGAAAGCGAAAAATGGATAAAAATGTTGTGGTCCTTATGTACAATGGAATATCACTCAGCCATGAAATCAATGTCATAAGGCTAGTAGCAGCATGATGAGTGGATTTAGGTAAGATGATTCTAAGTGAAATAAGTCACACAGAAAAGGACACTTCTCATAAGGTGTCACTTATAGAGGGAATGTAAAAACCGTTACACTTGAACTGAATTACAAAACAGAACAGAGTCACACATGCAGAAAACACACTATGGCTGCTTAACGGGAAAGGTGAGGTGGGGTGATACATAAAACAAGAGTTTCAAATTAGCTCAGATACCGTTCCATAAACCCAATATGGAATAGACAAGACCTACTCCTTGCTCAGAGAACTGGACTCAACACGCCCGATTCACCGCACAAGAATATATCTGACTAGTAATAATCTTAAAACCTATGTATTGATATCTCTCTGTTAGTGTGTCAAGTGGGTGTAAAGCGGCCTAAACACAGCCGTGAAAAGCAGCTAAACCCCATTATAAAAATAAATTACTTTTAAAAACCCATGAAACAAAGACAGGGAAAGAGAGAGAAATTCTTACACAATTCGTTCAGGGGCTGTGATGCAACCTGGATTGACCATATCTAGACCCACAGCTGGATGAGACATAAGGGTGGACACTCTTGGGGCTGAGAGGTTCGGTGAGGTTGGGTGAGCAAACGCAGACCCTTTAAAGTAATACTGCGTGCTACCCATCGCATGGGTCCCAAATCTCCAGGTTCAAGGGCATCTTCCTACATCGAAAACATGCATGAGAAACCCAGAAGATGGTACACCGTGTGATGGGGAAAGGTTTCTAAAACGCACCTCATTTCTCATCTCCTTGTGCTCGGGTTCGCCATTCCAGCCACTTTACTAGCAATCTCCCTACTTGGAGCATCAGCACCTTTAACCTCCTGTTCCGTACAGGTTGCAATTTGTCCTGAGGATGAACGGGAAGACGGGAAACCAATGAGAGACTAGCTCTTGGTGTTGGGACAGTCACAGGTCACTCTATTTTCCCATCAGGAAGAAGAATTAACCACAGGCTCAGCCTGCCCCCCGGAACCAGAACAGGGCCTGAAGCCATCCTGCGCTTTTGCGGCCGGCTCCCAAAAAAGCGACTTGTAAAATGCAGCTTCAGGGCACTGCAATTCACAAACCTGCAGAGTTATAAATGATAACTCTCGTCCACAAATATATTGAGGGAAGGCAAAGAAGAGGATTTGAAATCAAGGCAGAATTGCAGGAAACAGATTTCAGGAGGTAGATTCGAATCGTCTTTAAAGCACATGAAAAGCGGCAAAACGTTGACAATGATGCCCTTGGCCAAAAAGGGCGTATGCGTTTTTTCCTGAATATATTCAGGAAAAAACGCATACGCCCTTTTTGGCCAACCAAGCAACCTGGAAAGGCAAATCAGCGCTACAAAGAAGTCTCGCTTCCCATCGGTCAAAAGGGACATGCTGAAAAAGGTGTCAAAACCAGAAATGCAGGACAGGCCATGGAGAAATGGGAGCCTTGCTACACTGATGGGCGGGATGTAAATTGCCAACAGCCACTCTGGAGAAGTGTACGGTGTGTCCTGAAACATCTAAAAAACACAGCTTAGAGACCATAGGGCACTTCCACGCATGGGGGGATAAAGTGGGAAAATTGAAAATCAGCAAGACACAAGCACCCCAAAGTTTAGGGCTGCTCTGTTGACAAGGACCTCCACTTCCTTCCACCTTAAATATCCCAGGAAAGCGAAAAATGGATAAAAAAGTTGTGGTCCTTATGTACAATGGAATATCACTCAGCCATGAAATCAATGTCATAAGGCTAGTAGCAGCATGATGAGTGGATTTAGGTAAGACGATTCTAAGTGAAATAAGTCACACAGAAAAGGACACTTCTCATAAGGTGTCACTTATAGAGGGAATGTAAAAACCGTTACACTTGAACTGAATTACAAAACAGAACAGAGTCACACATGCAGAAAACACACTATGGCTGCTTAACGGGAAAGGTGAGGTGGGGTGATACATAAAACAAGAGTTTCAAATTAGCTCAGATACCGTTCCATAAACCCAATATGGAATAGACAAGACCTACCCCTTGCTCAGAGAACTGGACTCAACACGCCCGATTCACCGCACAAGAATATATCTGACTAGTAATAATCTTAAAACCTATGTATTGATATCTCTCTGTTAGTGTGTCAAGTGTGTGTAAGGCGGCATAAACACAGCCGTGAAAAGCAGCTAAACTCCATTATAAAAATAAATTACTTTTAAAAACCCATGAAACAAAGACAGGGAAAGAGAGAGAAATTCTTACACAATTCGTTCAGGGGCTGTGATGCAACCTGCATTGACCATATCTAGACCCACAGCTGGATGAGACATAAGGGTGGACACTCTTGGGGCTGAGAGGTTTGGTGAGGTTGGGTGAGCAAACGCAGACCCTTTAAAGTAATACTGCGTGCTACCCATCGCATGGGTCCCAAATCTCCAGGTTCAAGGGCATCTTCCTACATCGAAAACATGCATGAGAAACCCAGAAGATGGTACACCGTGTGATGGGGAAAGGTTTCTAAAATGCACCTCATTTCTCATCTCCTTGTGCTCGTGTTCGCCATTCCAGCCACTTTACTAGCAATCTCCCTACTTGGAGCATCAGCACCTTTAACCTCCTGTTCCGTACAGGTTGCAATTTGTCCTGAGGATGAACGGGAAGACGGGGAACCAATGAGAGACTAGCTCTTGGTGTTGGGACAGGCACAGGTCACTCTATTTTCCCATCAGGAAGAAGAATTAACCACAGGCTTAGCCTGCCCCCCGGAACCAGAACAGGGCCTGAAGCCATCCTGCGCTTTTGCGGCCGGCTCCCAAAAAAGCGACTTGTAAAATGGAGCTTCAGGGCACTGCAATTCACAAACCTGCAGAGTTATAAATGATAACTCTCGTCCACAAATATATTGAGGGAAGGCAAAGAAGAGGATTTGAAATCAAGGCAGAATTGCAGGAAACAGATTTCAGGAGGTAGATTCGAATCGCCTTTAAAGCACATGAAAAGCGGCAAAACGTTGACAATGATGCCCTTGGCCAAAAAGGGCGTATGCGTTTTTTCCTGAATATATTCAGGAAAAAACGCATACGCCCTTTTTGGCCAACCAAGCAACCTGGAAAGGCAAATCAGCGCTACAAAGAAGTCTCGCTTCCCATCGGTCAAAAGGGACATGCTGAAAAAGGTGTCAAAACCAGAAATGCAGGACAGGCCATGGAGAAATGGGAGCCTTGCTACACTGATGGGCGGGATGTAAATTGCCAACAGCCACTCTGGAGAAGTGTACGGTGTGTCCTGAAACATCTAAAAAACACAGCTTAGAGAGCATAGGGCACTTCCACGCATGGGGGGATAAAGTGGGAAAATTGAAAATCAGCAAGACACAAGCACCCCAAAGTTTAGGGCTGCTCTGTTGACAAGGACCTCCACTTCCTTCCACCTTAAATATCCCAGGAAAGCGAAAAATGGATAAAAATGTTGTGGTCCTTATGTACAATGGAATATCACTCAGCCATGAAATCAATGTCATAAGGCTAGTAGCAGCATGAAGAGTGGATTTAGGTAAGAAGATTCTAAGTGAAATAAGTCACACAGAAAAGGACACTTCTCATAAGGTGTCACTTATAGAGGGAATGTAAAAACCGTTACACTTGAACTGAATTACAAAACAGAACAGAGTCACACATGCAGAAAACACACTATGGCTGCTTAACGGGAAAGGTGAGGTGGGGTGATACATAAAACAAGAGTTTCAAATTAGCTCAGATACCGTTCCATAAACCCAATATGGAATAGACAAGACCTACTCCTTGCTCAGAGAACTGGACTCAACACGCCCGATTCACCGCACAAGAATATATCTGACTAGTAATAATCTTAAAACCTATGTATTGATATCTCTCTGTTAGTGTGTCAAGTGGGTGTAAAGCGGCCTAAACACAGCCGTGAAAAGCAGCTAAACCCCATTATAAAAATAAATTACTTTTAAAAACCCATGAAACAAAGACAGGGAAAGAGAGAGAAATTCTTACACAATTCGTTCAGGGGCTGTGATGCAACCTGGATTGACCATATCTAGACCCACAGCTGCATGAGACATAAGGGTGGACACTCTTGGGGCTGAGAGTTTTGGTGAGGTTGGGTGAGCAAACGCAGACCCTTTAAAGTAATACTGCGTGCTACCCATCGCATGGGTCCCAAATCTCCAGGTTCAAGGGCATCTTCCTACATCGAAAACATGCATGAGAAACCCAGAAGATGGTACACCGTGTGATGGGGAAAGGTTTCTAAAACGCACCTCATTTCTCACCTCCTTGTGCTCGGGTTCGCCATTCCAGCCACTTTACTAGCAATCTCCCTACTTGGAGCATCAGCACCTTTAACCTCCTGTTCCGTACAGGTTGCAATTTGTCCTGAGGATGAACGGGAAGACGGGAAACCAATGAGAGACTAGCTCTTGGTGTTGGGACAGTCACAGGTCACTCTATTTTCCCATCAGGAAGAAGAATTAACCACAGGCTCAGCCTGCCCCCCGGAACCAGAACAGGGCCTGAAGCCATCCTGCGCTTTTGCGGCCGGCTCCCAAAAAAGCGACTTGTAAAATGCAGCTTCAGGGCACTGCAATTCACAAACCTGCAGAGTTATAAATGATAACTCTCGTCCACAAATATATTGAGGGAAGGCAAAGAAGAGGATTTGAAATCAAGGCAGAATTGCAGGAAACAGATTTCAGGAGGTAGATTCGAATCGTCTTTAAAGCACATGAAAAGCGGCAAAACGTTGACAATGATGCCCTTGGCCAAAAAGGGCGTATGCGTTTTTTCCTGAATATATTCAGGAAAAAACGCATACGCCCTTTTTGGCCAACCAAGCAACCTGGAAAGGCAAATCAGCGCTACAAAGAAGTCTCGCTTCCCATCGGTCAAAAGGGACATGCTGAAAAAGGTGTCAAAACCAGAAATGCAGGACAGGCCATGGAGAAATGGGAGCCTTGCTACACTGATGGGCGGGATGTAAATTGCCAACAGCCACTCTGGAGAAGTGTACGGTGTGTCCTGAAACATCTAAAAAACACAGCTTAGAGAGCATAGGGCACTTCCACGCATGGGGGGATAAAGTGGGAAAATTGAAAATCAGCAAGACACAAGCACCCCAAAGTTTAGGGCTGCTCTGTTGACAAGGACCTCCACTTCCTTCCACCTTAAATATCCCAGGAAAGCGAAAAATGGATAAAAAAGTTGTGGTCCTTATGTACAATGGAATATCACTCAGCCATGAAATCAATGTCATAAGGCTAGTAGCAGCATGATGAGTGGATTTAGGTAAGACGATTCTAAGTGAAATAAGTCACACAGAAAAGGACACTTCTCATAAGGTGTCACTTATAGAGGGAATGTAAAAACCGTTACACTTGAACTGAATTACAAAACAGAACAGAGTCACACATGCAGAAAACACACTATGGCTGCTTAACGGGAAAGGTGAGGTGGGGTGATACATAAAACAAGAGTTTCAAATTAGCTCAGATACCGTTCCATAAACCCAATATGGAATAGACAAGACCTACCCCTTGCTCAGAGAACTGGACTCAACACGCCCGATTCACCGCACAAGAATATATCTGACTAGTAATAATCTTAAAACCTATGTATTGATATCTCTCTGTTAGTGTGTCAAGTGTGTGTAAGTCGGCATAAACACAGCCGTGAAAAGCAGCTAAACTCCATTATAAAAATAAATTACTTTTAAAAACCCATGAAACAAAGACAGGGAAAGAGAGAGAAATTCTTACACAATTCGTTCAGGGGCTGTGATGCAACCTGCATTGACCATATCTAGACCCACAGCTGGATGAGACATAAGGGTGGACACTCTTGGGGCTGAGAGGTTTGGTGAGGTTGGGTGAGCAAACGCAGACCCTTTAAAGTAATACTGCGTGCTACCCATCGCATGGGTCCCAAATCTCCAGGTTCAAGGGCATCTTCCTACATCGAAAACATGCATGAGAAACCCAGAAGATGGTACACCGTGTGATGGGGAAAGGTTTCTAAAATGCACCTCATTTCTCATCTCCTTGTGCTCGTGTTCGCCATTCCAGCCACTTTACTAGCAATCTCCCTACTTGGAGCATCAGCACCTTTAACCTCCTGTTCCGTACAGGTTGCAATTTGTCCTGAGGATGAACGGGAAGACGGGGAACCAATGAGAGACTAGCTCTTGGTGTTGGGACAGGCACAGGTCACTCTATTTTCCCATCAGGAAGAAGAATTAACCACAGGCTTAGCCTGCCCCCCGGAACCAGAACAGGGCCTGAAGCCATCCTGCGCTTTTGCGGCCGGCTCCCAAAAAAGCGACTTGTAAAATGGAGCTTCAGGGCACTGCAATTCACAAACCTGCAGAGTTATAAATGATAACTCTCGTCCACAAATATATTGAGGGAAGGCAAAGAAGAGGATTTGAAATCAAGGCAGAATTGCAGGAAACAGATTTCAGGAGGTAGATTCGAATCGCCTTTAAAGCACATGAAAAGCGGCAAAACGTTGACAATGATGCCCTTGGCCAAAAAGGGCGTATGCGTTTTTTCCTGAATATATTCAGGAAAAAACGCATACGCCCTTTTTGGCCAACCAAGCAACCTGGAAAGGCAAATCAGCGCTACAAAGAAGTCTCGCTTCCCATCGGTCAAAAGGGACATGCTGAAAAAGGTGTCAAAACCAGAAATGCAGGACAGGCCATGGAGAAATGGGAGCCTTGCTACACTGATGGGCGGGATGTAAATTGCCAACAGCCACTCTGGAGAAGTGTACGGTGTGTCCTGAAACATCTAAAAAACACAGCTTAGAGAGCATAGGGCACTTCCACGCATGGGGGGATAAAGTGGGAAAATTGAAAATCAGCAAGACACAAGCACCCCAAAGTTTAGGGCTGCTCTGTTGACAAGGACCTCCACTTCCTTCCACCTTAAATATCCCAGGAAAGCGAAAAATGGATAAAAATGTTGTGGTCCTTATGTACAATGGAATATCACTCAGCCATGAAATCAATGTCATAAGGCTAGTAGCAGCATGAAGAGTGGATTTAGGTAAGACGATTCTAAGTGAAATAAGTCACACAGAAAAGGACACTTCTCATAAGGTGTCACTTATAGAGGGAATGTAAAAACCGTTACACTTGAACTGAATTACAAAACAGAACAGAGTCACACATGCAGAAAACACACTATGGCTGCTTAACGGGAAAGGTGAGGTGGGGTGATACATAAAACAAGAGTTTCAAATTAGCTCAGATACCGTTCCATAAACCCAATATGGAATAGACAAGACCTACTCCTTGCTCAGAGAACTGGACTCAACACGCCCGATTCACCGCACAAGAATATATCTGACTAGTAATAATCTTAAAACCTATGTATTGATATCTCTCTGTTAGTGTGTCAAGTGGGTGTAAAGCGGCCTAAACACAGCCGTGAAAAGCAGCTAAACCCCATTATAAAAATAAATTACTTTTAAAAACCCATGAAACAAAGACAGGGAAAGAGAGAGAAATTCTTACACAATTCGTTCAGGGGCTGTGATGCAACCTGGATTGACCATATCTAGACCCACAGCTGGATGAGACATAAGGGTGGACACTCTTGGGGCTGAGAGTTTTGGTGAGGTTGGGTGAGCAAACGCAGACCCTTTAAAGTAATACTGCGTGCTACCCATCGCATGGGTCCCAAATCTCCAGGTTCAAGGGCATCTTCCTACATCGAAAACATGCATGAGAAACCCAGAAGATGGTACACCGTGTGATGGGGAAAGGTTTCTAAAACGCACCTCATTTCTCACCTCCTTGTGCTCGGGTTCGCCATTCCAGCCACTTTACTAGCAATCTCCCTACTTGGAGCATCAGCACCTTTAACCTCCTGTTCCGTACAGGTTGCAATTTGTCCTGAGGATGAACGGGAAGACGGGGAACCAATGAGAGACTAGCTCTTGGTGTTGGGACAGGCACAGGTCACTCTATTTTCCCATCAGGAAGAAGAATTAACCACAGGCTCAGCCTGCCCCCCGGAACCAGAACAGGGCCTGAAGCCATCCTGCGCTTTTGCGGCCGGCTCCCAAAAAAGCGACTTGTAAAATGCAGCTTCAGGGCACTGCAATTCACAAACCTGCAGAGTTATAAATGATAACTCTCGTCCACAAATATATTGAGGGAAGGCAAAGAAGAGGATTTGAAATCAAGGCAGAATTGCAGGAAACAGATTTCAGGAGGTAGATTCGAATCGCCTTTAAAGCACATGAAAAGCGGCAAAACGTTGACAATGATGACCTTGGCCAAAAAGGGCGTATGCGTTTTTTCCTGAATATATTCAGGAAAAAACGCATACGCCCTTTTTGGCCAACCAAGCAACCTGGAAAGGCAAATCAGCGCTACAAAGAAGTCTCGCTTCCCATCGGTCAAAAGGGACATGCTGAAAAAGGTGTCAAAACCAGAAATGCAGGACAGGCCATGGAGAAATGGGAGCCTTGCTACACTGATGGGCGGGATGTAAATTGCCAACAGCCACTCTGAAGAAGTGTACGGTGTGTCCTGAAACATCTAAAAAACACAGCTTAGAGAGCATAGGGCACTTCCACGCATGGGGGGATAAAGTGGGAAAATTGAAAATCAGCAAGACACAAGCACCCCAAAGTTTAGGGCTGCTCTGTTGACAAGGACCTCCACTTCCTTCCACCTTAAATATCCCAGGAAAGCGAAAAATGGATAAAAATGTTGTGGTCCTTATGTACAATGGAATATCACTCAGCCATGAAATCAATGTCATAAGGCTAGTAGCAGCATGATGAGTGGATTTAGGTAAGACGATTCTAAGTGAAATAAGTCACACAGAAAAGGACACTTCTCATAAGGTGTCACTTATAGAGGGAATGTAAAAACCGTTACACTTGAACTGAATTACAAAACAGAACAGAGTCACACATGCAGAAAACACACTATGGCTGCTTAAAGGGAAAGGTGAGGTGGGGTGATACATAAAACAAGAGTTTCAAATTAGCTCAGATACCGTTCCATAAACCCAATATGGAATAGACAAGACCTACTCCTTGCTCAGAGAACTGGACTCAACACGCCCGATTCACCGCACAAGAATATATCTGACTAGTAATAATCTTAAAACCTATGTATTGATATCTCTCTGTTAGTGTGTCAAGTGGGTGTAAAGCGGCCTAAACACAGCCGTGAAAAGCAGCTAAACCCCATTATAAAAATAAATTACTTTTAAAAACCCATGAAACAAAGACAGGGAAAGAGAGAGAAATTCTTACACAATTCGTTCAGGGGCTGTGATGCAACCTGGATTGACCATATCTAGACCCACAGCTGGATGAGACATAAGGGTGGACACTCTTGGGGCTGAGAGTTTTGGTGAGGTTGGGTGAGCAAACGCAGACCCTTTAAAGTAATACTGCGTGCTACCCATCGCATGGGTCCCAAATCTCCAGGTTCAAGGGCATCTTCCTACATCGAAAACATGCATGAGAAACCCAGAAGATGGTACACCGTGTGATGGGGAAAGGTTTCTAAAACGCACCGCATTTCTCATCTCCTTGTGCTCGGGTTCGCCATTCCAGCCACTTTACTAGCAATCTCCCTACTTGGAGCATCAGCACCTTTAACCTCCTGTTCCGTACAGGTTGCAATTTGTCCTGAGGATGAACGGGAAGACGGGGAACCAATGAGAGACTAGCTCTTGGTGTTGGGACAGGCACAGGTCACTCAATTTTCCCATCAGGAAGAAGAATTAACCACAGGCTCAGCCTGCCCCCCGGAACCAGAACAGGGCCTGAAGCCATCCTGCGCTTTTGCGGCCGACTCCCAAAAAAGCGACTTGTAAAATGGAGCTTCAGGGCACTGCAATTCACAAACCTGCAGAGTTATAAATGATAACTCTCGTCCACAAATATATTGAGGGAAGGCAAAGAAGAGGATTTGAAATCAAGGCAGAATTGCAGGAAACAGATTTCAGGAGGTAGATTCGAATCGCCTTTAAAGCACATGAAAAGCGGCAAAACGTTGACAATGATGCCCTTGGCCAAAAAGGGCGTATGCGTTTTTTCCTCAATACATTCAGGAAAAAACGCATACGCCCTTTTTGGCCAACCAAGCAACCTGGAAAGGCAAATCAGCGCTACAAAGAAGTCTCGCTTCCCATCGGTCAAAAGGGACATGCTGAAAAAGTTGTCAAAACCAGAAATGCAGGACAGGCCATGGAGAAATGGGAGCCTTGCTACACTGATGGGCGGGATGTAAATTGCCAACAGCCACTCTGGAGAAGTGTACGGTGTGTCCTGAAACATCTAAAAAACACAGCTTAGAGAGCATAGGGCACTTCCACGCATGGGGGGATAAAGTGGGAAAATTGAAAATCAGCAAGACACAAGCACCCCAAAGTTTAGGGCTGCTCTGTTGACAAGGACCTCCACTTCATTCCACCTTAAATATCCCAGGAAAGCGAAAAATGGATAAAAAAGTTGTGGTCCTTATGTACAATGGAATATCACTCAGCCATGAAATCAATGTCATAAGGCTAGTAGCAGCATGATGAGTGGATTTAGGTAAGACGATTCTAAGTGAAATAAGTCACACAGAAAAGGACACTTCTCATAAGGTGTCACTTATAGAGGGAATGTAAAAACCGTTACACTTGAACTGAATTACAAAACAGAACAGAGTCACACATGCAGAAAACACACTATGGCTGCTTAACGGGAAAGGTGAGGTGGGGTGATACATAAAACAAGAGTTTCAAATTAGCTCAGATACCGTTCCATAAACCCAATATGGAATAGACAAGACCTACTCCTTGCTCAGAGAACTGGACTCAACACGCCCGATTCACCGCACAAGAATATATCTGACTAGTAATAATCTTAAAACCTATGTATTGATATCTCTCTGTTAGTGTGTCAAGTGGGTGTAAAGCGGCCTAAACACAGCCGTGAAAAGCAGCTAAACCCCATTATAAAAATAAATTACTTTTAAAAACCCATGAAACGAAGACAGGGAAAGAGAGAGAAATTCTTACACAATTCGTTCAGGGGCTGTGATGCAACCTGGATTGACCATATCTAGACCCACAGCTGGATGAGACATAAGGGTGGACACTCTTGGGGCTGAGAGTTTTGGTGAGGTTGGGTGAGCAAACGCAGACCCTTTAAAGTAATACTGCGTGCTACCCATCGCATGGGTCCCAAATCTCCAGGTTCAAGGGCATCTTCCTACATCGAAAACATGCATGAGAAACCCAGAAGATGGTACACCGTGTGATGGGGAAAGGTTTCTAAAACGCACCTCATTTCTCACCTCCTTGTGCTCGGGTTCGCCATTCCAGCCACTTTACTAGCAATCTCCCTACTTGGAGCATCAGCACCTTTAACCTCCTGTTCCGTACAGGTTGCAATTTGTCCTGAGGATGAACGGGAAGACGGGAAACCAATGAGAGACTAGCTCTTGGTGTTGGGATAGTCACAGGTCACTCTATTTTCCCATCAGGAAGAAGAATTAACCACAGGCTCAGCCTGCCCCCCGGAACCAGAACAGGGCCTGAAGCCATCCTGCGCTTTTGCGGCCGGCTCCCAAAAAAGCGACTTGTAAAATGCAGCTTCAGGGCACTGCAATTCACAAACCTGCAGAGTTATAAACGATAACTCTCGTCCACAAATATATTGAGGGAAGGCAAAGAAGAGGATTTGAAATCAAGGCAGAATTGCAGGAAACAGATTTCAGGAGGTAGATTCGAATCGCCTTTAAAGCACATGAAAAGCGGCAAAACGTTGACAATGATGACCTTGGCCAAAAAGGGCGTATGCGTTTTTTCCTGAATATATTCAGGAAAAAACGCATACGCCCTTTTTGGCCAACCAAGCAACCTGGAAAGGCAAATCAGCGCTACAAAGAAGTCTCGCTTCCCATCGGTCAAAAGGGACATGCTGAAAAAGGTGTCAAAACCAGAAATGCAGGACAGGCCATGGAGAAATGGGAGCCTTGCTACACTGATGGGCGGGATGTAAATTGCCAACAGCCACTCTGAAGAAGTGTACGGTGTGTCCTGAAACATCTAAAAAACACAGCTTAGAGAGCATAGGGCACTTCCACGCATGGGGGGATAAAGTGGGAAAATTGAAAATCAGCAAGACACAAGCACCCCAAAGTTTAGGGCTGCTCTGTTGACAAGGACCTCCACTTCCTTCCACCTTAAATATCCCAGGAAAGCGAAAAATGGATAAAAATGTTGTGGTCCTTATGTACAATGGAATATCACTCAGCCATGAAATCAATGTCATAAGGCTAGTAGCAGCATGATGAGTGGATTTAGGTAAGACGATTCTAAGTGAAATAAGTCACACAGAAAAGGACACTTCTCATAAGGTGTCACTTATAGAGGGAATGTAAAAACCGTTACACTTGAACTGAATTACAAAACAGAACAGAGTCACACATGCAGAAAACACACTATGGCTGCTTAAAGGGAAAGGTGAGGTGGGGTGATACATAAAACAAGAGTTTCAAATTAGCTCAGATACCGTTCCATAAACCCAATATGGAATAGACAAGACCTACTCCTTGCTCAGAGAACTGGACTCAACACGCCCGATTCACCGCACAAGAATATATCTGACTAGTAATAATCTTAAAACCTATGTATTGATATCTCTCTGTTAGTGTGTCAAGTGGGTGTAAAGCGGCCTAAACACAGCCGTGAAAAGCAGCTAAACCCCATTATAAAAATAAATTACTTTTAAAAACCCATGAAACAAAGACAGGGAAAGAGAGAGAAATTCTTACACAATTCGTTCAGGGGCTGTGATGCAACCTGGATTGACCATATCTAGACCCACAGCTGGATGAGACATAAGGGTGGACACTCTTGGGGCTGAGAGTTTTGGTGAGGTTGGGTGAGCAAACGCAGACCCTTTAAAGTAATACTGCGTGCTACCCATCGCATGGGTCCCAAATCTCCAGGTTCAAGGGCATCTTCCTACATCGAAAACATGCATGAGAAACCCAGAAGATGGTACACCGTGTGATGGGGAAAGGTTTCTAAAACGCACCGCATTTCTCATCTCCTTGTGCTCGGGTTCGCCATTCCAGCCACTTTACTAGCAATCTCCCTACTTGGAGCATCAGCACCTTTAACCTCCTGTTCCGTACAGGTTGCAATTTGTCCTGAGGATGAACGGGAAGACGGGGAACCAATGAGAGACTAGCTCTTGGTGTTGGGACAGGCACAGGTCACTCAATTTTCCCATCATGAAGAAGAATTAACCACAGGCTCAGCCTGCCCCCCGGAACCAGAACAGGGCCTGAAGCCATCCTGCGCTTTTGCGGCCGACTCCCAAAAAAGCGACTTGTAAAATGGAGCTTCAGGGCACTGCAATTCACAAACCTGCAGAGTTATAAATGATAACTCTCGTCCACAAATATATTGAGGGAAGGCAAAGAAGAGGATTTGAAATCAAGGCAGAATTGCAGGAAACAGATTTCAGGAGGTAGATTCGAATCGCCTTTAAAGCACATGAAAAGCGGCAAAACGTTGACAATGATGCCCTTGGCCAAAAAGGGCGTATGCGTTTTTTCCTCAATACATTCAGGAAAAAACGCATACGCCCTTTTTGGCCAACCAAGCAACCTGGAAAGGCAAATCAGCGCTACAAAGAAGTCTCGCTTCCCATCGGTCAAAAGGGACATGCTGAAAAAGTTGTCAAAACCAGAAATGCAGGACAGGCCATGGAGAAATGGGAGCCTTGCTACACTGATGGGCGGGATGTAAATTGCCAACAGCCACTCTGGAGAAGTGTACGGTGTGTCCTGAAACATCTAAAAAACACAGCTTAGAGAGCATAGGGCACTTCCACGCATGGGGGGATAAAGTGGGAAAATTGAAAATCAGCAAGACACAAGCACCCCAAAGTTTAGGGCTGCTCTGTTGACAAGGACCTCCACTTCATTCCACCTTAAATATCCCAGGAAAGCGAAAAATGGATAAAAAAGTTGTGGTCCTTATGTACAATGGAATATCACTCAGCCATGAAATCAATGTCATAAGGCTAGTAGCAGCATGATGAGTGGATTTAGGTAAGACGATTCTAAGTGAAATAAGTCACACAGAAAAGGACACTTCTCATAAGGTGTCACTTATAGAGGGAATGTAAAAACCGTTACACTTGAACTGAATTACAAAACAGAACAGAGTCACACATGCAGAAAACACACTATGGCTGCTTAACGGGAAAGGTGAGGTGGGGTGATACATAAAACAAGAGTTTCAAATTAGCTCAGATACCGTTCCATAAACCCAATATGGAATAGACAAGACCTACTCCTTGCTCAGAGAACTGGACTCAACACGCCCGATTCACCGCACAAGAATATATCTGACTAGTAATAATTTTAAAACCTATGTATTGATATCTCTCTGTTAGTGTGTCAAGTGGGTGTAAAGCGGCATAAACACAGCTGTGAAAAGCAGCTAAACCCCATTATAAAAATAAATTACTTTTAAAAACCCATGAAACAAAGACAGGGAAAGAGAGAGAAATTCTTACACAATTCGTTCAGGGGCTGTGATGCAACCTGGATTGACCATATCTAGACCCACAGCTGGATGAGACATAAGGGTGGACACTCTTGGGGCTGAGAGTTTTGGTGAGGTTGGGTGAGCAAACGCAGACCCTTTAAAGTAATACTGTGTGCTACCCATCGCATGGGTCCCAAATCTCCAGGTTCAAGGGCATCTTCCTACATCGAAAACATGCATGAGAAACCCAGAAGATGGTACACCGTGTGATGGGGAAAGGTTTCTAAAACGCACCTCATTTCTCACCTCCTTGTGCTCGGGTTCGCCATTCCAGCCACTTTACTAGCAATCTCCCTACTTGGAGCATCAGCACCTTTAACCTCCTGTTCCGTACAGGTTGCAATTTGTCCTGAGGATGAACGGGAAGACGGGAAACCAATGAGAGACTAGCTCTTGGTGTTGGGACAGTCACAGGTCACTCTATTTTCCCATCAGGAAGAAGAATTAACCACAGGCTCAGCCTGCCCCCCGGAACCAGAACAGGGCCTGAAGCCATCCTGCGCTTTTGCGGCCGGCTCCCAAAAAAGCGACTTGTAAAATGCAGCTTCAGGGCACTGCAATTCACAAACCTGCAGAGTTATAAATGATAACTCTCGTCCACAAATATATTGAGGGAAGGCAAAGAAGAGGATTTGAAATCAAGGCAGAATTGCAGGAAACAGATTTCAGGAGGTAGATTCGAATCGCCTTTAAAGCACATGAAAAGCGGCAAAACGTTGACAATGATGCCCTTGGCCAAAAAGGGCGTATACGTTTTTTCCTGAATATATTCAGGAAAAAACGCATACGCCCTTTTTGGCCAACCAAGCAACCTGGAAAGGCAAATCAGCGCTACAAAGAAGTCTCGCTTCCCATCGGTCAAAAGGGCCATGCTGAAAAAAGTGTCAAAACCAGAAATGCAGGACAGGCCATGGAGAAATGGGAGCCTTGCTACACTGATGGGCGGGATGTAAATTGCCAACAGCCACTCTGGAGAAGTGTACGGTGTGTCCTGAAACATCTAAAAAACACAGCTTAGAGAGCATAGGGCACTTCCACACATGGGGGGAAAAAGTAGGAAAATTGAAAATCAGCAAGACACAAGCACCCCAAAGTTTAGGGCTGCTCTGTTGACAAGGACCTCCACTTCATTCCACCTTAAATATCCCAGGAAACCGAAAAATGGATAAAAAAGTTGTGGTCCTTATGTACAATGGAATATCACTCAGCCATGAAATCAATGTCATAAGGCTAGTAGCAGCATGATGAGTGGATTTAGGTAAGACGATTCTAAGTGAAATAAGTCACACAGAAAAGGACACTTCTCATAAGGTGTCACTTATAGAGGGAATGTAAAAACCGTTACACTTGAACTGAATTACAAAACAGAACAGAGTCACACATGCAGAAAACACACTATGGCTGATTAACGGGAAAGGTGAGGTGGGGTGATACATAAAACAAGAGTTTCAAATTAGCTCAGATACCGTTCCATAAACCCAATATGGAATAGACAAGACCTACTCCTTGCTCAGAGAACTGGACTCAACACGCCCGATTCACCGCACAAGAATATATCTGACTAGTAATAATCTTAAAACCTATGTATTGATATCTCTCTGTTAGTGTGTCAAGTGTGTGTAAGGCGGCATAAACACAGCCGTGAAAAGCAGCTAAACCCCATTATAAAAATAAATTACTTTTAAAAACCCATGAAACAAAGACAGGGAAAGAGAGAGAAATTCTTACACAATTCGTTCAGGGGCTGTGATGCAACCTGCATTGACCATATCTAGACCCACAGCTGGATGAGACATAAGGGTGGACACTCTTGGGGCTGAGAGGTTTGGTGAGGTTGGGTGAGCAAACGCAGACCCTTTAAAGTAATACTGCGTGCTACCCATCGCATGGGTCCCAAATCTCCAGGTTCAAGGGCATCTTCCTACATCGAAAACATGCATGAGAAACCCAGAAGATGGTACACCGTGTGATGGGGAAAGGTTTCTAAAACGCACCGCATTTCTCATCTCCTTGTGCTCGGGTTCGCCATTCCAGCCACTTTACTAGCAATCTCCCTACTTGGAGCATCAGCACCTTTAACCTCCTGTTCCGTACAGGTTGCAATTTGTCCTGAGGATGAACGGGAAGACGGGGAACCAATGAGAGACTAGCTCTTGGTGTTGGGACAGGCACAGGTCACTCAATTTTCCCATCAGGAAGAAGAATTAACCACAGGCTCAGCCTGCCCCCCGGAACCAGAACAGGGCCTGAAGCCATCCTGCGCTTTTGCGGCCGACTCCCAAAAAAGCGACTTGTAAAATGGAGCTTCAGGGCACTGCAATTCACAAACCTGCAGAGTTATAAATGATAACTCTCGTCCACAAATATATTGAGGGAAGGCAAAGAAGAGGATTTGAAATCAAGGCAGAATTGCAGGAAACAGATTTCAGGAGGTAGATTCGAATCGCCTTTAAAGCACATGAAAAGCGGCAAAACGTTGACAATGATGCCCTTGGCCAAAAAGGGCGTATGCGTTTTTTCCTGAATATATTCAGGAAAAAACGCATACGCCCTTTTTGGCCAACCAAGCAACCTGGAAAGGCAAATCAGCGCTACAAAGAAGTCTCGCTTCCCATCGGTCAAAAGGGACATGCTGAAAAAGGTGTCAAAACCAGAAATGCAGGACAGGCCATGGAGAAATGGGAGCCTTGCTACACTGATGGGCGGGATGTAAATTGCCAACAGCCACTCTGGAGAAGTGTACGGTGTGTCCTGAAACATCTAAAAAACACAGCTTAGAGAGCATAGGGCACTTCCACGCATGGGGGGATAAAGTGGGAAAATTGAAAATCAGCAAGACACAAGCACCCCAAAGTTTAGGGCTGCTCTGTTGACAAGGACCTCCACTTCCTTCCACCTTAAATATCCCAGGAAAGCGAAAAATGGATAAAAATGTTGTGGTCCTTATGTACAATGGAATATCACTCAGCCATGAAATCAATGTCATAAGGCTAGTAGCAGCATGATGAGTGGATTTAGGTAAGACGATTCTAAGTGAAATAAGTCACACAGAAAAGGACACTTCTCATAAGGTGTCACTTATAGAGGGAATGTAAAAACCGTTACACTTGAACTGAATTACAAAACAGAACAGAGTCACACATGCAGAAAACACACTATGGCTGCTTAACGGGAAAGGTGAGGTGGGGTGATACATAAAACAAGAGTTTCAAATTAGCTCAGATACCGTTCCATAAACCCAATATGGAATAGACAAGACCTACTCCTTGCTCAGAGAACTGGACTCAACACGCCCGATTCACCGCACAAGAATATATCTGACTAGTAATAATCTTAAAACCTATGTATTGATATCTCTCTGTTAGTGTGTCAAGTGGGTGTAAAGCGGCCTAAACACAGCCGTGAAAAGCAGCTAAACCCCATTATAAAAATAAATTACTTTTAAAAACCCATGAAACGAAGACAGGGAAAGAGAGAGAAATTCTTACACAATTCGTTCAGGGGCTGTGATGCAACCTGGATTGACCATATCTAGACCCACAGCTGGATGAGACATAAGGGTGGACACTCTTGGGGCTGAGAGTTTTGGTGAGGTTGGGTGAGCAAACGCAGACCCTTTAAAGTAATACTGCGTGCTACCCATCGCATGGGTCCCAAATCTCCAGGTTCAAGGGCATCTTCCTACATCGAAAACATGCATGAGAAACCCAGAAGATGGTACACCGTGTGATGGGGAAAGGTTTCTAAAACGCACCTCATTTCTCACCTCCTTGTGCTCGGGTTCGCCATTCCAGCCACTTTACTAGCAATCTCCCTACTTGGAGCATCAGCACCTTTAACCTCCTGTTCCGTACAGGTTGCAATTTGTCCTGAGGATGAACGGGAAGACGGGAAACCAATGAGAGACTAGCTCTTGGTGTTGGGATAGTCACAGGTCACTCTATTTTCCCATCAGGAAGAAGAATTAACCACAGGCTCAGCCTGCCCCCCGGAACCAGAACAGGGCCTGAAGCCATCCTGCGCTTTTGCGGCCGGCTCCCAAAAAAGCGACTTGTAAAATGCAGCTTCAGGGCACTGCAATTCACAAACCTGCAGAGTTATAAATGATAACTCTCGTCCACAAATATATTGAGGGAAGGCAAAGAAGAGGATTTGAAATCAAGGCAGAATTGCAGGAAACAGATTTCAGGAGGTAGATTCGAATCGCCCTTAAAGCACATGAAAAGCGGCAAAACGTTGACAATGATGACCTTGGCCAAAAAGGGCGTATGCGTTTTTTCCTGAATATATTCAGGAAAAAACGCATACGCCCTTTTTGGCCAACCAAGCAACCTGGAAAGGCAAATCAGCGCTACAAAGAAGTCTCGCTTCCCATCGGTCAAAAGGGACATGCTGAAAAAGGTGTCAAAACCAGAAATGCAGGACAGGCCATGGAGAAATGGGAGCCTTGCTACACTGATGGGCGGGATGTAAATTGCCAACAGCCACTCTGAAGAAGTGTACGGTGTGTCCTGAAACATCTAAAAAACACAGCTTAGAGAGCATAGGGCACTTCCACGCATGGGGGGATAAAGTGGGAAAATTGAAAATCAGCAAGACACAAGCACCCCAAAGTTTAGGGCTGCTCTGTTGACAAGGACCTCCACTTCCTTCCACCTTAAATATCCCAGGAAAGCGAAAAATGGATAAAAATGTTGTGGTCCTTATGTACAATGGAATATCACTCAGCCATGAAATCAATGTCATAAGGCTAGTAGCAGCATGATGAGTGGATTTAGGTAAGACGATTCTAAGTGAAATAAGTCACACAGAAAAGGACACTTCTCATAAGGTGTCACTTATAGAGGGAATGTAAAAACCGTTACACTTGAACTGAATTACAAAACAGAACAGAGTCACACATGCAGAAAACACACTATGGCTGCTTAAAGGGAAAGGTGAGGTGGGGTGATACATAAAACAAGAGTTTCAAATTAGCTCAGATACCGTTCCATAAACCCAATATGGAATAGACAAGACCTACTCCTTGCTCAGAGAACTGGACTCAACACGCCCGATTCACCGCACAAGAATATATCTGACTAGTAATAATCTTAAAACCTATGTATTGATATCTCTCTGTTAGTGTGTCAAGTGGGTGTAAAGCGGCCTAAACACAGCCGTGAAAAGCAGCTAAACCCCATTATAAAAATAAATTACTTTTAAAAACCCATGAAACAAAGACAGGGAAAGAGAGAGAAATTCTTACACAATTCGTTCAGGGGCTGTGATGCAACCTGGATTGACCATATCTAGACCCACAGCTGGATGAGACATAAGGGTGGACACTCTTGGGGCTGAGAGTTTTGGTGAGGTTGGGTGAGCAAACGCAGACCCTTTAAAGTAATACTGCGTGCTACCCATCGCATGGGTCCCAAATCTCCAGGTTCAAGGGCATCTTCCTACATCGAAAACATGCATGAGAAACCCAGAAGATGGTACACCGTGTGATGGGGAAAGGTTTCTAAAACGCACCGCATTTCTCATCTCCTTGTGCTCGGGTTCGCCATTCCAGCCACTTTACTAGCAATCTCCCTACTTGGAGCATCAGCACCTTTAACCTCCTGTTCCGTACAGGTTGCAATTTGTCCTGAGGATGAACGGGAAGACGGGGAACCAATGAGAGACTAGCTCTTGGTGTTGGGACAGGCACAGGTCACTCAATTTTCCCATCAGGAAGAAGAATTAACCACAGGCTCAGCCTGCCCCCCGGAACCAGAACAGGGCCTGAAGCCATCCTGCGCTTTTGCGGCCGACTCCCAAAAAAGCGACTTGTAAAATGGAGCTTCAGGGCACTGCAATTCACAAACCTGCAGAGTTATAAATGATAACTCTCGTCCACAAATATATTGAGGGAAGGCAAAGAAGAGGATTTGAAATCAAGGCAGAATTGCAGGAAACAGATTTCAGGAGGTAGATTCGAATCGCCTTTAAAGCACATGAAAAGCGGCAAAACGTTGACAATGATGCCCTTGGCCAAAAAGGGCGTATGCGTTTTTTCCTCAATACATTCAGGAAAAAACGCATACGCCCTTTTTGGCCAACCAAGCAACCTGGAAAGGCAAATCAGCGCTACAAAGAAGTCTCGCTTCCCATCGGTCAAAAGGGACATGCTGAAAAAGTTGTCAAAACCAGAAATGCAGGACAGGCCATGGAGAAATGGGAGCCTTGCTACACTGATGGGCGGGATGTAAATTGCCAACAGCCACTCTGGAGAAGTGTACGGTGTGTCCTGAAACATCTAAAAAACACAGCTTAGAGAGCATAGGGCACTTCCACGCATGGGGGGATAAAGTGGGAAAATTGAAAATCAGCAAGACACAAGCACCCCAAAGTTTACGGCTGCTCTGTTGACAAGGACCTCCACTTCATTCCACCTTAAATATCCCAGGAAAGCGAAAAATGGATAAAAAAGTTGTGGTCCTTATGTACAATGGAATATCACTCAGCCATGAAATCAATGTCATAAGGCTAGTAGCAGCATGATGAGTGGATTTAGGTAAGACGATTCTAAGTGAAATAAGTCACACAGAAAAGGACACTTCTCATAAGGTGTCACTTATAGAGGGAATGTAAAAACCGTTACACTTGAACTGAATTACAAAACAGAACAGAGTCACACATGCAGAAAACACACTATGGCTGCTTAACGGGAAAGGTGAGGTGGGGTGATACATAAAACAAGAGTTTCAAATTAGCTCAGATACCGTTCCATAAACCCAATATGGAATAGACAAGACCTACTCCTTGCTCAGAGAACTGGACTCAACACGCCCGATTCACCGCACAAGAATATATCTGACTAGTAATAATCTTAAAACCTATGTATTGATATCTCTCTGTTAGTGTGTCAAGTGGGTGTAAAGCGGCCTAAACACAGCCGTGAAAAGCAGCTAAACCCCATTATAAAAATAAATTACTTTTAAAAACCCATGAAACGAAGACAGGGAAAGAGAGAGAAATTCTTACACAATTCGTTCAGGGGCTGTGATGCAACCTGGATTGACCATATCTAGACCCACAGCTGGATGAGACATAAGGGTGGACACTCTTGGGGCTGAGAGTTTTGGTGAGGTTGGGTGAGCAAACGCAGACCCTTTAAAGTAATACTGCGTGCTACCCATCGCATGGGTCCCAAATCTCCAGGTTCAAGGGCATCTTCCTACATCGAAAACATGCATGAGAAACCCAGAAGATGGTACACCGTGTGATGGGGAAAGGTTTCTAAAACGCACCGCATTTCTCATCTCCTTGTGCTCGGGTTCGCCATTCCAGCCACTTTACTAGCAATCTCCCTACTTGGAGCATCAGCACCTTTAACCTCCTGTTCCGTACAGGTTGCAATTTGTCCTGAGGATGAACGGGAAGACGGGGAACCAATGAGAGACTAGCTCTTGGTGTTGGGACAGGCACAGGTCACTCAATTTTCCCATCAGGAAGAAGAATTAACCACAGGCTCAGCCTGCCCCCCGGAACCAGAACAGGGCCTGAAGCCATCCTGCGCTTTTGCGGCCGACTCCCAAAAAAGCGACTTGTAAAATGGAGCTTCAGGGCACTGCAATTCACAAACCTGCAGAGTTATAAATGATAACTCTCGTCCACAAATATATTGAGGGAAGGCAAAGAAGAGGATTTGAAATCAAGGCAGAATTGCAGGAAACAGATTTCAGGAGGTAGATTCGAATCGCCTTTAAAGCACATGAAAAGCGGCAAAACGTTGACAATGATGCCCTTGGCCAAAAAGGGCGTATGCGTTTTTTCCTCAATACATTCAGGAAAAAACGCATACGCCCTTTTTGGCCAACCAAGCAACCTGGAAAGGCAAATCAGCGCTACAAAGAAGTCTCGCTTCCCATCGGTCAAAAGGGACATGCTGAAAAAGTTGTCAAAACCAGAAATGCAGGACAGGCCATGGAGAAATGGGAGCCTTGCTACACTGATGGGCGGGATGTAAATTGCCAACAGCCACTCTGGAGAAGTGTACGGTGTGTCCTGAAACATCTAAAAAACACAGCTTAGAGAGCATAGGGCACTTCCACGCATGGGGGGATAAAGTGGGAAAATTGAAAATCAGCAAGACACAAGCACCCCAAAGTTTACGGCTGCTCTGTTGACAAGGACCTCCACTTCATTCCACCTTAAATATCCCAGGAAAGCGAAAAATGGATAAAAAAGTTGTGGTCCTTATGTACAATGGAATATCACTCAGCCATGAAATCAATGTCATAAGGCTAGTAGCAGCATGATGAGTGGATTTAGGTAAGACGATTCTAAGTGAAATAAGTCACACAGAAAAGGACACTTCTCATAAGGTGTCACTTATAGAGGGAATGTAAAAACCGTTACACTTGAACTGAATTACAAAACAGAACAGAGTCACACATGCAGAAAACACACTATGGCTGCTTAACGGGAAAGGTGAGGTGGGGTGATACATAAAACAAGAGTTTCAAATTAGCTCAGATACCGTTCCATAAACCCAATATGGAATAGACAAGACCTACTCCTTGCTCAGAGAACTGGACTCAACACGCCCGATTCACCGCACAAGAATATATCTGACTAGTAATAATCTTAAAACCTATGTATTGATATCTCTCTGTTAGTGTGTCAAGTGGGTGTAAAGCGGCCTAAACACAGCCGTGAAAAGCAGCTAAACCCCATTATAAAAATAAATTACTTTTAAAAACCCATGAAACGAAGACAGGGAAAGAGAGAGAAATTCTTACACAATTCGTTCAGGGGCTGTGATGCAACCTGGATTGACCATATCTAGACCCACAGCTGGATGAGACATAAGGGTGGACACTCTTGGGGCTGAGAGTTTTGGTGAGGTTGGGTGAGCAAACGCAGACCCTTTAAAGTAATACTGCGTGCTACCCATCGCATGGGTCCCAAATCTCCAGGTTCAAGGGCATCTTCCTACATCGAAAACATGCATGAGAAACCCAGAAGATGGTACACCGTGTGATGGGGAAAGGTTTCTAAAACGCACCGCATTTCTCATCTCCTTGTGCTCGGGTTCGCCATTCCAGCCACTTTACTAGCAATCTCCCTACTTGGAGCATCAGCACCTTTAACCTCCTGTTCCGTACAGGTTGCAATTTGTCCTGAGGATGAACGGGAAGACGGGGAACCAATGAGAGACTAGCTCTTGGTGTTGGGACAGGCACAGGTCACTCAATTTTCCCATCAGGAAGAAGAATTAACCACAGGCTCAGCCTGCCCCCCGGAACCAGAACAGGGCCTGAAGCCATCCTGCGCTTTTGCGGCCGACTCCCAAAAAAGCGACTTGTAAAATGGAGCTTCAGGGCACTGCAATTCACAAACCTGCAGAGTTATAAATGATAACTCTCGTCCACAAATATATTGAGGGAAGGCAAAGAAGAGGATTTGAAATCAAGGCAGAATTGCAGGAAACAGATTTCAGGAGGTAGATTCGAATCGCCTTTAAAGCACATGAAAAGCGGCAAAACGTTGACAATGATGCCCTTGGCCAAAAAGGGCGTATGCGTTTTTTCCTCAATACATTCAGGAAAAAACGCATACGCCCTTTTTGGCCAACCAAGCAACCTGGAAAGGCAAATCAGCGCTACAAAGAAGTCTCGCTTCCCATCGGTCAAAAGGGACATGCTGAAAAAGTTGTCAAAACCAGAAATGCAGGACAGGCCATGGAGAAATGGGAGCCTTGCTACACTGATGGGCGGGATGTAAATTGCCAACAGCCACTCTGGAGAAGTGTACGGTGTGTCCTGAAACATCTAAAAAACACAGCTTAGAGAGCATAGGGCACTTCCACGCATGGGGGGATAAAGTGGGAAAATTGAAAATCAGCAAGACACAAGCACCCCAAAGTTTAGGGCTGCTCTGTTGACAAGGACCTCCACTTCATTCCACCTTAAATATCCCAGGAAAGCGAAAAATGGATAAAAAAGTTGTGGTCCTTATGTACAATGGAATATCACTCAGCCATGAAATCAATGTCATAAGGCTAGTAGCAGCATGATGAGTGGATTTAGGTAAGACGATTCTAAGTGAAATAAGTCACACAGAAAAGGACACTTCTCATAAGGTGTCACTTATAGAGGGAATGTAAAAACCGTTACACTTGAACTGAATTACAAAACAGAACAGAGTCACACATGCAGAAAACACACTATGGCTGCTTAACGGGAAAGGTGAGGTGGGGTGATACATAAAACAAGAGTTTCAAATTAGCTCAGATACCGTTCCATAAACCCAATATGGAATAGACAAGACCTACTCCTTGCTCAGAGAACTGGACTCAACACGCCCGATTCACCGCACAAGAATATATCTGACTAGTAATAATTTTAAAACCTATGTATTGATATCTCTCTGTTAGTGTGTCAAGTGGGTGTAAAGCGGCATAAACACAGCTGTGAAAAGCAGCTAAACCCCATTATAAAAATAAATTACTTTTAAAAACCCATGAAACAAAGACAGGGAAAGAGAGAGAAATTCTTACACAATTCGTTCAGGGGCTGTGATGCAACCTGGATTGACCATATCTAGACCCACAGCTGGATGAGACATAAGGGTGGACACTCTTGGGGCTGAGAGGTTTGGTGAGGTTGGGTGAGCAAACGCAGACCCTTTAAAGTAATACTGCGTGCTACCCATCGCATGGGTCCCAAATCTCCAGGTTCAAGGGCATCTTCCTACATCGAAAACATGCATGAGAAACCCAGAAGATGGTACACCGTGTGATGGGGAAAGGTTTCTAAAACGCACCGCATTTCTCATCTCCTTGTGCTCGGGTTCGCCATTCCAGCCACTTTACTAGCAATCTCCCTACTTGGAGCATCAGCACCTTTAACCTCCTGTTCCGTACAGGTTGCAATTTGTCCTGAGGATGAACGGGAAGACGGGGAACCAATGAGAGACTAGCTCTTGGTGTTGGGACAGGCACAGGTCACTCAATTTTCCCATCAGGAAGAAGAATTAACCACAGGCTCAGCCTGCCCCCCGGAACCAGAACAGGGCCTGAAGCCATCCTGCGCTTTTGCGGCCGACTCCCAAAAAAGCGACTTGTAAAATGGAGCTTCAGGGCACTGCAATTCACAAACCTGCAGAGTTATAAATGATAACTCTCGTCCACAAATATATTGAGGGAAGGCAAAGAAGAGGATTTGAAATCAAGGCAGAATTGCAGGAAACAGATTTCAGGAGGTAGATTCGAATCGCCTTTAAAGCACATGAAAAGCGGCAAAACGTTGACAATGATGCCCTTGGCCAAAAAGGGCGTATGCGTTTTTTCCTGAATATATTCAGGAAAAAACGCATACGCCCTTTTTGGCCAACCAAGCAACCTGGAAAGGCAAATCAGCGCTACAAAGAAGTCTCGCTTCCCATCGGTCAAAAGGGACATGCTGAAAAAGGTGTCAAAACCAGAAATGCAGGACAGGCCATGGAGAAATGGGAGCCTTGCTACACTGATGGGCGGGATGTAAATTGCCAACAGCCACTCTGGAGAAGTGTACGGTGTGTCCTGAAACATCTAAAAAACACAGCTTAGAGAGCATAGGGCACTTCCACGCATGGGGGGATAAAGTGGGAAAATTGAAAATCAGCAAGACACAAGCACCCCAAAGTTTAGGGCTGCTCTGTTGACAAGGACCTCCACTTCCTTCCACCTTAAATATCCCAGGAAAGCGAAAAATGGATAAAAATGTTGTGGTCCTTATGTACAATGGAATATCACTCAGCCATGAAATCAATGTCATAAGGCTAGTAGCAGCATGATGAGTGGATTTAGGTAAGACGATTCTAAGTGAAATAAGTCACACAGAAAAGGACACTTCTCATAAGGTGTCACTTATAGAGGGAATGTAAAAACCGTTACACTTGAACTGAATTACAAAACAGAACAGAGTCACACATGCAGAAAACACACTATGGCTGCTTAACGGGAAAGGTGAGGTGGGGTGATACATAAAACAAGAGTTTCAAATTAGCTCAGATACCGTTCCATAAACCCAATATGGAATAGACAAGACCTACTCCTTGCTCAGAGAACTGGACTCAACACGCCCGATTCACCGCACAAGAATATATCTGACTAGTAATAATCTTAAAACCTATGTATTGATATCTCTCTGTTAGTGTGTCAAGTGGGTGTAAAGCGGCCTAAACACAGCCGTGAAAAGCAGCTAAACCCCATTATAAAAATAAATTACTTTTAAAAACCCATGAAACGAAGACAGGGAAAGAGAGAGAAATTCTTACACAATTCGTTCAGGGGCTGTGATGCAACCTGGATTGACCATATCTAGACCCACAGCTGGATGAGACATAAGGGTGGACACTCTTGGGGCTGAGAGTTTTGGTGAGGTTGGGTGAGCAAACGCAGACCCTTTAAAGTAATACTGCGTGCTACCCATCGCATGGGTCCCAAATCTCCAGGTTCAAGGGCATCTTCCTACATCGAAAACATGCATGAGAAACCCAGAAGATGGTACACCGTGTGATGGGGAAAGGTTTCTAAAACGCACCTCATTTCTCACCTCCTTGTGCTCGGGTTCGCCATTCCAGCCACTTTACTAGCAATCTCCCTACTTGGAGCATCAGCACCTTTAACCTCCTGTTCCGTACAGGTTGCAATTTGTCCTGAGGATGAACGGGAAGACGGGAAACCAATGAGAGACTAGCTCTTGGTGTTGGGATAGTCACAGGTCACTCTATTTTCCCATCAGGAAGAAGAATTAACCACAGGCTCAGCCTGCCCCCCGGAACCAGAACAGGGCCTGAAGCCATCCTGCGCTTTTGCGGCCGGCTCCCAAAAAAGCGACTTGTAAAATGCAGCTTCAGGGCACTGCAATTCACAAACCTGCAGAGTTATAAATGATAACTCTCGTCCACAAATATATTGAGGGAAGGCAAAGAAGAGGATTTGAAATCAAGGCAGAATTGCAGGAAACAGATTTCAGGAGGTAGATTCGAATCGCCCTTAAAGCACATGAAAAGCGGCAAAACGTTGACAATGATGACCTTGGCCAAAAAGGGCGTATGCGTTTTTTCCTGAATATATTCAGGAAAAAACGCATACGCCCTTTTTGGCCAACCAAGCAACCTGGAAAGGCAAATCAGCGCTACAAAGAAGTCTCGCTTCCCATCGGTCAAAAGGGACATGCTGAAAAAGGTGTCAAAACCAGAAATGCAGGACAGGCCATGGAGAAATGGGAGCCTTGCTACACTGATGGGCGGGATGTAAATTGCCAACAGCCACTCTGAAGAAGTGTACGGTGTGTCCTGAAACATCTAAAAAACACAGCTTAGAGAGCATAGGGCACTTCCACGCATGGGGGGATAAAGTGGGAAAATTGAAAATCAGCAAGACACAAGCACCCCAAAGTTTAGGGCTGCTCTGTTGACAAGGACCTCCACTTCCTTCCACCTTAAATATCCCAGGAAAGCGAAAAATGGATAAAAATGTTGTGGTCCTTATGTACAATGGAATATCACTCAGCCATGAAATCAATGTCATAAGGCTAGTAGCAGCATGATGAGTGGATTTAGGTAAGACGATTCTAAGTGAAATAAGTCACACAGAAAAGGACACTTCTCATAAGGTGTCACTTATAGAGGGAATGTAAAAACCGTTACACTTGAACTGAATTAC
Organism: Balaenoptera physalus; assembly: GCF_965194825.1. Lineage (NCBI taxonomy): Eukaryota > Metazoa > Chordata > Mammalia > Artiodactyla > Balaenopteridae > Balaenoptera > Balaenoptera physalus. Next base: position 1,025,198 of record NW_028126419.1, on the reverse strand, counting down.
AAAACAGAACAGAGTCACACATGCAGAAAACACACTATGGCTGCTTAAAGGGAAAGGTGAGGTGGGGTGATACATAAAACAAGAGTTTCAAATTAGCTCAGATACCGTTCCATAAACCCAATATGGAATAGACAAGACCTACTCCTTGCTCAGAGAACTGGACTCAACACGCCCGATTCACCGCACAAGAATATATCTGACTAGTAATAATCTTAAAACCTATGTATTGATATCTCTCTGTTAGTGTGTCAAGTGGGTGTAAAGCGGCCTAAACACAGCCGTGAAAAGCAGCTAAACCCCATTATAAAAATAAATTACTTTTAAAAACCCATGAAACAAAGACAGGGAAAGAGAGAGAAATTCTTACACAATTCGTTCAGGGGCTGTGATGCAACCTGGATTGACCATATCTAGACCCACAGCTGGATGAGACATAAGGGTGGACACTCTTGGGGCTGAGAGTTTTGGTGAGGTTGGGTGAGCAAACGCAGACCCTTTAAAGTAATACTGCGTGCTACCCATCGCATGGGTCCCAAATCTCCAGGTTCAAGGGCATCTTCCTACATCGAAAACATGCATGAGAAACCCAGAAGATGGTACACCGTGTGATGGGGAAAGGTTTCTAAAACGCACCGCATTTCTCATCTCCTTGTGCTCGGGTTCGCCATTCCAGCCACTTTACTAGCAATCTCCCTACTTGGAGCATCAGCACCTTTAACCTCCTGTTCCGTACAGGTTGCAATTTGTCCTGAGGATGAACGGGAAGACGGGGAACCAATGAGAGACTAGCTCTTGGTGTTGGGACAGGCACAGGTCACTCAATTTTCCCATCAGGAAGAAGAATTAACCACAGGCTCAGCCTGCCCCCCGGAACCAGAACAGGGCCTGAAGCCATCCTGCGCTTTTGCGGCCGACTCCCAAAAAAGCGACTTGTAAAATGGAGCTTCAGGGCACTGCAATTCACAAACCTGCAGAGTTATAAATGATAACTCTCGTCCACAAATATATTGAGGGAAGGCAAAGAAGAGGATTTGAAATCAAGGCAGAATTGCAGGAAACAGATTTCAGGAGGTAGATTCGAATCGCCTTTAAAGCACATGAAAAGCGGCAAAACGTTGACAATGATGCCCTTGGCCAAAAAGGGCGTATGCGTTTTTTCCTCAATACATTCAGGAAAAAACGCATACGCCCTTTTTGGCCAACCAAGCAACCTGGAAAGGCAAATCAGCGCTACAAAGAAGTCTCGCTTCCCATCGGTCAAAAGGGACATGCTGAAAAAGTTGTCAAAACCAGAAATGCAGGACAGGCCATGGAGAAATGGGAGCCTTGCTACACTGATGGGCGGGATGTAAATTGCCAACAGCCACTCTGGAGAAGTGTACGGTGTGTCCTGAAACATCTAAAAAACACAGCTTAGAGAGCATAGGGCACTTCCACGCATGGGGGGATAAAGTGGGAAAATTGAAAATCAGCAAGACACAAGCACCCCAAAGTTTAGGGCTGCTCTGTTGACAAGGACCTCCACTTCATTCCACCTTAAATATCCCAGGAAAGCGAAAAATGGATAAAAAAGTTGTGGTCCTTATGTACAATGGAATATCACTCAGCCATGAAATCAATGTCATAAGGCTAGTAGCAGCATGATGAGTGGATTTAGGTAAGACGATTCTAAGTGAAATAAGTCACACAGAAAAGGACACTTCTCATAAGGTGTCACTTATAGAGGGAATGTAAAAACCGTTACACTTGAACTGAATTACAAAACAGAACAGAGTCACACATGCAGAAAACACACTATGGCTGCTTAACGGGAAAGGTGAGGTGGGGTGATACATAAAACAAGAGTTTCAAATTAGCTCAGATACCGTTCCATAAACCCAATATGGAATAGACAAGACCTACTCCTTGCTCAGAGAACTGGACTCAACACGCCCGATTCACCGCACAAGAATATATCTGACTAGTAATAATTTTAAAACCTATGTATTGATATCTCTCTGTTAGTGTGTCAAGTGGGTGTAAAGCGGCATAAACACAGCTGTGAAAAGCAGCTAAACCCCATTATAAAAATAAATTACTTTTAAAAACCCATGAAACAAAGACAGGGAAAGAGAGAGAAATTCTTACACAATTCGTTCAGGGGCTGTGATGCAACCTGGATTGACCATATCTAGACCCACAGCTGGATGAGACATAAGGGTGGACACTCTTGGGGCTGAGAGGTTTGGTGAGGTTGGGTGAGCAAACGCAGACCCTTTAAAGTAATACTGCGTGCTACCCATCGCATGGGTCCCAAATCTCCAGGTTCAAGGGCATCTTCCTACATCGAAAACATGCATGAGAAACCCAGAAGATGGTACACCGTGTGATGGGGAAAGGTTTCTAAAACGCACCGCATTTCTCATCTCCTTGTGCTCGGGTTCGCCATTCCAGCCACTTTACTAGCAATCTCCCTACTTGGAGCATCAGCACCTTTAACCTCCTGTTCCGTACAGGTTGCAATTTGTCCTGAGGATGAACGGGAAGACGGGGAACCAATGAGAGACTAGCTCTTGGTGTTGGGACAGGCACAGGTCACTCAATTTTCCCATCAGGAAGAAGAATTAACCACAGGCTCAGCCTGCCCCCCGGAACCAGAACAGGGCCTGAAGCCATCCTGCGCTTTTGCGGCCGACTCCCAAAAAAGCGACTTGTAAAATGGAGCTTCAGGGCACTGCAATTCACAAACCTGCAGAGTTATAAATGATAACTCTCGTCCACAAATATATTGAGGGAAGGCAAAGAAGAGGATTTGAAATCAAGGCAGAATTGCAGGAAACAGATTTCAGGAGGTAGATTCGAATCGCCTTTAAAGCACATGAAAAGCGGCAAAACGTTGACAATGATGCCCTTGGCCAAAAAGGGCGTATGCGTTTTTTCCTGAATATATTCAGGAAAAAACGCATACGCCCTTTTTGGCCAACCAAGCAACCTGGAAAGGCAAATCAGCGCTACAAAGAAGTCTCGCTTCCCATCGGTCAAAAGGGACATGCTGAAAAAGGTGTCAAAACCAGAAATGCAGGACAGGCCATGGAGAAATGGGAGCCTTGCTACACTGATGGGCGGGATGTAAATTGCCAACAGCCACTCTGGAGAAGTGTACGGTGTGTCCTGAAACATCTAAAAAACACAGCTTAGAGAGCATAGGGCACTTCCACGCATGGGGGGATAAAGTGGGAAAATTGAAAATCAGCAAGACACAAGCACCCCAAAGTTTAGGGCTGCTCTGTTGACAAGGACCTCCACTTCCTTCCACCTTAAATATCCCAGGAAAGCGAAAAATGGATAAAAATGTTGTGGTCCTTATGTACAATGGAATATCACTCAGCCATGAAATCAATGTCATAAGGCTAGTAGCAGCATGATGAGTGGATTTAGGTAAGACGATTCTAAGTGAAATAAGTCACACAGAAAAGGACACTTCTCATAAGGTGTCACTTATAGAGGGAATGTAAAAACCGTTACACTTGAACTGAATTACAAAACAGAACAGAGTCACACATGCAGAAAACACACTATGGCTGCTTAACGGGAAAGGTGAGGTGGGGTGATACATAAAACAAGAGTTTCAAATTAGCTCAGATACCGTTCCATAAACCCAATATGGAATAGACAAGACCTACTCCTTGCTCAGAGAACTGGACTCAACACGCCCGATTCACCGCACAAGAATATATCTGACTAGTAATAATCTTAAAACCTATGTATTGATATCTCTCTGTTAGTGTGTCAAGTGGGTGTAAAGCGGCCTAAACACAGCCGTGAAAAGCAGCTAAACCCCATTATAAAAATAAATTACTTTTAAAAACCCATGAAACGAAGACAGGGAAAGAGAGAGAAATTCTTACACAATTCGTTCAGGGGCTGTGATGCAACCTGGATTGACCATATCTAGACCCACAGCTGGATGAGACATAAGGGTGGACACTCTTGGGGCTGAGAGTTTTGGTGAGGTTGGGTGAGCAAACGCAGACCCTTTAAAGTAATACTGCGTGCTACCCATCGCATGGGTCCCAAATCTCCAGGTTCAAGGGCATCTTCCTACATCGAAAACATGCATGAGAAACCCAGAAGATGGTACACCGTGTGATGGGGAAAGGTTTCTAAAACGCACCTCATTTCTCACCTCCTTGTGCTCGGGTTCGCCATTCCAGCCACTTTACTAGCAATCTCCCTACTTGGAGCATCAGCACCTTTAACCTCCTGTTCCGTACAGGTTGCAATTTGTCCTGAGGATGAACGGGAAGACGGGAAACCAATGAGAGACTAGCTCTTGGTGTAGGGATAGTCACAGGTCACTCTATTTTCCCATCAGGAAGAAGAATTAACCACAGGCTCAGCCTGCCCCCCGGAACCAGAACAGGGCCTGAAGCCATCCTGCGCTTTTGCGGCCGGCTCCCAAAAAAGCGACTTGTAAAATGCAGCTTCAGGGCACTGCAATTCACAAACCTGCAGAGTTATAAATGATAACTCTCGTCCACAAATATATTGAGGGAAGGCAAAGAAGAGGATTTGAAATCAAGGCAGAATTGCAGGAAACAGATTTCAGGAGGTAGATTCGAATCGCCCTTAAAGCACATGAAAAGCGGCAAAACGTTGACAATGATGACCTTGGCCAAAAAGGGCGTATGCGTTTTTTCCTGAATATATTCAGGAAAAAACGCATACGCCCTTTTTGGCCAACCAAGCAACCTGGAAAGGCAAATCAGCGCTACAAAGAAGTCTCGCTTCCCATCGGTCAAAAGGGACATGCTGAAAAAGGTGTCAAAACCAGAAATGCAGGACAGGCCATGGAGAAATGGGAGCCTTGCTACACTGATGGGCGGGATGTAAATTGCCAACAGCCACTCTGAAGAAGTGTACGGTGTGTCCTGAAACATCTAAAAAACACAGCTTAGAGAGCATAGGGCACTTCCACGCATGGGGGGATAAAGTGGGAAAATTGAAAATCAGCAAGACACAAGCACCCCAAAGTTTAGGGCTGCTCTGTTGACAAGGACCTCCACTTCCTTCCACCTTAAATATCCCAGGAAAGCGAAAAATGGATAAAAATGTTGTGGTCCTTATGTACAATGGAATATCACTCAGCCATGAAATCAATGTCATAAGGCTAGTAGCAGCATGATGAGTGGATTTAGGTAAGACGATTCTAAGTGAAATAAGTCACACAGAAAAGGACACTTCTCATAAGGTGTCACTTATAGAGGGAATGTAAAAACCGTTACACTTGAAATGAATTACAAAACAGAACAGAGTCACACATGCAGAAAACACACTATGGCTGCTTAAAGGGAAAGGTGAGGTGGGGTGATACATAAAACAAGAGTTTCAAATTAGCTCAGATACCGTTCCATAAACCCAATATGGAATAGACAAGACCTACTCCTTGCTCAGAGAACTGGACTCAACACGCCCGATTCACCGCACAAGAATATATCTGACTAGTAATAATCTTAAAACCTATGTATTGATATCTCTCTGTTAGTGTGTCAAGTGGGTGTAAAGCGGCATAAACACAGCCGTGAAAAGCAGCTAAACCCCATTATAAAAATAAATTACTTTTAAAAACCCATGAAACAAAGACAGGGAAAGAGAGAGAAATTCTTACACAATTCGTTCAGGGGCTGTGATGCAACCTGGATTGACCATATCTAGACCCACAGCTGGATGAGACATAAGGGTGGACACTCTTGGGGCTGAGAGGTTTGGTGAGGTTGGGTGAGCAAACGCAGACCCTTTAAAGTAATACTGCGTGCTACCCATCGCATGGGTCCCAAATCTCCAGGTTCAAGGGCATCTTCCTACATCGAAAACATGCATGAGAAACCCAGAAGATGGTACACCGTGTGATGGGGAAAGGTTTCTAAAACGCACCGCATTTCTCATCTCCTTGTGCTCGGGTTCGCCATTCCAGCCACTTTACTAGCAATCTCCCTACTTGGAGCATCAGCACCTTTAACCTCCTGTTCCGTACAGGTTGCAATTTGTCCTGAGGATGAACGGGAAGACGGGGAACCAATGAGAGACTAGCTCTTGGTGTTGGGACAGGCACAGGTCACTCAATTTTCCCATCAGGAAGAAGAATTAACCACAGGCTCAGCCTGCCCCCCGGAACCAGAACAGGGCCTGAAGCCATCCTGCGCTTTTGCGGCCGACTCCCAAAAAAGCGACTTGTAAAATGGAGCTTCAGGGCACTGCAATTCACAAACCTGCAGAGTTATAAATGATAACTCTCGTCCACAAATATATTGAGGGAAGGCAAAGAAGAGGATTTGAAATCAAGGCAGAATTGCAGGAAACAGATTTCAGGAGGTAGATTCGAATCGCCTTTAAAGCACATGAAAAGCGGCAAAACGTTGACAATGATGCCCTTGGCCAAAAAGGGCGTATGCGTTTTTTCCTGAATATATTCAGGAAAAAACGCATACGCCCTTTTTGGCCAACCAAGCAACCTGGAAAGGCAAATCAGCGCTACAAAGAAGTCTCGCTTCCCATCGGTCAAAAGGGACATGCTGAAAAAGGTGTCAAAACCAGAAATGCAGGACAGGCCATGGAGAAATGGGAGCCTTGCTACACTGATGGGCGGGATGTAAATTGCCAACAGCCACTCTGGAGAAGTGTACGGTGTGTCCTGAAACATCTAAAAAACACAGCTTAGAGAGCATAGGGCACTTCCACGCATGGGGGGATAAAGTGGGAAAATTGAAAATCAGCAAGACACAAGCACCCCAAAGTTTAGGGCTGCTCTGTTGACAAGGACCTCCACTTCCTTCCACCTTAAATATCCCAGGAAAGCGAAAAATGGATAAAAATGTTGTGGTCCTTATGTACAATGGAATATCACTCAGCCATGAAATCAATGTCATAAGGCTAGTAGCAGCATGATGAGTGGATTTAGGTAAGACGATTCTAAGTGAAATAAGTCACACAGAAAAGGACACTTCTCATAAGGTGTCACTTATAGAGGGAATGTAAAAACCGTTACACTTGAACTGAATTACAAAACAGAACAGAGTCACACATGCAGAAAACACACTATGGCTGCTTAACGGGAAAGGTGAGGTGGGGTGATACATAAAACAAGAGTTTCAAATTAGCTCAGATACCGTTCCATAAACCCAATATGGAATAGACAAGACCTACTCCTTGCTCAGAGAACTGGACTCAACACGCCCGATTCACCGCACAAGAATATATCTGACTAGTAATAATCTTAAAACCTATGTATTGATATCTCTCTGTTAGTGTGTCAAGTGGGTGTAAAGCGGCCTAAACACAGCCGTGAAAAGCAGCTAAACCCCATTATAAAAATAAATTACTTTTAAAAACCCATGAAACGAAGACAGGGAAAGAGAGAGAAATTCTTACACAATTCGTTCAGGGGCTGTGATGCAACCTGGATTGACCATATCTAGACCCACAGCTGGATGAGACATAAGGGTGGACACTCTTGGGGCTGAGAGTTTTGGTGAGGTTGGGTGAGCAAACGCAGACCCTTTAAAGTAATACTGCGTGCTACCCATCGCATGGGTCCCAAATCTCCAGGTTCAAGGGCATCTTCCTACATCGAAAACATGCATGAGAAACCCAGAAGATGGTACACCGTGTGATGGGGAAAGGTTTCTAAAACGCACCTCATTTCTCACCTCCTTGTGCTCGGGTTCGCCATTCCAGCCACTTTACTAGCAATCTCCCTACTTGGAGCATCAGCACCTTTAACCTCCTGTTCCGTACAGGTTGCAATTTGTCCTGAGGATGAACGGGAAGACGGGAAACCAATGAGAGACTAGCTCTTGGTGTAGGGATAGTCACAGGTCACTCTATTTTCCCATCAGGAAGAAGAATTAACCACAGGCTCAGCCTGCCCCCCGGAACCAGAACAGGGCCTGAAGCCATCCTGCGCTTTTGCGGCCGGCTCCCAAAAAAGCGACTTGTAAAATGCAGCTTCAGGGCACTGCAATTCACAAACCTGCAGAGTTATAAATGATAACTCTCGTCCACAAATATATTGAGGGAAGGCAAAGAAGAGGATTTGAAATCAAGGCAGAATTGCAGGAAACAGATTTCAGGAGGTAGATTCGAATCGCCCTTAAAGCACATGAAAAGCGGCAAAACGTTGACAATGATGACCTTGGCCAAAAAGGGCGTATGCGTTTTTTCCTGAATATATTCAGGAAAAAACGCATACGCCCTTTTTGGCCAACCAAGCAACCTGGAAAGGCAAATCAGCGCTACAAAGAAGTCTCGCTTCCCATCGGTCAAAAGGGACATGCTGAAAAAGGTGTCAAAACCAGAAATGCAGGACAGGCCATGGAGAAATGGGAGCCTTGCTACACTGATGGGCGGGATGTAAATTGCCAACAGCCACTCTGAAGAAGTGTACGGTGTGTCCTGAAACATCTAAAAAACACAGCTTAGAGAGCATAGGGCACTTCCACGCATGGGGGGATAAAGTGGGAAAATTGAAAATCAGCAAGACACAAGCACCCCAAAGTTTAGGGCTGCTCTGTTGACAAGGACCTCCACTTCCTTCCACCTTAAATATCCCAGGAAAGCGAAAAATGGATAAAAATGTTGTGGTCCTTATGTACAATGGAATATCACTCAGCCATGAAATCAATGTCATAAGGCTAGTAGCAGCATGATGAGTGGATTTAGGTAAGACGATTCTAAGTGAAATAAGTCACACAGAAAAGGACACTTCTCATAAGGTGTCACTTATAGAGGGAATGTAAAAACCGTTACACTTGAACTGAATTACAAAACAGAACAGAGTCACACATGCAGAAAACACACTATGGCTGCTTAAAGGGAAAGGTGAGGTGGGGTGATACATAAAACAAGAGTTTCAAATTAGCTCAGATACCGTTCCATAAACCCAATATGGAATAGACAAGACCTACTCCTTGCTCAGAGAACTGGACTCAACACGCCCGATTCACCGCACAAGAATATATCTGACTAGTAATAATCTTAAAACCTATGTATTGATATCTCTCTGTTAGTGTGTCAAGTGGGTGTAAAGCGGCCTAAACACAGCCGTGAAAAGCAGCTAAACCCCATTATAAAAATAAATTACTTTTAAAAACCCATGAAACAAAGACAGGGAAAGAGAGAGAAATTCTTACACAATTCGTTCAGGGGCTGTGATGCAACCTGGATTGACCATATCTAGACCCACAGCTGGATGAGACATAAGGGTGGACACTCTTGGGGCTGAGAGGTTTGGTGAGGTTGGGTGAGCAAACGCAGACCCTTTAAAGTAATACTGCGTGCTACCCATCGCATGGGTCCCAAATCTCCAGGTTCAAGGGCATCTTCCTACATCGAAAACATGCATGAGAAACCCAGAAGATGGTACACCGTGTGATGGGGAAAGGTTTCTAAAACGCACCGCATTTCTCATCTCCTTGTGCTCGGGTTCGCCATTCCAGCCACTTTACTAGCAATCTCCCTACTTGGAGCATCAGCACCTTTAACCTCCTGTTCCGTACAGGTTGCAATTTGTCCTGAGGATGAACGGGAAGACGGGGAACCAATGAGAGACTAGCTCTTGGTGTTGGGACAGGCACAGGTCACTCAATTTTCCCATCAGGAAGAAGAATTAACCACAGGCTCAGCCTGCCCCCCGGAACCAGAACAGGGCCTGAAGCCATCCTGCGCTTTTGCGGCCGACTCCCAAAAAAGCGACTTGTAAAATGGAGCTTCAGGGCACTGCAATTCACAAACCTGCAGAGTTATAAATGATAACTCTCGTCCACAAATATATTGAGGGAAGGCAAAGAAGAGGATTTGAAATCAAGGCAGAATTGCAGGAAACAGATTTCAGGAGGTAGATTCGAATCGCCTTTAAAGCACATGAAAAGCGGCAAAACGTTGACAATGATGCCCTTGGCCAAAAAGGGCGTATGCGTTTTTTCCTGAATATATTCAGGAAAAAACGCATACGCCCTTTTTGGCCAACCAAGCAACCTGGAAAGGCAAATCAGCGCTACAAAGAAGTCTCGCTTCCCATCGGTCAAAAGGGACATGCTGAAAAAGGTGTCAAAACCAGAAATGCAGGACAGGCCATGGAGAAATGGGAGCCTTGCTACACTGATGGGCGGGATGTAAATTGCCAACAGCCACTCTGGAGAAGTGTACGGTGTGTCCTGAAACATCTAAAAAACACAGCTTAGAGAGCATAGGGCACTTCCACGCATGGGGGGATAAAGTGGGAAAATTGAAAATCAGCAAGACACAAGCACCCCAAAGTTTAGGGCTGCTCTGTTGACAAGGACCTCCACTTCCTTCCACCTTAAATATCCCAGGAAAGCGAAAAATGGATAAAAATGTTGTGGTCCTTATGTACAATGGAATATCACTCAGCCATGAAATCAATGTCATAAGGCTAGTAGCAGCATGATGAGTGGATTTAGGTAAGACGATTCTAAGTGAAATAAGTCACACAGAAAAGGACACTTCTCATAAGGTGTCACTTATAGAGGGAATGTAAAAACCGTTACACTTGAACTGAATTACAAAACAGAACAGAGTCACACATGCAGAAAACACACTATGGCTGCTTAACGGGAAAGGTGAGGTGGGGTGATACATAAAACAAGAGTTTCAAATTAGCTCAGATACCGTTCCATAAACCCAATATGGAATAGACAAGACCTACTCCTTGCTCAGAGAACTGGACTCAACACGCCCGATTCACCGCACAAGAATATATCTGACTAGTAATAATCTTAAAACCTATGTATTGATATCTCTCTGTTAGTGTGTCAAGTGGGTGTAAAGCGGCCTAAACACAGCCGTGAAAAGCAGCTAAACCCCATTATAAAAATAAATTACTTTTAAAAACCCATGAAACGAAGACAGGGAAAGAGAGAGAAATTCTTACACAATTCGTTCAGGGGCTGTGATGCAACCTGGATTGACCATATCTAGACCCACAGCTGGATGAGACATAAGGGTGGACACTCTTGGGGCTGAGAGTTTTGGTGAGGTTGGGTGAGCAAACGCAGACCCTTTAAAGTAATACTGCGTGCTACCCATCGCATGGGTCCCAAATCTCCAGGTTCAAGGGCATCTTCCTACATCGAAAACATGCATGAGAAACCCAGAAGATGGTACACCGTGTGATGGGGAAAGGTTTCTAAAACGCACCTCATTTCTCACCTCCTTGTGCTCGGGTTCGCCATTCCAGCCACTTTACTAGCAATCTCCCTACTTGGAGCATCAGCACCTTTAACCTCCTGTTCCGTACAGGTTGCAATTTGTCCTGAGGATGAACGGGAAGACGGGAAACCAATGAGAGACTAGCTCTTGGTGTAGGGATAGTCACAGGTCACTCTATTTTCCCATCAGGAAGAAGAATTATCCACAGGCTCAGCCTGCCCCCCGGAACCAGAACAGGGCCTGAAGCCATCCTGCGCTTTTGCGGCCGGCTCCCAAAAAAGCGACTTGTAAAATGCAGCTTCAGGGCACTGCAATTCACAAACCTGCAGAGTTATAAATGATAACTCTCGTCCACAAATATATTGAGGGAAGGCAAAGAAGAGGATTTGAAATCAAGGCAGAATTGCAGGAAACAGATTTCAGGAGGTAGATTCGAATCGCCCTTAAAGCACATGAAAAGCGGCAAAACGTTGACAATGATGACCTTGGCCAAAAAGGGCGTATGCGTTTTTTCCTGAATATATTCAGGAAAAAACGCATACGCCCTTTTTGGCCAACCAAGCAACCTGGAAAGGCAAATCAGCGCTACAAAGAAGTCTCGCTTCCCATCGGTCAAAAGGGACATGCTGAAAAAGGTGTCAAAACCAGAAATGCAGGACAGGCCATGGAGAAATGGGAACCTTGCTACACTGATGGGCGGGATGTAAATTGCCAACAGCCACTCTGAAGAAGTGTACGGTGTGTCCTGAAACATCTAAAAAACACAGCTTAGAGAGCATAGGGCACTTCCACGCATGGGGGGATAAAGTGGGAAAATTGAAAATCAGCAAGACACAAGCACCCCAAAGTTTAGGGCTGCTCTGTTGACAAGGACCTCCACTTCCTTCCACCTTAAATATCCCAGGAAAGCGAAAAATGGATAAAAATGTTGTGGTCCTTATGTACAATGGAATATCACTCAGCCATGAAATCAATGTCATAAGGCTAGTAGCAGCATGATGAGTGGATTTAGGTAAGACGATTCTAAGTGAAATAAGTCACACAGAAAAGGACACTTCTCATAAGGTGTCACTTATAGAGGGAATGTAAAAACCGTTACACTTGAACTGAATTACAAAACAGAACAGAGTCACACATGCAGAAAACACACTATGGCTGCTTAAAGGGAAAGGTGAGGTGGGGTGATACATAAAACAAGAGTTTCAAATTAGCTCAGATACCGTTCCATAAACCCAATATGGAATAGACAAGACCTACTCCTTGCTCAGAGAACTGGACTCAACACGCCCGATTCACCGCACAAGAATATATCTGACTAGTAATAATCTTAAAACCTATGTATTGATATCTCTCTGTTAGTGTGTCAAGTGGGTGTAAAGCGGCATAAACACAGCCGTGAAAAGCAGCTAAACCCCATTATAAAAATAAATTACTTTTAAAAACCCATGAAACAAAGACAGGGAAAGAGAGAGAAATTCTTACACAATTCGTTCAGGGGCTGTGATGCAACCTGGATTGACCATATCTAGACCCACAGCTGGATGAGACATAAGGGTGGACACTCTTGGGGCTGAGAGGTTTGGTGAGGTTGGGTGAGCAAACGCAGACCCTTTAAAGTAATACTGCGTGCTACCCATCGCATGGGTCCCAAATCTCCAGGTTCAAGGGCATCTTCCTACATCGAAAACATGCATGAGAAACCCAGAAGATGGTACACCGTGTGATGGGGAAAGGTTTCTAAAACGCACCGCATTTCTCATCTCCTTGTGCTCGGGTTCGCCATTCCAGCCACTTTACTAGCAATCTCCCTACTTGGAGCATCAGCACCTTTAACCTCCTGTTCCGTACAGGTTGCAATTTGTCCTGAGGATGAACGGGAAGACGGGGAACCAATGAGAGACTAGCTCTTGGTGTTGGGACAGGCACAGGTCACTCAATTTTCCCATCAGGAAGAAGAATTAACCACAGGCTCAGCCTGCCCCCCGGAACCAGAACAGGGCCTGAAGCCATCCTGCGCTTTTGCGGCCGACTCCCAAAAAAGCGACTTGTAAAATGGAGCTTCAGGGCACTGCAATTCACAAACCTGCAGAGTTATAAATGATAACTCTCGTCCACAAATATATTGAGGGAAGGCAAAGAAGAGGATTTGAAATCAAGGCAGAATTGCAGGAAACAGATTTCAGGAGGTAGATTCGAATCGCCTTTAAAGCACATGAAAAGCGGCAAAACGTTGACAATGATGCCCTTGGCCAAAAAGGGCGTATGCGTTTTTTCCTGAATATATTCAGGAAAAAACGCATACGCCCTTTTTGGCCAACCAAGCAACCTGGAAAGGCAAATCAGCGCTACAAAGAAGTCTCGCTTCCCATCGGTCAAAAGGGACATGCTGAAAAAGGTGTCAAAACCAGAAATGCAGGACAGGCCATGGAGAAATGGGAGCCTTGCTACACTGATGGGCGGGATGTAAATTGCCAACAGCCACTCTGGAGAAGTGTACAGTGTGTCCTGAAACATCTAAAAAACACAGCTTAGAGAGCATAGGGCACTTCCACGCATGGGGGGATAAAGTGGGAAAATTGAAAATCAGCAAGACACAAGCACCCCAAAGTTTAGGGCTGCTCTGTTGACAAGGACCTCCACTTCCTTCCACCTTAAATATCCCAGGAAAGCGAAAAATGGATAAAAATGTTGTGGTCCTTATGTACAATGGAATATCACTCAGCCATGAAATCAATGTCATAAGGCTAGTAGCAGCATGATGAGTGGATTTAGGTAAGACGATTCTAAGTGAAATAAGTCACACAGAAAAGGACACTTCTCATAAGGTGTCACTTATAGAGGGAATGTAAAAACCGTTACACTTGAACTGAATTACAAAACAGAACAGAGTCACACATGCAGAAAACACACTATGGCTGCTTAAAGGGAAAGGTGAGGTGGGGTGATACATAAAACAAGAGTTTCAAATTAGCTCAGATACCGTTCCATAAACCCAATATGGAATAGACAAGACCTACTCCTTGCTCAGAGAACTGGACTCAACACGCCCGATTCACCGCACAAGAATATATCTGACTAGTAATAATCTTAAAACCTATGTATTGATATCTCTCTGTTAGTGTGTCAAGTGGGTGTAAAGCGGCCTAAACACAGCCGTGAAAAGCAGCTAAACCCCATTATAAAAATAAATTACTTTTAAAAACCCATGAAACAAAGACAGGGAAAGAGAGAGAAATTCTTACACAATTCGTTCAGGGGCTGTGATGCAACCTGGATTGACCATATCTAGACCCACAGCTGGATGAGACATAAGGGTGGACACTCTTGGGGCTGAGAGGTTTGGTGAGGTTGGGTGAGCAAACGCAGACCCTTTAAAGTAATACTGCGTGCTACCCATCGCATGGGTCCCAAATCTCCAGGTTCAAGGGCATCTTCCTACATCGAAAACATGCATGAGAAACCCAGAAGATGGTACACCGTGTGATGGGGAAAGGTTTCTAAAACGCACCGCATTTCTCATCTCCTTGTGCTCGGGTTCGCCATTCCAGCCACTTTACTAGCAATCTCCCTACTTGGAGCATCAGCACCTTTAACCTCCTGTTCCGTACAGGTTGCAATTTGTCCTGAGGATGAACGGGAAGACGGGGAACCAATGAGAGACTAGCTCTTGGTGTTGGGACAGGCACAGGTCACTCAATTTTCCCATCAGGAAGAAGAATTAACCACAGGCTCAGCCTGCCCCCCGGAACCAGAACAGGGCCTGAAGCCATCCTGCGCTTTTGCGGCCGACTCCCAAAAAAGCGACTTGTAAAATGGAGCTTCAGGGCACTGCAATTCACAAACCTGCAGAGTTATAAATGATAACTCTCGTCCACAAATATATTGAGGGAAGGCAAAGAAGAGGATTTGAAATCAAGGCAGAATTGCAGGAAACAGATTTCAGGAGGTAGATTCGAATCGCCTTTAAAGCACATGAAAAGCGGCAAAACGTTGACAATGATGCCCTTGGCCAAAAAGGGCGTATGCGTTTTTTCCTGAATATATTCAGGAAAAAACGCATACGCCCTTTTTGGCCAACCAAGCAACCTGGAAAGGCAAATCAGCGCTACAAAGAAGTCTCGCTTCCCATCGGTCAAAAGGGACATGCTGAAAAAGGTGTCAAAACCAGAAATGCAGGACAGGCCATGGAGAAATGGGAGCCTTGCTACACTGATGGGCGGGATGTAAATTGCCAACAGCCACTCTGGAGAAGTGTACGGTGTGTCCTGAAACATCTAAAAAACACAGCTTAGAGAGCATAGGGCACTTCCACGCATGGGGGGATAAAGTGGGAAAATTGAAAATCAGCAAGACACAAGCACCCCAAAGTTTAGGGCTGCTCTGTTGACAAGGACCTCCACTTCCTTCCACCTTAAATATCCCAGGAAAGCGAAAAATGGATAAAAATGTTGTGGTCCTTATGTACAATGGAATATCACTCAGCCATGAAATCAATGTCATAAGGCTAGTAGCAGCATGATGAGTGGATTTAGGTAAGACGATTCTAAGTGAAATAAGTCACACAGAAAAGGACACTTCTCATAAGGTGTCACTTATAGAGGGAATGTAAAAACCGTTACACTTGAACTGAATTACAAAACAGAACAGAGTCACACATGCAGAAAACACACTATGGCTGCTTAACGGGAAAGGTGAGGTGGGGTGATACATAAAACAAGAGTTTCAAATTAGCTCAGATACCGTTCCATAAACCCAATATGGAATAGACAAGACCTACTCCTTGCTCAGAGAACTGGACTCAACACGCCCGATTCACCGCACAAGAATATATCTGACTAGTAATAATCTTAAAACCTATGTATTGATATCTCTCTGTTAGTGTGTCAAGTGGGTGTAAAGCGGCCTAAACACAGCCGTGAAAAGCAGCTAAACCCCATTATAAAAATAAATTACTTTTAAAAACCCATGAAACGAAGACAGGGAAAGAGAGAGAAATTCTTACACAATTCGTTCAGGGGCTGTGATGCAACCTGGATTGACCATATCTAGACCCACAGCTGGATGAGACATAAGGGTGGACACTCTTGGGGCTGAGAGTTTTGGTGAGGTTGGGTGAGCAAACGCAGACCCTTTAAAGTAATACTGCGTGCTACCCATCGCATGGGTCCCAAATCTCCAGGTTCAAGGGCATCTTCCTACATCGAAAACATGCATGAGAAACCCAGAAGATGGTACACCGTGTGATGGGGAAAGGTTTCTAAAACGCACCTCATTTCTCACCTCCTTGTGCTCGGGTTCGCCATTCCAGCCACTTTACTAGCAATCTCCCTACTTGGAGCATCAGCACCTTTAACCTCCTGTTCCGTACAGGTTGCAATTTGTCCTGAGGATGAACGGGAAGACGGGAAACCAATGAGAGACTAGCTCTTGGTGTAGGGATAGTCACAGGTCACTCTATTTTCCCATCAGGAAGAAGAATTATCCACAGGCTCAGCCTGCCCCCCGGAACCAGAACAGGGCCTGAAGCCATCCTGCGCTTTTGCGGCCGGCTCCCAAAAAAGCGACTTGTAAAATGCAGCTTCAGGGCACTGCAATTCACAAACCTGCAGAGTTATAAATGATAACTCTCGTCCACAAATATATTGAGGGAAGGCAAAGAAGAGGATTTGAAATCAAGGCAGAATTGCAGGAAACAGATTTCAGGAGGTAGATTCGAATCGCCCTTAAAGCACATGAAAAGCGGCAAAACGTTGACAATGATGACCTTGGCCAAAAAGGGCGTATGCGTTTTTTCCTGAATATATTCAGGAAAAAACGCATACGCCCTTTTTGGCCAACCAAGCAACCTGGAAAGGCAAATCAGCGCTACAAAGAAGTCTCGCTTCCCATCGGTCAAAAGGGACATGCTGAAAAAGGTGTCAAAACCAGAAATGCAGGACAGGCCATGGAGAAATGGGAACCTTGCTACACTGATGGGCGGGATGTAAATTGCCAACAGCCACTCTGAAGAAGTGTACGGTGTGTCCTGAAACATCTAAAAAACACAGCTTAGAGAGCATAGGGCACTTCCACGCATGGGGGGATAAAGTGGGAAAATTGAAAATCAGCAAGACACAAGCACCCCAAAGTTTAGGGCTGCTCTGTTGACAAGGACCTCCACTTCCTTCCACCTTAAATATCCCAGGAAAGCGAAAAATGGATAAAAATGTTGTGGTCCTTATGTACAATGGAATATCACTCAGCCATGAAATCAATGTCATAAGGCTAGTAGCAGCATGATGAGTGGATTTAGGTAAGACGATTCTAAGTGAAATAAGTCACACAGAAAAGGACACTTCTCATAAGGTGTCACTTATAGAGGGAATGTAAAAACCGTTACACTTGAACTGAATTACAAAACAGAACAGAGTCACACATGCAGAAAACACACTATGGCTGCTTAAAGGGAAAGGTGAGGTGGGGTGATACATAAAACAAGAGTTTCAAATTAGCTCAGATACCGTTCCATAAACCCAATATGGAATAGACAAGACCTACTCCTTGCTCAGAGAACTGGACTCAACACGCCCGATTCACCGCACAAGAATATATCTGACTAGTAATAATCTTAAAACCTATGTATTGATATCTCTCTGTTAGTGTGTCAAGTGGGTGTAAAGCGGCATAAACACAGCCGTGAAAAGCAGCTAAACCCCATTATAAAAATAAATTACTTTTAAAAACCCATGAAACAAAGACAGGGAAAGAGAGAGAAATTCTTACACAATTCGTTCAGGGGCTGTGATGCAACCTGGATTGACCATATCTAGACCCACAGCTGGATGAGACATAAGGGTGGACACTCTTGGGGCTGAGAGGTTTGGTGAGGTTGGGTGAGCAAACGCAGACCCTTTAAAGTAATACTGCGTGCTACCCATCGCATGGGTCCCAAATCTCCAGGTTCAAGGGCATCTTCCTACATCGAAAACATGCATGAGAAACCCAGAAGATGGTACACCGTGTGATGGGGAAAGGTTTCTAAAACGCACCGCATTTCTCATCTCCTTGTGCTCGGGTTCGCCATTCCAGCCACTTTACTAGCAATCTCCCTACTTGGAGCATCAGCACCTTTAACCTCCTGTTCCGTACAGGTTGCAATTTGTCCTGAGGATGAACGGGAAGACGGGGAACCAATGAGAGACTAGCTCTTGGTGTTGGGACAGGCACAGGTCACTCAATTTTCCCATCAGGAAGAAGAATTAACCACAGGCTCAGCCTGCCCCCCGGAACCAGAACAGGGCCTGAAGCCATCCTGCGCTTTTGCGGCCGACTCCCAAAAAAGCGACTTGTAAAATGGAGCTTCAGGGCACTGCAATTCACAAACCTGCAGAGTTATAAATGATAACTCTCGTCCACAAATATATTGAGGGAAGGCAAAGAAGAGGATTTGAAATCAAGGCAGAATTGCAGGAAACAGATTTCAGGAGGTAGATTCGAATCGCCTTTAAAGCACATGAAAAGCGGCAAAACGTTGACAATGATGCCCTTGGCCAAAAAGGGCGTATGCGTTTTTTCCTGAATATATTCAGGAAAAAACGCATACGCCCTTTTTGGCCAACCAAGCAACCTGGAAAGGCAAATCAGCGCTACAAAGAAGTCTCGCTTCCCATCGGTCAAAAGGGACATGCTGAAAAAGGTGTCAAAACCAGAAATGCAGGACAGGCCATGGAGAAATGGGAGCCTTGCTACACTGATGGGCGGGATGTAAATTGCCAACAGCCACTCTGGAGAAGTGTACAGTGTGTCCTGAAACATCTAAAAAACACAGCTTAGAGAGCATAGGGCACTTCCACGCATGGGGGGATAAAGTGGGAAAATTGAAAATCAGCAAGACACAAGCACCCCAAAGTTTAGGGCTGCTCTGTTGACAAGGACCTCCACTTCCTTCCACCTTAAATATCCCAGGAAAGCGAAAAATGGATAAAAATGTTGTGGTCCTTATGTACAATGGAATATCACTCAGCCATGAAATCAATGTCATAAGGCTAGTAGCAGCATGATGAGTGGATTTAGGTAAGACGATTCTAAGTGAAATAAGTCACACAGAAAAGGACACTTCTCATAAGGTGTCACTTATAGAGGGAATGTAAAAACCGTTACACTTGAACTGAATTACAAAACAGAACAGAGTCACACATGCAGAAAACACACTATGGCTGCTTAAAGGGAAAGGTGAGGTGGGGTGATACATAAAACAAGAGTTTCAAATTAGCTCAGATACCGTTCCATAAACCCAATATGGAATAGACAAGACCTACTCCTTGCTCAGAGAACTGGACTCAACACGCCCGATTCACCGCACAAGAATATATCTGACTAGTAATAATCTTAAAACCTATGTATTGATATCTCTCTGTTAGTGTGTCAAGTGGGTGTAAAGCGGCCTAAACACAGCCGTGAAAAGCAGCTAAACCCCATTATAAAAATAAATTACTTTTAAAAACCCATGAAACAAAGACAGGGAAAGAGAGAGAAATTCTTACACAATTCGTTCAGGGGCTGTGATGCAACCTGGATTGACCATATCTAGACCCACAGCTGGATGAGACATAAGGGTGGACACTCTTGGGGCTGAGAGTTTTGGTGAGGTTGGGTGAGCAAACGCAGACCCTTTAAAGTAATACTGCGTGCTACCCATCGCATGGGTCCCAAATCTCCAGGTTCAAGGGCATCTTCCTACATCGAAAACATGCATGAGAAACCCAGAAGATGGTACACCGTGTGATGGGGAAAGGTTTCTAAAACGCACCGCATTTCTCATCTCCTTGTGCTCGGGTTCGCCATTCCAGCCACTTTACTAGCAATCTCCCTACTTGGAGCATCAGCACCTTTAACCTCCTGTTCCGTACAGGTTGCAATTTGTCCTGAGGATGAACGGGAAGACGCGGAACCAATGAGAGACTAGCTCTTGGTGTTGGGACAGGCACAGGTCACTCAATTTTCCCATCAGGAAGAAGAATTAACCACAGGCTCAGCCTGCCCCCCGGAACCAGAACAGGGCCTGAAGCCATCCTGCGCTTTTGCGGCCGACTCCCAAAAAAGCGACTTGTAAAATGGAGCTTCAGGGCACTGCAATTCACAAACCTGCAGAGTTATAAATGATAACTCTCGTCCACAAATATATTGAGGGAAGGCAAAGAAGAGGATTTGAAATCAAGGCAGAATTGCAGGAAACAGATTTCAGGAGGTAGATTCGAATCGCCTTTAAAGCACATGAAAAGCGGCAAAACGTTGACAATGATGCCCTTGGCCAAAAAGGGCGTATGCGTTTTTTCCTCAATACATTCAGGAAAAAACGCATACGCCCTTTTTGGCCAACCAAGCAACCTGGAAAGGCAAATCAGCGCTACAAAGAAGTCTCGCTTCCCATCGGTCAAAAGGGACATGCTGAAAAAGTTGTCAAAACCAGAAATGCAGGACAGGCCATGGAGAAATGGGAGCCTTGCTACACTGATGGGCGGGATGTAAATTGCCAACAGCCACTCTGGAGAAGTGTACGGTGTGTCCTGAAACATCTAAAAAACACAGCTTAGAGAGCATAGGGCACTTCCACGCATGGGGGGATAAAGTGGGAAAATTGAAAATCAGCAAGACACAAGCACCCCAAAGTTTAGGGCTGCTCTGTTGACAAGGACCTCCACTTCATTCCACCTTAAATATCCCAGGAAAGCGAAAAATGGATAAAAAAGTTGTGGTCCTTATGTACAATGGAATATCACTCAGCCATGAAATCAATGTCATAAGGCTAGTAGCAGCATGATGAGTGGATTTAGGTAAGACGATTCTAAGTGAAATAAGTCACACAGAAAAGGACACTTCTCATAAGGTGTCACTTATAGAGGGAATGTAAAAACCGTTACACTTGAACTGAATTACAAAACAGAACAGAGTCACACATGCAGAAAACACACTATGGCTGCTTAACGGGAAAGGTGAGGTGGGGTGATACATAAAACAAGAGTTTCAAATTAGCTCAGATACCGTTCCATAAACCCAATATGGAATAGACAAGACCTACTCCTTGCTCAGAGAACTGGACTCAACACGCCCGATTCACCGCACAAGAATATATCTGACTAGTAATAATTTTAAAACCTATGTATTGATATCTCTCTGTTAGTGTGTCAAGTGGGTGTAAAGCGGCATAAACACAGCTGTGAAAAGCAGCTAAACCCCATTATAAAAATAAATTACTTTTAAAAACCCATGAAACAAAGACAGGGAAAGAGAGAGAAATTCTTACACAATTCGTTCAGGGGCTGTGATGCAACCTGGATTGACCATATCTAGACCCACAGCTGGATGAGACATAAGGGTGGACACTCTTGGGGCTGAGAGGTTTGGTGAGGTTGGGTGAGCAAACGCAGACCCTTTAAAGTAATACTGCGTGCTACCCATCGCATGGGTCCCAAATCTCCAGGTTCAAGGGCATCTTCCTACATCGAAAACATGCATGAGAAACCCAGAAGATGGTACACCGTGTGATGGGGAAAGGTTTCTAAAATGCACCTCTTTTCTCATCTCCTTGTGCTCGGGTTCGCCATTCCAGCCACTTTACTAGCAATCTCCCTACTTGGAGCATCGGCACCTTTAACCTCCTGTTCCGTACAGGTTGCAATTTGTCCTGAGGATGAACGGGAAGACCGGGAACCAATGAGAGACTAGCTCTTGGTGTTGGGACAGGCACAGGTCACTCTATTTTCCCATCAGGAAGAAGAATTAACCA
Organism: Balaenoptera physalus; assembly: GCF_965194825.1. Lineage (NCBI taxonomy): Eukaryota > Metazoa > Chordata > Mammalia > Artiodactyla > Balaenopteridae > Balaenoptera > Balaenoptera physalus. The sequence continues at coordinate 1,003,228 of NW_028126419.1, read as the reverse complement.
CAGGCTCAGCCTGCCCCCCGGAACCAGAACAAGGCCTGAAGCCATCCTGCGCTTTTGCGGCCAGCTCCCGAAAAAGCGATTTGTAAAATGGAGCTTCAGGGCACTGCAATTCACAAACCTGCAGAGTTATAAATGATAACTCTCGTCCACAAATGTATTGAGGGAAGGCAAAGAAGAGGATTTGAAATCAAGGCAGAATTGCAGGAAACAGATTTCAGGAGGTAGATTCGAATCGCCTTTAAAGCACATGAAAAGCGGCAAAACGTTGACAATGATGCCCTTGGCCAAAAAGGGCGTATGCGTTTTTTCCTGAATATATTCAGGAAAAAACGCATACGCCCTTTTTGGCCAACCAAGCAACCTGGAAAGGCAAATCAGCGCTACAAAGAAGTCTCGCTTCCCATCGGTCAAAAGGGCCATGCTGAAAAAAGTGTCAAAACCAGAAATGCAGGACAGGCCATGGAGAAATGGGAGCCTTGCTACACTGATGGGCGGGATGTAAATTGCCAACAGCCACTCTGGAGAAGTGTACGGTGTGTCCTGAAACATCTAAAAAACACAGCTTAGAGAGCATAGGGCACTTCCACGTATGGGGGGATAAAGTGGGAAAATTGAAAATCAGCAAGACACAAGCACCCCAATGTTTAGGGCTGCTCTGTTGACAAGGACCTCCACTTCCTTCCACCTTAAATATCCCAGGAAAGCGAAAAATGGATAAAAAAGTTGTGGTCCTTATGTACAATGGAATATCACTCAGCCATGAAATCAATGTCATAAGGCTAGTAGCAGCATGATGAGTGGATTTAGGTAAGACGATTCTAAGTGAAATAAGTCACACAGAAAAGGACACTTCTCATAAGGTGTCACTTATAGAGGGAATGTAAAAACCGTTACACTTGAACTGAATTACAAAACAGAACAGAGTCACACATGCAGAAAACACACTATGGCTGCTTAACGGGAAAGGTGAGGTGAGGTGATACATAAAACAAGAGTTTCAAATTAGCTCAGATACCGTTCCATAAACCCAATATGGAATAGACAAGACCTACTCCTTGCTCAGAGAACTGGACTCAACACGCCCGATTCACCGCACAAGAATATATCTGACTAGTAATAATCTTAAAACCTATATATTGATATCTCTCTGTTAGTGTGTCAAGTGGGTGTAAAGCGGCCTAAACACAGCCGTGAAAAGCAGCTAAACCCCATTATAAAAATAAATTACTTTTAAAAACCCATGAAACAAAGACAGGGAAAGAGAGAGAAATTCTTACACAATTCGTTCAGGGGCTGTGATGCAACCTGGATTGACCATAAATAGACCCACAGCTGGATGAGACATAAGGGTGGACACTCTTGGGGCTGAGAGGTTCGGTGAGGTTGGGTGAGCAAACGCAGACCCTTTAAAGTAATACTGCGTGTTACCCATCGCATGGGTCCCAAATCTCCAGGTTCAAGGGCATCTTCCTACATCGAAAACATGCATGAGAAACCCAGAAGATGGTACACCGTGTGATGGGGAAAGGTTTCTAAAACGCACCTCATTTCTCATCTCCTTGTGCTCGGGTTCGCCATTCCAGCCACTTTACTAGCAATCTCCCTACTTGGAGCATCAGCACCTTTAACCTCCTGTTCCGTACAGGTTGCAATTTGTCCTGAGGATGAACGGGAAGACGGGGAACCAATGAGAGACTAGCTCTTGGTGTTGGGACAGGCACAGGTCACTCTATTTTCCCATCAGGAAGAAGAATTAACCACAGGCTCAGCCTGCCCCCCGGAACCAGAACAGGGCCTGAAGCCATCCTGCGCTTTTGCGGCCGGCTCCCAAAAAACCGACTTGTAAAATGGAGCTTCAGGGCACTGCAATTCACAAACCTGCAGAGTTATAAATGATAACTCTCGTCCACAAATATATTGAGGGAAGGCAAAGAAGAGGATTTGAAATGAAGGCAGAATTGCAGGAAACAGATTTCAGGAGGTAGATTCGAATCGCCTTTAAAGCACATGAAAAGCGGCAAAACGTTGACAATGATGCCCTTGGCCAAAAAGGGCGTATGCGTTTTTTCCTGAATATATTCAGGAAAAAACGCATACGCCCTTTTTGGCCAACCAAGCAACCTGGAAAGGCAAATCAGCGCTACAAAGAAGTCTCGCTTCCCATCGGTCAAAAGGGCCATGCTGAAAAAAGTGTCAAAACCAGAAATGCAGGACAGGCCATGGAGAAATGGGAGCCTTGCTACACTGATGGGCGGGATGTAAATTGCCAACAGCCACTCTGGAGAAGTGTACGGTGTGTCCTGAAACATCTAAAAAACACAGCTTAGAGAGCATAGGGCACTTCCACGCATGGGGGGATAAAGTGGGAAAATTGAAAATCAGCAAGACACAAGCACCCCAAAGTTTAGTGCTGCTCTGTTGACAAGGACCTCCACTTCATTCCACCTTAAATATCCCAGGAAAGCGAAAAATGGATAAAAAAGTTGTGGTCCTTATGTACAATGGAATATCACTCAGCCATGAAATCAATGTCATAAGGCTAGTAGCAGCATGATGAGTGGATTTAGGTAAGACGATTCTAAGTGAAATAAGTCACACAGAAAAGGACACTTCTCATAAGGTGTCACTTATAGAGGGAATGTAAAAACCGTTACACTTGAACTGAATTACAAAACAGAACAGAGTCACACATGCAGAAAACACACTATGGCTGCTTAACGGGAAAGGTGAGGTGGGGTGATACATAAAACAAGAGTTTCAAATTAGCTCAGATACCGTTCCATAAACCCAATATGGAATAGACAAGACCTACTCCTTGCTCAGAGAACTGGACTCAACACGCCCGATTCACCGCACAAGAATATATCTGACTAGTAATAATCTTAAAACCTATATATTGATATCTCTCTGTTAGTGTGTCAAGTGGGTGTAAAGCGGCCTAAACACAGCCGTGAAAAGCAGCTAAACCCCATTATAAAAATAAATTACTTTTAAAAACCCATGAAACAAAGACAGGGAAAGAGAGAGAAATTCTTACACAATTCGTTCAGGGGCTGTGATGCAACCTGGATTGACCATATCTAGACCCACAGCTGGATGAGACATAAGGGTGGACACTCTTGGGGCTGAGAGGTTCGGTGAGGTTGGGTGAGCAAACGCAGACCCTTTAAAGTAATACTGCGTGTTACCCATCGCATGGGTCCCAAATCTCCAGGTTCAAGGGCATCTTCCTACATCGAAAACATGCATGAGAAACCCAGAAGATGGTACACCGTGTGATGGGGAAAGGTTTCTAAAACGCACCTCATTTCTCATCTCCTTGTGCTCGGGTTCGCCATTCCAGCCACTTTACTAGCAATCTCCCTACTTGGAGCATCAGCACCTTTAACCTCCTGTTCCGTACAGGTTGCAATTTGTCCTGAGGATGAACGGGAAGACGGGGAACCAATGAGAGACTAGCTCTTGGTGTTGGGACAGGCACAGGTCACTCTATTTTCCCATCAGGAAGAAGAATTAACCACAGGCTCAGCCTGCCCCCCGGAACCAGAACAGGGCCTGAAGCCATCCTGCGCTTTTGCGGCCGGCTCCCAAAAAACCGACTTGTAAAATGGAGCTTCAGGGCACTGCAATTCACAAACCTGCAGAGTTATAAATGATAACTCTCGTCCACAAATATATTGAGGGAAGGCAAAGAAGAGGATTTGAAATGAAGGCAGAATTGCAGGAAACAGATTTCAGGAGGTAGATTCGAATCGCCTTTAAAGCACATGAAAAGCGGCAAAACGTTGACAATGATGCCCTTGGCCAAAAAGGGCGTATGCGTTTTTTCCTGAATATATTCAGGAAAAAACGCATACGCCCTTTTTGGCCAACCAAGCAACCTGGAAAGGCAAATCAGCGCTACAAAGAAGTCTCGCTTCCCATCGGTCAAAAGGGCCATGCTGAAAAAAGTGTCAAAACCAGAAATGCAGGACAGGCCATGGAGAAATGGGAGCCTTGCTACACTGATGGGCGGGATGTAAATTGCCAACAGCCACTCTGGAGAAGTGTACGGTGTGTCCTGAAACATCTAAAAAACACAGCTTAGAGAGCATAGGGCACTTCCACGCATGGGGGGATAAAGTGGGAAAATTGAAAATCAGCAAGACACAAGCACCCCAAAGTTTAGGGCTGCTCTGTTGACAAGGACCTCCACTTCATTCCACCTTAAATATCCCAGGAAAGCGAAAAATGGATAAAAAAGTTGTGGTCCTTATGTACAATGGAATATCACTCAGCCATGAAATCAATGTCATAAGGCTAGTAGCAGCATGATGAGTGGATTTAGGTAAGACGATTCTAAGTGAAATAAGTCACACAGAAAAGGACACTTCTCATAAGGTGTCACTTATAGAGGGAATGTAAAAACCGTTACACTTGAACTGAATTACAAAACAGAACAGAGTCACACATGCAGAAAACACACTATGGCTGCTTAACGGGAAAGGTGAGGTGGGGTGATACATAAAACAAGAGTTTCAAATTAGCTCAGATACCGTTCCATAAACCCAATATGGAATAGACAAGACCTACTCCTTGCTCAGAGAACTGGACTCAACACGCCCGATTCACCGCACAAGAATATATCTGACTAGTAATAATCTTAAAACCTATGTATTGATATCTCTCTGTTAGTGTGTCAAGTGTGTGTAAGGTGGCATAAACACAGCCGTGAAAAGCAGCTAAACCCCATTATAAAAATAAATTACTTTTAAAAACCCATGAAACAAAGACAGGGAAAGAGAGAGAAATTCTTACACAATTCGTTCAGGGGCTGTGATGCAACCTGCATTGACTATATCTAGACCCACAGCTGGATGAGACATAAGGGTGGACACTCTTGGGGCTGAGAGGTTTGGTGAGGTTGGGTGAGCAAACGCAGACCCTTTAAAGTAATACTGCGTGCTACCCATCGCATGGGTCCCAAATCTCCAGGTTCAAGGGCATCTTCCTACATCGAAAACATGCATGAGAAACCCAGAAGATGGTACACCGTGTGATGGGGAAAGGTTTCTAAAATGCACCTCATTTCTCATCTCCATGTGCTCGTGTTCGCCATTCCAGCCACTTTACTAGCAATCTCCCTACTTGGAGCATCAGCACCTTTAACCTCCTGTTCCGTACAGGTTGCAATTTGTCCTGAGGATGAACGGGAAGACGGGGAACCAATGAGAGACTAGCTCTTGGTGTTGGGACAGGCACAGGTCACTCTATTTTCCCATCAGGAAGAAGAATTAACCACAGGCTCAGCCTGCCCCCCGGAACCAGAACAGGGCCTGAAGCCATCCTGCGCTTTTGCGGCCGGCTCCCAAAAAAGCGACTTGTAAAATGGAGCTTCAGGGCACTGCAATTCACAAACCTGCAGAGTTATAAATGATAACTCTCGTCCACAAATATATTGAGGGAAGGCAAAGAAGAGGATTTGAAATCAAGGCAGAATTGCAGGAAACAGATTTCAGGAGGTAGATTCGAATCGCCTTTAAAGCACATGAAAAGCAGCAAAACGTTGACAATGATGCCCTTGGCCAAAAAGGGCGTATGCGTTTTTTCCTGAATATATTCAGGAAAAAACGCATACGCCCTTTTTGGCCAACCAAGCAACCTGGAAAGGCAAATCAGCGCTACAAAGAAGTCTCGCTTCCCATCGGTCAAAAGGGACATGCTGAAAAAGTTGTCAAAACCAGAAATGCAGGACAGGCCATGGAGAAATGGGAGCCTTGCTACACTGATGGGCGGTATGTAAATTGCCAACAGCCACTCTGGAGAAGTGTACGGTGTGTCCTGAAACATCTAAAAAACACAGCTTAGAGAGCATAGGGCACTTCCACGCATGGGGGGATAAAGTGGGAAAATTGAAAATCAGCAAGACACAAGCACCCCAAAGTTTAGGGCTGCTCTGTTGACAAGGACCTCCACTTCCTTCCACCTTAAATATCCCAGGAAAGCGAAAAATGGATAAAAATGTTGTGGTCCTTATGTACAATGGAATATCACTCAGCCATGAAATCAATGTCATAAGGCTAGTAGCAGCATGATGAGTGGATTTAGGTAAGACGATTCTAAGTGAAATAAGTCACACAGAAAAGGACACTTCTCATAAGGTGTCACTTATAGAGGGAATGTAAAAACCGTTACACTTGAACTGAATTACAAAACAGAACAGAGTCACACATGCAGAAAACACACTATGGCTGCTTAACGGGAAAGGTGAGGTGGGGTGATACATAAAACAAGAGTTTCAAATTAGCTCAGATACCGTTCCATAAACCCAATATGGAATAGACAAGACCTACTCCTTGCTCAGAGAACTGGACTCAACACGCCCGATTCACCGCACAAGAATATATCTGACTAGTAATAATCTTAAAACCTATGTATTGATATCTCTCTGTTAGTGTGTCAAGTGTGTGTAAGGTGGCATAAACACAGCCGTGAAAAGCAGCTAAACCCCATTATAAAAATAAATTACTTTTAAAAACCCATGAAACAAAGACAGGGAAAGAGAGAGAAATTGTTACACAATTCGTTCAGGGGCTGTGATGCAACCTGCATTGACTATATCTAGACCCACAGCTGGATGAGACATAAGGGTGGACACTCTTGGGGCTGAGAGGTTTGGTGAGGTTGGGTGAGCAAACGCAGACCCTTTAAAGTAATACTGCGTGCTACCCATCGCATGGGTCCCAAATCTCCAGGTTCAAGGGCATCTTCCTACATCGAAAACATGCATGAGAAACCCAGAAGATGGTACACCGTGTGATGGGGAAAGGTTTCTAAAATGCACCTCATTTCTCATCTCCATGTGCTCGTGTTCGCCATTCCAGCCACTTTACTAGCAATCTCCCTACTTGGAGCATCAGCACCTTTAACCTCCTGTTCCGTACAGGTTGCAATTTGTCCTGAGGATGAACGGGAAGACGGGGAACCAATGAGAGACTAGCTCTTGGTGTTGGGACAGGCACAGGTCACTCTATTTTCCCATCAGGAAGAAGAATTAACCACAGGCTCAGCCTGCCCCCCGGAACCAGAACAGGGCCTGAAGCCATCCTGCGCTTTTGCGGCCGGCTCCCAAAAAAGCGACTTGTAAAATGGAGCTTCAGGGCACTGCAATTCACAAACCTGCAGAGTTATAAATGATAACTCTCGTCCACAAATATATTGAGGGAAGGCAAAGAAGAGGATTTGAAATCAAGGCAGAATTGCAGGAAACAGATTTCAGGAGGTAGATTCGAATCGCCTTTAAAGCACATGAAAAGCAGCAAAACGTTGACAATGATGCCCTTGGCCAAAAAGGGCGTATGCGTTTTTTCCTGAATATATTCAGGAAAAAACGCATACGCCCTTTTTGGCCAACCAAGCAACCTGGAAAGGCAAATCAGCGCTACAAAGAAGTCTCGCTTCCCATCGGTCAAAAGGGACATGCTGAAAAAGTTGTCAAAACCAGAAATGCAGGACAGGCCATGGAGAAATGGGAGCCTTGCTACACTGATGGGCGGTATGTAAATTGCCAACAGCCACTCTGGAGAAGTGTACGGTGTGTCCTGAAACATCTAAAAAACACAGCTTAGAGAGCATAGGGCACTTCCACGCATGGGGGGATAAAGTGGGAAAATTGAAAATCAGCAAGACACAAGCACCCCAAAGTTTAGGGCTGCTCTGTTGACAAGGACCTCCACTTCCTTCCACCTTAAATATCCCAGGAAAGCGAAAAATGGATAAAAATGTTGTGGTCCTTATGTACAATGGAATATCACTCAGCCATGAAATCAGTGTCATAAGGCTAGTAGCAGCATGATGAGTGGATTTAGGTAAGACGATTCTAAGTGAAATAAGTCACACAGAAAAGGACACTTCTCATAAGGTGTCACTTATAGAGGGAATGTAAAAACCGTTACACTTGAACTGAATTACAAAACAGAACAGAGTCACACATGCAGAAAACACACTATGGCTGCTTAACGGGAAAGGTGAGGTGGGGTGATACATAAAACAAGAGTTTCAAATTAGCTCAGATACCGTTCCATAAACCCAATATGGAATAGACAAGACCTACTCCTTGCTCAGAGAACTGGACTCAACACGCCCGATTCACCGCACAAGAATATATCTGACTAGTAATAATCTTAAAACCTATATATTGATATCTCTCTGTTAGTGTGTCAAGTGGGTGTAAAGCGGCCTAAACACAGCCGTGAAAAGCAGCTAAACCCCATTATAAAAATAAATTACTTTTAAAAACCCATGAAACAAAGACAGGGAAAGAGAGAGAAATTCTTACACAATTCGTTCAGGGGCTGTGATGCAACCTGGATTGACCATATCTAGACCCACAGCTGGATGAGACATAAGGGTGGACACTCTTGGGGCTGAGAGGTTCGGTGAGGTTGGGTGAGCAAACGCAGACCCTTTAAAGTAATACTGCGTGTTACCCATCGCATGGGTCCCAAATCTCCAGGTTCAAGGGCATCTTCCTACATCGAAAACATGCATGAGAAACCCAGAAGATGGTACACCGTGTGATGGGGAAAGGTTTCTAAAACGCACCTCATTTCTCATCTCCTTGTGCTCGGGTTCGCCATTCCAGCCACTTTACTAGCAATCTCCCTACTTGGAGCATCAGCACCTTTAACCTCCTGTTCCGTACAGGTTGCAATTTGTCCTGAGGATGAACGGGAAGACGGGGAACCAATGAGAGACTAGCTCTTGGTGTTGGGACAGGCACAGGTCACTCTATTTTCCCATCAGGAAGAAGAATTAACCACAGGCTCAGCCTGCCCCCCGGAACCAGAACAGGGCCTGAAGCCATCCTGCGCTTTTGCGGCCGGCTCCCAAAAAACCGACTTGTAAAATGGAGCTTCAGGGCACTGCAATTCACAAACCTGCAGAGTTATAAATGATAACTCTCGTCCACAAATATATTGAGGGAAGGCAAAGAAGAGGATTTGAAATGAAGGCAGAATTGCAGGAAACAGATTTCAGGAGGTAGATTCGAATCGCCTTTAAAGCACATGAAAAGCGGCAAAACGTTGACAATGATGCCCTTGGCCAAAAAGGGCGTATGCGTTTTTTCCTGAATATATTCAGGAAAAAACGCATACGCCCTTTTTGGCCAACCAAGCAACCTGGAAAGGCAAATCAGCGCTACAAAGAAGTCTCGCTTCCCATCGGTCAAAAGGGACATGCTGAAAAAGTTGTCAAAACCAGAAATGCAGGACAGGCCATGGAGAAATGGGAGCCTTGCTACACTGATGGGCGGTATGTAAATTGCCAACAGCCACTCTGGAGAAGTGTACGGTGTGTCCTGAAACATCTAAAAAACACAGCTTAGAGAGCATAGGGCACTTCCACGCATGGGGGGATAAAGTGGGAAAATTGAAAATCAGCAAGACACAAGCACCCCAAAGTTTAGGGCTGCTCTGTTGACAAGGACCTCCACTTCCTTCCACCTTAAATATCCCAGGAAAGCGAAAAATGGATAAAAATGTTGTGGTCCTTATGTACAATGGAATATCACTCAGCCATGAAATCAATGTCATAAGGCTAGTAGCAGCATGATGAGTGGATTTAGGTAAGACGATTCTAAGTGAAATAAGTCACACAGAAAAGGACACTTCTCATAAGGTGTCACTTATAGAGGGAATGTAAAAACCGTTACACTTGAACTGAATTACAAAACAGAACAGAGTCACACATGCAGAAAACACACTATGGCTGCTTAACGGGAAAGGTGAGGTGGGGTGATACATAAAACAAGAGTTTCAAATTAGCTCAGATACCGTTCCATAAACCCAATATGGAATAGACAAGACCTACTCCTTGCTCAGAGAACTGGACTCAACACGCCCGATTCACCGCACAAGAATATATCTGACTAGTAATAATCTTAAAACCTATGTATTGATATCTCTCTGTTAGTGTGTCAAGTGTGTGTAAGGTGGCATAAACACAGCCGTGAAAAGCAGCTAAACCCCATTATAAAAATAAATTACTTTTAAAAACCCATGAAACAAAGACAGGGAAAGAGAGAGAAATTGTTACACAATTCGTTCAGGGGCTGTGATGCAACCTGCATTGACTATATCTAGACCCACAGCTGGATGAGACATAAGGGTGGACACTCTTGGGGCTGAGAGGTTTGGTGAGGTTGGGTGAGCAAACGCAGACCCTTTAAAGTAATACTGCGTGCTACCCATCGCATGGGTCCCAAATCTCCAGGTTCAAGGGCATCTTCCTACATCGAAAACATGCATGAGAAACCCAGAAGATGGTACACCGTGTGATGGGGAAAGGTTTCTAAAATGCACCTCATTTCTCATCTCCATGTGCTCGTGTTCGCCATTCCAGCCACTTTACTAGCAATCTCCCTACTTGGAGCATCAGCACCTTTAACCTCCTGTTCCGTACAGGTTGCAATTTGTCCTGAGGATGAACGGGAAGACGGGGAACCAATGAGAGACTAGCTCTTGGTGTTGGGACAGGCACAGGTCACTCTATTTTCCCATCAGGAAGAAGAATTAACCACAGGCTCAGCCTGCCCCCCGGAACCAGAACAGGGCCTGAAGCCATCCTGCGCTTTTGCGGCCGGCTCCCAAAAAAGCGACTTGTAAAATGGAGCTTCAGGGCACTGCAATTCACAAACCTGCAGAGTTATAAATGATAACTCTCGTCCACAAATATATTGAGGGAAGGCAAAGAAGAGGATTTGAAATCAAGGCAGAATTGCAGGAAACAGATTTCAGGAGGTAGATTCGAATCGCCTTTAAAGCACATGAAAAGCAGCAAAACGTTGACAATGATGCCCTTGGCCAAAAAGGGCGTATGCGTTTTTTCCTGAATATATTCAGGAAAAAACGCATACGCCCTTTTTGGCCAACCAAGCAACCTGGAAAGGCAAATCAGCGCTACAAAGAAGTCTCGCTTCCCATCGGTCAAAAGGGACATGCTGAAAAAGTTGTCAAAACCAGAAATGCAGGACAGGCCATGGAGAAATGGGAGCCTTGCTACACTGATGGGCGGTATGTAAATTGCCAACAGCCACTCTGGAGAAGTGTACGGTGTGTCCTGAAACATCTAAAAAACACAGCTTAGAGAGCATAGGGCACTTCCACGCATGGGGGGATAAAGTGGGAAAATTGAAAATCAGCAAGACACAAGCACCCCAAAGTTTAGGGCTGCTCTGTTGACAAGGACCTCCACTTCCTTCCACCTTAAATATCCCAGGAAAGCGAAAAATGGATAAAAATGTTGTGGTCCTTATGTACAATGGAATATCACTCAGCCATGAAATCAATGTCATAAGGCTAGTAGCAGCATGATGAGTGGATTTAGGTAAGACGATTCTAAGTGAAATAAGTCACACAGAAAAGGACACTTCTCATAAGGTGTCACTTATAGAGGGAATGTAAAAACCGTTACACTTGAACTGAATTACAAAACAGAACAGAGTCACACATGCAGAAAACACACTATGGCTGCTTAACGGGAAAGGTGAGGTGGGGTGATACATAAAACAAGAGTTTCAAATTAGCTCAGATAACGTTCCATAAACCCAATATGGAATAGACAAGACCTACTCCTTGCTCAGAGAACTGGACTCAACACGCCCGATTCACCGCACAAGAATATATCTGACTAGTAATAATCTTAAAACCTATGTATTGATATCTCTCTGTTAGTGTGTCAAGTGGGTGTAAAGCGGCCTAAACACAGCCGTGAAAAGCAGCTAAACCCCATTATAAAAATAAATTACTTTTAAAAACCCATGAAACAAAGACAGGGAAAGAGAGAGAAATTCTTACACAATTCGTTCAGGGGCTGTGATGCAACCTGGATTGACCATATCTAGACCCACAGCTGGATGAGACATAAGGGTGGACACTCTTGGGGCTGAGAGGTTTGGTGAGGTTGGGTGAGCAAATGCAGACCCTTTAAAGTAATACTGCGTGCTACCCATCGCATGGGTCCCAAATCTCCAGGTTCAAGGGCAACTTCCTACATCGAAAACATGCATGAGAAACCCAGAAGATGGTACACCGTGTGATGGGGAAAGGTTTCTAAAACGCACCTCATTTCTCACCTCCTTGTGCTCGGGTTCGCCATTCCAGCCACTTTACTAGCAATCTCCCTACTTGGAGCATCAGCACCTTTAACCTCCTGTTCCGTACAGGTTGCAATTTGTCCTGAGGATGAACCGGAAGACGGGGAACCAATGAGAGACTAGCTCTTGGTGTTGGGACAGGCACAGGTCACTCTATTTTCCCATCAGGAAGAAGAATTAACCACAGGCTCAGCCTGCCCCCCGGAACCAGAACAGGGCCTGAAGCCATCCTGCGCTTTTGCGGCCGGCTCCCAAAAAAGCGACTTGTAAAATGGAGCTTCAGGGCACTGCAATTCACAAACCTGCAGAGTTATAAATGATAACTCTCGTCCACAAATATATTGAGGGAAGGCAAAGAAGAGGATTTGAAATCAAGGCAGAATTGCAGGAAACAGATTTCAGGAGGTAGATTCGAATCGCCTTTAAAGCACATGAAAAGCGGCAAAACGTTGACAATGATGCCCTTGGCCAAAAAGGGCGTATGCGTTTTTTCCTCAATACATTCAGGAAAAAACGCATACGCCCTTTTTGGCCAACCAAGCAACCTGGAAAGGCAAATCAGCGCTACAAAGAAGTCTCGCTTCCCATCGGTCAAAAGGGACATGCTGAAAAAGTTGTCAAAACCAGAAATGCAGGACAGGCCATGGAGAAATGGGAGCCTTGCTACACTGATGGGCGGGATGTAAATTGCCAACAGCCACTCTGGAGAAGTGTACGGTGTGTCCTGAAACATCTAAAAAACACAGCTTAGAGAGCATAGGGCACTTCCACGCATGGGGGGATAAAGTGGGAAAATTGAAAATCAGCAAGACACAAGCACCCCAAAGTTTAGGGCTGCTCTGTTGACAAGGACCTCCACTTCCTTCCACCTTAAATATCCCAGGAAAGCGAAAAATGGATAAAAAAGTTGTGGTCCTTATGTACAATGGAATATCACTCAGCCATGAAATCAATGTCATAAGGCTAGTAGCAGCATGATGAGTGGATTTAGGTAAGACGATTCTAAGTGAAATAAGTCACACAGAAAAGGACACTTCTCCTAAGGTGTCACTTATAGAGGGAATGTAAAAACCGTTACACTTGAACTGAATTACAAAACAGAACAGAGTCACACATGCAGAAAACACACTATGGCTGCTTAACGGGAAAGGTGAGGTGGGGTGATACATAAAACAAGAGTTTCAAATTAGCTCAGATACCGTTCCATAAACCCAATATGGAATAGACAAGACCTACTCCTTGCTCAGAGAACTGGACTCAACACGCCCGATTCACCGCACAAGAATATATCTGACTAGTAATAATCTTAAAACCTATGTATTGATATCTCTCTGTTAGTGTGTCAAGTGGGTGTAAAGCGGCCTAAACACAGCCGTGAAAAGCAGCTAAACCCCATTATAAAAATAAATTACTTTTAAAAACCCATGAAACAAAGACAGGGAAAGAGAGAGAAATTCTTACACAATTCGTTCAGGGGCTGTGATGCAACCTGGATTGACCATATCTAGACCCACAGCTGGATGAGACATAAGGGTGGACACTCTTGGGGCTGAGAGGTTTGGTGAGGTTGGGTGAGCAAACGCAGACCCTTTAAAGTAATACTGCGTGCTACCCATCGCATGGGTCCCAAATCTCCAGGTTCAAGGGCATCTTCCTACATCGAAAACATGCATGAGAAACCCAGAAGATGGTACACCGTGTGATGGGGAAAGGTTTCTAAAACGCACCTCATTTCTCACCTCCTTGTGCTCGTGTTCGCCATTCCAGCCACTTTACTAGCAATCTCCCTACTTGGAGCATCAGCACCTTTAACCTCCTGTTCCGTACAGGTTGCAATTTGTCCTGAGGATGAACGGGAAGACGGGAAACCAATGAGAGACTAGCTCTTGGTGTTGGGACAGTCACAGGTCACTCTATTTTCCCATCAGGAAGAAGAATTAAACACAGGCTCAGCCTGCCCCCCGGAACCAGAACAGGGCCTGAAGCCATCCTGCGCTTTTGCGGCCGGCTCCCAAAAAAGCGACTTGTAAAATGCAGCTTCAGGGCACTGCAATTCACAAACCTGCAGAGTTATAAATGATAACTCTCGTCCACAAATATATTGAGGGAAGGCAAAGAAGAGGATTTGAAATCAAGGCAGAATTGCAGGAAACAGATTTCAGGAGGTAGATTCGAATCGCCTTTAAAGCACATGAAAAGCGGCAAAACGTTGACAATGATGCCCTTGGCCAAAAAGGGCGTATACGTTTTTTCCTGAATATATTCAGGAAAAAACGCATACGCCCTTTTTGGCCAACCAAGCAACCTGGAAAGGCAAATCAGCGCTACAAAGAAGTCTCGCTTCCCATCGGTCAAAAGGGACATGCTGAAAAAAGTGTCAAAACCAGAAATGCAGGACAGGCCATGGAGAAATGGGAGCCTTGCTACACTGATGGGCGGGATGTAAATTGCCAACAGCCACTCTGGAGAAGTGTACGGTGTGTCCTGAAACATCTAAAAAACACAGCTTAGAGAGCATAGGGCACTTCCACGCATGGGGGGATAAAGTGGGAAAATTGAAAATCAGCAAGACACAAGCACCCCAAAGTTTAGGGCTGCTCTGTTGACAAGGACCTCCACTTCCTTCCACCTTAAATATCCCAGGAAAGCGAAAAATGGATAAAAATGTTGTGGTCCTTATGTACAATGGAATATCACTCAGCCATGAAATCAATGTCATAAGGCTAGTAGCAGCATGATGAGTGGATTTAGGTAAGACGATTCTAAGTGAAATAAGTCACACAGAAAAGGACACTTCTCATAAGGTGTCACTTATAGAGGGAATGTAAAAACCGTTACACTTGAACTGAATTACAAAACAGAACAGAGTCACACATGCAGAAAACACACTATGGCTGCTTAACGGGAAAGGTGAGGTGGGGTGATACATAAAACAAGAGTTTCAAATTAGCTCAGATACCGTTCCATAAACCCAATATGGAATAGACAAGACCTACTCCTTGCTCAGAGAACTGGACTCAACACGCCCGATTCACCGCACAAGAATATATCTGACTAGTAATAATCTTAAAACCTATGTATTGATATCTCTCTGTTAGTGTGTCAAGTGTGTGTAAGGTGGCATAAACACAGCCGTGAAAAGCAGCTAAACCCCATTATAAAAATAAATTACTTTTAAAAACCCATGAAACAAAGACAGGGAAAGAGAGAGAAATTGTTACACAATTCGTTCAGGGGCTGTGATGCAACCTGCATTGACTATATCTAGACCCACAGCTGGATGAGACATAAGGGTGGACACTCTTGGGGCTGAGAGGTTTGGTGAGGTTGGGTGAGCAAACGCAGACCCTTTAAAGTAATACTGCGTGCTACCCATCGCATGGGTCCCAAATCTCCAGGTTCAAGGGCATCTTCCTACATCGAAAACATGCATGAGAAACCCAGAAGATGGTACACCGTGTGATGGGGAAAGGTTTCTAAAATGCACCTCATTTCTCATCTCCATGTGCTCGTGTTCGCCATTCCAGCCACTTTACTAGCAATCTCCCTACTTGGAGCATCAGCACCTTTAACCTCCTGTTCCGTACAGGTTGCAATTTGTCCTGAGGATGAACGGGAAGACGGGGAACCAATGAGAGACTAGCTCTTGGTGTTGGGACAGGCACAGGTCACTCTATTTTCCCATCAGGAAGAAGAATTAACCACAGGCTCAGCCTGCCCCCCGGAACCAGAACAGGGCCTGAAGCCATCCTGCGCTTTTGCGGCCGGCTCCCAAAAAAGCGACTTGTAAAATGGAGCTTCAGGGCACTGCAATTCACAAACCTGCAGAGTTATAAATGATAACTCTCGTCCACAAATATATTGAGGGAAGGCAAAGAAGAGGATTTGAAATCAAGGCAGAATTGCAGGAAACAGATTTCAGGAGGTAGATTCGAATCGCCTTTAAAGCACATGAAAAGCAGCAAAACGTTGACAATGATGCCCTTGGCCAAAAAGGGCGTATGCGTTTTTTCCTGAATATATTCAGGAAAAAACGCATACGCCCTTTTTGGCCAACCAAGCAACCTGGAAAGGCAAATCAGCGCTACAAAGAAGTCTCGCTTCCCATCGGTCAAAAGGGACATGCTGAAAAAGTTGTCAAAACCAGAAATGCAGGACAGGCCATGGAGAAATGGGAGCCTTGCTACACTGATGGGCGGTATGTAAATTGCCAACAGCCACTCTGGAGAAGTGTACGGTGTGTCCTGAAACATCTAAAAAACACAGCTTAGAGAGCATAGGGCACTTCCACGCATGGGGGGATAAAGTGGGAAAATTGAAAATCAGCAAGACACAAGCACCCCAAAGTTTAGGGCTGCTCTGTTGACAAGGACCTCCACTTCCTTCCACCTTAAATATCCCAGGAAAGCGAAAAATGGATAAAAATGTTGTGGTCCTTATGTACAATGGAATATCACTCAGCCATGAAATCAATGTCATAAGGCTAGTAGCAGCATGATGAGTGGATTTAGGTAAGACGATTCTAAGTGAAATAAGTCACACAGAAAAGGACACTTCTCATAAGGTGTCACTTATAGAGGGAATGTAAAAACCGTTACACTTGAACTGAATTACAAAACAGAACAGAGTCACACATGCAGAAAACACACTATGGCTGCTTAACGGGAAAGGTGAGGTGGGGTGATACATAAAACAAGAGTTTCAAATTAGCTCAGATACCGTTCCATAAACCCAATATGGAATAGACAAGACCTACTCCTTGCTCAGAGAACTGGACTCAACACGCCCGATTCACCGCACAAGAATATATCTGACTAGTAATAATCTTAAAACCTATGTATTGATATCTCTCTGTTAGTGTGTCAAGTGGGTGTAAAGCGGCCTAAACACAGCCGTGAAAAGCAGCTAAACCCCATTATAAAAATAAATTACTTTTAAAAACCCATGAAACAAAGACAGGGAAAGAGAGAGAAATTCTTACACAATTCGTTCAGGGGCTGTGATGCAACCTGGATTGACCATATCTAGACCCACAGCTGGATGAGACATAAGGGTGGACACTCTTGGGGCTGAGAGGTTTGGTGAGGTTGGGTGAGCAAACGCAGACCCTTTAAAGTAATACTGCGTGCTACCCATCGCATGGGTCCCAAATCTCCAGGTTCAAGGGCATCTTCCTACATCGAAAACATGCATGAGAAACCCAGAAGATGGTACACCGTGTGATGGGGAAAGGTTTCTAAAACGCACCTCATTTCTCACCTCCTTGTGCTCGTGTTCGCCATTCCAGCCACTTTACTAGCAATCTCCCTACTTGGAGCATCAGCACCTTTAACCTCCTGTTCCGTACAGGTTGCAATTTGTCCTGAGGATGAACGGGAAGACGGGAAACCAATGAGAGACTAGCTCTTGGTGTTGGGACAGTCACAGGTCACTCTATTTTCCCATCAGGAAGAAGAATTAAACACAGGCTCAGCCTGCCCCCCGGAACCAGAACAGGGCCTGAAGCCATCCTGCGCTTTTGCGGCCGGCTCCCAAAAAAGCGACTTGTAAAATGCAGCTTCAGGGCACTGCAATTCACAAACCTGCAGAGTTATAAATGATAACTCTCGTCCACAAATATATTGAGGGAAGGCAAAGAAGAGGATTTGAAATCAAGACAGAATTGCAGGAAACAGATTTCAGGAGGTAGATTCGAATCGCCTTTAAAGCACATGAAAAGCGGCAAAACGTTGACAATGATGCCCTTGGCCAAAAAGGGCGTATACGTTTTTTCCTGAATATATTCAGGAAAAAACGCATACGCCCTTTTTGGCCAACCAAGCAACCTGGAAAGGCAAATCAGCGCTACAAAGAAGTCTCGCTTCCCATCGGTCAAAAGGGACATGCTGAAAAAAGTGTCAAAACCAGAAATGCAGGACAGGCCATGGAGAAATGGGAGCCTTGCTACACTGATGGGCGGGATGTAAATTGCCAACAGCCACTCTGGAGAAGTGTACGGTGTGTCCTGAAACATCTAAAAAACACAGCTTAGAGAGCATAGGGCACTTCCACGCATGGGGGGATAAAGTGGGAAAATTGAAAATCAGCAAGACACAAGCACCCCAAAGTTTAGGGCTGCTCTGTTGACAAGGACCTCCACTTCCTTCCACCTTAAATATCCCAGGAAAGCGAAAAATGGATAAAAATGTTGTGGTCCTTATGTACAATGGAATATCACTCAGCCATGAAATCAATGTCATAAGGCTAGTAGCAGCATGATGAGTGGATTTAGGTAAGACGATTCTAAGTGAAATAAGTCACACAGAAAAGGACACTTCTCATAAGGTGTCACTTATAGAGGGAATGTAAAAACCGTTACACTTGAACTGAATTACAAAACAGAACAGAGTCACACATGCAGAAAACACACTATGGCTGCTTAACGGGAAAGGTGAGGTGGGGTGATACATAAAACAAGAGTTTCAAATTAGCTCAGATACCGTTCCATAAACCCAATATGGAATAGACAAGACCTACTCCTTGCTCAGAGAACTGGACTCAACACGCCCGATTCACCGCACAAGAATATATCTGACTAGTAATAATCTTAAAACCTATGTATTGATATCTCTCTGTTAGTGTGTCAAGTGTGTGTAAGGTGGCATAAACACAGCCGTGAAAAGCAGCTAAACCCCATTATAAAAATAAATTACTTTTAAAAACCCATGAAACAAAGACAGGGAAAGAGAGAGAAATTGTTACACAATTCGTTCAGGGGCTGTGATGCAACCTGCATTGACTATATCTAGACCCACAGCTGGATGAGACATAAGGGTGGACACTCTTGGGGCTGAGAGGTTTGGTGAGGTTGGGTGAGCAAACGCAGACCCTTTAAAGTAATACTGCGTGCTACCCATCGCATGGGTCCCAAATCTCCAGGTTCAAGGGCATCTTCCTACATCGAAAACATGCATGAGAAACCCAGAAGATGGTACACCGTGTGATGGGGAAAGGTTTCTAAAATGCACCTCATTTCTCATCTCCATGTGCTCGTGTTCGCCATTCCAGCCACTTTACTAGCAATCTCCCTACTTGGAGCATCAGCACCTTTAACCTCCTGTTCCGTACAGGTTGCAATTTGTCCTGAGGATGAACGGGAAGACGGGGAACCAATGAGAGACTAGCTCTTGGTGTTGGGACAGGCACAGGTCACTCTATTTTCCCATCAGGAAGAAGAATTAACCACAGGCTCAGCCTGCCCCCCGGAACCAGAACAGGGCCTGAAGCCATCCTGCGCTTTTGCGGCCGGCTCCCAAAAAAGCGACTTGTAAAATGGAGCTTCAGGGCACTGCAATTCACAAACCTGCAGAGTTATAAATGATAACTCTCGTCCACAAATATATTGAGGGAAGGCAAAGAAGAGGATTTGAAATCAAGGCAGAATTGCAGGAAACAGATTTCAGGAGGTAGATTCGAATCGCCTTTAAAGCACATGAAAAGCAGCAAAACGTTGACAATGATGCCCTTGGCCAAAAAGGGCGTATGCGTTTTTTCCTGAATATATTCAGGAAAAAACGCATACGCCCTTTTTGGCCAACCAAGCAACCTGGAAAGGCAAATCAGCGCTACAAAGAAGTCTCGCTTCCCATCGGTCAAAAGGGACATGCTGAAAAAGTTGTCAAAACCAGAAATGCAGGACAGGCCATGGAGAAATGGGAGCCTTGCTACACTGATGGGCGGTATGTAAATTGCCAACAGCCACTCTGGAGAAGTGTACGGTGTGTCCTGAAACATCTAAAAAACACAGCTTAGAGAGCATAGGGCACTTCCACGCATGGGGGGATAAAGTGGGAAAATTGAAAATCAGCAAGACACAAGCACCCCAAAGTTTAGGGCTGCTCTGTTGACAAGGACCTCCACTTCCTTCCACCTTAAATATCCCAGGAAAGCGAAAAATGGATAAAAATGTTGTGGTCCTTATGTACAATGGAATATCACTCAGCCATGAAATCAATGTCATAAGGCTAGTAGCAGCATGATGAGTGGATTTAGGTAAGACGATTCTAAGTGAAATAAGTCACACAGAAAAGGACACTTCTCATAAGGTGTCACTTATAGAGGGAATGTAAAAACCGTTACACTTGAACTGAATTACAAAACAGAACAGAGTCACACATGCAGAAAACACACTATGGCTGCTTAACGGGAAAGGTGAGGTGGGGTGATACATAAAACAAGAGTTTCAAATTAGCTCAGATACCGTTCCATAAACCCAATATGGAATAGACAAGACCTACTCCTTGCTCAGAGAACTGGACTCAACACGCCCGATTCACCGCACAAGAATATATCTGACTAGTAATAATCTTAAAACCTATGTATTGATATCTCTCTGTTAGTGTGTCAAGTGGGTGTAAAGCGGCCTAAACACAGCCGTGAAAAGCAGCTAAACCCCATTATAAAAATAAATTACTTTTAAAAACCCATGAAACAAAGACAGGGAAAGAGAGAGAAATTCTTACACAATTCGTTCAGGGGCTGTGATGCAACCTGGATTGACCATATCTAGACCCACAGCTGGATGAGACATAAGGGTGGACACTCTTGGGGCTGAGAGGTTTGGTGAGGTTGGGTGAGCAAATGCAGACCCTTTAAAGTAATACTGCGTGCTACCCATCGCATGGGTCCCAAATCTCCAGGTTCAAGGGCAACTTCCTACATCGAAAACATGCATGAGAAACCCAGAAGATGGTACACCGTGTGATGGGGAAAGGTTTCTAAAACGCACCTCATTTCTCACCTCCTTGTGCTCGGGTTCGCCATTCCAGCCACTTTACTAGCAATCTCCCTACTTGGAGCATCAGCACCTTTAACCTCCTGTTCCGTACAGGTTGCAATTTGTCCTGAGGATGAACCGGAAGACGGGGAACCAATGAGAGACTAGCTCTTGGTGTTGGGACAGGCACAGGTCACTCTATTTTCCCATCAGGAAGAAGAATTAACCACAGGCTCAGCCTGCCCCCCGGAACCAGAACAGGGCCTGAAGCCATCCTGCGCTTTTGCGGCCGGCTCCCAAAAAAGCGACTTGTAAAATGGAGCTTCAGGGCACTGCAATTCACAAACCTGCAGAGTTATAAATGATAACTCTCGTCCACAAATATATTGAGGGAAGGCAAAGAAGAGGATTTGAAATCAAGGCAGAATTGCAGGAAACAGATTTCAGGAGGTAGATTCGAATCGCCTTTAAAGCACATGAAAAGCGGCAAAACGTTGACAATGATGCCCTTGGCCAAAAAGGGCGTATGCGTTTTTTCCTCAATACATTCAGGAAAAAACGCATACGCCCTTTTTGGCCAACCAAGCAACCTGGAAAGGCAAATCAGCGCTACAAAGAAGTCTCGCTTCCCATCGGTCAAAAGGGACATGCTGAAAAAGTTGTCAAAACCAGAAATGCAGGACAGGCCATGGAGAAATGGGAGCCTTGCTACACTGATGGGCGGGATGTAAATTGCCAACAGCCACTCTGGAGAAGTGTACGGTGTGTCCTGAAACATCTAAAAAACACAGCTTAGAGAGCATAGGGCACTTCCACGCATGGGGGGATAAAGTGGGAAAATTGAAAATCAGCAAGACACAAGCACCCCAAAGTTTAGGGCTGCTCTGTTGACAAGGACCTCCACTTCCTTCCACCTTAAATATCCCAGGAAAGCGAAAAATGGATAAAAAAGTTGTGGTCCTTATGTACAATGGAATATCACTCAGCCATGAAATCAATGTCATAAGGCTAGTAGCAGCATGATGAGTGGATTTAGGTAAGACGATTCTAAGTGAAATAAGTCACACAGAAAAGGACACTTCTCCTAAGGTGTCACTTATAGAGGGAATGTAAAAACCGTTACACTTGAACTGAATTACAAAACAGAACAGAGTCACACATGCAGAAAACACACTATGGCTGCTTAACGGGAAAGGTGAGGTGGGGTGATACATAAAACAAGAGTTTCAAATTAGCTCAGATACCGTTCCATAAACCCAATATGGAATAGACAAGACCTACTCCTTGCTCAGAGAACTGGACTCAACACGCCCGATTCACCGCACAAGAATATATCTGACTAGTAATAATCTTAAAACCTATGTATTGATATCTCTCTGTTAGTGTGTCAAGTGGGTGTAAAGCGGCCTAAACACAGCCGTGAAAAGCAGCTAAACCCCATTATAAAAATAAATTACTTTTAAAAACCCATGAAACAAAGACAGGGAAAGAGAGAGAAATTCTTACACAATTCGTTCAGGGGCTGTGATGCAACCTGGATTGACCATATCTAGACCCACAGCTGGATGAGACATAAGGGTGGACACTCTTGGGGCTGAGAGGTTTGGTGAGGTTGGGTGAGCAAACGCAGACCCTTTAAAGTAATACTGCGTGCTACCCATCGCATGGGTCCCAAATCTCCAGGTTCAAGGGCATCTTCCTACATCGAAAACATGCATGAGAAACCCAGAAGATGGTACACCGTGTGATGGGGAAAGGTTTCTAAAACGCACCTCATTTCTCACCTCCTTGTGCTCGTGTTCGCCATTCCAGCCACTTTACTAGCAATCTCCCTACTTGGAGCATCAGCACCTTTAACCTCCTGTTCCGTACAGGTTGCAATTTGTCCTGAGGATGAACGGGAAGACGGGAAACCAATGAGAGACTAGCTCTTGGTGTTGGGACAGTCACAGGTCACTCTATTTTCCCATCAGGAAGAAGAATTAAACACAGGCTCAGCCTGCCCCCCGGAACCAGAACAGGGCCTGAAGCCATCCTGCGCTTTTGCGGCCGGCTCCCAAAAAAGCGACTTGTAAAATGCAGCTTCAGGGCACTGCAATTCACAAACCTGCAGAGTTATAAATGATAACTCTCGTCCACAAATATATTGAGGGAAGGCAAAGAAGAGGATTTGAAATCAAGGCAGAATTGCAGGAAACAGATTTCAGGAGGTAGATTCGAATCGCCTTTAAAGCACATGAAAAGCGGCAAAACGTTGACAATGATGCCCTTGGCCAAAAAGGGCGTATACGTTTTTTCCTGAATATATTCAGGAAAAAACGCATACGCCCTTTTTGGCCAACCAAGCAACCTGGAAAGGCAAATCAGCGCTACAAAGAAGTCTCGCTTCCCATCGGTCAAAAGGGACATGCTGAAAAAAGTGTCAAAACCAGAAATGCAGGACAGGCCATGGAGAAATGGGAGCCTTGCTACACTGATGGGCGGGATGTAAATTGCCAACAGCCACTCTGGAGAAGTGTACGGTGTGTCCTGAAACATCTAAAAAACACAGCTTAGAGAGCATAGGGCACTTCCACACATGGGGGGATAAAGTGGGAAAATTGAAAATCAGCAAGACACAAGCACCCCAAAGTTTAGGGCTGCTCTGTTGACAAGGACCTCCACTTCATTCCACCTTAAATATCCCAGGAAAGCGAAAAATGGATAAAAAAGTTGTGGTCCTTATGTACAATGGAATATCACTCAGCCATGAAATCAATGTCATAAGGCTAGTAGCAGCATGATGAGTGGATTTAGGTAAGACGATTCTAAGTGAAATAAGTCACACAGAAAAGGACACTTCTCATAAGGTGTCACTTATAGAGGGAATGTAAAAACCGTTACACTTGAACTGAATTACAAAATAGAACAGAGTCACACATGCAGAAAACACACTATGGCTGCTTAACGGGAAAGGTGAGGTGGGGTGATACATAAAACAAGAGTTTCAAATTAGCTCAGATACCGTTCCATAAACCCAATATGGAATAGACAAGACCTACTCCTTGCTCAGAGAACTGGACTCAACACGCCCGATTCACCGCACAAGAATATATCTGACTAGTAATAATCTTAAAACCTATGTATTGATATCTCTCTGTTAGTGTGTCAAGTGTGTGTAAGGCGGCATAAACACAGCCGTGAAAAGCAGCTAAACCCCATTATAAAAATAAATTACTTTTAAAAACCCATGAAACAAAGACAGGGAAAGAGAGAGAAATTCTTACACAATTCGTTCAGGGGCTGTGATGCAACCTGCATTGACCATATCTAGACCCACAGCTGGATGAGACATAAGGGTGGACACTCTTGGGGCTGAGAGGTTTGGTGAGGTTGGGTGAACAAACGCAGACCCTTTAAAGTAATACTGCGTGCTACCCATCGCATGGGTCCCAAATCTCCAGGTTCAAGGGCATCTTCCTACATCGAAAACATGCATGAGAAACCCAGAAGATGGTACACCGTGTGATGGGGAAAGGTTTCTAAAATGCACCTCATTTCTCATCTCCTTGTGCTCGTGTTCGCCATTCCAGCCACTTTACTAGCAATCTCCCTACTTGGAGCATCAGCACCTTTAACCTCCTGTTCCGTACAGGTTGCAATTTGTCCTGAGGATGAACGGGAAGACGGGGAACCAATGAGAGACTAGCTCTTGGTGTTGGGACAGGCACAGGTCACTCTATTTTCCCATCAGGAAGAAGAATTAACCACAGGCTCAGCCTGCCCCCCGGAACCAGAACAGGGCCTGAAGCCATCCTGCGCTTTTGCGGCCGGCTCCCAAAAAAGCGACTTGTAAAATGCAGCTTCAGGGCACTGCAATTCACAAACCTGCAGAGTTATAAATGATAACTCTCGTCCACAAATATATTGAGGGAAGGCAAAGAAGAGGATTTGAAATCAAGGCAGAATTGCAGGAAACAGATTTCAGGAGGTAGATTCGAATCGCCTTTAAAGCACATGAAAAGCGGCAAAACGTTGACAATGATGCCCTTGGCCAAAAAGGGCGTATGCGTTTTTTCCTGAATATATTCAGGAAAAAACGCATACGCCCTTTTTGGCCAACCAAGCAACCTGGAAAGGCAAATCAGCGCTACAAAGAAGTCTCGCTTCCCATCGGTCAAAAGGGACATGCTGAAAAAGGTGTTCAAAACCAGAAATGCAGGACAGGCCATGGAGAAATGGGAGCCTTGCTACACTGATGGGCGGGATGTAAATTGCCAACAGCCACTCTGGAGAAGTGTACGGTGTGTCCTGAAACATCTAAAAAACACAGCTTAGAGAGCATAGGGCACTTCCACGCATGGGGGGATAAAGTGGGAAAATTGAAAATCAGCAAGACACAAGTACCCCAAAGTTTAGGGCTGCTCTGTTGACAAGGACCTCCACTTCCTTCCACCTTAAATATCCCAGGAAAGCGAAAAATGCATAAAAATGTTGTGGTCCTTATGTACAATGGAATATCACTCAGCCATGAAATCAATGTCATAAGGCTAGTAGCAGCATGATGAGTGGATTTAGGTAAGACGATTCTAAGTGAAATAAGTCACACAGAAAAGGACACTTCTCATAAGGTGTCACTTATAGAGGGAATGTAAAAACCGTTACACTTGAACTGAATTACAAAACAGAACAGAGTCACACATGCAGAAAACCCACTATGGCTGCTTAACGGGAAAGGTGAGGTGGGGTGATACATAAAACAAGAGTTTCAAATTAGCTCAGATACCGTTCCATAAACCCAATATGGAATAGACAAGACCTACTCCTTGCTCAGAGAACTGGACTCAACACGCCCGATTCACCGCACAAGAATATATCTGACTAGTAATAATCTTAAAACCTATGTATTGATATCTCTCTGTTAGTGTGTCAAGTGGGTGTAAAGCGGCCTAAACACAGCCGTGAAAAGCAGCTAAACCCCATTATAAAAATAAATTACTTTTAAAAACCCATGAAACAAAGACAGGGAAAGAGAGAGAAATTCTTACACAATTCGTTCAGGGGCTGTGATGCAACCTGGATTGACCATATCTAGACCCACAGCTGGATGAGACATAAGGGTGGACACTCTTGGGGCTGAGAGTTTTGGTGAGGTTGGGTGAGCAAACGCAGACCCTTTAAAGTAATACTGCGTGCTACCCATCGCATGGGTCCCAAATCTCCAGGTTCAAGGGCATCTTCCTACATCGAAAACATGCATGAGAAACCCAGAAGATGGTACACCGTGTGATGGGGAAAGGTTTCTAAAACGCACCTCATTTCTCACCTCCTTGTGCTCGGGTTCGCCATTCCAGCCACTTTACTAGCAATCTCCCTACTTGGAGCATCAGCACCTTTAACCTCCTGTTCCGTACAGGTTGCAATTTGTCCTGAGGATGAACGGGAAGACGGGAAACCAATGAGAGACTAGCTCTTGGTGTTGGGACAGTCACAGGTCACTCTATTTTCCCATCAGGAAGAAGAATTAACCACAGGCTCAGCCTGCCCCCCGGAACCAGAACAGGGCCTGAAGCCATCCTGCGCTTTTGCGGCCGGCTCCCAAAAAAGCGACTTGTAAAATGCAGCTTCAGGGCACTGCAATTCACAAACCTGCAGAGTTATAAATGATAACTCTCGTCCACAAATATATTGAGGGAAGGCAAAGAAGAGGATTTGAAATCAAGGCAGAATTGCAGGAAACAGATTTCAGGAGGTAGATTCGAATCGCCTTTAAAGCACATGAAAAGCGGCAAAACGTTGACAATGATGCCCTTGGCCAAAAAGGGCGTATGCGTTTTTTCCTGAATATATTCAGGAAAAAACGCATACGCCCTTTTTGGCCAACCAAGCAACCTGGAAAGGCAAATCAGCGCTACAAAGAAGTCTCGCTTCCCATCGGTCAAAAGGGACATGCTGAAAAAGGTGTCAAAACCAGAAATGCAGGACAGGCCATGGAGAAATGGGAGCCTTGCTACACTGATGGGCGGGATGTAAATTGCCAACAGCCACTCTGGAGAAGTGTACGGTGTGTCCTGAAACATCTAAAAAACACAGCTTAGAGAGCATAGGGCACTTCCACGCATGGGGGGATAAAGTGGGAAAATTGAAAATCAGCAAGACACAAGCACCCCAAAGTTTAGGGGTGCTCTGTTGACAAGGACCTCCACTTCATTCCACCTTAAATATCCCAGGAAAGCGAAAAATGGATAAAAAAGTTGTGGTCCTTATGTACAATGGAATATCACTCAGCCATGAAATCAATGTCATAAGGCTAGTAGCAGCATGATGAGTGGATTTAGGTAAGACGATTCTAAGTGAAATAAGTCACACAGAAAAGGACACTTCTCATAAGGTGTCACTTATAGAGGGAATGTAAAAACCGTTACACTTGAACTGAATTACAAAACAGAACAGAGTCACACATGCAGAAAACAAACTATGGCTGCTTAACGGGAAAGGTGAGGTGGGGTGATACATAAAACAAGAGTTTCAAATTAGCTCAGATACCGTTCCATAAACCCAATATGGAATAGACAAGACCTACTCCTTGCTCAGAGAACTGGACTCAACACGCCCGATTCACCGCACAAGAATATATCTGACTAGTAATAATCTTAAAACCTATGTATTGATATCTCTCTGTTAGTGTGTCAAGTGTGTGTAAGGCGGCCTAAACACAGCCGTGAAAAGCAGCTAAACCCCATTATAAAAATAAATTACTTTTAAAAACCCATGAAACAAAGACAGGGAAAGAGAGAGAAATTCTTACACAATTCGTTCAGGGGCTGTGATGCAACCTGCATTAACCATATCTAGACCCACAGCTGGATGAGACATAAGGGTGGACACTCTTGGGGCTGAGAGGTTTGGTGAGGTTGGGTGAGCAAACGCAGACCCTTTAAAGTAATACTGCGTGCTACCCATCGCATGGGTCCCAAATCTCCAGGTTCAAGGGCATCTTCCTACATTGAAAACATGCATGAGAAACCCAGAATATGGTACACCGTGTGATGGGGAAAGGTTTCTAAAATGCACCTCATTTCTCATCTCCTTGTGCTCGTGTTCGCCATTCCAGCCACTTTACTAGCAATCTCCCTACTTGGAGCATCAGCACCTTTAACCTCCTGTTCCGTACAGGTTGCAATTTGTCCTGAGGATGAACGGGAAGACGGGGAACCAATGAGAGACTAGCTCTTGGTGTTGGGACAGGCACAGGTCACTCTATTTTCCCATCAGGAAGAAGAATTAACCACAGGCTCAGCCGGCCCCCCGGAACCAGAACAGGGCCTGAAGCCATCCTGCGCTTTTGCGGCCGGCTCCCAAAAAAGCGACTTGTAAAATGGAGCTTCAGGGCACTGCAATTCACAAACCTGCAGAGTTATAAATGATAACTCTCGTCCACAAATATATTGAGGGAAGGCAAAGAAGAGGATTTGAAATCAAGGCAGAATTGCAGGAAACAGATTTCAGGAGGTAGATTCGAATCGCCTTTAAAGCACATGAAAAGCGGCAAAACGTTGACAATGATGCCCTTGGCCAAAAAGGGCGTATGCGTTTTTTCCTGAATATATTCAGGAAAAAACGCATACGCCCTTTTTGGCCAACCAAGCAACCTGGAAAGGCAAATCAGCGCTACAAAGAAGTCTCGCTTCCCATCGGTCAAAAGGGACATGCTGAAAAAGGTGTCAAAACCAGAAATGCAGGACAGGCCATGGAGAAATGGGAGCCTTGCTACACTGATGGGCGGGATGTAAATTGCCAACAGCCACTCTGGAGAAGTGTACGGTGTGTCCTGAAACATCTAAAAAACACAGCTTAGAGAGCATAGGGCACTTCCACGCATGGGGGGATAAAGTGGGAAAATTGAAAAGCAGCAAGACACAAGCACCCCAAAGTTTAGGGCTGCTCTGTTGACAAGGACCTCCACTTCCTTCCACCTTAAATATCCCAGGAAAGCGAAAAATGGATAAAAAAGTTGTGGTCCTTATGTACAATGGAATATCACTCAGCCATGAAATCAATGTCAAAAGGCTAGTAGCAGCATGATGAGTGGATTTAGGTAAGACGATTCAAAGTGAAATAAGTCACACAGAAAAGGACACTTCTCATAAGGTGTCACTTATAGAGGGAATGTAAAAACCGTTACACTTGAACTGAATTACAAAACAGAACAGAGTCACACATGCAGAAAACACACTATGGCTGCTTAACGGGAAAGGTGAGGTGGGGTGATACATAAAACAAGAGTTTCAAATTAGCTCAGATACCGTTCCATAAACCCAATATGGAATAGACAAGACCTACTCCTTGCTCAGAGAACTGGACTCAACACGCCCGATTCACCGCACAAGAATATATCTGACTAGTAATAATCTTAAAACCTATGTATTGATATCTCTCTGTTAGTGTGTCAAGTGGGTGTAAAGCGGCCTAAACACAGCCGTGAAAAGCAGCTAAACCCCATTATAAAAATAAATTACTTTTAAAAACCCATGAAACAAAGACAGGGAAAGAGAGAGAAATTCTTACACAATTCGTTCAGGGGCTGTGATGCAACCTGGATTGACCATATCTAGACCCACAGCTGGATGAGACATAAGGGTGGACACTCTTGGGGCTGAGAGTTTTGGTGAGGTTGGGTGAGCAAACACAGACCCTTTAAAGTAATACTGCGTGCTACCCATCGCATGGGTCCCAAATCTCCAGGTTCAAGGGCATCTTCCTACATCGAAAACATGCATGAGAAACCCAGAAGATGGTACACCGTGTGATGGGGAAAGGTTTCTAAAACGCACCTCATTTCTCACCTCCTTGTGCTCGGGTTCGCCATTCCAGCCACTTTACTAGCAATCTCCCTACTTGGAGCATCAGCACCTTTAACCTCCTGTTCCGTACAGGTTGCAATTTGTCCTGAGGATGAACGGGAAGACGGGAAACCAATGAGAGACTAGCTCTTGGTGTTGGGACAGTCACAGGTCACTCTATTTTCCCATCAGGAAGAAGAATTAACCACAGGCTCAGCCTGCCCCCCGGAACCAGAACAGGGCCTGAAGCCATCCTGCGCTTTTGCGGCCGGCTCCCAAAAAAGCGACTTGTAAAATGCAGCTTCAGGGCACTGCAATTCACAAACCTGCAGAGTTATAAATGATAACTCTCGTCCACAAATATATTGAGGGAAGGCAAAGAAGAGGATTTGAAATCAAGGCAGAATTGCAGGAAACAGATTTCAGGAGGTAGATTCGAATCGCCTTTAAAGCACATGAAAAGCGGCAAAACGTTGACAATGATGCCCTTGGCCAAAAAGGGCGTATGCGTTTTTTCCTGAATATATTCAGGAAAAAACGCATACGCCCTTTTTGGCCAACCAAGCAACCTGGAAAGGCAAATCAGCGCTACAAAGAAGTCTCGCTTCCCATCGGTCAAAAGGGACATGCTGAAAAAGGTGTCAAAACCAGAAATGCAGGACAGGCCATGGAGAAATGGGAGCCTTGCTACACTGATGGGCGGGATGTAAATTGCCAACAGCCACTCTGGAGAAGTGTACGGTGTGTCCTGAAACATCTAAAAAACACAGCTTAGAGAGCATAGGGCACTTCCACGCATGGGGGGATAAAGTGGGAAAATTGAAAATCAGCAAGACACAAGCACCCCAAAGTTTAGGGCTGATCTGTTGACAAGGACCTCCACTTCATTCCACCTTAAATATCCCAGGAAAGCGAAAAATGGATAAAAAAGTTGTGGTCCTTATGTACAATGGAATATCACTCAGCCATGAAATCAATGTCATAAGGCTAGTAGCAGCATGATGAGTGGATTTAGGTAAGACGATTCTAAGTGAAATAAGTCACACAGAAAAGGACACTTCTCATAAGGTGTCACTTATAGAGGGAATGTAAAAACCGTTACACTTGAACTGAATTACAAAACAGAACAGAGTCACACATGCAGAAAACAAACTATGGCTGCTTAACGGGAAAGGTGAGGTGGGGTGATACATAAAACAAGAGTTTCAAATTAGCTCAGATACCGTTCCATAAACCCAATATGGAATAGACAAGACCTACTCCTTGCTCAGAGAACTGGACTCAACACGCCCGATTCACCGCACAAGAATATATCTGACTAGTAATAATCTTAAAACCTATGTATTGATATCTCTCTGTTAGTGTGTCAAGTGTGTGTAAGGCGGCCTAAACACAGCCGTGAAAAGCAGCTAAACCCCATTATAAAAATAAATTACTTTTAAAAACCCATGAAACAAAGACAGGGAAAGAGAGAGAAATTCTTACACAATTCGTTCAGGGGCTGTGATGCAACCTGCATTGACCATATCTAGACCCACAGCTGGATGAGACATAAGGGTGGACACTCTTGGGGCTGAGAGGTTTGGTGAGGTTGGGTGAGCAAACGCAGACCCTTTAAAGTAATACTGCGTGCTACCCATCGCATGGGTCCCAAATCTCCAGGTTCAAGGGCATCTTCCTACATCGAAAACATGCATGAGAAACCCAGAATATGGTACACCGTGTGATGGGGAAAGGTTTCTAAAATGCACCTCATTTCTCATCTCCTTGTGCTCGTGTTCGCCATTCCAGCCACTTTACTAGCAATCTCCCTACTTGGAGCATCAGCACCTTTAACCTCCTGTTCCGTACAGGTTGCAATTTGTCCTGAGGATGAACGGGAAGACGGGGAACCAATGAGAGACTAGCTCTTGGTGTTGGGACAGGCACAGGTCACTCTATTTTCCCATCAGGAAGAAGAATTAACCACAGGCTCAGCCGGCCCCCCGGAACCAGAACAGGGCCTGAAGCCATCCTGCGCTTTTGCGGCCGGCTCCCAAAAAAGCGACTTGTAAAATGGAGCTTCAGGGCACTGCAATTCACAAACCTGCAGAGTTATAAATGATAACTCTCGTCCACAAATATATTGAGGGAAGGCAAAGAAGAGGATTTGAAATCAAGGCAGAATTGCAGGAAACAGATTTCAGGAGGTAGATTCGAATCGCCTTTAAAGCACATGAAAAGCGGCAAAACGTTGACAATGATGTCCTTGGCCAAAAAGGGCGTATGCGTTTTTTCCTGAATATATTCAGGAAAAAACGCATACGCCCTTTTTGGCCAACCAAGCAACCTGGAAAGGCAAATCAGCGCTACAAAGAAGTCTCGCTTCCCATCGGTCAAAAGGGACATGCTGAAAAAGGTGTCAAAACCAGAAATGCAGGACAGGCCATGGAGAAATGGGAGCCTTGCTACACTGATGGGCGGGATGTAAATTGCCAACAGCCACTCTGGAGAAGTGTACGGTGTGTCCTGAAACATCTAAAAAACACAGCTTAGAGAGCATAGGGCACTTCCACGCATGGGGGGATAAAGTGGGAAAATTGAAAATCAGCAAGACACAAGCACCCCAAAGTTTAGGGCTGCTCTGTTGACAAGGACCTCCACTTCCTTCCACCTTAAATATCCCAGGAAAGCGAAAAATGGATAAAAATGTTGTGGTCCTTATGTACAATGGAATATCACTCAGCCATGAAATCAATGTCATAAGGCTAGTAGCAGCATGATGAGTGGATTTAGGTAAGACGATTCTAAGTGAAATAAGTCACACAGAAAAGGACACTTCTCATAAGGTGTCACTTATAGAGGGAATGTAAAAACCGTTACACTTGAACTGAATTACAAAACAGAACAGAGTCACACATGCAGAAAACACACTATGGCTGCTTAACGGGAAAGGTGAGGTGGGGTGATACATAAAACAAGAGTTTCAAATT
Organism: Balaenoptera physalus; assembly: GCF_965194825.1. NCBI lineage: Eukaryota > Metazoa > Chordata > Mammalia > Artiodactyla > Balaenopteridae > Balaenoptera > Balaenoptera physalus. The sequence continues at coordinate 970,543 of NW_028126419.1, read as the reverse complement.
AGCTCAGATACCGTTCCATAAACCCAATATGGAATAGACAAGACCTACTCCTTGCTCAGAGAACTGGACTCAACACGCCCGATTCACCGCACAAGAATATATCTGACTAGTAATAATCTTAAAACCTATGTATTGATATCTCTCTGTTAGTGTGTCAAGTGGGTGTAAAGCGGCCTAAACACAGCCGTGAAAAGCAGCTAAACCCCATTATAAAAATAAATTACTTTTAAAAACCCATGAAACAAAGACAGGGAAAGAGAGAGAAATTCTTACACAATTCGTTCAGGGGCTGTGATGCAACCTGGATTGACCATATCTAGACCCACAGCTGGATGAGACATAAGGGTGGACACTCTTGGGGCTGAGAGTTTTGGTGAGGTTGGGTGAGCAAACGCAGACCCTTTAAAGTAATACTGCGTGCTACCCATCGCATGGGTCCCAAATCTCCAGGTTCAAGGGCATCTTCCTACATCGAAAACATGCATGAGAAACCCAGAAGATGGTACACCGTGTGATGGGGAAAGGTTTCTAAAACGCACCTCATTTCTCACCTCCTTGTGCTCGGGTTCGCCATTCCAGACACTTTACTAGCAATCTCCCTACTTGGAGCATCAGCACCTTTAACCTCCTGTTCCGTACAGGTTGCAATTTGTCCTGAGGATGAACGGGAAGACGGGAAACCAATGAGAGACTAGCTCTTGGTGTTGGGACAGTCACAGGTCACTCTATTTTCCCATCAGGAAGAAGAATTAACCACAGGCTCAGCCTGCCCCCCGGAACCAGAACAGGGCCTGAAGCCATCCTGCGCTTTTGCGGCCAGCTCCCAAAAAAGCGACTTGTAAAATGCAGCTTCAGGGCACTGCAATTCACAAACCTGCAGAGTTATAAATGATAACTCTCGTCCACAAATATATTGAGGGAAGGCAAAGAAGAGGATTTGAAATCAAGGCAGAATTGCAGGAAACAGATTTCAGGAGGTAGATTCGAATCGCCTTTAAAGCACATGAAAAGCGGCAAAACGTTGACAATGATGCCCTTGGCCAAAAAGGGCGTATACGTTTTTTCCTGAATATATTCAGGAAAAAACGCATACGCCCTTTTTGGCCAACCAAGCAACCTGGAAAGGCAAATCAGCGCTACAAAGAAGTCTCGCTTCCCATCGGTCAAAAGGGACATGCTGAAAAAAGTGTCAAAACCAGAAATGCAGGACAGGCCATGGAGAAATGGGAGCCTTGCTACACTGATGGGCAGGATGTAAATTGCCAACAGCCACTCTGGAGAAGTGTACGGTGTGTCCTGAAACATCTAAAAAACACAGCTTAGAGAGCATAGGGCACTTCCACACATGGGGGTATAGAGTGGGAAAATTGAAAATCAGCAAGACACAAGCACCCCAAAGTTTAGGGCTGCTCTGTTGACAAGGACCTCCACTTCATTCCACCTTAAATATCCCAGGAAAGCGAAAAATGGATAAAAAAGTTGTGGTCCTTATGTACAATGGAATATCACTCAGCCATGAAATCAATGTCATAAGGCTAGTAGCAGCATGATGAGTGGATTTAGGTAAGACGATTCAAAGTGAAATAAGTCACACAGAAAAGGACACTTCTCATAAGGTGTCACTTATAGAGGGAATGTAAAAACCGTTACACTTGAACTGAATTACAAAACAGAACAGAGTCACACATGCAGAAAACACACTATGGCTGCTTAACGGGAAAGGTGAGGTGGGGTGATACATAAAACAAGAGTTTCAAATTAGCTCAGATACCGTTCCATAAACCCAATATGGAATAGACAAGACCTACTCCTTGCTCAGAGAACTGGACTCAACACGCCCGATTCACCGCACAAGAATATATCTGACTAGTAATAATCTTAAAACCTATGTATTGATATCTCTCTGTTAGTGTGTCAAGTGTGTGTAAGGCGGCATAAACACAGCCGTGAAAAGCAGCTAAACCCCATTATAAAAATAAATTACTTTTAAAAACCCATGAAACAAAGACAGGGAAAGAGAGAGAAATTCTTACACAATTCGTTCAGGGGCTGTGATGCAACCTGCATTGACCATATCTAGACCCACAGCTGGATGAGACATAAGGGTGGACACTCTTGGGGCTGAGAGGTTTGGTGAGGTTGGGTGAGCAAACGCAGACCCTTTAAAGTAATACTGCGTGCTACCCATCGCATGGGTCCCAAATCTCCAGGTTCAAGGGCATCTTCCTACATCGAAAACATGCATGAGAAACCCAGAAGATGGTACACCGTGTGATGGGGAAAGGTTTCTAAAACGCACCGCATTTCTCATCTCCTTGTGCTCGGGTTCGCCATTCCAGCCACTTTACTAGCAATCTCCCTACTTGGAGCATCAGCACCTTTAACCTCCTGTTCCGTACAGGTTGCAATTTGTCCTGAGGATGAACGGGAAGACGGGGAACTAATGAGAGACTAGCTCTTGGTGTTGGGACAGGCACAGGTCACTCTATTTTCCCATCAGGAAGAAGAATTAACCACAGGCTCAGCCTGCCCCCCGGAACCAGAACAGGGCCTGAAGCCATCCTGCGCTTTTGCGGCCGGCTCCCAAAAAAGCGACTTGTAAAATGCAGCTTCAGGGCACTGCAATTCACAAACCTGCAGAGTTATAAATGATAACTCTCGTCCACAAATATATTGAGGGAAGGCAAAGAAGAGGATTTGAAATCAAGGCAGAATTGCAGGAAACAGATTTCAGGAGGTAGATTCGAATCGCCTTTAAAGCACATGAAAAGCGGCAAAACGTTGACAATGATGCCCTTGGCCAAAAAGGGCGTATACGTTTTTTCCTGAATATATTCAGGAAAAAACGCATACGCCCTTTTTGGCCAAGCAAGCAACCTGGAAAGGCAAATCAGCGCTACAAAGAAGTCTCGCTTCCCATCGGTCAAAAGGGCCATGCTGAAAAAAGTGTCAAAACCAGAAATGCAGGACAGGCCATGGAGAAATGGGAGCCTTGCTACACTGATGGGCGGGATGTAAATTGCCAACAGCCACTCTGGAGAAGTGTACGGTGTGTCCTGAAACATCTAAAAAACACAGCTTAGAGAGCATAGGGCACTTCCACGCATGGGGGGATAAAGTGGGAAAATTGAAAATCAGCAAGACACAAGCACCCCAAAGTTTAGGGCTGCTCTGTTGACAAGGACCTCCACTTCCTTCCACCTTAAATATCCCAGGAAAGCGAAAAATGGATAAAAAAGTTGTGGTCCTTATGTACAATGGAATATCACTCAGCCATGAAATCAATGTCAAAAGGCTAGTAGCAGCATGATGAGTGGATTTAGGTAAGACGATTCAAAGTGAAATAAGTCACACAGAAAAGGACACTTCTCATAAGGTGTCACTTATAGAGGGAATGTAAAAACCGTTACACTTGAACTGAATTACAAAACAGAACAGAGTCACACATGCAGAAAACACACTATGGCTGCTTAACGGGAAAGGTGAGGTGGGGTGATACATAAAACAAGAGTTTCAAATTAGCTCAGATACCGTTCCATAAACCCAATATGGAATAGACAAGACCTACTCCTTGCTCAGAGAACTGGACTCAACACACCCGATTCACCGCACAAGAATATATCTGACTAGTAATAATCTTAAAACCTATGTATTGATATCTCTCTGTTAGTGTGTCAAGTGGGTGTAAAGCGGCCTAAACACAGCCGTGAAAAGCAGCTAAACCCCATTATAAAAATAAATTACTTTTAAAAACCCATGAAACAAAGACAGGGAAAGAGAGAGAAATTCTTACACAATTCGTTCAGGGGCTGTGATGCAACCTGGATTGACCATATCTAGACCCACAGCTGGATGAGACATAAGGGTGGACACTCTTGGGGCTGAGAGTTTTGGTGAGGTTGGGTGAGCAAACGCAGACCCTTTAAAGTAATACTGCGTGCTACCCATCGCATGGGTCCCAAATCTCCAGGTTCAAGGGCATCTTCCTACATCGAAAACATGCATGAGAAACCCAGAAGATGGTACACCGTGTGATGGGGAAAGGTTTCTAAAATGCACCTCATTTCTCATCTCCTTGTGCTCGTGTTCGCCATTCCAGCCACTTTACTAGCAATCTCCCTACTTGGAGCATCAGCACCTTTAACCTCCTGTTCCGTACAGGTTGCAATTTGTCCTGAGGATGAACGGGAAGACGGGGAACCAATGAGAGACTAGCTCTTGGTGTTGGGACAGGCACAGGTCACTCTATTTTCCCATCAGGAAGAAGAATTAACCACAGGCTCAGCCGGCCCCCCGGAACCAGAACAGGGCCTGAAGCCATCCTGCGCTTTTGCGGCCGGCTCCCAAAAAAGCGACTTGTAAAATGGAGCTTCAGGGCACTGCAATTCACAAACCTGCAGAGTTATAAATGATAACTCTCGTCCACAAATATATTGAGGGAAGGCAAAGAAGAGGATTTGAAATCAAGGCAGAATTGCAGGAAACAGATTTCAGGAGGTAGATTCGAATCGCCTTTAAAGCACATGAAAAGCGGCAAAACGTTGACAATGATGCCCTTGGCCAAAAAGGGCGTATGCGTTTTTTCCTGAATATATTCAGGAAAAAACGCATACGCCCTTTTTGGCCAACCAAGCAACCTGGAAAGGCAAATCAGCGCTACAAAGAAGTCTCGCTTCCCATCGGTCAAAAGGGCCATGCTGAAAAAAGTGTCAAAACCAGAAATGCAGGACAGGCCATGGAGAAATGGGAGCCTTGCTACACTGATGGGCGGGATGTAAATTGCCAACAGCCACTCTGGAGAAGTGTACGGTGTGTCCTGAAACATCTAAAAAACACAGCTTAGAGAGCATAGGGCACTTCCACGCATGGGGGGATAAAGTGGGAAAATTGAAAATCAGCAAGACACAAGCACCCCAAAGTTTAGGGCTGCTCTGTTGACAAGGACCTCCACTTCCTTCCACCTTAAATATCCCAGGAAAGCGAAAAATGGATAAAAATGTTGTGGTCCTTATGTACAATGGAATATCACTCAGCCATGAAATCAATGTCATAAGGCTAGTAGCAGCATGATGAGTGGATTTAGGTAAGACGATTCAAAGTGAAATAAGTCACACAGAAAAGGACACTTCTCATAAGGTGTCACTTATAGAGGGAATGTAAAAACCGTTACACTTGAACTGAATTACAAAACAGAACAGAGTCACACATGCAGAAAACACACTATGGCTGCTTAACGGGAAAGGTGAGGTGGGGTGATACATAAAACAAGAGTTTCAAATTAGCTCAGATACCGTTCCATAAACCCAATATGGAATAGACAAGACCTACTCCTTGCTCAGAGAACTGGACTCAACACGCCCGATTCACCGCACAAGAATATATCTGACCAGTAATAATCTTAAAACCTATGTATTGATATCTCTCTGTTAGTGTGTCAAGTGGGTGTAAAGCGGCCTAAACACAGCCGTGAAAAGCAGCTAAACCCCATTATAAAAATAAATTACTTTTAAAAACCCATGAAACAAAGACAGGGAAAGAGAGAGAAATTCTTACACAATTCGTTCAGGGGCTGTGATGCAACCTGGATTGACCATATCTAGACCCACAGCTGGATGAGACATAAGGGTGGACACTCTTGGGGCTGAGAGTTTTGGTGAGGTTGGGTGAGCAAACGCAGACCCTTTAAAGTAATACTGCGTGCTACCCATCGCATGGGTCCCAAATCTCCAGGTTCAAGGGCATCTTCCTACATCGAAAACATGCATGAGAAACCCAGAAGATGGTACACCGTGTGATGGGGAAAGGTTTCTAAAATGCACCTCATTTCTCATCTCCTTGTGCTCGTGTTCGCCATTCCAGCCACTTTACTAGCAATCTCCCTACTTGGAGCATCAGCACCTTTAACCTCCTGTTCCGTACAGGTTGCAATTTGTCCTGAGGATGAACGGGAAGACGGGGAACCAATGAGAGACTAGCTCTTGGTGTTGGGACAGGCACAGGTCACTCTATTTTCCCATCAGGAAGAAGAATTAACCACAGGCTCAGCCTGCCCCCCTGAACCAGAACAGGGCCTGAAGCCATCCTGCGCTTTTGCGGCCGGCTCCCAAAAAAGCGACTTGTAAAATGCAGCTTCAGGGCACTGCAATTCACAAACCTGCAGAGTTATAAATGATAACTCTCGTCCACAAATATATTGAGGGAAGGCAAAGAAGAGGATTTGAAATCAAGGCAGAATTGCAGGAAACAGATTTCAGGAGGTAGATTCGAATCGCCTTTAAAGCACATGAAAAGCGGCAAAACGTTGACAATGATGCCCTTGGCCAAAAAGGGCGTATACGTTTTTTCCTGAATATATTCAGGAAAAAACGCATACGCCCTTTTTGGCCAACCAAGCAACCTGGAAAGGCAAATCAGCGCTACAAAGAAGTCTCGCTTCCCATCGGTCAAAAGGGACATGCTGAAAAAAGTGTCAAAACCAGAAATGCAGGACAGGCCATGGAGAAATGGGAGCCTTGCTACACTGATGGGCGGGATGTAAATTGCCAACAGCCACTCTGGAGAAGTGTACGGTGTGTCCTGAAACATCTAAAAAACACAGCTTAGAGAGCATAGGGCACTTCCACACATGGGGGGATAAAGTGGGAAAATTGAAAATCAGCAAGACACAAGCACCCCAAAGTTTAGGGCTGCTCTGTTGACAAGGACCTCCACTTCATTCCACCTTAAATATCCCAGGAAAGCGAAAAATGGATAAAAAAGTTGTGGTCCTTATGTACAATGGAATATCACTCAGCCATGAAATCAATGTCATAAGGCTAGTAGCAGCATGATGAGTGGATTTAGGTAAGACGATTCTAAGTGAAATAAGTCACACAGAAAAGGACACTTCTCATAAGGTGTCACTTATAGAGGGAATGTAAAAACCGTTACACTTGAACTGAATTACAAAACAGAACAGAGTCACACATGCAGAAAACACACTATGGCTGCTTAACGGGAAAGGTGAGGTGGGGTGATACATAAAACAAGAGTTTCAAATTAGCTCAGATACCGTTCCATAAACCCAATATGGAATAGACAAGACCTACTCCTTGCTCAGAGAACTGGACTCAACACGCCCGATTCACCGCACAAGAATATATCTGACTAGTAATAATCTTAAAACCTATGTATTGATATCTCTCTGTTAGTGTGTCAAGTGTGTGTAAGGCGGCATAAACACAGCCGTGAAAAGCAGCTAAACCCCATTATAAAAATAAATTACTTTTAAAAACCCATGAAACAAAGACAGGGAAAGAGAGAGAAATTCTTACACAATTCGTTCAGGGGCTGTGATGCAACCTGCATTGACCATATCTAGACCCACAGCTGGATGAGACATAAGGGTGGACACTCTTGGGGCTGAGAGGTTTGGTGAGGTTGGGTGAGCAAACGCAGACCCTTTAAAGTAATACTGCGTGCTACCCATCGCATGGGTCCCAAATCTCCAGGTTCAAGGGCATCTTCCTACATCGAAAACATGCATGAGAAACCCAGAAGATGGTACACCGTGTGATGGGGAAAGGTTTCTAAAACGCACCGCATTTCTCATCTCCTTGTGCTCGGGTTCGCCATTCCAGCCACTTTACTAGCAATCTCCCTACTTGGAGCATCAGCACCTTTAACCTCCTGTTCCGTACAGGTTGCAATTTGTCCTGAGGATGAACGGGAAGACGGGGAACCAATGAGAGACTAGCTCTTGGTGTTGGGACAGGCACAGGTCACTCAATTTTCCCATCAGGAAGAAGAATTAACCACAGGCTCAGCCTGCCCCCCGGAACCAGAACAGGGCCTGAAGCCATCCTGCGCTTTTGCGGCCGACTCCCAAAAAAGCGACTTGTAAAATGGAGCTTCAGGGCACTGCAATTCACAAACCTGCAGAATTATAAATGATAACTCTCGTCCACAAATATATTGAGGGAAGGCAAAGAAGAGGATTTGAAATCAAGGCAGAATTGCAGGAAACAGATTTCAGGAGGTAGATTCGAATCGCCTTTAAAGCACATGAAAAGCGGCAAAACGTTGACAATGATGCCCTTGGCCAAAAAGGGCGTATACGTTTTTTCCTGAATATATTCAGGAAAAAACGCATACGCCCTTTTTGGCCAACCAAGCAACCTGGAAAGGCAAATCAGCGCTACAAAGAAGTCTCGCTTCCCATCGGTCAAAAGGGCCATGCTGAAAAAAGTGTCAAAACCAGAAATGCAGGACAGGCCATGGAGAAATGGGAGCCTTGCTACACTGATGGGCGGGATGTAAATTGCCAACAGCCACTCTGGAGAAGTGTACGGTGTGTCCTGAAACATCTAAAAAACACAGCTTAGAGAGCATAGGGCACTTCCACGCATGGGGGGATAAAGTGGGAAAATTGAAAATCAGCAAGACACAAGCACCCCAAAGTTTAGGGCTGCTCTGTTGACAAGGACCTCCACTTCCTTCCACCTTAAATATCCCAGGAAAGCGAAAAATGGATAAAAAAGTTGTGGTCCTTATGTACAATGGAATATCACTCAGCCATGAAATCAATGTCATAAGGCTAGTAGCAGCATGATGAGTGGATTTAGGTAAGACGATTCAAAGTGAAATAAGTCACACAGAAAAGGACACTTCTCATAAGGTGTCACTTATAGAGGGAATGTAAAAACCGTTACACTTGAACTGAATTACAAAACAGAACAGAGTCACACATGCAGAAAACACACTATGGCTGCTTAACGGGAAAGGTGAGGTGGGGTGATACATAAAACAAGAGTTTCAAATTAGCTCAGATACCGTTCCATAAACCCAATATGGAATAGACAAGACCTACTCCTTGCTCAGAGAACTGGACTCAACACGCCCGATTCACCGCACAAGAATATATCTGACTAGTAATAATCTTAAAACCTATGTATTGATATCTCTCTGTTAGTGTGTCAAGTGGGTGTAAAGCGGCCTAAACACAGCCGTGAAAAGCAGCTAAACCCCATTATAAAAATAAATTACTTTTAAAAACCCATGAAACAAAGACAGGGAAAGAGAGAGAAATTCTTACACAATTCGTTCAGGGGCTGTGATGCAACCTGGATTGACCATATCTAGACCCACAGCTGGATGAGACATAAGGGTGGACACTCTTGGGGCTGAGAGTTTTGGTGAGGTTGGGTGAGCAAACGCAGACCCTTTAAAGTAATACTGCGTGCTACCCATCGCATGGGTCCCAAATCTCCAGGTTCAAGGGCATCTTCCTACATCGAAAACATGCATGAGAAACCCAGAAGATGGTACACCGTGTGATGGGGAAAGGTTTCTAAAATGCACCTCATTTCTCATCTCCTTGTGCTCGTGTTCGCCATTCCAGCCACTTTACTAGCAATCTCCCTACTTGGAGCATCAGCACCTTTAACCTCCTGTTCCGTACAGGTTGCAATTTGTCCTGAGGATGAACGGGAAGACGGGGAACCAATGAGAGACTAGCTCTTGGTGTTGGGACAGGCACAGGTCACTCTATTTTCCCATCAGGAAGAAGAATTAACCACAGGCTCAGCCTGCCCCCCTGAACCAGAACAGGGCCTGAAGCCATCCTGCGCTTTTGCGGCCGGCTCCCAAAAAAGCGACTTGTAAAATGCAGCTTCAGGGCACTGCAATTCACAAACCTGCAGAGTTATAAATGATAACTCTCGTCCACAAATATATTGAGGGAAGGCAAAGAAGAGGATTTGAAATCAAGGCAGAATTGCAGGAAACAGATTTCAGGAGGTAGATTCGAATCGCCTTTAAAGCACATGAAAAGCGGCAAAACGTTGACAATGATGCCCTTGGCCAAAAAGGGCGTATACGTTTTTTCCTGAATATATTCAGGAAAAAACGCATACGCCCTTTTTGGCCAACCAAGCAACCTGGAAAGGCAAATCAGCGCTACAAAGAAGTCTCGCTTCCCATCGGTCAAAAGGGCCATGCTGAAAAAAGTGTCAAAACCAGAAATGCAGGACAGGCCATGGAGAAATGGGAGCCTTGCTACACTGATGGGCGGGATGTAAATTGCCAACAGCCACTCTGGAGAAGTGTACGGTGTGTCCTGAAACATCTAAAAAACACAGCTTAGAGAGCATAGGGCACTTCCACGCATGGGGGGATAAAGTGGGAAAATTGAAAATCAGCAAGACACAAGCACCCCAAAGTTTAGGGCTGCTCTGTTGACAAGGACCTCCACTTCCTTCCACCTTAAATATCCCAGGAAAGCGAAAAATGGATAAAAAAGTTGTGGTCCTTATGTACAATGGAATATCACTCAGCCATGAAATCAATGTCAAAAGGCTAGTAGCAGCATGATGAGTGGATTTAGGTAAGACGATTCAAAGTGAAATAAGTCACACAGAAAAGGACACTTCTCATAAGGTGTCACTTATAGAGGGAATGTAAAAACCGTTACACTTGAACTGAATTACAAAACAGAACAGAGTCACACATGCAGAAAACACACTATGGCTGCTTAACGGGAAAGGTGAGGTGGGGTGATACATAAAACAAGAGTTTCAAATTAGCTCAGATACCGTTCCATAAACCCAATATGGAATAGACAAGACCTACTCCTTGCTCAGAGAACTGGACTCAACACACCCGATTCACCGCACAAGAATATATCTGACTAGTAATAATCTTAAAACCTATGTATTGATATCTCTCTGTTAGTGTGTCAAGTGGGTGTAAAGCGGCCTAAACACAGCCGTGAAAAGCAGCTAAACCCCATTATAAAAATAAATTACTTTTAAAAACCCATGAAACAAAGACAGGGAAAGAGAGAGAAATTCTTACACAATTCGTTCAGGGGCTGTGATGCAACCTGGATTGACCATATCTAGACCCACAGCTGGATGAGACATAAGGGTGGACACTCTTGGGGCTGAGAGTTTTGGTGAGGTTGGGTGAGCAAACGCAGACCCTTTAAAGTAATACTGCGTGCTACCCATCGCATGGGTCCCAAATCTCCAGGTTCAAGGGCATCTTCCTACATCGAAAACATGCATGAGAAACCCAGAAGATGGTACACCGTGTGATGGGGAAAGGTTTCTAAAATGCACCTCATTTCTCATCTCCTTGTGCTCGTGTTCGCCATTCCAGCCACTTTACTAGCAATCTCCCTACTTGGAGCATCAGCACCTTTAACCTCCTGTTCCGTACAGGTTGCAATTTGTCCTGAGGATGAACGGGAAGACGGGGAACCAATGAGAGACTAGCTCTTGGTGTTGGGACAGGCACAGGTCACTCTATTTTCCCATCAGGAAGAAGAATTAACCACAGGCTCAGCCGGCCCCCCGGAACCAGAACAGGGCCTGAAGCCATCCTGCGCTTTTGCGGCCGGCTCCCAAAAAAGCGACTTGTAAAATGGAGCTTCAGGGCACTGCAATTCACAAACCTGCAGAGTTATAAATGATAACTCTCGTCCACAAATATATTGAGGGAAGGCAAAGAAGAGGATTTGAAATCAAGGCAGAATTGCAGGAAACAGATTTCAGGAGGTAGATTCGAATCGCCTTTAAAGCACATGAAAAGCGGCAAAACGTTGACAATGATGCCCTTGGCCAAAAAGGGCGTATACGTTTTTTCCTGAATATATTCAGGAAAAAACGCATACGCCCTTTTTGGCCAACCAAGCAACCTGGAAAGGCAAATCAGCGCTACAAAGAAGTCTCGCTTCCCATCGGTCAAAAGGGCCATGCTGAAAAAAGTGTCAAAACCAGAAATGCAGGACAGGCCATGGAGAAATGGGAGCCTTGCTACACTGATGGGCGGGATGTAAATTGCCAACAGCCACTCTGGAGAAGTGTACGGTGTGTCCTGAAACATCTAAAAAACACAGCTTAGAGAGCATAGGGCACTTCCACGCATGGGGGGATAAAGTGGGAAAATTGAAAATCAGCAAGACACAAGCACCCCAAAGTTTAGGGCTGCTCTGTTGACAAGGACCTCCACTTCCTTCCACCTTAAATATCCCAGGAAAGCGAAAAATGGATAAAAAAGTTGTGGTCCTTATGTACAATGGAATATCACTCAGCCATGAAATCAATGTCATAAGGCTAGTAGCAGCATGATGAGTGGATTTAGGTAAGACGATTCAAAGTGAAATAAGTCACACAGAAAAGGACACTTCTCATAAGGTGTCACTTATAGAGGGAATGTAAAAACCGTTACACTTGAACTGAATTACAAAACAGAACAGAGTCACACATGCAGAAAACACACTATGGCTGCTTAACGGGAAAGGTGAGGTGGGGTGATACATAAAACAAGAGTTTCAAATTAGCTCAGATACCGTTCCATAAACCCAATATGGAATAGACAAGACCTACTCCTTGCTCAGAGAACTGGACTCAACACGCCCGATTCACCGCACAAGAATATATCTGACTAGTAATAATCTTAAAACCTATGTATTGATATCTCTCTGTTAGTGTGTCAAGTGGGTGTAAAGCGGCCTAAACACAGCCGTGAAAAGCAGCTAAACCCCATTATAAAAATAAATTACTTTTAAAAACCCATGAAACAAAGACAGGGAAAGAGAGAGAAATTCTTACACAATTCGTTCAGGGGCTGTGATGCAACCTGGATTGACCATATCTAGACCCACAGCTGGATGAGACATAAGGGTGGACACTCTTGGGGCTGAGAGTTTTGGTGAGGTTGGGTGAGCAAACGCAGACCCTTTAAAGTAATACTGCGTGCTACCCATCGCATGGGTCCCAAATCTCCAGGTTCAAGGGCATCTTCCTACATCGAAAACATGCATGAGAAACCCAGAAGATGGTACACCGTGTGATGGGGAAAGGTTTCTAAAATGCACCTCATTTCTCATCTCCTTGTGCTCGTGTTCGCCATTCCAGCCACTTTACTAGCAATCTCCCTACTTGGAGCATCAGCACCTTTAACCTCCTGTTCCGTACAGGTTGCAATTTGTCCTGAGGATGAACGGGAAGACGGGGAACCAATGAGAGACTAGCTCTTGGTGTTGGGACAGGCACAGGTCACTCTATTTTCCCATCAGGAAGAAGAATTAACCACAGGCTCAGCCTGCCCCCCTGAACCAGAACAGGGCCTGAAGCCATCCTGCGCTTTTGCGGCCGGCTCCCAAAAAAGCGACTTGTAAAATGCAGCTTCAGGGCACTGCAATTCACAAACCTGCAGAGTTATAAATGATAACTCTCGTCCACAAATATATTGAGGGAAGGCAAAGAAGAGGATTTGAAATCAAGGCAGAATTGCAGGAAACAGATTTCAGGAGGTAGATTCGAATCGCCTTTAAAGCACATGAAAAGCGGCAAAACGTTGACAATGATGCCCTTGGCCAAAAAGGGCGTATACGTTTTTTCCTGAATATATTCAGGAAAAAACGCATACGCCCTTTTTGGCCAACCAAGCAACCTGGAAAGGCAAATCAGCGCTACAAAGAAGTCTCGCTTCCCATCGGTCAAAAGGGACATGCTGAAAAAAGTGTCAAAACCAGAAATGCAGGACAGGCCATGGAGAAATGGGAGCCTTGCTACACTGATGGGCGGGATGTAAATTGCCAACAGCCACTCTGGAGAAGTGTACGGTGTGTCCTGAAACATCTAAAAAACACAGCTTAGAGAGCATAGGGCACTTCCACACATGGGGGGATAAAGTGGGAAAATTGAAAATCAGCAAGACACAAGCACCCCAAAGTTTAGGGCTGCTCTGTTGACAAGGACCTCCACTTCATTCCACCTTAAATATCCCAGGAAAGCGAAAAATGGATAAAAAAGTTGTGGTCCTTATGTACAATGGAATATCACTCAGCCATGAAATCAATGTCATAAGGCTAGTAGCAGCATGATGAGTGGATTTAGGTAAGACGATTCTAAGTGAAATAAGTCACACAGAAAAGGACACTTCTCATAAGGTGTCACTTATAGAGGGAATGTAAAAACCGTTACACTTGAACTGAATTACAAAACAGAACAGAGTCACACATGCAGAAAACACACTATGGCTGCTTAACGGGAAAGGTGAGGTGGGGTGATACATAAAACAAGAGTTTCAAATTAGCTCAGATACCGTTCCATAAACCCAATATGGAATAGACAAGACCTACTCCTTGCTCAGAGAACTGGACTCAACACGCCCGATTCACCGCACAAGAATATATCTGACTAGTAATAATCTTAAAACCTATGTATTGATATCTCTCTGTTAGTGTGTCAAGTGTGTGTAAGGCGGCATAAACACAGCCGTGAAAAGCAGCTAAACCCCATTATAAAAATAAATTACTTTTAAAAACCCATGAAACAAAGACAGGGAAAGAGAGAGAAATTCTTACACAATTCGTTCAGGGGCTGTGATGCAACCTGCATTGACCATATCTAGACCCACAGCTGGATGAGACATAAGGGTGGACACTCTTGGGGCTGAGAGGTTTGGTGAGGTTGGGTGAGCAAACGCAGACCCTTTAAAGTAATACTGCGTGCTACCCATCGCATGGGTCCCAAATCTCCAGGTTCAAGGGCATCTTCCTACATCGAAAACATGCATGAGAAACCCAGAAGATGGTACACCGTGTGATGGGGAAAGGTTTCTAAAACGCACCGCATTTCTCATCTCCTTGTGCTCGGGTTCGCCATTCCAGCCACTTTACTAGCAATCTCCCTACTTGGAGCATCAGCACCTTTAACCTCCTGTTCCGTACAGGTTGCAATTTGTCCTGAGGATGAACGGGAAGACGGGGAACCAATGAGAGACTAGCTCTTGGTGTTGGGACAGGCACAGGTCACTCAATTTTCCCATCAGGAAGAAGAATTAACCACAGGCTCAGCCTGCCCCCCGGAACCAGAACAGGGCCTGAAGCCATCCTGCGCTTTTGCGGCCGACTCCCAAAAAAGCGACTTGTAAAATGGAGCTTCAGGGCACTGCAATTCACAAACCTGCAGAATTATAAATGATAACTCTCGTCCACAAATATATTGAGGGAAGGCAAAGAAGAGGATTTGAAATCAAGGCAGAATTTCAGGAAACAGATTTCAGGAGGTAGATTCGAATCGCCTTTAAAGCACATGAAAAGCGGCAAAACGTTGACAATGATGCCCTTGGCCAAAAAGGGCGTATGCGTTTTTTCCTGAATATATTCAGGAAAAATCGCATACGCCCTTTTTGGCCAACCAAGCAACCTGGAAAGGCAAATCAGCGCTACAAAGAAGTCTCGCTTCCCATCGGTCAAAAGGGACATGCTGAAAAAGGTGTCAAAACCAGAAATGCAGGACAGGCCATGGAGAAATGGGAGCCTTGCTACACTGATGGGCGGGATGTAAATTGCCAACAGCCACTCTGGAGAAGTGTACGGTGTGTCCTGAAACATCTAAAAAACACAGCTTAGAGAGCATAGGGCACTTCCACGCATGGGGGGATAAAGTGGGAAAATTGAAAATCAGCAAGACACAAGCACCCCAAAGGTTAGGGCTGCTCTGTTGACAAGGACCTCCACTTCCTTCCACCTTAAATATCCCAGGAAAGCGAAAAATGGATAAAAAAGTTGTGGTCCTTATGTACAATGGAATATCACTCAGCCATGAAATCAATGTCATAAGGCTAGTAGCAGCATGATGAGTGGATTTAGGTAAGACGATTCTAAGTGAAATAAGTCACACAGAAAAGGACACTTCTCATAAGGTGTCACTTATAGAGGGAATGTAAAAACCGTTACACTTGAACTGAATTACAAAACAGAACAGAGTCACACATGCAGAAAACACACTATGGCTGCTTAACGGGAAAGGTGAGGTGGGGTGATACATAAAACAAGAGTTTCAAATTAGCTCAGATACCGTTCCATAAACCCAATATGGAATAGACAAGACCTACTCCTTGCTCAGAGAACTGGACTCAACACGCCCGATTCACCGCACAAGAATATATCTGACTAGTAATAATCTTAAAACCTATGTATTGATATCTCTCTGTTAGTGTGTCAAGTGGGTGTAAAGCGGCCTAAACACAGCCGTGAAAAGCAGCTAAACCCCATTATAAAAATAAATTACTTTTAAAAACCCATGAAACAAAGACAGGGAAAGAGAGAGAAATTCTTACACAATTCGTTCAGGGGCTGTGATGCAACCTGGATTGACCATATCTAGACCCACAGCTGGATGAGACATAAGGGTGGACACTCTTGGGGCTGAGAGTTTTGGTGAGGTTGGGTGAGCAAACGCAGACCCTTTAAATTAATACTGCGTGCTACCCATCGCATGGGTCCCAAATCTCCAGGTTCAAGGGCATCTTCCTACATCGAAAACATGCATGAGAAACCCAGAAGATGGTACACCGTGTGATGGGGAAAGGTTTCTAAAACGCACCTCATTTCTCACCTCCTTGTGCTCGGGTTCGCCATTCCAGCCACTTTACTAGCAATCTCCCTACTTGGAGCATCAGCACCTTTAACCTCCTGTTCCGTACAGGTTGCAATTTGTCCTGAGGATGAACGGGAAGACGGGAAACCAATGAGAGACTAGCTCTTGGTGTTGGGACAGTCACAGGTCACTCTATTTTCCCATCAGGAAGAAGAATTAACCACAGGCTCAGCCTGCCCCCCGGAACCAGAACAGGGCCTGAAGCCATCCTGCGCTTTTGCGGCCGGCTCCCAAAAAAGCGACTTGTAAAATGCAGCTTCAGGGCACTGCAATTCACAAACCTGCAGAGTTATAAATGATAACTCTCGTCCACAAATATATTGAGGGAAGGCAAAGAAGAGGATTTGAAATCAAGGCAGAATTGCAGGAAACAGATTTCAGGAGGTAGATTCGAATCGCCTTTAAAGCACATGAAAAGCGGCAAAACGTTGACAATGATGCCCTTGGCCAAAAAGGGCGTATACGTTTTTTCCTGAATATATTCAGGAAAAAACGCATACGCCCTTTTTGGCCAACCAAGCAACCTGGAAAGGCAAATCAGCGCTACAAAGAAGTCTCGCTTCCCATCGGTCAAAAGGGACATGCTGAAAAAAGTGTCAAAACCAGAAATGCAGGACAGGCCATGGAGAAATGGGAGCCTTGCTACACTGATGGGCGGGATGTAAATTGCCAACAGCCACTCTGGAGAAGTGTACGGTGTGTCCTGAAACATCTAAAAAACACAGCTTAGAGAGCATAGGGCACTTCCACACATGGGGGGATAAAGTGGGAAAATTGAAAATCAGCAAGACACAAGCACCCCAAAGTTTAGGGCTGCTCTGTTGACAAGGACCTCCACTTCATTCCACCTTAAATATCCCAGGAAAGCGAAAAATGGATAAAAAAGTTGTGGTCCTTATGTACAATGGAATATCACTCAGCCATGAAATCAATGTCATAAGGCTAGTAGCAGAATGATGAGTGGATTTAGGTAAGACGATTCTAAGTGAAATAAGTCACACAGAAAAGGACACTTCTCATAAGGTGTCACTTATAGAGGGAATGTAAAAACCGTTACACTTGAACTGAATTACAAAACAGAACAGAGTCACACATGCAGAAAACACACTATGGCTGCTTAACGGGAAAGGTGAGGTGGGGTGATACATAAAACAAGAGTTTCAAATTAGCTCAGATACCGTTCCATAAACCCAATATGGAATAGACAAGACCTACTCCTTGCTCAGAGAACTGGACTCAACACGCCCGATTCACCGCACAAGAATATATCTGACTAGTAATAATCTTAAAACCTATGTATTGATATCTCTCTGTTAGTGTGTCAAGTGGGTGTAAGGCGGCCTAAACACAGCCGTGAAAAGCAGCTAAACCCCATTATAAAAATAAATTACTTTTAAAAACCCATGAAACAAAGACAGGGAAAGAGAGAGAAATTCTTACACAATTCGTTCAGGGGCTGTGATGCAACCTGCATTGACCATATCTAGACCCACAGCTGGATGAGACATAAGGGTGGACACTCTTGGGGCTGAGAGGTTTGGTGAGGTTGGGTGAGCAAACGCAGACCCTTTAAAGTAATACTGCGTGCTACCCATCGCATGGGTCCCAAATCTCCAGGTTCAAGGGCATCTTCCTACATCGAAAACATGCATGAGAAACCCAGAAGATGGTACACCGTGTGATGGGGAAAGGTTTCTAAAACGCACCGCATTTCTCATCTCCTTGTGCTCGGGTTCGCCATTCCAGCCACTTTACTAGCAATCTCCCTACTTGGAGCATCAGCACCTTTAACCTCCTGTTCCGTACAGGTTGCAATTTGTCCTGAGGATGAACGGGAAGACGGGGAACCAATGAGAGACTAGCTCTTGGTGTTGGGACAGGCACAGGTCACTCAATTTTCCCATCAGGAAGAAGAATTAACCACAGGCTCAGCCTGCCCCCCGGAACCAGAACAGGGCCTGAAGCCATCCTGCGCTTTTGCGGCCGACTCCCAAAAAAGCGACTTGTAAAATGGAGCTTCAGGGCACTGCAATTCACAAACCTGCAGAATTATAAATGATAACTCTCGTCCACAAATATATTGAGGGAAGGCAAAGAAGAGGATTTGAAATCAAGGCAGAATTTCAGGAAACAGATTTCAGGAGGTAGATTCGAATCGCCTTTAAAGCACATGAAAAGCGGCAAAACGTTGACAATGATGCCCTTGGCCAAAAAGGGCGTATGCGTTTTTTCCTGAATATATTCAGGAAAAAACGCATACGCCCTTTTTGGCCAACCAAGCAACCTGGAAAGGCAAATCAGCGCTACAAAGAAGTCTCGCTTCCCATCGGTCAAAAGGGACATGCTGAAAAAGGTGTCAAAACCAGAAATGCAGGACAGGCCATGGAGAAATGGGAGCCTTGCTACACTGATGGGCGGGATGTAAATTGCCAACAGCCACTCTGGAGAAGTGTACGGTGTGTCCTGAAACATCTAAAAAACACAGCTTAGAGAGCATAGGGCACTTCCACGCATGGGGGGATAAAGTGGGAAAATTGAAAATCAGCAAGACACAAGCACCCCAAAGGTTAGGGCTGCTCTGTTGACAAGGACCTCCACTTCCTTCCACCTTAAATATCCCAGGAAAGCGAAAAATGGATAAAAAAGTTGTGGTCCTTATGTACAATGGAATATCACTCAGCCATGAAATCAATGTCATAAGGCTAGTAGCAGCATGATGAGTGGATTTAGGTAAGACGATTCTAAGTGAAATAAGTCACACAGAAAAGGACACTTCTCATAAGGTGTCACTTATAGAGGGAATGTTAAAACCGTTACACTTGAACTGAATTACAAAACAGAACAGAGTCACACATGCAGAAAACACACTATGGCTGCTTAACGGGAAAGGTGAGGTGGGGTGATACATAAAACAAGAGTTTCAAATTAGCTCAGATACCGTTCCATAAACCCAATATGGAATAGACAAGACCTACTCCTTGCTCAGAGAACTGGACTCAACACGCCCGATTCACCACACAAGAATATATCTGACTAGTAATAATCTTAAAACCTATGTATAGATATCTCTCTGTTAGTGTGTCAAGTGGGTGTAAAGCGGCCTAAACACAGCCGTGAAAAGCAGCTAAACCCCATTATAAAAATAAATTACTTTTAAAAACCCATGAAACAAAGACAGGGAAAGAGAGAGAAATTCTTACACAATTCGTTCAGGGGCTGTGATGCAACCTGGATTGACCATATCTAGACCCACAGCTGGATGAGACATAAGGGTGGACACTCTTGGGGCTGAGAGGTTCGGTGAGGTTGGGTGAGCAAACGCAGACCCTTTAAAGTAATACTGCGTGCTACCCATCGCATGGGTCCCAAATCTCCAGGTTCAAGGGCATCTTCCTACATCGAAAACATGCATGAGAAACCCAGAAGATGGTACACCGTGTGATGGGGAAAGGTTTCTAAAACGCACCGCATTTCTCATCTCCTTGTGCTCGGGTTCGCCATTCCAGCCACTTTACTAGCAATCTCCCTACTTGGAGCATCAGCACCTTTAACCTCCTGTTCCGTACAGGTTGCAATTTGTCCTGAGGATGAACGGGAAGACGGGGAACCAATGAGAGACTAGCTCTTGGTGTTGGGACAGGCACAGGTCACTCAATTTTCCCATCAGGAAGAAGAATTAACCACAGGCTCAGCCTGCCCCCCGGAACCAGAACAGGGCCTGAAGCCATCCTGCGCTTTTGCGGCCGACTCCCAAAAAAGCGACTTGTAAAATGGAGCTTCAGGGCACTGCAATTCACAAACCTGCAGAATTATAAATGATAACTCTCGTCCACAAATATATTGAGGGAAGGCAAAGAAGAGGATTTGAAATCAAGGCAGAATTGCAGGAAACAGATTTCAGGAGGTAGATTCGAATCGCCTTTAAAGCACATGAAAAGCGGCAAAACGTTGACAATGATGCCCTTGGCCAAAAAGGGCGTATGCGTTTTTTCCTGAATATATTCAGGAAAAAACGCATACGCCCTTTTTGGCCAACCAAGCAACCTGGAAAGGCAAATCAGCGCTACAAAGAAGTCTCGCTTCCCATCGGTCAAAAGGGACATGCTGAAAAAGGTGTCAAAACCAGAAATGCAGGACAGGCCATGGAGAAATGGGAGCCTTGCTACACTGATGGGCGGGATGTAAATTGCCAACAGCCACTCTGGAGAAGTGTACGGTGTGTCCTGAAACATCTAAAAAACACAGCTTAGAGAGCATAGGGCACTTCCACGCATGGGGGGATAAAGTGGGAAAATTGAAAATCAGCAAGACACAAGCACCCCAAAGGTTAGGGCTGCTCTGTTGACAAGGACCTCCACTTCCTTCCACCTTAAATATCCCAGGAAAGCGAAAAATGGATAAAAAAGTTGTGGTCCTTATGTACAATGGAATATCACTCAGCCATGAAATCAATGTCATAAGGCTAGTAGCAGCATGATGAGTGGATTTAGGTAAGACGATTCTAAGTGAAATAAGTCACACAGAAAAGGACACTTCTCATAAGGTGTCACTTATAGAGGGAATGTAAAAACCGTTACACTTGAACTGAATTACAAAACAGAACAGAGTCACACATGCAGAAAACACACTATGGCTGCTTAACGGGAAAGGTGAGGTGGGGTGATACATAAAACAAGAGTTTCAAATTAGCTCAGATACCGTTCCATAAACCCAATATGGAATAGACAAGACCTACTCCTTGCTCAGAGAACTGGACTCAACACGCCCGATTCACCGCACAAGAATATATCTGACTAGTAATAATCTTAAAACCTATGTATTGATATCTCTCTGTTAGTGTGTCAAGTGGGTGTAAAGCGGCCTAAACACAGCCGTGAAAAGCAGCTAAACCCCATTATAAAAATAAATTACTTTTAAAAACCCATGAAACAAAGACAGGGAAAGAGAGAGAAATTCTTACACAATTCGTTCAGGGGCTGTGATGCAACCTGGATTGACCATATCTAGACCCACAGCTGGATGAGACATAAGGGTGGACACTCTTGGGGCTGAGAGGTTTGGTGAGGTTGGGTGAGCAAACGCAGACCCTTTAAAGTAATACTGCGTGCTACCCATCGCATGGGTCCCAAATCTCCAGGTTCAAGGGCATCTTCCTACATCGAAAACATGCATGAGAAACCCAGAAGATGGTACACCGTGTGATGGGGAAAGGTTTCTAAAACGCACCGCATTTCTCATCTCCTTGTGCTCGGGTTCGCCATTCCAGCCACTTTACTAGCAATCTCCCTACTTGGAGCATCAGCACCTTTAACCTCCTGTTCCGTACAGGTTGCAATTTGTCCTGAGGATGAACGGGAAGACGGGGAACCAATGAGAGACTAGCTCTTGGTGTTGGGACAGGCACAGGTCACTCAATTTTCCCATCAGGAAGAAGAATTAACCACAGGCTCAGCCTGCCCCCCGGAACCAGAACAGGGCCTGAAGCCATCCTGCGCTTTTGCGGCCGACTCCCAAAAAAGCGACTTGTAAAATGGAGCTTCAGGGCACTGCAATTCACAAACCTGCAGAATTATAAATGATAACTCTCGTCCACAAATATATTGAGGGAAGGCAAAGAAGAGGATTTGAAATCAAGGCAGAATTGCAGGAAACAGATTTCAGGAGGTAGATTCGAATCGCCTTTAAAGCACATGAAAAGCGGCAAAACGTTGACAATGATGCCCTTGGCCAAAAAGGGCGTATACGTTTTTTCCTGAATATATTCAGGAAAAAACGCATACGCCCTTTTTGGCCAACCAAGCAACCTGGAAAGGCAAATCAGCGCTACAAAGAAGTCTCGCTTCCCATCGGTCAAAAGGGCCATGCTGAAAAAAGTGTCAAAACCAGAAATGCAGGACAGGCCATGGAGAAATGGGAGCCTTGCTACACTGATGGGCGGGATGTAAATTGCCAACAGCCACTCTGGAGAAGTGTACGGTGTGTCCTGAAACATCTAAAAAACACAGCTTAGAGAGCATAGGGCACTTCCACGCATGGGGGGATAAAGTGGGAAAATTGAAAATCAGCAAGACACAAGCACCCCAAAGTTTAGGGCTGCTCTGTTGACAAGGACCTCCACTTCCTTCCACCTTAAATATCCCAGGAAAGCGAAAAATGGATAAAAAAGTTGTGGTCCTTATGTACAATGGAATATCACTCAGCCATGAAATCAATGTCATAAGGCTAGTAGCAGCATGATGAGTGGATTTAGGTAAGACGATTCAAAGTGAAATAAGTCACACAGAAAAGGACACTTCTCATAAGGTGTCACTTATAGAGGGAATGTAAAAACCGTTACACTTGAACTGAATTACAAAACAGAACAGAGTCACACATGCAGAAAACACACTATGGCTGCTTAACGGGAAAGGTGAGGTGGGGTGATACATAAAACAAGAGTTTCAAATTAGCTCAGATACCGTTCCATAAACCCAATATGGAATAGACAAGACCTACTCCTTGCTCAGAGAACTGGACTCAACACGCCCGATTCACCGCACAAGAATATATCTGACTAGTAATAATCTTAAAACCTATGTATTGATATCTCTCTGTTAGTGTGTCAAGTGGGTGTAAAGCGGCCTAAACACAGCCGTGAAAAGCAGCTAAACCCCATTATAAAAATAAATTACTTTTAAAAACCCATGAAACAAAGACAGGGAAAGAGAGAGAAATTCTTACACAATTCGTTCAGGGGCTGTGATGCAACCTGGATTGACCATATCTAGACCCACAGCTGGATGAGACATAAGGGTGGACACTCTTGGGGCTGAGAGTTTTGGTGAGGTTGGGTGAGCAAACGCAGACCCTTTAAAGTAATACTGCGTGCTACCCATCGCATGGGTCCCAAATCTCCAGGTTCAAGGGCATCTTCCTACATCGAAAACATGCATGAGAAACCCAGAAGATGGTACACCGTGTGATGGGGAAAGGTTTCTAAAATGCACCTCATTTCTCATCTCCTTGTGCTCGTGTTCGCCATTCCAGCCACTTTACTAGCAATCTCCCTACTTGGAGCATCAGCACCTTTAACCTCCTGTTCCGTACAGGTTGCAATTTGTCCTGAGGATGAACGGGAAGACGGGGAACCAATGAGAGACTAGCTCTTGGTGTTGGGACAGGCACAGGTCACTCTATTTTCCCATCAGGAAGAAGAATTAACCACAGGCTCAGCCTGCCCCCCTGAACCAGAACAGGGCCTGAAGCCATCCTGCGCTTTTGCGGCCGGCTCCCAAAAAAGCGACTTGTAAAATGCAGCTTCAGGGCACTGCAATTCACAAACCTGCAGAGTTATAAATGATAACTCTCGTCCACAAATATATTGAGGGAAGGCAAAGAAGAGGATTTGAAATCAAGGCAGAATTGCAGGAAACAGATTTCAGGAGGTAGATTCGAATCGCCTTTAAAGCACATGAAAAGCGGCAAAACGTTGACAATGATGCCCTTGGCCAAAAAGGGCGTATACGTTTTTTCCTGAATATATTCAGGAAAAAACGCATACGCCCTTTTTGGCCAACCAAGCAACCTGGAAAGGCAAATCAGCGCTACAAAGAAGTCTCGCTTCCCATCGGTCAAAAGGGCCATGCTGAAAAAAGTGTCAAAACCAGAAATGCAGGACAGGCCATGGAGAAATGGGAGCCTTGCTACACTGATGGGCGGGATGTAAATTGCCAACAGCCACTCTGGAGAAGTGTACGGTGTGTCCTGAAACATCTAAAAAACACAGCTTAGAGAGCATAGGGCACTTCCACGCATGGGGGGATAAAGTGGGAAAATTGAAAATCAGCAAGACACAAGCACCCCAAAGTTTAGGGCTGCTCTGTTGACAAGGACCTCCACTTCCTTCCACCTTAAATATCCCAGGAAAGCGAAAAATGGATAAAAAAGTTGTGGTCCTTATGTACAATGGAATATCACTCAGCCATGAAATCAATGTCAAAAGGCTAGTAGCAGCATGATGAGTGGATTTAGGTAAGACGATTCAAAGTGAAATAAGTCACACAGAAAAGGACACTTCTCATAAGGTGTCACTTATAGAGGGAATGTAAAAACCGTTACACTTGAACTGAATTACAAAACAGAACAGAGTCACACATGCAGAAAACACACTATGGCTGCTTAACGGGAAAGGTGAGGTGGGGTGATACATAAAACAAGAGTTTCAAATTAGCTCAGATACCGTTCCATAAACCCAATATGGAATAGACAAGACCTACTCCTTGCTCAGAGAACTGGACTCAACACACCCGATTCACCGCACAAGAATATATCTGACTAGTAATAATCTTAAAACCTATGTATTGATATCTCTCTGTTAGTGTGTCAAGTGGGTGTAAAGCGGCCTAAACACAGCCGTGAAAAGCAGCTAAACCCCATTATAAAAATAAATTACTTTTAAAAACCCATGAAACAAAGACAGGGAAAGAGAGAGAAATTCTTACACAATTCGTTCAGGGGCTGTGATGCAACCTGGATTGACCATATCTAGACCCACAGCTGGATGAGACATAAGGGTGGACACTCTTGGGGCTGAGAGTTTTGGTGAGGTTGGGTGAGCAAACGCAGACCCTTTAAAGTAATACTGCGTGCTACCCATCGCATGGGTCCCAAATCTCCAGGTTCAAGGGCATCTTCCTACATCGAAAACATGCATGAGAAACCCAGAAGATGGTACACCGTGTGATGGGGAAAGGTTTCTAAAATGCACCTCATTTCTCATCTCCTTGTGCTCGTGTTCGCCATTCCAGCCACTTTACTAGCAATCTCCCTACT
Organism: Balaenoptera physalus; assembly: GCF_965194825.1. Lineage (NCBI taxonomy): Eukaryota > Metazoa > Chordata > Mammalia > Artiodactyla > Balaenopteridae > Balaenoptera > Balaenoptera physalus. Next base: position 945,299 of record NW_028126419.1, on the reverse strand, counting down.
TGGAGCATCAGCACCTTTAACCTCCTGTTCCGTACAGGTTGCAATTTGTCCTGAGGATGAACGGGAAGACGGGGAACCAATGAGAGACTAGCTCTTGGTGTTGGGACAGGCACAGGTCACTCTATTTTCCCATCAGGAAGAAGAATTAACCACAGGCTCAGCCGGCCCCCCGGAACCAGAACAGGGCCTGAAGCCATCCTGCGCTTTTGCGGCCGGCTCCCAAAAAAGCGACTTGTAAAATGGAGCTTCAGGGCACTGCAATTCACAAACCTGCAGAGTTATAAATGATAACTCTCGTCCACAAATATATTGAGGGAAGGCAAAGAAGAGGATTTGAAATCAAGGCAGAATTGCAGGAAACAGATTTCAGGAGGTAGATTCGAATCGCCTTTAAAGCACATGAAAAGCGGCAAAACGTTGACAATGATGCCCTTGGCCAAAAAGGGCGTATACGTTTTTTCCTGAATATATTCAGGAAAAAACGCATACGCCCTTTTTGGCCAACCAAGCAACCTGGAAAGGCAAATCAGCGCTACAAAGAAGTCTCGCTTCCCATCGGTCAAAAGGGCCATGCTGAAAAAAGTGTCAAAACCAGAAATGCAGGACAGGCCATGGAGAAATGGGAGCCTTGCTACACTGATGGGCGGGATGTAAATTGCCAACAGCCACTCTGGAGAAGTGTACGGTGTGTCCTGAAACATCTAAAAAACACAGCTTAGAGAGCATAGGGCACTTCCACGCATGGGGGGATAAAGTGGGAAAATTGAAAATCAGCAAGACACAAGCACCCCAAAGTTTAGGGCTGCTCTGTTGACAAGGACCTCCACTTCCTTCCACCTTAAATATCCCAGGAAAGCGAAAAATGGATAAAAAAGTTGTGGTCCTTATGTACAATGGAATATCACTCAGCCATGAAATCAATGTCATAAGGCTAGTAGCAGCATGATGAGTGGATTTAGGTAAGACGATTCAAAGTGAAATAAGTCACACAGAAAAGGACACTTCTCATAAGGTGTCACTTATAGAGGGAATGTAAAAACCGTTACACTTGAACTGAATTACAAAACAGAACAGAGTCACACATGCAGAAAACACACTATGGCTGCTTAACGGGAAAGGTGAGGTGGGGTGATACATAAAACAAGAGTTTCAAATTAGCTCAGATACCGTTCCATAAACCCAATATGGAATAGACAAGACCTACTCCTTGCTCAGAGAACTGGACTCAACACGCCCGATTCACCGCACAAGAATATATCTGACTAGTAATAATCTTAAAACCTATGTATTGATATCTCTCTGTTAGTGTGTCAAGTGGGTGTAAAGCGGCCTAAACACAGCCGTGAAAAGCAGCTAAACCCCATTATAAAAATAAATTACTTTTAAAAACCCATGAAACAAAGACAGGGAAAGAGAGAGAAATTCTTACACAATTCGTTCAGGGGCTGTGATGCAACCTGGATTGACCATATCTAGACCCACAGCTGGATGAGACATAAGGGTGGACACTCTTGGGGCTGAGAGTTTTGGTGAGGTTGGGTGAGCAAACGCAGACCCTTTAAAGTAATACTGCGTGCTACCCATCGCATGGGTCCCAAATCTCCAGGTTCAAGGGCATCTTCCTACATCGAAAACATGCATGAGAAACCCAGAAGATGGTACACCGTGTGATGGGGAAAGGTTTCTAAAATGCACCTCATTTCTCATCTCCTTGTGCTCGTGTTCGCCATTCCAGCCACTTTACTAGCAATCTCCCTACTTGGAGCATCAGCACCTTTAACCTCCTGTTCCGTACAGGTTGCAATTTGTCCTGAGGATGAACGGGAAGACGGGGAACCAATGAGAGACTAGCTCTTGGTGTTGGGACAGGCACAGGTCACTCTATTTTCCCATCAGGAAGAAGAATTAACCACAGGCTCAGCCTGCCCCCCTGAACCAGAACAGGGCCTGAAGCCATCCTGCGCTTTTGCGGCCGGCTCCCAAAAAAGCGACTTGTAAAATGCAGCTTCAGGGCACTGCAATTCACAAACCTGCAGAGTTATAAATGATAACTCTCGTCCACAAATATATTGAGGGAAGGCAAAGAAGAGGATTTGAAATCAAGGCAGAATTGCAGGAAACAGATTTCAGGAGGTAGATTCGAATCGCCTTTAAAGCACATGAAAAGCGGCAAAACGTTGACAATGATGCCCTTGGCCAAAAAGGGCGTATACGTTTTTTCCTGAATATATTCAGGAAAAAACGCATACGCCCTTTTTGGCCAACCAAGCAACCTGGAAAGGCAAATCAGCGCTACAAAGAAGTCTCGCTTCCCATCGGTCAAAAGGGACATGCTGAAAAAAGTGTCAAAACCAGAAATGCAGGACAGGCCATGGAGAAATGGGAGCCTTGCTACACTGATGGGCGGGATGTAAATTGCCAACAGCCACTCTGGAGAAGTGTACGGTGTGTCCTGAAACATCTAAAAAACACAGCTTAGAGAGCATAGGGCACTTCCACACATGGGGGGATAAAGTGGGAAAATTGAAAATCAGCAAGACACAAGCACCCCAAAGTTTAGGGCTGCTCTGTTGACAAGGACCTCCACTTCATTCCACCTTAAATATCCCAGGAAAGCGAAAAATGGATAAAAAAGTTGTGGTCCTTATGTACAATGGAATATCACTCAGCCATGAAATCAATGTCATAAGGCTAGTAGCAGCATGATGAGTGGATTTAGGTAAGACGATTCTAAGTGAAATAAGTCACACAGAAAAGGACACTTCTCATAAGGTGTCACTTATAGAGGGAATGTAAAAACCGTTACACTTGAACTGAATTACAAAACAGAACAGAGTCACACATGCAGAAAACACACTATGGCTGCTTAACGGGAAAGGTGAGGTGGGGTGATACATAAAACAAGAGTTTCAAATTAGCTCAGATACCGTTCCATAAACCCAATATGGAATAGACAAGACCTACTCCTTGCTCAGAGAACTGGACTCAACACGCCTGATTCACCGCACAAGAATATATCTGACTAGTAATAATCTTAAAACCTATGTATTGATATCTCTCTGTTAGTGTGTCAAGTGTGTGTAAGGCGGCATAAACACAGCCGTGAAAAGCAGCTAAACCCCATTATAAAAATAAATTACTTTTAAAAACCCATGAAACAAAGACAGGGAAAGAGAGAGAAATTCTTACACAATTCGTTCAGGGGCTGTGATGCAACCTGCATTGACCATATCTAGACCCACAGCTGGATGAGACATAAGGGTGGACACTCTTGGGGCTGAGAGGTTTGGTGAGGTTGGGTGAGCAAACGCAGACCCTTTAAAGTAATACTGCGTGCTACCCATCGCATGGGTCCCAAATCTCCAGGTTCAAGGGCATCTTCCTACATCGAAAACATGCATGAGAAACCCAGAAGATGGTACACCGTGTGATGGGGAAAGGTTTCTAAAACGCACCGCATTTCTCATCTCCTTGTGCTCGGGTTCGCCATTCCAGCCACTTTACTAGCAATCTCCCTACTTGGAGCATCAGCACCTTTAACCTCCTGTTCCGTACAGGTTGCAATTTGTCCTGAGGATGAACGGGAAGACGGGGAACCAATGAGAGACTAGCTCTTGGTGTTGGGACAGGCACAGGTCACTCAATTTTCCCATCAGGAAGAAGAATTAACCACAGGCTCAGCCTGCCCCCCGGAACCAGAACAGGGCCTGAAGCCATCCTGCGCTTTTGCGGCCGACTCCCAAAAAAGCGACTTGTAAAATGGAGCTTCAGGGCACTGCAATTCACAAACCTGCAGAATTATAAATGATAACTCTCGTCCACAAATATATTGAGGGAAGGCAAAGAAGAGGATTTGAAATCAAGGCAGAATTTCAGGAAACAGATTTCAGGAGGTAGATTCGAATCGCCTTTAAAGCACATGAAAAGCGGCAAAACGTTGACAATGATGCCCTTGGCCAAAAAGGGCGTATGCGTTTTTTCCTGAATATATTCAGGAAAAAACGCATACGCCCTTTTTGGCCAACCAAGCAACCTGGAAAGGCAAATCAGCGCTACAAAGAAGTCTCGCTTCCCATCGGTCAAAAGGGACATGCTGAAAAAGGTGTCAAAACCAGAAATGCAGGACAGGCCATGGAGAAATGGGAGCCTTGCTACACTGATGGGCGGGATGTAAATTGCCAACAGCCACTCTGGAGAAGTGTACGGTGTGTCCTGAAACATCTAAAAAACACAGCTTAGAGAGCATAGGGCACTTCCACGCATGGGGGGATAAAGTGGGAAAATTGAAAATCAGCAAGACACAAGCACCCCAAAGGTTAGGGCTGCTCTGTTGACAAGGACCTCCACTTCCTTCCACCTTAAATATCCCAGGAAAGCGAAAAATGGATAAAAAAGTTGTGGTCCTTATGTACAATGGAATATCACTCAGCCATGAAATCAATGTCATAAGGCTAGTAGCAGCATGATGAGTGGATTTAGGTAAGACGATTCTAAGTGAAATAAGTCACACAGAAAAGGACACTTCTCATAAGGTGTCACTTATAGAGGGAATGTAAAAACCGTTACACTTGAACTGAATTACAAAACAGAACAGAGTCACACATGCAGAAAACACACTATGGCTGCTTAACGGGAAAGGTGAGGTGGGGTGATACATAAAACAAGAGTTTCAAATTAGCTCAGATACCGTTCCATAAACCCAATATGGAATAGACAAGACCTACTCCTTGCTCAGAGAACTGGACTCAACACGCCCGATTCACCGCACAAGAATATATCTGACTAGTAATAATCTTAAAACCTATGTATTGATATCTCTCTGTTAGTGTGTCAAGTGGGTGTAAAGCGGCCTAAACACAGCCGTGAAAAGCAGCTAAACCCCATTATAAAAATAAATTACTTTTAAAAACCCATGAAACAAAGACAGGGAAAGAGAGAGAAATTCTTACACAATTCGTTCAGGGGCTGTGATGCAACCTGGATTGACCATATCTAGACCCACAGCTGGATGAGACATAAGGGTGGACACTCTTGGGGCTGAGAGGTTTGGTGAGGTTGGGTGAGCAAACGCAGACCCTTTAAAGTAATACTGCGTGCTACCCATCGCATGGGTCCCAAATCTCCAGGTTCAAGGGCATCTTCCTACATCGAAAACATGCATGAGAAACCCAGAAGATGGTACACCGTGTGATGGGGAAAGGTTTCTAAAACGCACCTCATTTCTCACCTCCTTGTGCTCGGGTTCGCCATTCCAGCCACTTTACTAGCAATCTCCCTACTTGGAGCATCAGCACCTTTAACCTCCTGTTCCGTACAGGTTGCAATTTGTCCTGAGGATGAACGGGAAGACGGGAAACCAATGAGAGACTAGCTCTTGGTGTTGGGACAGTCACAGGTCACTCTATTTTCCCATCAGGAAGAAGAATTAACCACAGGCTCAGCCTGCCCCCCGGAACCAGAACAGGGCCTGAAGCCATCCTGCGCTTTTGCGGCCGGCTCCCAAAAAAGCGACTTGTAAAATGCAGCTTCAGGGCACTGCAATTCACAAACCTGCAGAGTTATAAATGATAACTCTCGTCCACAAATATATTGAGGGAAGGCAAAGAAGAGGATTTGAAATCAAGGCAGAATTGCAGGAAACAGATTTCAGGAGGTAGATTCGAATCGCCTTTAAAGCACATGAAAAGCGGCAAAACGTTGACAATGATGCCCTTGGCCAAAAAGGGCGTATACGTTTTTTCCTGAATATATTCAGGAAAAAACGCATACGCCCTTTTTGGCCAACCAAGCAACCTGGAAAGGCAAATCAGCGCTACAAAGAAGTCTCGCTTCCCATCGGTCAAAAGGGACATGCTGAAAAAAGTGTCAAAACCAGAAATGCAGGACAGGCCATGGAGAAATGGGAGCCTTGCTACACTGATGGGCGGGATGTAAATTGCCAACAGCCACTCTGGAGAAGTGTACGGTGTGTCCTGAAACATCTAAAAAACACAGCTTAGAGAGCATAGGGCACTTCCACACATGGGGGGATAAAGTGGGAAAATTGAAAATCAGCAAGACACAAGCACCCCAAAGTTTAGGGCTGCTCTGTTGACAAGGACCTCCACTTCATTCCACCTTAAATATCCCAGGAAAGCGAAAAATGGATAAAAAAGTTGTGGTCCTTATGTACAATGGAATATCACTCAGCCATGAAATCAATGTCATAAGGCTAGTAGCAGAATGATGAGTGGATTTAGGTAAGACGATTCTAAGTGAAATAAGTCACACAGAAAAGGACACTTCTCATAAGGTGTCACTTATAGAGGGAATGTAAAAACCGTTACACTTGAACTGAATTACAAAACAGAACAGAGTCACACATGCAGAAAACACACTATGGCTGCTTAACGGGAAAGGTGAGGTGGGGTGATACATAAAACAAGAGTTTCAAATTAGCTCAGATACCGTTCCATAAACCCAATATGGAATAGACAAGACCTACTCCTTGCTCAGAGAACTGGACTCAACACGCCCGATTCACCGCACAAGAATATATCTGACTAGTAATAATCTTAAAACCTATGTATTGATATCTCTCTGTTAGTGTGTCAAGTGGGTGTAAGGCGGCCTAAACACAGCCGTGAAAAGCAGCTAAACCCCATTATAAAAATAAATTACTTTTAAAAACCCATGAAACAAAGACAGGGAAAGAGAGAGAAATTCTTACACAATTCGTTCAGGGGCTGTGATGCAACCTGCATTGACCATATCTAGACCCACAGCTGGATGAGACATAAGGGTGGACACTCTTGGGGCTGAGAGGTTTGGTGAGGTTGGGTGAGCAAACGCAGACCCTTTAAAGTAATACTGCGTGCTACCCATCGCATGGGTCCCAAATCTCCAGGTTCAAGGGCATCTTCCTACATCGAAAACATGCATGAGAAACCCAGAAGATGGTACACCGTGTGATGGGGAAAGGTTTCTAAAACGCACCGCATTTCTCATCTCCTTGTGCTCGGGTTCGCCATTCCAGCCACTTTACTAGCAATCTCCCTACTTGGAGCATCAGCACCTTTAACCTCCTGTTCCGTACAGGTTGCAATTTGTCCTGAGGATGAACGGGAAGACGGGGAACCAATGAGAGACTAGCTCTTGGTGTTGGGACAGGCACAGGTCACTCAATTTTCCCATCAGGAAGAAGAATTAACCACAGGCTCAGCCTGCCCCCCGGAACCAGAACAGGGCCTGAAGCCATCCTGCGCTTTTGCGGCCGACTCCCAAAAAAGCGACTTGTAAAATGGAGCTTCAGGGCACTGCAATTCACAAACCTGCAGAATTATAAATGATAACTCTCGTCCACAAATATATTGAGGGAAGGCAAAGAAGAGGATTTGAAATCAAGGCAGAATTGCAGGAAACAGATTTCAGGAGGTAGATTCGAATCGCCTTTAAAGCACATGAAAAGCGGCAAAACGTTGACAATGATGCCCTTGGCCAAAAAGGGCGTATGCGTTTTTTCCTGAATATATTCAGGAAAAAACGCATACGCCCTTTTTGGCCAACCAAGCAACCTGGAAAGGCAAATCAGCGCTACAAAGAAGTCTCGCTTCCCATCGGTCAAAAGGGACATGCTGAAAAAGGTGTCAAAACCAGAAATGCAGGACAGGCCATGGAGAAATGGGAGCCTTGCTACACTGATGGGCGGGATGTAAATTGCCAACAGCCACTCTGGAGAAGTGTACGGTGTGTCCTGAAACATCTAAAAAACACAGCTTAGAGAGCATAGGGCACTTCCACGCATGGGGGGATAAAGTGGGAAAATTGAAAATCAGCAAGACACAAGCACCCCAAAGGTTAGGGCTGCTCTGTTGACAAGGACCTCCACTTCCTTCCACCTTAAATATCCCAGGAAAGCGAAAAATGGATAAAAAAGTTGTGGTCCTTATGTACAATGGAATATCACTCAGCCATGAAATCAATGTCATAAGGCTAGTAGCAGCATGATGAGTGGATTTAGGTAAGACGATTCTAAGTGAAATAAGTCACACAGAAAAGGACACTTCTCATAAGGTGTCACTTATAGAGGGAATGTTAAAACCGTTACACTTGAACTGAATTACAAAACAGAACAGAGTCACACATGCAGAAAACACACTATGGCTGCTTAACGGGAAAGGTGAGGTGGGGTGATACATAAAACAAGAGTTTCAAATTAGCTCAGATACCGTTCCATAAACCCAATATGGAATAGACAAGACCTACTCCTTGCTCAGAGAACTGGACTCAACACGCCCGATTCACCACACAAGAATATATCTGACTAGTAATAATCTTAAAACCTATGTATAGATATCTCTCTGTTAGTGTGTCAAGTGGGTGTAAAGCGGCCTAAACACAGCCGTGAAAAGCAGCTAAACCCCATTATAAAAATAAATTACTTTTAAAAACCCATGAAACAAAGACAGGGAAAGAGAGAGAAATTCTTACACAATTCGTTCAGGGGCTGTGATGCAACCTGGATTGACCATATCTAGACCCACAGCTGGATGAGACATAAGGGTGGACACTCTTGGGGCTGAGAGGTTCGGTGAGGTTGGGTGAGCAAACGCAGACCCTTTAAAGTAATACTGCGTGCTACCCATCGCATGGGTCCCAAATCTCCAGGTTCAAGGGCATCTTCCTACATCGAAAACATGCATGAGAAACCCAGAAGATGGTACACCGTGTGATGGGGAAAGGTTTCTAAAACGCACCGCATTTCTCATCTCCTTGTGCTCGGGTTCGCCATTCCAGCCACTTTACTAGCAATCTCCCTACTTGGAGCATCAGCACCTTTAACCTCCTGTTCCGTACAGGTTGCAATTTGTCCTGAGGATGAACGGGAAGACGGGGAACCAATGAGAGACTAGCTCTTGGTGTTGGGACAGGCACAGGTCACTCAATTTTCCCATCAGGAAGAAGAATTAACCACAGGCTCAGCCTGCCCCCCGGAACCAGAACAGGGCCTGAAGCCATCCTGCGCTTTTGCGGCCGACTCCCAAAAAAGCGACTTGTAAAATGGAGCTTCAGGGCACTGCAATTCACAAACCTGCAGAATTATAAATGATAACTCTCGTCCACAAATATATTGAGGGAAGGCAAAGAAGAGGATTTGAAATCAAGGCAGAATTGCAGGAAACAGATTTCAGGAGGTAGATTCGAATCGCCTTTAAAGCACATGAAAAGCGGCAAAACGTTGACAATGATGCCCTTGGCCAAAAAGGGCGTATGCGTTTTTTCCTGAATATATTCAGGAAAAAACGCATACGCCCTTTTTGGCCAACCAAGCAACCTGGAAAGGCAAATCAGCGCTACAAAGAAGTCTCGCTTCCCATCGGTCAAAAGGGACATGCTGAAAAAGGTGTCAAAACCAGAAATGCAGGACAGGCCATGGAGAAATGGGAGCCTTGCTACACTGATGGGCGGGATGTAAATTGCCAACAGCCACTCTGGAGAAGTGTACGGTGTGTCCTGAAACATCTAAAAAACACAGCTTAGAGAGCATAGGGCACTTCCACGCATGGGGGGATAAAGTGGGAAAATTGAAAATCAGCAAGACACAAGCACCCCAAAGGTTAGGGCTGCTCTGTTGACAAGGACCTCCACTTCCTTCCACCTTAAATATCCCAGGAAAGCGAAAAATGGATAAAAAAGTTGTGGTCCTTATGTACAATGGAATATCACTCAGCCATGAAATCAATGTCATAAGGCTAGTAGCAGCATGATGAGTGGATTTAGGTAAGACGATTCTAAGTGAAATAAGTCACACAGAAAAGGACACTTCTCATAAGGTGTCACTTATAGAGGGAATGTAAAAACCGTTACACTTGAACTGAATTACAAAACAGAACAGAGTCACACATGCAGAAAACACACTATGGCTGCTTAACGGGAAAGGTGAGGTGGGGTGATACATAAAACAAGAGTTTCAAATTAGCTCAGATACCGTTCCATAAACCCAATATGGAATAGACAAGACCTACTCCTTGCTCAGAGAACTGGACTCAACACGCCCGATTCACCGCACAAGAATATATCTGACTAGTAATAATCTTAAAACCTATGTATTGATATCTCTCTGTTAGTGTGTCAAGTGGGTGTAAAGCGGCCTAAACACAGCCGTGAAAAGCAGCTAAACCCCATTATAAAAATAAATTACTTTTAAAAACCCATGAAACAAAGACAGGGAAAGAGAGAGAAATTCTTACACAATTCGTTCAGGGGCTGTGATGCAACCTGGATTGACCATATCTAGACCCACAGCTGGATGAGACATAAGGGTGGACACTCTTGGGGCTGAGAGGTTTGGTGAGGTTGGGTGAGCAAACGCAGACCCTTTAAAGTAATACTGCGTGCTACCCATCGCATGGGTCCCAAATCTCCAGGTTCAAGGGCATCTTCCTACATCGAAAACATGCATGAGAAACCCAGAAGATGGTACACCGTGTGATGGGGAAAGGTTTCTAAAACGCACCTCATTTCTCACCTCCTTGTGCTCGGGTTCGCCATTCCAGCCACTTTACTAGCAATCTCCCTACTTGGAGCATCAGCACCTTTAACCTCCTGTTCCGTACAGGTTGCAATTTGTCCTGAGGATGAACGGGAAGACGGGAAACCAATGAGAGACTAGCTCTTGGTGTTGGGACAGTCACAGGTCACTCTATTTTCCCATCAGGAAGAAGAATTAACCACAGGCTCAGCCTGCCCCCCGGAACCAGAACAGGGCCTGAAGCCATCCTGCGCTTTTGCGGCCGGCTCCCAAAAAAGCGACTTGTAAAATGCAGCTTCAGGGCACTGCAATTCACAAACCTGCAGAGTTATAAATGATAACTCTCGTCCACAAATATATTGAGGGAAGGCAAAGAAGAGGATTTGAAATCAAGGCAGAATTGCAGGAAACAGATTTCAGGAGGTAGATTCGAATCGCCTTTAAAGCACATGAAAAGCGGCAAAACGTTGACAATGATGCCCTTGGCCAAAAAGGGCGTATACGTTTTTTCCTGAATATATTCAGGAAAAAACGCATACGCCCTTTTTGGCCAACCAAGCAACCTGGAAAGGCAAATCAGCGCTACAAAGAAGTCTCGCTTCCCATCGGTCAAAAGGGACATGCTGAAAAAAGTGTCAAAACCAGAAATGCAGGACAGGCCATGGAGAAATGGGAGCCTTGCTACACTGATGGGCGGGATGTAAATTGCCAACAGCCACTCTGGAGAAGTGTACGGTGTGTCCTGAAACATCTAAAAAACACAGCTTAGAGAGCATAGGGCACTTCCACACATGGGGGGATAAAGTGGGAAAATTGAAAATCAGCAAGACACAAGCACCCCAAAGTTTAGGGCTGCTCTGTTGACAAGGACCTCCACTTCATTCCACCTTAAATATCCCAGGAAAGCGAAAAATGGATAAAAAAGTTGTGGTCCTTATGTACAATGGAATATCACTCAGCCATGAAATCAATGTCATAAGGCTAGTAGCAGAATGATGAGTGGATTTAGGTAAGACGATTCTAAGTGAAATAAGTCACACAGAAAAGGACACTTCTCATAAGGTGTCACTTATAGAGGGAATGTAAAAACCGTTACACTTGAACTGAATTACAAAACAGAACAGAGTCACACATGCAGAAAACACACTATGGCTGCTTAACGGGAAAGGTGAGGTGGGGTGATACATAAAACAAGAGTTTCAAATTAGCTCAGATACCGTTCCATAAACCCAATATGGAATAGACAAGACCTACTCCTTGCTCAGAGAACTGGACTCAACACGCCCGATTCACCGCACAAGAATATATCTGACTAGTAATAATCTTAAAACCTATGTATTGATATCTCTCTGTTAGTGTGTCAAGTGGGTGTAAGGCGGCCTAAACACAGCCGTGAAAAGCAGCTAAACCCCATTATAAAAATAAATTACTTTTAAAAACCCATGAAACAAAGACAGGGAAAGAGAGAGAAATTCTTACACAATTCGTTCAGGGGCTGTGATGCAACCTGCATTGACCATATCTAGACCCACAGCTGGATGAGACATAAGGGTGGACACTCTTGGGGCTGAGAGGTTTGGTGAGGTTGGGTGAGCAAACGCAGACCCTTTAAAGTAATACTGCGTGCTACCCATCGCATGGGTCCCAAATCTCCAGGTTCAAGGGCATCTTCCTACATCGAAAACATGCATGAGAAACCCAGAAGATGGTACACCGTGTGATGGGGAAAGGTTTCTAAAACGCACCGCATTTCTCATCTCCTTGTGCTCGGGTTCGCCATTCCAGCCACTTTACTAGCAATCTCCCTACTTGGAGCATCAGCACCTTTAACCTCCTGTTCCGTACAGGTTGCAATTTGTCCTGAGGATGAACGGGAAGACGGGGAACCAATGAGAGACTAGCTCTTGGTGTTGGGACAGGCACAGGTCACTCAATTTTCCCATCAGGAAGAAGAATTAACCACAGGCTCAGCCTGCCCCCCGGAACCAGAACAGGGCCTGAAGCCATCCTGCGCTTTTGCGGCCGACTCCCAAAAAAGCGACTTGTAAAATGGAGCTTCAGGGCACTGCAATTCACAAACCTGCAGAATTATAAATGATAACTCTCGTCCACAAATATATTGAGGGAAGGCAAAGAAGAGGATTTGAAATCAAGGCAGAATTGCAGGAAACAGATTTCAGGAGGTAGATTCGAATCGCCTTTAAAGCACATGAAAAGCGGCAAAACGTTGACAATGATGCCCTTGGCCAAAAAGGGCGTATGCGTTTTTTCCTGAATATATTCAGGAAAAAACGCATACGCCCTTTTTGGCCAACCAAGCAACCTGGAAAGGCAAATCAGCGCTACAAAGAAGTCTCGCTTCCCATCGGTCAAAAGGGACATGCTGAAAAAGGTGTCAAAACCAGAAATGCAGGACAGGCCATGGAGAAATGGGAGCCTTGCTACACTGATGGGCGGGATGTAAATTGCCAACAGCCACTCTGGAGAAGTGTACGGTGTGTCCTGAAACATCTAAAAAACACAGCTTAGAGAGCATAGGGCACTTCCACGCATGGGGGGATAAAGTGGGAAAATTGAAAATCAGCAAGACACAAGCACCCCAAAGGTTAGGGCTGCTCTGTTGACAAGGACCTCCACTTCCTTCCACCTTAAATATCCCAGGAAAGCGAAAAATGGATAAAAAAGTTGTGGTCCTTATGTACAATGGAATATCACTCAGCCATGAAATCAATGTCATAAGGCTAGTAGCAGCATGATGAGTGGATTTAGGTAAGACGATTCTAAGTGAAATAAGTCACACAGAAAAGGACACTTCTCATAAGGTGTCACTTATAGAGGGAATGTTAAAACCGTTACACTTGAACTGAATTACAAAACAGAACAGAGTCACACATGCAGAAAACACACTATGGCTGCTTAACGGGAAAGGTGAGGTGGGGTGATACATAAAACAAGAGTTTCAAATTAGCTCAGATACCGTTCCATAAACCCAATATGGAATAGACAAGACCTACTCCTTGCTCAGAGAACTGGACTCAACACGCCCGATTCACCACACAAGAATATATCTGACTAGTAATAATCTTAAAACCTATGTATAGATATCTCTCTGTTAGTGTGTCAAGTGGGTGTAAAGCGGCCTAAACACAGCCGTGAAAAGCAGCTAAACCCCATTATAAAAATAAATTACTTTTAAAAACCCATGAAACAAAGACAGGGAAAGAGAGAGAAATTCTTACACAATTCGTTCAGGGGCTGTGATGCAACCTGGATTGACCATATCTAGACCCACAGCTGGATGAGACATAAGGGTGGACACTCTTGGGGCTGAGAGGTTCGGTGAGGTTGGGTGAGCAAACGCAGACCCTTTAAAGTAATACTGCGTGCTACCCATCGCATGGGTCCCAAATCTCCAGGTTCAAGGGCATCTTCCTACATCGAAAACATGCATGAGAAACCCAGAAGATGGTACACCGTGTGATGGGGAAAGGTTTCTAAAACGCACCGCATTTCTCATCTCCTTGTGCTCGGGTTCGCCATTCCAGCCACTTTACTAGCAATCTCCCTACTTGGAGCATCAGCACCTTTAACCTCCTGTTCCGTACAGGTTGCAATTTGTCCTGAGGATGAACGGGAAGACGGGGAACCAATGAGAGACTAGCTCTTGGTGTTGGGACAGGCACAGGTCACTCAATTTTCCCATCAGGAAGAAGAATTAACCACAGGCTCAGCCTGCCCCCCGGAACCAGAACAGGGCCTGAAGCCATCCTGCGCTTTTGCGGCCGACTCCCAAAAAAGCGACTTGTAAAATGGAGCTTCAGGGCACTGCAATTCACAAACCTGCAGAATTATAAATGATAACTCTCGTCCACAAATATATTGAGGGAAGGCAAAGAAGAGGATTTGAAATCAAGGCAGAATTGCAGGAAACAGATTTCAGGAGGTAGATTCGAATCGCCTTTAAAGCACATGAAAAGCGGCAAAACGTTGACAATGATGCCCTTGGCCAAAAAGGGCGTATGCGTTTTTTCCTGAATATATTCAGGAAAAAACGCATACGCCCTTTTTGGCCAACCAAGCAACCTGGAAAGGCAAATCAGCGCTACAAAGAAGTCTCGCTTCCCATCGGTCAAAAGGGACATGCTGAAAAAGGTGTCAAAACCAGAAATGCAGGACAGGCCATGGAGAAATGGGAGCCTTGCTACACTGATGGGCGGGATGTAAATTGCCAACAGCCACTCTGGAGAAGTGTACGGTGTGTCCTGAAACATCTAAAAAACACAGCTTAGAGAGCATAGGGCACTTCCACGCATGGGGGGATAAAGTGGGAAAATTGAAAATCAGCAAGACACAAGCACCCCAAAGGTTAGGGCTGCTCTGTTGACAAGGACCTCCACTTCCTTCCACCTTAAATATCCCAGGAAAGCGAAAAATGGATAAAAAAGTTGTGGTCCTTATGTACAATGGAATATCACTCAGCCATGAAATCAATGTCATAAGGCTAGTAGCAGCATGATGAGTGGATTTAGGTAAGACGATTCTAAGTGAAATAAGTCACACAGAAAAGGACACTTCTCATAAGGTGTCACTTATAGAGGGAATGTAAAAACCGTTACACTTGAACTGAATTACAAAACAGAACAGAGTCACACATGCAGAAAACACACTATGGCTGCTTAACGGGAAAGGTGAGGTGGGGTGATACATAAAACAAGAGTTTCAAATTAGCTCAGATACCGTTCCATAAACCCAATATGGAATAGACAAGACCTACTCCTTGCTCAGAGAACTGGACTCAACACGCCCGATTCACCGCACAAGAATATATCTGACTAGTAATAATCTTAAAACCTATGTATTGATATCTCTCTGTTAGTGTGTCAAGTGGGTGTAAAGCGGCCTAAACACAGCCGTGAAAAGCAGCTAAACCCCATTATAAAAATAAATTACTTTTAAAAACCCATGAAACAAAGACAGGGAAAGAGAGAGAAATTCTTACACAATTCGTTCAGGGGCTGTGATGCAACCTGGATTGACCATATCTAGACCCACAGCTGGATGAGACATAAGGGTGGACACTCTTGGGGCTGAGAGGTTTGGTGAGGTTGGGTGAGCAAACGCAGACCCTTTAAAGTAATACTGCGTGCTACCCATCGCATGGGTCCCAAATCTCCAGGTTCAAGGGCATCTTCCTACATCGAAAACATGCATGAGAAACCCAGAAGATGGTACACCGTGTGATGGGGAAAGGTTTCTAAAACGCACCTCATTTCTCACCTCCTTGTGCTCGGGTTCGCCATTCCAGCCACTTTACTAGCAATCTCCCTACTTGGAGCATCAGCACCTTTAACCTCCTGTTCCGTACAGGTTGCAATTTGTCCTGAGGATGAACGGGAAGACGGGAAACCAATGAGAGACTAGCTCTTGGTGTTGGGACAGTCACAGGTCACTCTATTTTCCCATCAGGAAGAAGAATTAACCACAGGCTCAGCCTGCCCCCCGGAACCAGAACAGGGCCTGAAGCCATCCTGCGCTTTTGCGGCCGGCTCCCAAAAAAGCGACTTGTAAAATGCAGCTTCAGGGCACTGCAATTCACAAACCTGCAGAGTTATAAATGATAACTCTCGTCCACAAATATATTGAGGGAAGGCAAAGAAGAGGATTTGAAATCAAGGCAGAATTGCAGGAAACAGATTTCAGGAGGTAGATTCGAATCGCCTTTAAAGCACATGAAAAGCGGCAAAACGTTGACAATGATGCCCTTGGCCAAAAAGGGCGTATACGTTTTTTCCTGAATATATTCAGGAAAAAACGCATACGCCCTTTTTGGCCAACCAAGCAACCTGGAAAGGCAAATCAGCGCTACAAAGAAGTCTCGCTTCCCATCGGTCAAAAGGGACATGCTGAAAAAAGTGTCAAAACCAGAAATGCAGGACAGGCCATGGAGAAATGGGAGCCTTGCTACACTGATGGGCGGGATGTAAATTGCCAACAGCCACTCTGGAGAAGTGTACGGTGTGTCCTGAAACATCTAAAAAACACAGCTTAGAGAGCATAGGGCACTTCCACACATGGGGGGATAAAGTGGGAAAATTGAAAATCAGCAAGACACAAGCACCCCAAAGTTTAGGGCTGCTCTGTTGACAAGGACCTCCACTTCATTCCACCTTAAATATCCCAGGAAAGCGAAAAATGGATAAAAAAGTTGTGGTCCTTATGTACAATGGAATATCACTCAGCCATGAAATCAATGTCATAAGGCTAGTAGCAGAATGATGAGTGGATTTAGGTAAGACGATTCTAAGTGAAATAAGTCACACAGAAAAGGACACTTCTCATAAGGTGTCACTTATAGAGGGAATGTAAAAACCGTTACACTTGAACTGAATTACAAAACAGAACAGAGTCACACATGCAGAAAACACACTATGGCTGCTTAACGGGAAAGGTGAGGTGGGGTGATACATAAAACAAGAGTTTCAAATTAGCTCAGATACCGTTCCATAAACCCAATATGGAATAGACAAGACCTACTCCTTGCTCAGAGAACTGGACTCAACACGCCCGATTCACCGCACAAGAATATATCTGACTAGTAATAATCTTAAAACCTATGTATTGATATCTCTCTGTTAGTGTGTCAAGTGTGTGTAAGGCGGCCTAAACACAGCCGTGAAAAGCAGCTAAACCCCATTATAAAAATAAATTACTTTTAAAAACCCATGAAACAAAGACAGGGAAAGAGAGAGAAATTCTTACACAATTCGTTCAGGGGCTGTGATGCAACCTGCATTGACCATATCTAGACCCACAGCTGGATGAGACATAAGGGTGGACACTCTTGGGGCTGAGAGGTTTGGTGAGGTTGGGTGAGCAAACGCAGACCCTTTAAAGTAATACTGCGTGCTACCCATCGCATGGGTCCCAAATCTCCAGGTTCAAGGGCATCTTCCTACATCGAAAACATGCATGAGAAACCCAGAAGATGGTACACCGTGTGATGGGGAAAGGTTTCTAAAACGCACCGCATTTCTCATCTCCTTGTGCTCGGGTTCGCCATTCCAGCCACTTTACTAGCAATCTCCCTACTTGGAGCATCAGCACCTTTAACCTCCTGTTCCGTACAGGTTGCAATTTGTCCTGAGGATGAACGGGAAGACGGGGAACCAATGAGAGACTAGCTCTTGGTGTTGGGACAGGCACAGGTCACTCAATTTTCCCATCAGGAAGAAGAATTAACCACAGGCTCAGCCTGCCCCCCGGAACCAGAACAGGGCCTGAAGCCATCCTGCGCTTTTGCGGCCGACTCCCAAAAAAGCGACTTGTAAAATGGAGCTTCAGGGCACTGCAATTCACAAACCTGCAGAATTATAAATGATAACTCTCGTCCACAAATATATTGAGGGAAGGCAAAGAAGAGGATTTGAAATCAAGGCAGAATTGCAGGAAACAGATTTCAGGAGGTAGATTCGAATCGCCTTTAAAGCACATGAAAAGCGGCAAAACGTTGACAATGATGCCCTTGGCCAAAAAGGGCGTATGCGTTTTTTCCTGAATATATTCAGGAAAAAACGCATACGCCCTTTTTGGCCAACCAAGCAACCTGGAAAGGCAAATCAGCGCTACAAAGAAGTCTCGCTTCCCATCGGTCAAAAGGGACATGCTGAAAAAGGTGTCAAAACCAGAAATGCAGGACAGGCCATGGAGAAATGGGAGCCTTGCTACACTGATGGGCGGGATGTAAATTGCCAACAGCCACTCTGGAGAAGTGTACGGTGTGTCCTGAAACATCTAAAAAACACAGCTTAGAGAGCATAGGGCACTTCCACGCATGGGGGGATAAAGTGGGAAAATTGAAAATCAGCAAGACACAAGCACCCCAAAGGTTAGGGCTGCTCTGTTGACAAGGACCTCCACTTCCTTCCACCTTAAATATCCCAGGAAAGCGAAAAATGGATAAAAAAGTTGTGGTCCTTATGTACAATGGAATATCACTCAGCCATGAAATCAATGTCATAAGGCTAGTAGCAGCATGATGAGTGGATTTAGGTAAGACGATTCTAAGTGAAATAAGTCACACAGAAAAGGACACTTCTCATAAGGTGTCACTTATAGAGGGAATGTTAAAACCGTTACACTTGAACTGAATTACAAAACAGAACAGAGTCACACATGCAGAAAACACACTATGGCTGCTTAACGGGAAAGGTGAGGTGGGGTGATACATAAAACAAGAGTTTCAAATTAGCTCAGATACCGTTCCATAAACCCAATATGGAATAGACAAGACCTACTCCTTGCTCAGAGAACTGGACTCAACACGCCCGATTCACCACACAAGAATATATCTGACTAGTAATAATCTTAAAACCTATGTATAGATATCTCTCTGTTAGTGTGTCAAGTGGGTGTAAAGCGGCCTAAACACAGCCGTGAAAAGCAGCTAAACCCCATTATAAAAATAAATTACTTTTAAAAACCCATGAAACAAAGACAGGGAAAGAGAGAGAAATTCTTACACAATTCGTTCAGGGGCTGTGATGCAACCTGGATTGACCATATCTAGACCCACAGCTGGATGAGACATAAGGGTGGACACTCTTGGGGCTGAGAGGTTCGGTGAGGTTGGGTGAGCAAACGCAGACCCTTTAAAGTAATACTGCGTGCTACCCATCGCATGGGTCCCAAATCTCCAGGTTCAAGGGCATCTTCCTACATCGAAAACATGCATGAGAAACCCAGAAGATGGTACACCGTGTGATGGGGAAAGGTTTCTAAAACGCACCGCATTTCTCATCTCCTTGTGCTCGGGTTCGCCATTCCAGCCACTTTACTAGCAATCTCCCTACTTGGAGCATCAGCACCTTTAACCTCCTGTTCCGTACAGGTTGCAATTTGTCCTGAGGATGAACGGGAAGACGGGGAACCAATGAGAGACTAGCTCTTGGTGTTGGGACAGGCACAGGTCACTCAATTTTCCCATCAGGAAGAAGAATTAACCACAGGCTCAGCCTGCCCCCCGGAACCAGAACAGGGCCTGAAGCCATCCTGCGCTTTTGCGGCCGACTCCCAAAAAAGCGACTTGTAAAATGGAGCTTCAGGGCACTGCAATTCACAAACCTGCAGAATTATAAATGATAACTCTCGTCCACAAATATATTGAGGGAAGGCAAAGAAGAGGATTTGAAATCAAGGCAGAATTGCAGGAAACAGATTTCAGGAGGTAGATTCGAATCGCCTTTAAAGCACATGAAAAGCGGCAAAACGTTGACAATGATGCCCTTGGCCAAAAAGGGCGTATGCGTTTTTTCCTGAATATATTCAGGAAAAAACGCATACGCCCTTTTTGGCCAACCAAGCAACCTGGAAAGGCAAATCAGCGCTACAAAGAAGTCTCGCTTCCCATCGGTCAAAAGGGAAATGCTGAAAAAGGTGTCAAAACCAGAAATGCAGGACAGGCCATGGAGAAATGGGAGCCTTGCTACACTGATGGGCGGGATGTAAATTGCCAACAGCCACTCTGGAGAAGTGTACGGTGTGTCCTGAAACATCTAAAAAACACAGCTTAGAGAGCATAGGGCACTTCCACGCATGGGGGGATAAAGTGGGAAAATTGAAAATCAGCAAGACACAAGCACCCCAAAGGTTAGGGCTGCTCTGTTGACAAGGACCTCCACTTCCTTCCACCTTAAATATCCCAGGAAAGCGAAAAATGGATAAAAAAGTTGTGGTCCTTATGTACAATGGAATATCACTCAGCCATGAAATCAATGTCATAAGGCTAGTAGCAGCATGATGAGTGGATTTAGGTAAGACGATTCTAAGTGAAATAAGTCACACAGAAAAGGACACTTCTCATAAGGTGTCACTTATAGAGGGAATGTAAAAACCGTTACACTTGAACTGAATTACAAAACAGAACAGAGTCACACATGCAGAAAACACACTATGGCTGCTTAACGGGAAAGGTGAGGTGGGGTGATACATAAAACAAGAGTTTCAAATTAGCTCAGATACCGTTCCATAAACCCAATATGGAATAGACAAGACCTACTCCTTGCTCAGAGAACTGGACTCAACACGCCCGATTCACCGCACAAGAATATATCTGACTAGTAATAATCTTAAAACCTATGTATTGATATCTCTCTGTTAGTGTGTCAAGTGGGTGTAAAGCGGCCTAAACACAGCCGTGAAAAGCAGCTAAACCCCATTATAAAAATAAATTACTTTTAAAAACCCATGAAACAAAGACAGGGAAAGAGAGAGAAATTCTTACACAATTCGTTCAGGGGCTGTGATGCAACCTGGATTGACCATATCTAGACCCACAGCTGGATGAGACATAAGGGTGGACACTCTTGGGGCTGAGAGTTTTGGTGAGGTTGGGTGAGCAAACGCAGACCCTTTAAATTAATACTGCGTGCTACCCATCGCATGGGTCCCAAATCTCCAGGTTCAAGGGCATCTTCCTACATCGAAAACATGCATGAGAAACCCAGAAGATGGTACACCGTGTGATGGGGAAAGGTTTCTAAAACGCACCTCATTTCTCACCTCCTTGTGCTCGGGTTCGCCATTCCAGCCACTTTACTAGCAATCTCCCTACTTGGAGCATCAGCACCTTTAACCTCCTGTTCCGTACAGGTTGCAATTTGTCCTGAGGATGAACGGGAAGACGGGAAACCAATGAGAGACTAGCTCTTGGTGTTGGGACAGTCACAGGTCACTCTATTTTCCCATCAGGAAGAAGAATTAACCACAGGCTCAGCCTGCCCCCCGGAACCAGAACAGGGCCTGAAGCCATCCTGCGCTTTTGCGGCCGGCTCCCAAAAAAGCGACTTGTAAAATGCAGCTTCAGGGCACTGCAATTCACAAACCTGCAGAGTTATAAATGATAACTCTCGTCCACAAATATATTGAGGGAAGGCAAAGAAGAGGATTTGAAATCAAGGCAGAATTGCAGGAAACAGATTTCAGGAGGTAGTTTCGAATCGCCTTTAAAGCACATGAAAAGCGGCAAAACGTTGACAATGATGCCCTTGGCCAAAAAGGGCGTATACGTTTTTTCCTGAATATATTCAGGAAAAAACGCATACGCCCTTTTTGGCCAACCAAGCAACCTGGAAAGGCAAATCAGCGCTACAAAGAAGTCTCGCTTCCCATCGGTCAAAAGGGACATGCTGAAAAAAGTGTCAAAACCAGAAATGCAGGACAGGCCATGGAGAAATGGGAGCCTTGCTACACTGATGGGCGGGATGTAAATTGCCAACAGCCACTCTGGAGAAGTGTACGGTGTGTCCTGAAACATCTAAAAAACACAGCTTAGAGAGCATAGGGCACTTCCACACATGGGGGGATAAAGTGGGAAAATTGAAAATCAGCAAGACACAAGCACCCCAAAGTTTAGGGCTGCTCTGTTGACAAGGACCTCCACTTCATTCCACCTTAAATATCCCAGGAAAGCGAAAAATGGATAAAAAAGTTGTGGTCCTTATGTACAATGGAATATCACTCAGCCATGAAATCAATGTCATAAGGCTAGTAGCAGAATGATGAGTGGATTTAGGTAAGACGATTCTAAGTGAAATAAGTCACACAGAAAAGGACACTTCTCATAAGGTGTCACTTATAGAGGGAATGTAAAAACCGTTACACTTGAACTGAATTACAAAACAGAACAGAGTCACACATGCAGAAAACACACTATGGCTGCTTAACGGGAAAGGTGAGGTGGGGTGATACATAAAACAAGAGTTTCAAATTAGCTCAGATACCGTTCCATAAACCCAATATGGAATAGACAAGACCTACTCCTTGCTCAGAGAACTGGACTCAACACGCCCGATTCACCGCACAAGAATATATCTGACTAGTAATAATCTTAAAACCTATGTATTGATATCTCTCTGTTAGTGTGTCAAGTGTGTGTAAGGCGGCATAAACACAGCCGTGAAAAGCAGCTAAACCCCATTATAAAAATAAATTACTTTTAAAAACCCATGAAACAAAGACAGGGAAAGAGAGAGAAATTCTTACACAATTCGTTCAGGGGCTGTGATGCAACCTGCATTGACCATATCTAGACCCACAGCTGGATGAGACATAAGGGTGGACACTCTTGGGGCTGAGAGGTTTGGTGAGGTTGGGTGAGCAAACGCAGACCCTTTAAAGTAATACTGCGTGCTACCCATCGCATGGGTCCCAAATCTCCAGGTTCAAGGGCATCTTCCTACATCGAAAACATGCATGAGAAACCCAGAAGATGGTACACCGTGTGATGGGGAAAGGTTTCTAAAACGCACCGCATTTCTCATCTCCTTGTGCTCGGGTTCGCCATTCCAGCCACTTTACTAGCAATCTCCCTACTTGGAGCATCAGCACCTTTAACCTCCTGTTCCGTACAGGTTGCAATTTGTCCTGAGGATGAACGGGAAGACGGGGAACCAATGAGAGACTAGCTCTTGGTGTTGGGACAGGCACAGGTCACTCAATTTTCCCATCAGGAAGAAGAATTAACCACAGGCTCAGCCTGCCCCCCGGAACCAGAACAGGGCCTGAAGCCATCCTGCGCTTTTGCGGCCGACTCCCAAAAAAGCGACTTGTAAAATGGAGCTTCAGGGCACTGCAATTCACAAACCTGCAGAATTATAAATGATAACTCTCGTCCACAAATATATTGAGGGAAGGCAAAGAAGAGGATTTGAAATCAAGGCAGAATTGCAGGAAACAGATTTCAGGAGGTAGATTCGAATCGCCTTTAAAGCACATGAAAAGCGGCAAAACGTTGACAATGATGCCCTTGGCCAAAAAGGGCGTATGCGTTTTTTCCTGAATATATTCAGGAAAAAACGCATACGCCCTTTTTGGCCAACCAAGCAACCTGGAAAGGCAAATCAGCGCTACAAAGAAGTCTCGCTTCCCATCGGTCAAAAGGGACATGCTGAAAAAGGTGTCAAAACCAGAAATGCAGGACAGGCCATGGAGAAATGGGAGCCTTGCTACACTGATGGGCGGGATGTAAATTGCCAACAGCCACTCTGGAGAAGTGTACGGTGTGTCCTGAAACATCTAAAAAACACAGCTTAGAGAGCATAGGGCACTTCCACGCATGGGGGGATAAAGTGGGAAAATTGAAAATCAGCAAGACACAAGCACCCCAAAGGTTAGGGCTGCTCTGTTGACAAGGACCTCCACTTCCTTCCACCTTAAATATCCCAGGAAAGCGAAAAATGGATAAAAAAGTTGTGGTCCTTATGTACAATGGAATATCACTCAGCCATGAAATCAATGTCATAAGGCTAGTAGCAGCATGATGAGTGGATTTAGGTAAGACGATTCTAAGTGAAATAAGTCACACAGAAAAGGACACTTCTCATAAGGTGTCACTTATAGAGGGAATGTTAAAACCGTTACACTTGAACTGAATTACAAAACAGAACAGAGTCACACATGCAGAAAACACACTATGGCTGCTTAACGGGAAAGGTGAGGTGGGGTGATACATAAAACAAGAGTTTCAAATTAGCTCAGATACCGTTCCATAAACCCAATATGGAATAGACAAGACCTACTCCTTGCTCAGAGAACTGGACTCAACACGCCCGATTCACCACACAAGAATATATCTGACTAGTAATAATCTTAAAACCTATGTATAGATATCTCTCTGTTAGTGTGTCAAGTGGGTGTAAAGCGGCCTAAACACAGCCGTGAAAAGCAGCTAAACCCCATTATAAAAATAAATTACTTTTAAAAACCCATGAAACAAAGACAGGGAAAGAGAGAGAAATTCTTACACAATTCGTTCAGGGGCTGTGATGCAACCTGGATTGACCATATCTAGACCCACAGCTGGATGAGACATAAGGGTGGACACTCTTGGGGCTGAGAGGTTCGGTGAGGTTGGGTGAGCAAACGCAGACCCTTTAAAGTAATACTGCGTGCTACCCATCGCATGGGTCCCAAATCTCCAGGTTCAAGGGCATCTTCCTACATCGAAAACATGCATGAGAAACCCAGAAGATGGTACACCGTGTGATGGGGAAAGGTTTCTAAAACGCACCGCATTTCTCATCTCCTTGTGCTCGGGTTCGCCATTCCAGCCACTTTACTAGCAATCTCCCTACTTGGAGCATCAGCACCTTTAACCTCCTGTTCCGTACAGGTTGCAATTTGTCCTGAGGATGAACGGGAAGACGGGGAACCAATGAGAGACTAGCTCTTGGTGTTGGGACAGGCACAGGTCACTCAATTTTCCCATCAGGAAGAAGAATTAACCACAGGCTCAGCCTGCCCCCCGGAACCAGAACAGGGCCTGAAGCCATCCTGCGCTTTTGCGGCCGACTCCCAAAAAAGCGACTTGTAAAATGGAGCTTCAGGGCACTGCAATTCACAAACCTGCAGAATTATAAATGATAACTCTCGTCCACAAATATATTGAGGGAAGGCAAAGAAGAGGATTTGAAATCAAGGCAGAATTGCAGGAAACAGATTTCAGGAGGTAGATTCGAATCGCCTTTAAAGCACATGAAAAGCGGCAAAACGTTGACAATGATGCCCTTGGCCAAAAAGGGCGTATGCGTTTTTTCCTGAATATATTCAGGAAAAAACGCATACGCCCTTTTTGGCCAACCAAGCAACCTGGAAAGGCAAATCAGCGCTACAAAGAAGTCTCGCTTCCCATCGGTCAAAAGGGAAATGCTGAAAAAGGTGTCAAAACCAGAAATGCAGGACAGGCCATGGAGAAATGGGAGCCTTGCTACACTGATGGGCGGGATGTAAATTGCCAACAGCCACTCTGGAGAAGTGTACGGTGTGTCCTGAAACATCTAAAAAACACAGCTTAGAGAGCATAGGGCACTTCCACGCATGGGGGGATAAAGTGGGAAAATTGAAAATCAGCAAGACACAAGCACCCCAAAGGTTAGGGCTGCTCTGTTGACAAGGACCTCCACTTCCTTCCACCTTAAATATCCCAGGAAAGCGAAAAATGGATAAAAAAGTTGTGGTCCTTATGTACAATGGAATATCACTCAGCCATGAAATCAATGTCATAAGGCTAGTAGCAGCATGATGAGTGGATTTAGGTAAGACGATTCTAAGTGAAATAAGTCACACAGAAAAGGACACTTCTCATAAGGTGTCACTTATAGAGGGAATGTAAAAACCGTTACACTTGAACTGAATTACAAAACAGAACAGAGTCACACATGCAGAAAACACACTATGGCTGCTTAACGGGAAAGGTGAGGTGGGGTGATACATAAAACAAGAGTTTCAAATTAGCTCAGATACCGTTCCATAAACCCAATATGGAATAGACAAGACCTACTCCTTGCTCAGAGAACTGGACTCAACACGCCCGATTCACCGCACAAGAATATATCTGACTAGTAATAATCTTAAAACCTATGTATTGATATCTCTCTGTTAGTGTGTCAAGTGGGTGTAAAGCGGCCTAAACACAGCCGTGAAAAGCAGCTAAACCCCATTATAAAAATAAATTACTTTTAAAAACCCATGAAACAAAGACAGGGAAAGAGAGAGAAATTCTTACACAATTCGTTCAGGGGCTGTGATGCAACCTGGATTGACCATATCTAGACCCACAGCTGGATGAGACATAAGGGTGGACACTCTTGGGGCTGAGAGTTTTGGTGAGGTTGGGTGAGCAAACGCAGACCCTTTAAATTAATACTGCGTGCTACCCATCGCATGGGTCCCAAATCTCCAGGTTCAAGGGCATCTTCCTACATCGAAAACATGCATGAGAAACCCAGAAGATGGTACACCGTGTGATGGGGAAAGGTTTCTAAAACGCACCTCATTTCTCACCTCCTTGTGCTCGGGTTCGCCATTCCAGCCACTTTACTAGCAATCTCCCTACTTGGAGCATCAGCACCTTTAACCTCCTGTTCCGTACAGGTTGCAATTTGTCCTGAGGATGAACGGGAAGACGGGAAACCAATGAGAGACTAGCTCTTGGTGTTGGGACAGTCACAGGTCACTCTATTTTCCCATCAGGAAGAAGAATTAACCACAGGCTCAGCCTGCCCCCCGGAACCAGAACAGGGCCTGAAGCCATCCTGCGCTTTTGCGGCCGGCTCCCAAAAAAGCGACTTGTAAAATGCAGCTTCAGGGCACTGCAATTCACAAACCTGCAGAGTTATAAATGATAACTCTCGTCCACAAATATATTGAGGGAAGGCAAAGAAGAGGATTTGAAATCAAGGCAGAATTGCAGGAAACAGATTTCAGGAGATAGATTCGAATCGCCTTTAAAGCACATGAAAACCGGCAAAACGTTGACAATGATGCCCTTGGCCAAAAAGTGCGTATACGTTTTTTCCTGAATATATTCAGGAAAAAACGCATACGCCCTTTTTGGCCAACCAAGCAACCTGGAAAGGCAAATCAGCGCTACAAAGAAGTCTCGCTTCCCATCGGTCAAAAGGGACATGCTGAAAAAAGTGTCAAAACCAGAAATGCAGGACAGGCCATGGAGAAATGGGAGCCTTGCTACACTGATGGGCAGGATGTAAATTGCCAACAGCCACTCTGGAGAAGTGTACGGTGTGTCCTGAAACATCTAAAAAACACAGCTTAGAGAGCATAGGGCACTTCCACACATGGGGGGATAAAGTGGGAAAATTGAAAATCAGCAAGACACAAGCACCCCAAAGTTTAGGGCTGCTCTGTTGACAAGGACCTCCACTTCATTCCACCTTAAATATCCCAGGAAAGCGAAAAATGGATAAAAAAGTTGTGGTCATTATGTACAATGGAATATCACTCAGCCATGAAATCAATGTCATAAGGCTAGTAGCAGCATGATGAGTGGATTTAGGTAAGACGATTCTAAGTGAAATAAGTCACACAGAAAAGGACACTTCTCATAAGGTGTCACTTATAGAGGGAATGTAAAAACCGTTACACTTGAACTGAATTACAAAACAGAACAGAGTCACACATGCAGAAAACACACTATGGCTGCTTAACGGGAAAGGTGAGGTGGGGTGATACATAAAACAAGAGTTTCAAATTAGCTCAGATACCGTTCCATAAACCCAATATGGAATAGACAAGACCTACTCCTTGCTCAGAGAACTGGACTCAACACGCCCGATTCACCGCACAAGAATATATCTGACTAGTAATAATCTTAAAACCTATGTATTGATATCTCTCTGTTAGTGTGTCAAGTGTGTGTAAGGCGGCATAAACACAGCCGTGAAAAGCAGCTAAACCCCATTATAAAAATAAATTACTTTTAAAAACCCATGAAACAAAGACAGGGAAAGAGAGAGAAATTCTTACACAATTCGTTCAGGGGCTGTGATGCAACCTGCATTGACCATATCTAGACCCACAGCTGGATGAGACATAAGGGTGGACACTCTTGGGGCTGAGAGGTTTGGTGAGGTTGGGTGAGCAAACGCAGACCCTTTAAAGTAATACTGCGTGCTACCCATCGCATGGGTCCCAAATCTCCAGGTTCAAGGGCATCTTCCTACATCGAAAACATGCATGAGAAACCCAGAAGATGGTACACCGTGTGATGGGGAAAGGTTTCTAAAACGAACCGCATTTCTCATCTCCTTGTGCTCGGGTTCGCCATTCCAGCCACTTTACTAGCAATCTCCCTACTTGGAGCATCAGCACCTTTAACCTCCTGTTCCGTACAGGTTGCAATTTGTCCTGAGGATGAACGGGAAGACGGGGAACCAATGAGAGACTAGCTCTTGGTGTTGGGACAGGCACAGGTCACTCAATTTTCCCATCAGGAAGAAGAATTAACCACAGGCTCAGCCTGCCCCCCGGAACCAGAACAGTGCCTGAAGCCATCCTGCGCTTTTGCGGCCGACTCCCAAAAAAGCGACTTGTAAAATGGAGCTTCAGGGCACTGCAATTCACAAACCTGCAGAATTATAAATGATAACTCTCGTCCACAAATATATTGAGGGAAGGCAAAGAAGAGGATTTGAAATCAAGGCAGAATTGCAGGAAACAGATTTCAGGAGGTAGATTCGAATCGCCTTTAAAGCACATGAAAAGCGGCAAAACGTTGACAATGATGCCCTTGGCCAAAAAGGGCGTATGCGTTTTTTCCTGAATATATTCAGGAAAAAACGCATACGCCCTTTTTGGCCAACCAAGCAACCTGGAAAGGCAAATCAGCGCTACAAAGAAGTCTCGCTTCCCATCGGTCAAAAGGGACATGCTGAAAAAGGTGTCAAAACCAGAAATGCAGGACAGGCCATGGAGAAATGGGAGCCTTGCTACACTGATGGGCGGGATGTAAATTGCCAACAGCCACTCTGGAGAAGTGTACGGTGTGTCCTGAAACATCTAAAAAACACAGCTTAGAGAGCATAGGGCACTTCCACGCATGGGGGGATAAAGTGGGAAAATTGAAAATCAGCAAGACACAAGCACCCCAAAGGTTAGGGCTGCTCTGTTGACAAGGACCTCCACTTCCTTCCACCTTAAATATCCCAGGAAAGCGAAAAATGGATAAAAAAGTTGTGGTCCTTATGTACAATGGAATATCACTCAGCCATGAAATCAATGTCATAAGGCTAGTAGCAGCATGATGAGTGGATTTAGGTAAGACGATTCTAAGTGAAATAAGTCACACAGAAAAGGACACTTCTCATAAGGTGTCACTTATAGAGGGAATGTAAAAACCGTTACACTTGAACTGAATTACAAAACAGAACAGAGTCACACATGCAGAAAACACACTATGGCTGCTTAACGGGAAAGGTGAGGTGGGGTGATACATAAAACAAGAGTTTCAAATTAGCTCAGATACCGTTCCATAAACCCAATATGGAATAGACAAGACCTACTCCTTGCTCAGAGAACTGGACTCAACACGCCCGATTCACCGCACAAGAATATATCTGACTAGTAATAATCTTAAAACCTATGTATTGATATCTCTCTGTTAGTGTGTCAAGTGGGTGTAAAGCGGCCTAAACACAGCCGTGAAAAGCAGCTAAACCCCATTATAAAAATAAATTACTTTTAAAAACCCATGAAACAAAGACAGGGAAAGAGAGAGAAATTCTTACACAATTCGTTCAGGGGCTGTGATGCAACCTGCATTGACCATATCTAGACCCACAGCTGGATGAGACATAAGGGTGGACACTCTTGGGGCTGAGAGTTTTGGTGAGGTTGGGTGAGCAAACGCAGACCCTTTAAATTAATACTGCGTGCTACCCATCGCATGGGTCCCAAATCTCCAGGTTCAAGGGCATCTTCCTACATCGAAAACATGCATGAGAAACCCAGAAGATGGTACACCGTGTGATGGGGAAAGGTTTCTAAAACGCACCTCATTTCTCACCTCCTTGTGCTCGGGTTCGCCATTCCAGCCACTTTACTAGCAATCTCCCTACTTGGAGCATCAGCACCTTTAACCTCCTGTTCCGTACAGGTTGCAATTTGTCCTGAGGATGAACGGGAAGACGGGAAACCAATGAGAGACTAGCTCTTGGTGTTGGGACAGTCACAGGTCACTCTATTTTCCCATCAGGAAGAAGAATTAACCACAGGCTCAGCCTGCCCCCCGGAACCAGAACAGGGCCTGAAGCCATCCTGCGCTTTTGCGGCCGGCTCCCAAAAAAGCGACTTGTAAAATGCAGCTTCAGGGCACTGCAATTCACAAACCTGCAGAGTTATAAATGATAACTCTCGTCCACAAATATATTGAGGGAAGGCAAAGAAGAGGATTTGAAATCAAGGCAGAATTGCAGGAAACAGATTTCAGGAGATAGATTCGAATCGCCTTTAAAGCACATGAAAACCGGCAAAACGTTGACAATGATGCCCTTGGCCAAAAAGTGCGTATACGTTTTTTCCTGAATATATTCAGGAAAAAACGCATACGCCCTTTTTGGCCAACCAAGCAACCTGGAAAGGCAAATCAGCGCTACAAAGAAGTCTCGCTTCCCATCGGTCAAAAGGGACATGCTGAAAAAAGTGTCAAAACCAGAAATGCAGGACAGGCCATGGAGAAATGGGAGCCTTGCTACACTGATGGGCAGGATGTAAATTGCCAACAGCCACTCTGGAGAAGTGTACGGTGTGTCCTGAAACATCTAAAAAACACAGCTTAGAGAGCATAGGGCACTTCCACACATGGGGGGATAAAGTGGGAAAATTGAAAATCAGCAAGACACAAGCACCCCAAAGTTTAGGGCTGCTCTGTTGACAAGGACCTCCACTTCATTCCACCTTAAATATCCCAGGAAAGCGAAAAATGGATAAAAAAGTTGTGGTCCTTATGTACAATGGAATATCACTCAGCCATGAAATCAATGTCATAAGGCTAGTAGCAGCATGATGAGTGGATTTAGGTAAGACGATTCTAAGTGAAATAAGTCACACAGAAAAGGACACTTCTCATAAGGTGTCACTTATAGAGGGAATGTAAAAACCGTTACACTTGAACTGAATTACAAAACAGAACAGAGTCACACATGCAGAAAACACACTATGGCTGCTTAACGGGAAAGGTGAGGTGGGGTGATACATAAAACAAGAGTTTCAAATTAGCTCAGATACCGTTCCATAAACCCAATATGGAATAGACAAGACCTACTCCTTGCTCAGAGAACTGGACTCAACACGCCCGATTCACCGCACAAGAATATATCTGACTAGTAATAATCTTAAAACCTATGTATTGATATCTCTCTGTTAGTGTGTCAAGTGTGTGTAAGGCGGCATAAACACAGCCGTGAAAAGCAGCTAAACCCCATTATAAAAATAAATTACTTTTAAAAACCCATGAAACAAAGACAGGGAAAGAGAGAGAAATTCTTACACAATTCGTTCAGGGGCTGTGATGCAACCTGCATTGACCATATCTAGACCCACAGCTGGATGAGACATAAGGGTGGACACTCTTGGGGCTGAGAGGTTTGGTGAGGTTGGGTGAGCAAACGCAGACCCTTTAAAGTAATACTGCGTGCTACCCATCGCATGGGTCCCAAATCTCCAGGTTCAAGGGCATCTTCCTACATCGAAAACATGCATGAGAAACCCAGAAGATGGTACACCGTGTGATGGGGAAAGGTTTCTAAAACGAACCGCATTTCTCATCTCCTTGTGCTCGGGTTCGCCATTCCAGCCACTTTACTAGCAATCTCCCTACTTGGAGCATCAGCACCTTTAACCTCCTGTTCCGTACAGGTTGCAATTTGTCCTGAGGATGAACGGGAAGACGGGGAACCAATGAGAGACTAGCTCTTGGTGTTGGGACAGGCACAGGTCACTCAATTTTCCCATCAGGAAGAAGAATTAACCACAGGCTCAGCCTGCCCCCCGGAACCAGAACAGGGCCTGAAGCCATCCTGCGCTTTTGCGGCCGACTCCCAAAAAAGCGACTTGTAAAATGGAGCTTCAGGGCACTGCAATTCACAAACCTGCAGAATTATAAATGATAACTCTCGTCCACAAATATATTGAGGGAAGGCAAAGAAGAGGATTTGAAATCAAGGCAGAATTGCAGGAAACAGATTTCAGGAGGTAGATTCGAATCGCCTTTAAAGCACATGAAAAGCGGCAAAACGTTGACAATGATGCCCTTGGCCAAAAAGGGCGTATGCGTTTTTTCCTGAATATATTCAGGAAAAAACGCATACGCCCTTTTTGGCCAACCAAGCAACCTGGAAAGGCAAATCAGCGCTACAAAGAAGTCTCGCTTCCCATCGGTCAAAAGGGACATGCTGAAAAAGGTGTCAAAACCAGAAATGCAGGACAGGCCATGGAGAAATGGGAGCCTTGCTACACTGATGGGCGGGATGTAAATTGCCAACAGCCACTCTGGAGAAGTGTACGGTGTGTCCTGAAACATCTAAAAAACACAGCTTAGAGAGCATAGGGCACTTCCACGCATGGGGGGATAAAGTGGGAAAATTGAAAATCAGCAAGACACAAGCACCCCAAAGGTTAGGGCTGCTCTGTTGACAAGGACCTCCACTTCCTTCCACCTTAAATATCCCAGGAAAGCGAAAAATGGATAAAAAAGTTGTGGTCCTTATGTACAATGGAATATCACTCAGCCATGAAATCAATGTCATAAGGCTAGTAGCAGCATGATGAGTGGATTTAGGTAAGACGATTCTAAGTGAAATAAGTCACACAGAAAAGGACACTTCTCATAAGGTGTCACTTATAGAGGGAATGTAAAAACCGTTACACTTGAACTGAATTACAAAACAGAACAGAGTCACACATGCAGAAAACACACTATGGCTGCTTAACGGGAAAGGTGAGGTGGGGTGATACATAAAACAAGAGTTTCAAATTAGCTCAGATACCGTTCCATAAACCCAATATGGAATAGACAAGACCTACTCCTTGCTCAGAGAACTGGACTCAACACGCCCGATTCACCGCACAAGAATATATCTGACTAGTAATAATCTTAAAACCTATGTATTGATATCTCTCTGTTAGTGTGTCAAGTGGGTGTAAAGCGGCCTAAACACAGCCGTGAAAAGCAGCTAAACCCCATTATAAAAATAAATTACTTTTAAAAACCCATGAAACAAAGACAGGGAAAGAGAGAGAAATTCTTACACAATTCGTTCAGGGGCTGTGATGCAACCTGCATTGACCATATCTAGACCCACAGCTGGATGAGACATAAGGGTGGACACTCTTGGGGCTGAGAGTTTTGGTGAGGTTGGGTGAGCAAACGCAGACCCTTTAAATTAATACTGCGTGCTACCCATCGCATGGGTCCCAAATCTCCAGGTTCAAGGGCATCTTCCTACATCGAAAACATGCATGAGAAACCCAGAAGATGGTACACCGTGTGATGGGGAAAGGTTTCTAAAACGCACCTCATTTCTCACCTCCTTGTGCTCGGGTTCGCCATTCCAGCCACTTTACTAGCAATCTCCCTACTTGGAGCATCAGCACCTTTAACCTCCTGTTCTGTACAGGTTGCAATTTGTCCTGAGGATGAACGGGAAGACGGGAAACCAATGAGAGACTAGCTCTTGGTGTTGGGACAGTCACAGGTCACTCTATTTTCCCATCAGGAAGAAGAATTAACCACAGGCTCAGCCTGCCCCCCGGAACCAGAACAGGGCCTGAAGCCATCCTGCGCTTTTGCGGCCGGCTCCCAAAAAAGCGACTTGTAAAATGCAGCTTCAGGGCACTGCAATTCACAAACCTGCAGAGTTATAAATGATAACTCTCGTCCACAAATATATTGAGGGAAGGCAAAGAAGAGGATTTGAAATCAAGGCAGAATTGCAGGAAACAGATTTCAGGAGATAGATTCGAATCGCCTTTAAAGCACATGAAAACCGGCAAAACGTTGACAATGATGCCCTTGGCCAAAAAGTGCGTATACGTTTTTTCCTGAATATATTCAGGAAAAAACGCATACGCCCTTTTTGGCCAACCAAGCAACCTGGAAAGGCAAATCAGCGCTACAAAGAAGTCTCGCTTCCCATCGGTCAAAAGGGACATGCTGAAAAAAGTGTCAAAACCAGAAATGCAGGACAGGCCATGGAGAAATGGGAGCCTTGCTACACTGATGGGCAGGATGTAAATTGCCAACAGCCACTCTGGAGAAGTGTACGGTGTGTCCTGAAACATCTAAAAAACACAGCTTAGAGAGCATAGGGCACTTCCACACATGGGGGGATAAAGTGGGAAAATTGAAAATCAGCAAGACACAAGCACCCCAAAGTTTAGGGCTGCTCTGTTGACAAGGACCTCCACTTCATTCCACCTTAAATATCCCAGGAAAGCGAAAAATGGATAAAAAAGTTGTGGTCCTTATGTACAATGGAATATCACTCAGCCATGAAATCAATGTCATAAGGCTAGTAGCAGCATGATGAGTGGATTTAGGTAAGACGATTCTAAGTGAAATAAGTCACACAGAAAAGGACACTTCTCATAAGGTGTCACTTATAGAGGGAATGTAAAAACCGTTACACTTGAACTGAATTACAAAACAGAACAGAGTCACACATGCAGAAAACACACTATGGCTGCTTAACGGGAAAGGTGAGGTGGGGTGATACATAAAACAAGAGTTTCAAATTAGCTCAGATACCGTTCCATAAACCCAATATGGAATAGACAAGACCTACTCCTTGCTCAGAGAACTGGACTCAACACGCCCGATTCACCGCACAAGAATATATCTGACTAGTAATAATCTTAAAACCTATGTATTGATATCTCTCTGTTAGTGTGTCAAGTGTGTGTAAGGCGGCATAAACACAGCCGTGAAAAGCAGCTAAACCCCATTATAAAAATAAATTACTTTTAAAAACCCATGAAACAAAGACAGGGAAAGAGAGAGAAATTCTTACACAATTCGTTCAGGGGCTGTGATGCAACCTGGATTGACCATATCTAGACCCACAGCTGGATGAGACATAAGGGTGGACACTCTTGGGGCTGAGAGGTCTGGTGAGGTTGGGTGAGCAAACGCAGACCCTTTAAAGTAATACTGCGTGCTACCCATCGCATGGGTCCCAAATCTCCAGGTTCAAGGGCATCTTCCTACATCGAAAACATGCATGAGAAACCCAGAAGATGGTACACCGTGTGATGGGGAAAGGTTTCTAAAACGAACCGCATTTCTCATCTCCTTGTGCTCGGGTTCGCCATTCCAGCCACTTTACTAGCAATCTCCCTACTTGGAGCATCAGCACCTTTAACCTCCTGTTCCGTACAGGTTGCAATTTGTCCTGAGGATGAACGGGAAGACGGGGAACCAATGAGAGACTAGCTCTTGGTGTTGGGACAGGCACAGGTCACTCAATTTTCCCATCAGGAAGAAGAATTAACCACAGGCTCAGCCTGCCCCCCGGAACCAGAACAGGGCCTGAAGCCATCCTGCGCTTTTGCGGCCGACTCCCAAAAAAGCGACTTGTAAAATGGAGCTTCAGGGCACTGCAATTCACAAACCTGCAGAATTATAAATGATAACTCTCGTCCACAAATATATTGAGGGAAGGCAAAGAAGAGGATTTGAAATCAAGGCAGAATTGCAGGAAACAGATTTCAGGAGGTAGATTCGAATCGCCTTTAAAGCACATGAAAAGCGGCAAAACGTTGACAATGATGCCCTTGGCCAAAAAGGGCGTATGCGTTTTTTCCTGAATATATTCAGGAAAAAACGCATACGCCCTTTTTGGCCAACCAAGCAACCTGGAAAGGCAAATCAGCGCTACAAAGAAGTCTCGCTTCCCATCGGTCAAAAGGGACATGCTGAAAAAGGTGTCAAAACCAGAAATGCAGGACAGGCCATGGAGAAATGGGAGCCTTGCTACACTGATGGGCGGGATGTAAATTGCCAACAGCCACTCTGGAGAAGTGTACGGTGTGTCCTGAAACATCTAAAAAACACAGCTTAGAGAGCATAGGGCACTTCCACGCATGGGGGGATAAAGTGGGAAAATTGAAAATCAGCAAGACACAAGCACCCCAAAGGTTAGGGCTGCTCTGTTGACAAGGACCTCCACTTCCTTCCACCTTAAATATCCCAGGAAAGCGAAAAATGGATAAAAAAGTTGTGGTCCTTATGTACAATGGAATATCACTCAGCCATGAAATCAATGTCATAAGGCTAGTAGCAGCATGATGAGTGGATTTAGGTAAGACGATTCTAAGTGAAATAAGTCACACAGAAAAGGACACTTCTCATAAGGTGTCACTTATAGAGGGAATGTAAAAACCGTTACACTTGAACTGAATTACAAAACAGAACAGAGTCACACATGCAGAAAACACACTATGGCTGCTTAACGGGAAAGGTGAGGTGGGGTGATACATAAAACAAGAGTTTCAAATTAGCTCAGATACCGTTCCATAAACCCAATATGGAATAGACAAGACCTACTCCTTGCTCAGAGAACTGGACTCAACACGCCCGATTCACCGCACAAGAATATATCTGACTAGTAATAATCTTAAAACCTATGTATTGATATCTCTCTGTTAGTGTGTCAAGTGGGTGTAAAGCGGCCTAAACACAGCCGTGAAAAGCAGCTAAACCCCATTATAAAAATAAATTACTTTTAAAAACCCATGAAACAAAGACAGGGAAAGAGAGAGAAATTCTTACACAATTCGTTCAGGGGCTGTGATGCAACCTGGATTGACCATATCTAGACCCACAGCTGGATGAGACATAAGGGTGGACACTCTTGGGGCTGAGAGTTTTGGTGAGGTTGGGTGAGCAAACGCAGACCCTTTAAATTAATACTGCGTGCTACCCATCGCATGGGTCCCAAATCTCCAGGTTCAAGGGCATCTTCCTACATCGAAAACATGCATGAGAAACCCAGAAGATGGTACACCGTGTGATGGGGAAAGGTTTCTAAAACGCACCTCATTTCTCACCTCCTTGTGCTCGGGTTCGCCATTCCAGCCACTTTACTAGCAATCTCCCTACTTGGAGCATCAGCACCTTTAACCTCCTGTTCCGTACAGGTTGCAATTTGTCCTGAGGATGAACGGGAAGACGGGAAACCAATGAGAGACTAGCTCTTGGTGTTGGGACAGTCACAGGTCACTCTATTTTCCCATCAGGAAGAAGAATTAACCACAGGCTCAGCCTGCCCCCCGGAACCAGAACAGGGCCTGAAGCCATCCTGCGCTTTTGCGGCCGGCTCCCAAAAAAGCGACTTGTAAAATGCAGCTTCAGGGCACTGCAATTCACAAACCTGCAGAGTTATAAATGATAACTCTCGTCCACAAATATATTGAGGGAAGGCAAAGAAGAGGATATGAAATCAAGGCAGAATTGCAGGAAACAGATTTCAGGAGGTAGATTCGAATCGCCTTTA
Source organism: Balaenoptera physalus (assembly GCF_965194825.1). Classification (NCBI taxonomy): domain Eukaryota; kingdom Metazoa; phylum Chordata; class Mammalia; order Artiodactyla; family Balaenopteridae; genus Balaenoptera; species Balaenoptera physalus. The sequence goes on along the minus strand of NW_028126419.1, from coordinate 907,946 downwards.
AAGCACATGAAAAGCGGCAAAACGTTGACAATGATGCCCTTGGCCAAAAAGGGCGTATACGTTTTTTCCTGAATATATTCAGGAAAAAACGCATACGCCCTTTTTGGCCAACCAAGCAACCTGGAAAGGCAAATCAGCGCTACAAAGAAGTCTCGCTTCCCATCGGTCAAAAGGGACATGCTGAAAAAAGTGTCAAAACCAGAAATGCAGGACAGGCCATGGAGAAATGGGAGCCTTGCTACACTGATGGGCGGGATGTAAATTGCCAACAGCCACTCTGGAGAAGTGTACGGTGTGTCCTGAAACATCTAAAAAACACAGCTTAGAGAGCATAGGGCACTTCCACACATGGGGGGATAAAGTGGGAAAATTGAAAATCAGCAAGACACAAGCACCCCAAAGTTTAGGGCTGCTCTGTTGACAAGGACCTCCACTTCATTCCACCTTAAATATCCCAGGAAAGCGAAAAATGGATAAAAAAGTTGTGGTCCTTATGTACAATGGAATATCACTCAGCCATGAAATCAATGTCATAAGGCTAGTAGCAGCATGATGAGTGGATTTAGGTAAGACGATTCTAAGTGAAATAAGTCACACAGAAAAGGACACTTCTCATAAGGTGTCACTTATAGAGGGAATGTAAAAACCGTTACACTTGAACTGAATTACAAAACAGAACAGAGTCACACATGCAGAAAACACACTATGGCTGCTTAACGGGAAAGGTGAGGTGGGGTGATACATAAAACAAGAGTTTCAAATTAGCTCAGATACCGTTCCATAAACCCAATATGGAATAGACAAGACCTACTCCTTGCTCAGAGAACTGGACTCAACACGCCCGATTCACCGCACAAGAATATATCTGACTAGTAATAATCTTAAAACCTATGTATTGATATCTCTCTGTTAGTGTGTCAAGTGTGTGTAAGGCGGCATAAACACAGCCGTGAAAAGCAGCTAAACCCCATTATAAAAATAAATTACTTTTAAAAACCCATGAAACAAAGACAGGGAAAGAGAGAGAAATTCTTACACAATTCGTTCAGGGGCTGTGATGCAACCTGCATTGACCATATCTAGACCCACAGCTGGATGAGACATAAGGGTGGACACTCTTGGGGCTGAGAGGTTTGGTGAGGTTGGGTGAGCAAACGCAGACCCTTTAAAGTAATACTGCGTGCTACCCATCGCATGGGTCCCAAATCTCCAGGTTCAAGGGCATCTTCCTACATCGAAAACATGCATGAGAAACCCAGAAGATGGTACACCGTGTGATGGGGAAAGGTTTCTAAAACGCACCGCATTTCTCATCTCCTTGTGCTCGGGTTCGCCATTCCAGCCACTTTACTAGCAATCTCCCTACTTGGAGCATCAGCACCTTTAACCTCCTGTTCCGTACAGGTTGCAATTTGTCCTGAGGATGAACGGGAAGACGGGGAACCAATGAGAGACTAGCTCTTGGTGTTGGGACAGGCACAGGTCACTCAATTTTCCCATCAGGAAGAAGAATTAACCACAGGCTCAGCCTGCCCCCCGGAACCAGAACAGGGCCTGAAGCCATCCTGCGCTTTTGCGGCCGACTCCCAAAAAAGCGACTTGTAAAATGGAGCTTCAGGGCACTGCAATTCACAAACCTGCAGAATTATAAATGATAACTCTCGTCCACAAATATATTGAGGGAAGGCAAAGAAGAGGATTTGAAATCAAGGCAGAATTGCAGGAAACAGATTTCAGGAGGTAGATTCGAATCGCCTTTAAAGCACATGAAAAGGGGCAAAACGTTGACAATGATGCCCTTGGCCAAAAAGGGCGTATGCGTTTTTTCCTGAATATATTCAGGAAAAAACGCATACGCCCTTTTAGGCCAACCAAGCAACCTGGAAAGGCAAATCAGCGCTACAAAGAAGTCTCGCTTCCCATCGGTCAAAAGGGACATGCTGAAAAAGGTGTCAAAACCAGAAATGCAGGACAGGCCATGGAGAAATGGGAGCCTTGCTACACTGATGGGCGGGATGTAAATTGCCAACAGCCACTCTGGAGAAGTGTACGGTGTGTCCTGAAACATCTAAAAAACACAGCTTAGAGAGCATAGGGCACTTCCACGCATGGGGGGATAAAGTGGGAAAATTGAAAATCAGCAAGACACAAGCACCCCAAAGGTTAGGGCTGCTCTGTTGACAAGGACCTCCACTTCCTTCCACCTTAAATATCCCAGGAAAGCGAAAAATGGATAAAAAAGTTGTGGTCCTTATGTACAATGGAATATCACTCAGCCATGAAATCAATGTCATAAGGCTAGTAGCAGCATGATGAGTGGATTTAGGTAAGACGATTCTAAGTGAAATAAGTCACACAGAAAAGGACACTTCTCATAAGGTGTCACTTATAGAGGGAATGTTAAAACCGTTACACTTGAACTGAATTACAAAACAGAACAGAGTCACACATGCAGAAAACACACTATGGCTGCTTAACGGGAAAGGTGAGGTGGGGTGATACATAAAACAAGAGTTTCAAATTAGCTCAGATACCGTTCCATAAACCCAATATGGAATAGACAAGACCTACTCCTTGCTCAGAGAACTGGACTCAACACGCCCGATTCACCACACAAGAATATATCTGACTAGTAATAATCTTAAAACCTATGTATAGATATCTCTCTGTTAGTGTGTCAAGTGGGTGTAAAGCGGCCTAAACACAGCCGTGAAAAGCAGCTAAACCCCATTATAAAAATAAATTACTTTTAAAAACCCATGAAACAAAGACAGGGAAAGAGAGAGAAATTCTTACACAATTCGTTCAGGGGCTGTGATGCAACCTGGATTGACCATATCTAGACCCACAGCTGGATGAGTCATAAGGGTGGACACTCTTGGGGCTGAGAGGTTCGGTGAGGTTGGGTGAGCAAACGCAGACCCTTTAAAGTAATACTGCGTGCTACCCATCGCATGGGTCCCAAATCTCCAGGTTCAAGGGCATCTTCCTACATCGAAAACATGCATGAGAAACCCAGAAGATGGTACACCGTGTGATGGGGAAAGGTTTCTAAAACGCACCTCATTTCTCATCTCCTTGTGCTCGGGTTCGCCATTCCAGCCACTTTACTAGCAATCTCCCTACTTGGAGCATCAGCACCTTTAACCTCCTGTTCCGTACAGGTTGCAATTTGTCCTGAGGATGAATGGGAAGACGGGGAACCAATGAGAGACTAGCTCTTGGTGTTGGGAGAGGCACAGGTCACTCTATTTTCCCATCAGGAAGAAGAATTAACCATAGGCTCAGCCTGCCCCCCTGAACCAGAACAGGGCCTGAAGCCATCCTGCGCTTTTGCGGCCGGCTCCCAAAAAACCGACTTGTAAAATGGAGCTTCAGGGCACTGCAATTCACAAACCTGCAGAGTTATAAATGATAACTCTCGTCCACAAATATATTGAGGGAAGGCAAAGAAGAGGATTTGAAATCAAGGCAGAATTGCAGGAAACAGATTTCAGGAGGTAGATTCGAATCGCCTTTAAAGCACATGAAAAGCGGCAAAACGTTGACAATGATGCCCTTGGCCAAAAAGGGCGTATGCGTTTTTTCCTGAATATATTCAGGAAAAAACGCATACGCCCTTTTTGGCCAACCAAGCAACCTGGAAAGGCAAATCAGCGCTACAAAGAAGTCTCGCTTCCCATCGGTCAAAAGGGACATGCTGAAAAAGTTGTCAAAACCAGAAATGCAGGACAGGCCATGGAGAAATGGGAGCCTTGCTACACTGATGAGCGGGATGTAAATTGCCAACAGCCACTCTGGAGAAGTGTATGGTGTGTCCTGAAACATCTAAAAAACACAGCTTAGAGAGCATAGGGCACTTCCACGCATGGGGGGATAAAGTGGGAAAATTGAAAATCAGCAAGACACAAGCACCCCAAAGTTTAGGGCTGCTCTGTTGACAAGGACCTCCACTTCCTTCCACCTTAAATATCCCAGGAAAGCGAAAAATGGATAAAAAAGTTGTGGTCCTTATGTACAATGGAATATCACTCAGCCATGAAATCAATGTCATAAGGCTAGTAGCAGCATGATGAGTGGATTTAGGTAAGACGATTCTAAGTGAAATAAGTCACACAGAAAAGGACACTTCTCATAAGGTGTCACTTATAGAGGGAATGTTAAAACCGTTACACTTGAACTGAATTACAAAACAGAACAGAGTCACACATGCAGAAAACACACTATGGCTGCTTAACGGGAAAGGTGAGGTGGGGTGATACATAAAACAAGAGTTTCAAATTAGCTCAGATACCGTTCCATAAACCCAATATGGAATAGACAAGACCTACTCCTTGCTCAGAGAACTGGACTCAACACGCCCGATTCACTGCACAAGAATATATCTGACTAGTAATAATCTTAAAACCTATGTATTGATATCTCTCTGTTAGTGTGTCAAGTGGGTGTAAAGCGGCCTAAACACAGCCGTGAAAAGCAGCTAAACCCCATTATAAAAATAAATTACTTTTAAAAACCCATGAAACAAAGACAGGGAAAGAGAGAGAAATTCTTACACAATTCGTTCAGGGGCTGTGATGCAACCTGGATTGACCATATCTAGACCCACAGCTGGATGAGACATAAGGGTGGACACTCTTGGGGCTGAGAGGTTCGGTGAGGTTGGGTGAGCAAACGCAGACCCTTTAAAGTGATACTGCCTGCTACCCATCGCATGGGTCCCAAATCTCCAGGTTCAAGGGCATCTTCCTACATCGAAAACATGCATGAGAAACCCAGAAGATGGTACACCGTGTGATGGGGAAAGGTTTCTAAAACGCACCTCATTTCTCATCTCCTTGTGCTCGGGTTCGCCATTCCAGCCACTTTACTAGCAATCTCCCTACTTGGAGCATCAGCACCTTTAACCTCCTGTTCCGTACAGGTTGCAATTTGTCCTGAGGATGAACGGGAAGACGGGGAACCAATGAGAGACTAGCTCTTGGTGTTGGGAGAGGCACAGGTCACTCTATTTTCCCATCAGGAAGAAGAATTAACCACAGGCTCAGCCTGCCCCCCGGAACCAGAACAGGGCCTGAAGCCATCCTGCGCTTTTGCGGCCGGCTCCCAAAAAAGCGACTTGTAAAATGGAGCTTCAGGGCACTGCAATTCACAAACCTGCAGAGTTATAAATGATAACTCTCGTCCACAAATATATTGAGGGAAGGCAAAGAAGAGGATTTGAAATCAAGGCAGAATTGCAGGAAACAGATTTCAGGAGGAAGATGCGAATCGCCTTTAAAGCACATGAAAAGCGGCAAAACGTTGACAATGATGCCCTTGGCCAAAAAGGGCGTATGCGTTTTTTCCTGAATATATTCAGGAGAAAACGCATACGCCCTTTTTGGCCAACCAAGCAACCTGGAAAGGCAAATCAGCGCTACAAAGAAGTCTCGCTTCCCATCGGTCAAAAGGGCCATGCTGAAAAAAGTGTCAAAACCAGAAATGCAGGACAGGCCATGGAGAAATGGGAGCCTTGCTACACTGATGGGCGGGATGTAAATTGCCAACAGCCACTCTGGAGAAGTGTACGGTGTGTCCTGAAACATCTAAAAAACACAGCTTAGAGAGCATAGGGCACTTCCACGCATGGGGGGATAAAGTGGGAAAATTGAAAATCAGCAAGACACAAGCACCCCAAAGGTTAGGGCTGCTCTGTTGACAAGGACCTCCACTTCCTTCCACCTTAAATATCCCAGGAAAGCGAAAAATGGATAAAAAAGTTGTGGTCCTTATGTACAATGGAATATCACTCAGCCATGAAATCAATGTCATAAGGCTAGTAGCAGCATGATGAGTGGATTTAGGTAAGACGATTCTAAGTGAAATAAGTCACACAGAAAAGGACACTTCTCATAAGGTGTCACTTATAGAGGGAATGTTAAAACCGTTACACTTGAACTGAATTACAAAACAGAACAGAGTCACACATGCAGAAAACACACTATGGCTGCTTAACGGGAAAGGTGAGGTGGGGTGATACATAAAACAAGAGTTTCAAATTAGCTCAGATACCGTTCCATAAACCCAATATGGAATAGACAAGACCTACTCCTTGCTCAGAGAACTGGACTCAACACGCCCGATTCACCGCACAAGAATATATCTGACTAGTAATAATCTTAAAACCTATGTATTGATATCTCTCTGTTAGTGTGTCAAGTGGGTGTAAAGCGGCCTAAACACAGCCGTGAAAAGCAGCTAAACCCCATTATAAAAATAAATTACTTTTAAAAACCCATGAAACAAAGACAGGGAAAGAGAGAGAAATTCTTACACAATTCGTTCAGGGGCTGTGATGCAACCTGGATTGACCATATCTAGACCCACAGCTGGATGAGACATAAGGGTGGACACTCTTGGGGCTGAGAGGTTCGGTGAGGTTGGGTGAGCAAACGCAGACCCTTTAAAGTGATACTGCCTGCTACCCATCGCATGGGTCCCAAATCTCCAGGTTCAAGGGCATCTTCCTACATCGAAAACATGCATGAGAAACCCAGAAGATGGTACACCGTGTGATGGGGAAAGGTTTCTAAAACGCACCTCATTTCTCATCTCCTTGTGCTCGGGTTCGCCATTCCAGCCACTTTAGTAGCAATCTCCCTACTTGGAGCATCAGCACCTTTAACCTCCTGTTCCGTACAGGTTGCAATTTGTCCTGAGGATGAACGGGAAGACGGGGAACCAATGAGAGACTAGCTCTTGGTGTTGGGAGAGGCACAGGTCACTCTATTTTCCCATCAGGAAGAAGAATTAACCACAGGCTCAGCCTGCCCCCCGGAACCAGAACAGGGCCTGAAGCCATCCTGCGCTTTTGCGGCCGGCTCCCAAAAAAGCGACTTGTAAAATGGAGCTTCAGGGCACTGCAATTCACAAACCTGCAGAGTTATAAATGATAACTCTCGTCCACAAATATATTGAGGGAAGGCAAAGAAGAGGATTTGAAATCAAGGCAGAATTGCAGGAAACAGATTTCAGGAGGAAGATGCGAATCGCCTTTAAAGCACATGAAAAGCGGCAAAACGTTGACAATGATGCCCTTGGCCAAAAAGGGCGTATGCGTTTTTTCCTGAATATATTCAGGAGAAAACGCATACGCCCTTTTTGGCCAACCAAGCAACCTGGAAAGGCAAATCAGCGCTACAAAGAAGTCTCGCTTCCCATCGGTCAAAAGGGCCATGCTGAAAAAAGTGTCAAAACCAGAAATGCAGGACAGGCCATGGAGAAATGGGAGCCTTGCTACACTGATGGGCGGGATGTAAATTGCCAACAGCCACTCTGGAGAAGTGTACGGTGTGTCCTGAAACATCTAAAAAACACAGCTTAGAGAGCATAGGGCACTTCCACGCATGGGGGGATAAAGTGGGAAAATTGAAAATCAGCAAGACACAAGCACCCCAAAGGTTAGGGCTGCTCTGTTGACAAGGACCTCCACTTCCTTCCACCTTAAATATCCCAGGAAAGCGAAAAATGGATAAAAAAGTTGTGGTCCTTATGTACAATGGAATATCACTCAGCCATGAAATCAATGTCATAAGGCTAGTAGCAGCATGATGAGTGGATTTAGGTAAGACGATTCTAAGTGAAATAAGTCACACAGAAAAGGACACTTCTCATAAGGTGTCACTTATAGAGGGAATGTTAAAACCGTTACACTTGAACTGAATTACAAAACAGAACAGAGTCACACATGCAGAAAACACACTATGGCTGCTTAACGGGAAAGGTGAGGTGGGGTGATACATAAAACAAGAGTTTCAAATTAGCTCAGATACCGTTCCATAAACCCAATATGGAATAGACAAGACCTACTCCTTGCTCAGAGAACTGGACTCAACACGCCCGATTCACCGCACAAGAATATATCTGACTAGTAATAATCTTAAAACCTATGTATTGATATCTCTCTGTTAGTGTGTCAAGTGGGTGTAAAGCGGCCTAAACACAGCCGTGAAAAGCAGCTAAACCCCATTATAAAAATAAATTACTTTTAAAAACCCATGAAACAAAGACAGGGAAAGAGAGAGAAATTCTTACACAATTCGTTCAGGGGCTGTGATGCAACCTGGATTGACCATATCTAGACCCACAGCTGGATGAGACATAAGGGTGGACACTCTTGGGGCTGAGAGGTTCGGTGAGGTTGGGTGAGCAAACGCAGACCCTTTAAAGTGATACTGCCTGCTACCCATCGCATGGGTCCCAAATCTCCAGGTTCAAGGGCATCTTCCTACATCGAAAACATGCATGAGAAACCCAGAAGATGGTACACCGTGTGATGGGGAAAGGTTTCTAAAACGCACCTCATTTCTCATCTCCTTGTGCTCGGGTTCGCCATTCCAGCCACTTTAGTAGCAATCTCCCTACTTGGAGCATCAGCACCTTTAACCTCCTGTTCCGTACAGGTTGCAATTTGTCCTGAGGATGAACGGGAAGACGGGGAACCAATGAGAGACTAGCTCTTGGTGTTGGGAGAGGCACAGGTCACTCTATTTTCCCATCAGGAAGAAGAATTAACCACAGGCTCAGCCTGCCCCCCGGAACCAGAACAGGGCCTGAAGCCATCCTGCGCTTTTGCGGCCGGCTCCCAAAAAAGCGACTTGTAAAATGGAGCTTCAGGGCACTGCAATTCACAAACCTGCAGAGTTATAAATGATAACTCTCGTCCACAAATATATTGAGGGAAGGCAAAGAAGAGGATTTGAAATCAAGGCAGAATTGCAGGAAACAGATTTCAGGAGGAAGATGCGAATCGCCTTTAAAGCACATGAAAAGCGGCAAAACGTTGACAATGATGCCCTTGGCCAAAAAGGGCGTATGCGTTTTTTCCTGAATATATTCAGGAGAAAACGCATACGCCCTTTTTGGCCAACCAAGCAACCTGGAAAGGCAAATCAGCGCTACAAAGAAGTCTCGCTTCCCATCGGTCAAAAGGGCCATGCTGAAAAAAGTGTCAAAACCAGAAATGCAGGACAGGCCATGGAGAAATGGGAGCCTTGCTACACTGATGGGCGGGATGTAAATTGCCAACAGCCACTCTGGAGAAGTGTACGGTGTGCCCTGAAACATCTAAAAAACACAGCTTAGAGAGCATAGGGCACTTCCACGCATGGGGGGATAAAGTGGGAAAATTGAAAATCAGCAAGACACAAGCACCCCAAAGGTTAGGGCTGCTCTGTTGACAAGGACCTCCACTTCCTTCCACCTTAAATATCCCAGGAAAGCGAAAAATGGATAAAAAAGTTGTGGTCCTTATGTACAATGGAATATCACTCAGCCATGAAATCAATGTCATAAGGCTAGTAGCAGCATGATGAGTGGATTTAGGTAAGACGATTCTAAGTGAAATAAGTCACACAGAAAAGGACACTTCTCATAAGGTGTCACTTATAGAGGGAATGTTAAAACCGTTACACTTGAACTGAATTACAAAACAGAACAGAGTCACACATGCAGAAAACACACTATGGCTGCTTAACGGGAAAGGTGAGGTGGGGTGATACATAAAACAAGAGTTTCAAATTAGCTCAGATACCGTTCCATAAACCCAATATGGAATAGACAAGACCTACTCCTTGCTCAGAGAACTGGACTCAACACGCCCGATTCACTGCACAAGAATATATCTGACTAGTAATAATCTTAAAACCTATGTATTGATATCTCTCTGTTAGTGTGTCAAGTGGGTGTAAAGCGGCCTAAACACAGCCGTGAAAAGCAGCTAAACCCCATTATAAAAATAAATTACTTTTAAAAACCCATGAAACAAAGACAGGGAAAGAGAGAGAAATTCTTACACAATTCGTTCAGGGGCTGTGATGCAACCTGGATTGACCATATCTAGACCCACAGCTGGATGAGACATAAGGGTGGACACTCTTAGGGCTGAGAGGTTCGGTGAGGTTGGGTGAGCAAACGCAGACCCTTTAAAGTGATACTGCCTGCTACCCATCACATGGGTCCCAAATCTCCAGGTTCAAGGGCATCTTCCTACATCGAAAACATGCATGAGAAACCCAGAAGATGGTACACCGTGTGATGGGGAAAGGTTTCTAAAACGCACCTCATTTCTCATCTCCTTGTGCTCGGGTTCGCCATTCCAGCCACTTTACTAGCAATCTCCCTACTTGGAGCATCAGCACCTTTAACCTCCTATTCCGTACAGGTTGCAATTTGTCCTGAGGATGAACGGGAAGACGGGGAACCAATGAGAGACTAGCTCTTGGTGTTGGGACAGGCACAGGTCACTCTATTTTCCCATCAGGAAGAAGAATTAACCACAGGCTCAGCCTGCCCCCCGGAACCAGAACAGGGCCTGAAGCCATCCTGCGCTTTTGCGGCCGGCTCCCAAAAAAGCGACTTGTAAAATGGAGCTCCAGGGCACTGCAATTCACAAACCTGCAGAGTTACAAATGATAACTCTCGTCCACAAATATATTGAGGGAAGGCAAAGAAGAGGATTTGAAATCAAGGCAGAATTGCAGGAAACAGATTTCAGGAGGAAGATGCGAATCGCCTTTAAAGCACATGAAAAGCGGCAAAACGTTGACAATGATGCCCTTGGCCAAAAAGGGCGTATGCGTTTTTTCCTGAATATATTCAGGAGAAAACGCATACGCCCTTTTTGGCCAACCAAGCAACCTGGAAAGGCAAATCAGCGCTACAAAGAAGTCTCGCTTCCCATCGGTCAAAAGGGCCATGCTGAAAAAAGTGTCAAAACCAGAAATGCAGGACAGGCCATGGAGAAATGGGAGCCTTGCTACACTGATGGGCGGGATGTAAATTGCCAACAGCCACTCTGGAGAAGTGTATGGTGTGTCCTGAAACATCTAAAAAACACAGCTTAGAGAGCATAGGGCACTTCCACGCATGGGGGGATAAAGTGGGAAAATTGAAAATCAGCAAGACACAAGCACCCCAAAGTTTAGGGCTGCTCTGTTGACAAGGACCTCCACTTCCTTCCACCTTAAATATCCCAGGAAAGCGAAAAATGGATAAAAAAGTTGTGGTCCTTATGTACAATGGAATATCACTCAGCCATGAAATCAATGTCATAAGGCTAGTAGCAGCATGATGAGTGGATTTAGGTAAGACGATTCTAAGTGAAATAAGTCACACAGAAAAGGACACTTCTCATAAGGTGTCACTTATAGAGGGAATGTAAAAACCGTTACACTTGAACTGAATTACAAAACAGAACAGAGTCACACATGCAGAAAACACACTATGGCTGCTTAACGGGAAAGGTGAGGTGGGGTGATACATAAAACAAGAGTTTCAAATTAGCTCAGATACCGTTCCATAAACCCAATATGGAATAGACAAGACCTACTCCTTGCTCAGAGAACTGGACTCAACACGCCCGATTCACCGCACAAGAATATATCTGACTAGTAATAATCTTAAAACCTATGTATTGATATCTCTCTGTTAGTGTGTCAAGTGGGTGTAAAGCGGCCTAAACACAGACGTGAAAAGCAGCTAAACCCCATTATAAAAATAAATTACTTTTAAAAACCCATGAAACAAAGACAGGGAAAGAGAGAGAAATTCTTACACAATTCGTTCAGGGGCTGTGATGCAACCTGGATTGACCATATCTAGACCCACAGCTGGATGAGACATAAGGGTGGACACTCTTAGGGCTGAGAGGTTCGGTGAGGTTGGGTGAGCAAACGCAGACCCTTTAAAGTGATACTGCCTGCTACCCATCGCATGGGTCCCAAATCTCCAGGTTCAAGGGCATCTTCCTACATCGAAAACATGCATGAGAAACCCAGAAGATGGTACACCGTGTGATGGGGAAAGGTTTCTAAAACGCACCTCATTTCTCATCTCCTTGTGCTCGGGTTCGCCATTCCAGCCACTTTAGTAGCAATCTCCCTACTTGGAGCATCAGCACCTTTAACCTCCTGTTCCGTACAGGTTGCAATTTGTCCTGAGGATGAACGGGAAGACGGGGAACCAATGAGAGACTAGCTCTTGGTGTTGGGAGAGGCACAGGTCACTCTATTTTCCCATCAGGAAGAAGAATTAACCACAGGCTCAGCCTGCCCCCCGGAACCAGAACAGGGCCTGAAGCCATCCTGCGCTTTTGCGGCCAGCTCCCAAAAAAGCGACTTGTAAAATGGAGCTTCAGGGCACTGCAATTCACAAACCTGCAGAGTTATAAATGATAACTCTCGTCCACAAATATATTGAGGGAAGGCAAAGAAGAGGATTTGAAATCAAGGCAGAATTGCAGGAAACAGATTTCAGGAGGAAGATGCGAATCGCCTTTAAAGCACATGAAAAGCGGCAAAACGTTGACAATGATGCCCTTGGCCAAAAAGGGCGTATGCGTTTTTTCCTGAATATATTCAGGAGAAAACGCATACGCCCTTTTTGGCCAACCAAGCAACCTGGAAAGGCAAATCAGCGCAACAAAGAAGTCTCGCTTCCCATCGGTCAAAAGGGCCATGCTGAAAAAAGTGTCAAAACCAGAAATGCAGGACAGGCCATGGAGAAATGGGAGCCTTGCTACACTGATGGGCGGGATGTAAATTGCCAACAGCCACTCTGGAGAAGTGTATGGTGTGTCCTGAAACATCTAAAAAACACAGCTTAGAGAGCATAGGGCACTTCCACGCATGGGGGGATAAAGTGGGAAAATTGAAAATCAGCAAGACACAAGCACCCCAAAGGTTAGGGCTGCTCTGTTGACAAGGACCTCCACTTCCTTCCACCTTAAATATCCCAGGAAAGCGAAAAATGGATAAAAAAGTTGTGGTCCTTATGTACAATGGAATATCACTCAGCCATGAAATCAATGTCATAAGGCTAGTAGCAGCATGATGAGTGGATTTAGGTAAGACGATTCTAAGTGAAATAAGTCACACAGAAAAGGACACTTCTCATAAGGTGTCACTTATAGAGGGAATGTTAAAACCGTTACACTTGAACTGAATTACAAAACAGAACAGAGTCACACATGCAGAAAACACACTATGGCTGCTTAACGGGAAAGGTGAGGTGGGGTGATACATAAAACAAGAGTTTCAAATTAGCTCAGATACCGTTCCATAAACCCAATATGGAATAGACAAGACCTACTCCTTGCTCAGAGAACTGGACTCAACACGCCCGATTCACCGCACAAGAATATATCTGACTAGTAATAATCTTAAAACCTATGTATTGATATCTCTCTGTTAGTGTGTCAAGTGGGTGTAAAGCGGCCTAAACACAGCCGTGAAAAGCAGCTAAACCCCATTATAAAAATAAATTACTTTTAAAAACCCATGAAACAAAGACAGGGAAAGAGAGAGAAATTCTTACACAATTCGTTCAGGGGCTGTGATGCAACCTGGATTGACCATATCTAGACCCACAGCTGGATGAGACATAAGGGTGGACACTCTTGGGGCTGAGAGGTTCGGTGAGGTTGGGTGAGCAAACGCAGACCCTTTAAAGTGATACTGCCTGCTACCCATCGCATGGGTCCCAAATCTCCAGGTTCAAGGGCATCTTCCTACATCGAAAACATGCATGAGAAACCCAGAAGATGGTACACCGTGTGATGGGGAAAGGTTTCTAAAACGCACCTCATTTCTCATCTCCTTGTGCTCGGGTTCGCCATTCCAGCCACTTTAGTAGCAATCTCCCTACTTGGAGCATCAGCACCTTTAACCTCCTGTTCCGTACAGGTTGCAATTTGTCCTGAGGATGAACGGGAAGACGGGGAACCAATGAGAGACTAGCTCTTGGTGTTGGGAGAGGCACAGGTCACTCTATTTTCCCATCAGGAAGAAGAATTAACCACAGGCTCAGCCTGCCCCCCGGAACCAGAACAGGGCCTGAAGCCATCCTGCGCTTTTGCGGCCGGCTCCCAAAAAAGCGACTTGTAAAATGGAGCTTCAGGGCACTGCAATTCACAAACCTGCAGAGTTATAAATGATAACTCTCGTCCACAAATATATTGAGGGAAGGCAAAGAAGAGGATTTGAAATCAAGGCAGAATTGCAGGAAACAGATTTCAGGAGGAAGATGCGAATCGCCTTTAAAGCACATGAAAAGCGGCAAAACGTTGACAATGATGCCCTTGGCCAAAAAGGGCGTATGCGTTTTTTCCTGAATATATTCAGGAGAAAACGCATACGCCCTTTTTGGCCAACCAAGCAACCTGGAAAGGCAAATCAGCGCTACAAAGAAGTCTCGCTTCCCATCGGTCAAAAGGGCCATGCTGAAAAAAGTGTCAAAACCAGAAATGCAGGACAGGCCATGGAGAAATGGGAGCCTTGCTACACTGATGGGCGGGATGTAAATTGCCAACAGCCACTCTGGAGAAGTGTACGGTGTGTCCTGAAACATCTAAAAAACACAGCTTAGAGAGCATAGGGCACTTCCACGCATGGGGGGATAAAGTGGGAAAATTGAAAATCAGCAAGACACAAGCACCCCAAAGGTTAGGGCTGCTCTGTTGACAAGGACCTCCACTTCCTTCCACCTTAAATATCCCAGGAAAGCGAAAAATGGATAAAAAAGTTGTGGTCCTTATGTACAATGGAATATCACTCAGCCATGAAATCAATGTCATAAGGCTAGTAGCAGCATGATGAGTGGATTTAGGTAAGACGATTCTAAGTGAAATAAGTCACACAGAAAAGGACACTTCTCATAAGGTGTCACTTATAGAGGGAATGTTAAAACCGTTACACTTGAACTGAATTACAAAACAGAACAGAGTCACACATGCAGAAAACACACTATGGCTGCTTAACGGGAAAGGTGAGGTGGGGTGATACATAAAACAAGAGTTTCAAATTAGCTCAGATACCGTTCCATAAACCCAATATGGAATAGACAAGACCTACTCCTTGCTCAGAGAACTGGACTCAACACGCCCGATTCACTGCACAAGAATATATCTGACTAGTAATAATCTTAAAACCTATGTATTGATATCTCTCTGTTAGTGTGTCAAGTGGGTGTAAAGCGGCCTAAACACAGCCGTGAAAAGCAGCTAAACCCCATTATAAAAATAAATTACTTTTAAAAACCCATGAAACAAAGACAGGGAAAGAGAGAGAAATTCTTACACAATTCGTTCAGGGGCTGTGATGCAACCTGGATTGACCATATCTAGACCCACAGCTGGATGAGACATAAGGGTGGACACTCTTGGGGCTGAGAGGTTCGGTGAGGTTGGGTGAGCAAACGCAGACCCTTTAAAGTGATACTGCCTGCTACCCATCGCATGGGTCCCAAATCTCCAGGTTCAAGGGCATCTTCCTACATCGAAAACATGCATGAGAAACCCAGAAGATGGTACACCGTGTGATGGGGAAAGGTTTCTAAAACGCACCTCATTTCTCATCTCCTTGTGCTCGGGTTCGCCATTCCAGCCACTTTACTAGCAATCTCCCTACTTGGAGCATCAGCACCTTTAACCTCCTGTTCCATACAGGTTGCAATTTGTCCTGAGGATGAACGGGAAGACGGGGAACCAATGAGAGACTAGCTCTTGGTGTTGGGACAGGCACAGGTCACTCTATTTTCCCATCAGGAAGAAGAATTAACCACAGGCTCAGCCTGCCCCCCGGAACCAGAACAGGGCCTGAAGCCATCCTGCGCTTTTGCGGCCGGCTCCCAAAAAAGCGACTTGTAAAATGGAGCTCCAGGGCACTGCAATTCACAAACCTGCAGAGTTACAAATGATAACTCTCGTCCACAAATATATTGAGGGAAGGCAAAGAAGAGGATTTGAAATCAAGGCAGAATTGCAGGAAACAGATTTCAGGAGGAAGATGCGAATCGCCTTTAAAGCACATGAAAAGCGGCAAAACGTTGACAATGATGCCCTTGGCCAAAAAGGGCGTATGCGTTTTTTCCTGAATATATTCAGGAGAAAACGCATACGCCCTTTTTGGCCAACCAAGCAACCTGGAAAGGCAAATCAGCGCTACAAAGAAGTCTCGCTTCCCATCGGTCAAAAGGGCCATGCTGAAAAAAGTGTCAAAACCAGAAATGCAGGACAGGCCATGGAGAAATGGGAGCCTTGCTACACTGATGGGCGGGATGTAAATTGCCAACAGCCACTCTGGAGAAGTGTATGGTGTGTCCTGAAACATCTAAAAAACACAGCTTAGAGAGCATAGGGCACTTCCACGCATGGGGGGATAAAGTGGGAAAATTGAAAATCAGCAAGACACAAGCACCCCAAAGTTTAGGGCTGCTCTGTTGACAAGGACCTCCACTTCCTTCCACCTTAAATATCCCAGGAAAGCGAAAAATGGATAAAAAAGTTGTGGTCCTTATGTACAATGGAATATCACTCAGCCATGAAATCAATGTCATAAGGCTAGTAGCAGCATGATGAGTGGATTTAGGTAAGACGATTCTAAGTGAAATAAGTCACACAGAAAAGGACACTTCTCATAAGGTGTCACTTATAGAGGGAATGTAAAAACCGTTACACTTGAACTGAATTACAAAACAGAACAGAGTCACACATGCAGAAAACACACTATGGCTGCTTAACGGGAAAGGTGAGGTGGGGTGATACATAAAACAAGAGTTTCAAATTAGCTCAGATACCGTTCCATAAACCCAATATGGAATAGACAAGACCTACTCCTTGCTCAGAGAACTGGACTCAACACGCCCGATTCACCGCACAAGAATATATCTGACTAGTAATAATCTTAAAACCTATGTATTGATATCTCTCTGTTAGTGTGTCAAGTGGGTGTAAAGCGGCCTAAACACAGACGTGAAAAGCAGCTAAACCCCATTATAAAAATAAATTACTTTTAAAAACCCATGAAACAAAGACAGGGAAAGAGAGAGAAATTCTTACACAATTCGTTCAGGGGCTGTGATGCAACCTGGATTGACCATATCTAGACCCACAGCTGGATGAGACATAAGGGTGGACACTCTTAGGGCTGAGAGGTTCGGTGAGGTTGGGTGAGCAAACGCAGACCCTTTAAAGTGATACTGCCTGCTACCCATCGCATGGGTCCCAAATCTCCAGGTTCAAGGGCATCTTCCTACATCGAAAACATGCATGAGAAACCCAGAAGATGGTACACCGTGTGATGGGGAAAGGTTTCTAAAACGCACCTCATTTCTCATCTCCTTGTGCTCGGGTTCGCCATTCCAGCCACTTTAGTAGCAATCTCCCTACTTGGAGCATCAGCACCTTTAACCTCCTGTTCCGTACAGGTTGCAATTTGTCCTGAGGATGAACGGGAAGACGGGGAACCAATGAGAGACTAGCTCTTGGTGTTGGGACAGGCACAGGTCACTCTATTTTCCCATCAGGAAGAAGAATTAACCACAGGCTCAGCCTGCCCCCCGGAACCAGAACAGGGCCTGAAGCCATCCTGCGCTTTTGCGGCCGGCTCCCAAAAAAGCGACTTGTAAAATGGAGCTTCAGGGCACTGCAATTCACAAACCTGCAGAGTTATAAATGATAACTCTCGTCCACAAATATATTGAGGGAAGGCAAAGAAGAGGATTTGAAATCAAGGCAGAATTGCAGGAAACAGATTTCAGGAGGAAGATGCGAATCGCCTTTAAAGCACATGAAAAGCGGCAAAACGTTGACAATGATGCCCTTGGCCAAAAAGGGCGTATGCGTTTTTTCCTGAATATATTCAGGAGAAAACGCATACGCCCTTTTTGGCCAACCAAGCAACCTGGAAAGGCAAATCAGCGCAACAAAGAAGTCTCGCTTCCCATCGGTCAAAAGGGCCATGATGAAAAAAGTGTCAAAACCAGAAATGCAGGACAGGCCATGGAGAAATGGGAGCCTTGCTACACTGATGGGCGGGATGTAAATTGCCAACAGCCACTCTGGAGAAGTGTACGGTGTGTCCTGAAACATCTAAAAAACACAGCTTAGAGAGCATAGGGCACTTCCACGCATGGGGGGATAAAGTGGGAAAATTGAAAATCAGCAAGACACAAGCACCCCAAAGGTTAGGGCTGCTCTGTTGACAAGGACCTCCACTTCCTTCCACCTTAAATATCCCAGGAAAGCGAAAAATGGATAAAAAAGTTGTGGTCCTTATGTACAATGGAATATCACTCAGCCATGAAATCAATGTCATAAGGCTAGTAGCAGCATGATGAGTGGATTTAGGTAAGACGATTCTAAGTGAAATAAGTCACACAGAAAAGGACACTTCTCATAAGGTGTCACTTATAGAGGGAATGTTAAAACCGTTACACTTGAACTGAATTACAAAACAGAACAGAGTCACACATGCAGAAAACACACTATGGCTGCTTAACGGGAAAGGTGAGGTGGGGTGATACATAAAACAAGAGTTTCAAATTAGCTCTGATACCGTTCCATAAACCCAATATGGAATAGACAAGACCTACTCCTTGCTCAGAGAACTGGACTCAACACGCCCGATTCACCGCACAAGAATATATCTGACTAGTAATAATCTTAAAACCTATGTATTGATATCTCTCTGTTAGTGTGTCAAGTGGGTGTAAAGCGGCCTAAACACAGCCCTGAAAAGCAGCTAAACCCCATTATAAAAATAAATTACTTTTAAAAACCCATGAAACAAAGACAGGGAAAGAGAGAGAAATTCTTACACAATTCGTTCAGGGGCTGTGATGCAACCTGGATTGACCATATCTAGACCCACAGCTGGATGAGACATACGGGTGGACACTCTTGGGGCTGAGAGGTTCGGTGAGGTTGGGTGAGCAAACGCAGACCCTTTAAAGTGATACTGCCTGCTACCCATCGCATGGGTCCCAAATCTCCAGGTTCAAGGGCATCTTCCTACATCGAAAACATGCATGAGAAACCCAGAAGATGGTACACCGTGTGATGGGGAAAGGTTTCTAAAACGCACCTCATTTCTCATCTCCTTGTGCTCGGGTTCGCCATTCCAGCCACTTTAGTAGCAATCTCCCTACTTGGAGCATCAGCACCTTTAACCTCCTGTTCCGTACAGGTTGCAATTTGTCCTGAGGATGAACGGGAAGACGGGGAACCAATGAGAGACTAGCTCTTGGTGTTGGGAGAGGCACAGGTCACTCTATTTTCCCATCAGGAAGAAGAATTAACCACAGGCTCAGCCTGCCCCCCGGAACCAGAACAGGGCCTGAAGCCATCCTGCGCTTTTGCGGCCGGCTCCCAAAAAAGCGACTTGTAAAATGGAGCTTCAGGGCACTGCAATTCACAAACCTGCAGAGTTATAAATGATAACTCTCGTCCACAAATATATTGAGGGAAGGCAAAGAAGAGGATTTGAAATCAAGGCAGAATTGCAGGAAACAGATTTCAGGAGGAAGATGCGAATCGCCTTTAAAGCACATGAAAAGCGGCAAAACGTTGACAATGATGCCCTTGGCCAAAAAGGGCGTATGCGTTTTTTCCTGAATATATTCAGGAGAAAACGCATACGCCCTTTTTGGCCAACCAAGCAACCTGGAAAGGCAAATCAGCGCTACAAAGAAGTCTCGCTTCCCATCGGTCAAAAGGGCCATGCTGAAAAAAGTGTCAAAACCAGAAATGCAGGACAGGCCATGGAGAAATGGGAGCCTTGCTACACTGATGGGCGGGATGTAAATTGCCAACAGCCACTCTGGAGAAGTGTACGGTGTGTCCTGAAACATCTAAAAAACACAGCTTAGAGAGCATAGGGCACTTCCACGCATGGGGGGATAAAGTGGGAAAATTGAAAATCAGCAAGACACAAGCACCCCAAAGGTTAGGGCTGCTCTGTTGACAAGGACCTCCACTTCCTTCCACCTTAAATATCCCAGGAAAGCGAAAAATGGATAAAAAAGTTGTGGTCCTTATGTACAATGGAATATCACTCAGCCATGAAATCAATGTCATAAGGCTAGTAGCAGCATGATGAGTGGATTTAGGTAAGACGATTCTAAGTGAAATAAGTCACACAGAAAAGGACACTTCTCATAAGGTGTCACTTATAGAGGGAATGTTAAAACCGTTACACTTGAACTGAATTACAAAACAGAACAGAGTCACACATGCAGAAAACACACTATGGCTGCTTAACGGGAAAGGTGAGGTGGGGTGATACATAAAACAAGAGTTTCAAATTAGCTCAGATACCGTTCCATAAACCCAATATGGAATAGACAAGACCTACTCCTTGCTCAGAGAACTGGACTCAACACGCCCGATTCACCGCACAAGAATATATCTGACTAGTAATAATCTTAAAACCTATGTATTGATATCTCTCTGTTAGTGTGTCAAGTGGGTGTAAAGCGGCCTAAACACAGCCGTGAAAAGCAGCTAAACCCCATTATAAAAATAAATTACTTTTAAAAACCCATGAAACAAAGACAGGGAAAGAGAGAGAAATTCTTACACAATTCGTTCAGGGGCTGTGATGCAACCTGGATTGACCATATCTAGACCCACAGCTGGATGAGACATAAGGGTGGACACTCTTAGGGCTGAGAGGTTCGGTGAGGTTGGGTGAGCAAACGCAGACCCTTTAAAGTGATACTGCCTGCTACCCATCGCATGGGTCCCAAATCTCCAGGTTCAAGGGCATCTTCCTACATCGAAAACATGCATGAGAAACCCAGAAGATGGTACACCGTGTGATGGGGAAAGGTTTCTAAAACGCACCTCATTTCTCATCTCCTTGTGCTCGGGTTCGCCATTCCAGCCACTTTAGTAGCAATCTCCCTACTTGGAGCATCAGCACCTTTAACCTCCTATTCCGTACAGGTTGCAATTTGTCCTGAGGATGAACGGGAAGACGGGGAACCAATGAGAGACTAGCTCTTGGTGTTGGGACAGGCACAGGTCACTCTATTTTCCCATCAGGAAGAAGAATTAACCACAGGCTCAGCCTGCCCCCC
Organism: Balaenoptera physalus; assembly: GCF_965194825.1. Classification (NCBI taxonomy): domain Eukaryota; kingdom Metazoa; phylum Chordata; class Mammalia; order Artiodactyla; family Balaenopteridae; genus Balaenoptera; species Balaenoptera physalus. The sequence continues at coordinate 887,048 of NW_028126419.1, read as the reverse complement.
GGAACCAGAACAGGGCCTGAAGCCATCCTGCGCTTTTGCGGCCGGCTCCCAAAAAAGCGACTTGTAAAATGGAGCTCCAGGGCACTGCAATTCACAAACCTGCAGAGTTACAAATGATAACTCTCGTCCACAAATATATTGAGGGAAGGCAAAGAAGAGGATTTGAAATCAAGGCAGAATTGCAGGAAACAGATTTCAGGAGGAAGATGCGAATCGCCTTTAAAGCACATGAAAAGCGGCAAAACGTTGACAATGATGCCCTTGGCCAAAAAGGGCGTATGCGTTTTTTCCTGAATATATTCAGGAGAAAACGCATACGCCCTTTTTGGCCAACCAAGCAACCTGGAAAGGCAAATCAGCGCTACAAAGAAGTCTCGCTTCCCATCGGTCAAAAGGGCCATGCTGAAAAAAGTGTCAAAACCAGAAATGCAGGACAGGCCATGGAGAAATGGGAGCCTTGCTACACTGATGGGCGGGATGTAAATTGCCAACAGCCACTCTGGAGAAGTGTACGGTGTGTCCTGAAACATCTAAAAAACACAGCTTAGAGAGCATAGGGCACTTCCACGCATGGGGGGATAAAGTGGGAAAATTGAAAATCAGCAAGACACAAGCACCCCAAAGGTTAGGGCTGCTCTGTTGACAAGGACCTCCACTTCATTCCACCTTAAATATCCCAGGAAAGTTAAAAATGGATAAAAAAGTTGTGGTCCTTATGTACAATGGAATATCACTCAGCCATGAAATCAATGTCAAAAGGCTAGTAGCAGCATGATGAGTGGATTTAGGTAAGACGATTCTAAGTGAAATAAGTCACACAGAAAAGGACACTTCTCATAAGGTGTCACTTATAGAGGGAATGTAAAAACCGTTACACTTGAACTGAATTACAAAACAGAACAGAGTCACACATGCAGAAAACACACTATGGCTGCTTAACGGGAAAGGTGAGGTGGGGTGATACATAAAACAAGAGTTTCAAATTAGCTCAGATACCGTTCCATAAACCCAATATGGAATAGACAAGACCTACTCCTTGCTCAGAGAACTGGACTCAACACGCCCGATTCACCGCACAAGAATATATCTGACTAGTAATAATCTTAAAACCTATGTATTGATATCTCTCTGTTAGTGTGTCAAGTGGGTGTAAAGCGGCCTAAACACAGCCGTGAAAAGCAGCTAAACCCCATTATAAAAATAAATTACTTTTAAAAACCCATGAAACAAAGACAGGGAAAGAGAGAGAAATTCTTACACAATTCGTTCAGGGGCTGTGATGCAACCTGGATTGACCATATCTAGACCCACAGCTGGATGAGACATAAGGGTGGACACTCTTGGGGCTGAGAGGTTCGGTGAGGTTGGGTGAGCAAACGCAGACCCTTTAAAGTAATACTGCGTGCTACCCATCGCATGGGTCCCAAATCTCCAGGTTCAAGGGCATCTTCCTACATCGAAAACATGCATGAGAAACCCAGAAGATGGTACACCGTGTGATGGGGAAAGGTTTCTAAAACGCACCTCATTTCTCATCTCCTTGTGCTCGGGTTCGCCATTCCAGCCACTTTAGTAGCAATCTCCCTACTTGGAGCATCAGCACCTTTAACCTCCTGTTCCGTACAGGTTGCAATTTGTCCTGAGGATGAACGGGAAGACGGGGAACCAATGAGAGACTAGCTCTTGGTGTTGGGACAGGCACAGGTCACTCTATTTTCCCATCAGGAAGAAGAATTAACCACAGGCTCAGCCTGCCCCCCGGAACCAGAACAGGGCCTGAAGCCATCCTGCGCTTTTGCGGCCGGCTCCCAAAAAAGCGACTTGTAAAATGGAGCTTCAGGGCACTGCAATTCACAAACCTGCAGAGTTATAAATGATAACTCTCGTCCACAAATATATTGAGGGAAGGCAAAGAAGAGGATTTGAAATCAAGGCAGAATTGCAGGAAACAGATTTCAGGAGGTAGATTCGAATCGCCCTTAAAGCACATGAAAAGCGGCAAAACGTTGACAATGATGCCCTTGGCCAAAAAGGGCGTATGCGTTTTTTCCTGAATATATTCAGGAAAAAACGCATACGCCCTTTTTGGCCAACCAAGCAACCTGGAAAGGCAAATCAGCGCTACAAAGAAGTCTCGCTTCCCATCGGTCAAAAGGGACATGCTGAAAAAGGTGTCAAAACCAGAAATGCAGGACAGGCCCTGGAGAAATGGGAGCCTTGCTACACTGATGGGCGGGATGTAAATTGCCAACAGCCACTCTGGAGAAGTGTACGGTGTGTCCTGAAACATCTAAAAAACACAGCTTAGAGAGCATAGGGCACTTCCACGCATGGGGGGATAAAGTGGGAAAATTGAAAATCAGCAAGACAAAAGCACCCCAAAGTTTAGGGCTGCTCTGTTGACAAGGACCTCCACTTCCTTCCACCTTAAATATCCCAGGAAAGCGAAAAATGGATAAAAAAGTTGTGGTCCTTATGTACAATGGAATATCACTCAGCCATGAAATCAATGTCAAAAGGCTAGTAGCAGCATGATGAGTGGATTTAGGTAAGACGATTCTAAGTGAAATAAGTCACACAGAAAAGGACACTTCTCATAAGGTGTCACTTATAGAGGGAATGTAAAAACCGTTACACTTGAACTGAATTACAAAACAGAACAGAGTCACACATGCAGAAAACACACTATGGCTGCTTAACGGGAAAGGTGAGGTGGGGTGATACATAAAACAAGAGTTTCAAATTAGCTCAGATACCGTTCCATAAACCCAATATGGAATAGACAAGACCTACTCCTTGCTCAGAGAACTGGACTCAACACGCCCGATTCACCGCACAAGAATATATCTGACTAGTAATAATCTTAAAACCTATGTATTGTTATCTCTCTGTTAGTGGGTCAAGTGGGTGAAAAGCGGCCTAAACACAGCCGTGAAAAGCAGCTAAACCCCATTATAAAAATAAATTACTTTTAAAAACCCATGAAACAAAGACAGGGAAAGAGAGAGAAATTCTTACACAATTCGTTCAGGGGCTGTGATGCAACCTGGATTGACCATATCAAGACCCACAGCTGGATGAGACATAAGGGTGGACACTCTTGGGGCTGAGAGGTTCGGTGAGGTTGGGTGAGCAAACGCAGACCCTTTAAAGTAATACTGCGTGCTACCCATCGCATGGGTCCCAAATCTCCAGGTTCAAGGGCATCTTCCTACATCGAAAACATGCATGAGAAACCCAGAAGATGGTACACCGTGTGATGGGGAAAGGTTTCTAAAACGCACCTCATTTCTCATCTCCTTGTGCTCGGGTTCGCCATTCCAGCCACTTTACTAGCAATCTCCCTACTTGGAGCATCAGCACCTTTAACCTCCTGTTCCGTACAGGTTGCAATTTGTCCTGAGGATGAACGGGAAGACGGGGAACCAATGAGAGACTAGCTCTTGGTGTTGGGACAGGCACAGGTCACTCTATTTTTCCATCAGGAAGAAGAATTAACCACAGGCTCAGCCTGCCCCCCGGAACCAGAACAGGGCCTGAAGCCATCCTGCGCTTTTGCGGCCGGCTCCCAAAAAACCGACTTGTAAAATGGAGCTTCAGGGCACTGCAATTCACAAACCTGCAGAGTTACAAATGATAACTCTCGTCCACAAATATATTGAGGGAAGGCAAAGAAGAGGATTTGAAATCAAGGCAGAATTGCAGGAAACAGATTTCAGGAGGTAGATTCGAATCGCCTTTAAAGCACATGAAAAGCGGCAAAACGTTGACAATGATGCCCTTGGCCAAAAAGGGCGTATGCGTTTTTTCCTGAATATATTCAGGAAAAAACGCATACGCCCTTTTTGGCCAACCAAGCAACCTGGAAAGGCAAATCAGCGCTACAAAGAAGTCTCGCTTCCCATCGGTCAAAAGGGCCATGCTGAAAAAGGTGTCAAAACCAGAAATGCAGGACAGGCCATGGAGAAATGGGAGCCTTGCTACACTGATGGGCGGGATGTAAATTGCCAACAGCCACTCTGGAGAAGTGTACGGTGTGTCCTGAAACATCTAAAAAACACAGCTTAGAGAGCATAGGGCACTTCCACGCATGGGGGGATAAAGTGGGAAAATTGAAAATCAGCAAGACACAAGCACCCCAAAGGTTAGGGCTGCTCTGTTGACAAGGACCTCCACTTCCTTCCACCTTAAATATCCCAGGAAAGCGAAAAATGGATAAAAAAGTTGTGGTCCTTATGTACAATGGAATATCACTCAGCCATGAAATCAATGTCATAAGGCTAGTAGCAGCATGATGAGTGGATTTAGGTAAGACGATTCTAAGTGAAATAAGTCACACAGAAAAGGACACTTCTCATAAGGTGTCACTTATAGAGGGAATGTAAAAACCGTTACACTTGAACTGAATTACAAAACAGAACAGAGTCACACATGCAGAAAACACACTATGGCTGCTTAACGGGAAAGGTGAGGTGGGGTGATACATAAAACAAGAGTTTCAAATTAGCTCAGATACCGTTCCATAAACCCAATATGGAATAGACAAGACCTACTCCTTGCTCAGAGAACTGGACTCAACACGCCCGATTCACCGCACAAGAATATATCTGACTAGTAATAATCTTAAAACCTATGTATTGATATCTCTCTGTTAGTGTGTCAAGTGGGTGTAAAGCGGCCTAAACACAGCCGTGAAAAGCAGCTAAACCCCATTATAAAAATAAATTACTTTTAAAAACCCATGAAACAAAGACAGGGAAAGAGAGAGAAATTCTTACACAATTCGTTCAGGGGCTGTGATGCAACCTGGATTGACCATATCTAGACCCACAGCTGGATGAGACATAAGGGTGGACACTCTTGGGGCTGAGAGGTTCGGTGAGGTTGGGTGAGGAAACGCAGACCCTTTAAAGGAATACTGCGTGCTACCCATCGCATGGGTCCCAAATCTCCAGGTTCAAGGGCATCTTCCTACATCGAAAACATGCATGAGAAACCCAGAAGATGGTACACTGTGTGATGGGGAAAGGTTTCTAAAACGCACCTCATTTCTCATCTCCTTGTGCTCGGGTTCGCCATTCCAGCCACTTTACTAGCAATCTCCCTACTTGGAGCATCAGCACCTTTAACCTCCTGTTCCGTACAGGTTGCAATTTGTCCTGAGGATGAACGGGAAGACGGGGAACCAATGAGAGACTAGCTCTTGGTGTTGGGACAGGCACAGGTCACTCTATTTTCCCATCAGGAAGAAGAATTAACCACAGGCTCAGCCTGCCCCCCGGAACCAGAACAGGGCCTGAAGCCATCCTGCGCTTTTGCGGCCGGCTCCCAAAAAACCGACTTGTAAAATGGAGCTTCAGGGCACTGCAATTCACAAACCTGCAGAGTTATAAATGATAACTCTCGTCCACAAATATATTGAGGGAAGGCAAAGAAGAGGATTTGAAATCAAGGCAGAATTGCAGGAAACAGATTTCAGGAGGTAGATTCGAATCGCCCTTAAAGCACATGAAAAGCGGCAAAACGTTGACAATGATGCCCTTGGCCAAAAAGGGCGTATGCGTTTTTTCCTGAATATATTCAGGAAAAAACGCATACGCCCTTTTTGGCCAACCAAGCAACCTGGAAAGGCAAATCAGCGCTACAAAGAAGTCTCGCTTCCCATCGGTCAAAAGGGACATGCTGAAAAAGGTGTCAAAACCAGAAATGCAGGACAGGCCCTGGAGAAATGGGAGCCTTGCTACACTGATGGGCGGGATGTAAATTGCCAACAGCCACTCTGGAGAAGTGTATGGTGTGTCCTGAAACATCTAAAAAACACAGCTTAGAGAGCATAGGGCACTTCCACGCATGGGGGGATAAAGTGGGAAAATTGAAAATCAGCAAGACAAAAGCACCCCAAAGTTTAGGGCTGCTCTGTTGACAAGGACCTCCACTTCCTTCCACCTTAAATATCCCAGGAAAGCGAAAAATGGATAAAAAAGTTGTGGTCCTTATGTACAATGGAATATCACTCAGCCATGAAATCAATGTCAAAAGGCTAGTAGCAGCATGATGAGTGGATTTAGGTAAGACGATTCTAAGTGAAATAAGTCACACAGAAAAGGACACTTCTCATAAGGTGTCACTTATAGAGGGAATGTAAAAACCGTTACACTTGAACTGAATTACAAAACAGAACAGAGTCACACATGCAGAAAACACACTATGGCTGCTTAACGGGAAAGGTGAGGTGGGGTGATACATAAAACAAGAGTTTCAAATTAGCTCAGATACCGTTCCATAAACCCAATATGGAATAGACAAGACCTACTCCTTGCTCAGAGAACTGGACTCAACACGCCCGATTCACCGCACAAGAATATATCTGACTAGTAATAATCTTAAAACCTATGTATTGTTATCTCTCTGTTAGTGGGTCAAGTGGGTGAAAAGCGGCCTAAACACAGCCGTGAAAAGCAGCTAAACCCCATTATAAAAATAAATTACTTTTAAAAACCCATGAAACAAAGACAGGGAAAGAGAGAGAAATTCTTACACAATTCGTTCAGGGGCTGTGATGCAACCTGGATTGACCATATCAAGACCCACAGCTGGATGAGACATAAGGGTGGACACTCTTGGGGCTGAGAGGTTCGGTGAGGTTGGGTGAGCAAACGCAGACCCTTTAAAGTAATACTGCGTGCTACCCATCGCATGGGTCCCAAATCTCCAGGTTCAAGGGCATCTTCCTACATCGAAAACATGCATGAGAAACCCAGAAGATGGTACACCGTGTGATGGGGAAAGGTTTCTAAAACGCACCTCATTTCTCATCTCCTTGTGCTCGGGTTCGCCATTCCAGCCACTTTACTAGCAATCTCCCTACTTGGAGCATCAGCACCTTTAACCTCCTGTTCCGTACAGGTTGCAATTTGTCCTGAGGATGAACGGGAAGACGGGGAACCAATGAGAGACTAGCTCTTGGTGTTGGGACAGGCACAGGTCACTCTATTTTTCCATCAGGAAGAAGAATTAACCACAGGCTCAGCCTGCCCCCCGGAACCAGAACAGGGCCTGAAGCCATCCTGCGCTTTTGCGGCCGGCTCCCAAAAAACCGACTTGTAAAATGGAGCTTCAGGGCACTGCAATTCACAAACCTGCAGAGTTATAAATGATAACTCTCGTCCACAAATATATTGAGGGAAGGCAAAGAAGAGGATTTGAAATCAAGGCAGAATTGCAGGAAACAGATTTCAGGAGGTAGATTCGAATCGCCTTTAAAGCACATGAAAAGCGGCAAAACGTTGACAATGATGCCCTTGGCCAAAAAGGGCGTATGCGTTTTTTCCTGAATATATTCAGGAAAAAACGCATACGCCCTTTTTGGCCAACCAAGCAACCTGGAAAGGCAAATCAGCGCTACAAAGAAGTCTCGCTTCCCATCGGTCAAAAGGGCCATGCTGAAAAAGGTGTCAAAACCAGAAATGCAGGACAGGCCATGGAGAAATGGGAGCCTTGCTACACTGATGGGCGGGATGTAAATTGCCAACAGCCACTCTGGAGAAGTGTACGGTGTGTCCTGAAACATCTAAAAAACACAGCTTAGAGAGCATAGGGCACTTCCACGCATGGGGGGATAAAGTGGGAAAATTGAAAATCAGCAAGACACAAGCACCCCAAAGGTTAGGGCTGCTCTGTTGACAAGGACCTCCACTTCCTTCCACCTTAAATATCCCAGGAAAGCGAAAAATGGATAAAAAAGTTGTGGTCCTTATGTACAATGGAATATCACTCAGCCATGAAATCAATGTCATAAGGCTAGTAGCAGCATGATGAGTGGATTTAGGTAAGACGATTCTAAGTGAAATAAGTCACACAGAAAAGGACACTTCTCATAAGGTGTCACTTATAGAGGGAATGTAAAAACCGTTACACTTGAACTGAATTACAAAACAGAACAGAGTCACACATGCAGAAAACACACTATGGCTGCTTAACGGGAAAGGTGAGGTGGGGTGATACATAAAACAAGAGTTTCAAATTAGCTCAGATACCGTTCCATAAACCCAATATGGAATAGACAAGACCTACTCCTTGCTCAGAGAACTGGACTCAACACGCCCGATTCACCGCACAAGAATATATCTGACTAGTAATAATCTTAAAACCTATGTATTGATATCTCTCTGTTAGTGTGTCAAGTGGGTGTAAAGCGGCCTAAACACAGCCGTGAAAAGCAGCTAAACCCCATTATAAAAATAAATTACTTTTAAAAACCCATGAAACAAAGACAGGGAAAGAGAGAGAAATTCTTACACAATTCGTTCAGGGGCTGTGATGCAACCTGGATTGACCATATCTAGACCCACAGCTGGATGAGACATAAGGGTGGACACTCTTGGGGCTGAGAGGTTCGGTGAGGTTGGGTGAGGAAACGCAGACCCTTTAAAGGAATACTGCGTGCTACCCATCGCATGGGTCCCAAATCTCCAGGTTCAAGGGCATCTTCCTACATCGAAAACATGCATGAGAAACCCAGAAGATGGTACACCGTGTGATGGGGAAAGGTTTCTAAAACGCACCTCATTTCTCATCTCCTTGTGCTCGGGTTCGCCATTCCAGCCACTTTACTAGCAATCTCCCTACTTGGAGCATCAGCACCTTTAACCTCCTGTTCCGTACAGGTTGCAATTTGTCCTGAGGATGAACGGGAAGACGGGGAACCAATGAGAGACTAGCTCTTGGTGTTGGGACAGGCACAGGTCACTCTATTTTCCCATCAGGAAGAAGAATTAACCACAGGCTCAGCCTGCCCCCCGGAACCAGAACAGGGCCTGAAGCCATCCTGCGCTTTTGCGGCCGGCTCCCAAAAAACCGACGTGTAAAATGGAGCTTCAGGGCACTGCAATTCACAAACCTGCAGAGTTATAAATGATAACTCTCGTCCACAAATATATTGAGGGAAGGCAAAGAAGAGGATTTGAAATCAAGGCAGAATTGCAGGAAACAGATTTCAGGAGGTAGATTCGAATCGCCTTTAAAGCACATGAAAAGCGGCAAAACGTTGACAATGATGCCCTTGGCCAAAAAGGGCGTATGCGTTTTTTCCTGAATATATTCAGGAAAAAACGCATACGCACTTTTTGGCCAACCAAGCAACCTGGAAAGGCAAATCAGCGCTACAAAGAAGTCTCGCTTCCCATCGGTCAAAAGGGACATGCTGAAAAAGTTGTCAAAACCAGAAATGCAGGACAGGCCCTGGAGAAATGGGAGCCTTGCTACACTGATGGGCGGGATGTAAATTGCCAACAGCCACTCTGGAGAAGTGTATGGTGTGTCCTGAAACATCTAAAAAACACAGCTTAGAGAGCATAGGGCACTTCCACGCATGGGGGGATAAAGTGGGAAAATTGAAAATCAGCAAGACAAAAGCACCCCAAAGTTTAGGGCTGCTCTGTTGACAAGGACCTCCACTTCCTTCCACCTTAAATATCCCAGGAAAGCGAAAAATGGATAAAAAAGTTGTGGTCCTTATGTACAATGGAATATCACTCAGCCATGAAATCAATGTCAAAAGGCTAGTAGCAGCATGATGAGTGGATTTAGGTAAGACGATTCTAAGTGAAATAAGTCACACAGAAAAGGACACTTCTCATAAGGTGTCACTTATAGAGGGAATGTAAAAACCGTTACACTTGAACTGAATTACAAAACAGAACAGAGTCACACATGCAGAAAACACACTATGGCTGCTTAACGGGAAAGGTGAGGTGGGGTGATACATAAAACAAGAGTTTCAAATTAGCTCAGATACCGTTCCATAAACCCAATATGGAATAGACAAGACCTACTCCTTGCTCAGAGAACTGGACTCAACACGCCCGATTCACCGCACAAGAATATATCTGACTAGTAATAATCTTAAAACCTATGTATTGTTATCTCTCTTTTAGTGGGTCAAGTGGGTGTAAAGCGGCCTAAACACAGCCGTGAAAAGCAGCTAAACCCCATTATAAAAATAAATTACTTTTAAAAACCCATGAAACAAAGACAGGGAAAGAGAGAGAAATTCTTACACAATTCGTTCAGGGGCTGTGATGCAACCTGGAATGACCATATCAAGACCCACAGCTGGATGAGACATAAGGGTGGACACTCTTGGGGCTGAGAGGTTCGGTGAGGTTGGGTGAGCAAACGCAGACCCTTTAAAGTAATACTGCGTGCTACCCATCGCATGGGTCCCAAATCTCCAGGTTCAAGGGCATCTTCCTACATCGAAAACATGCATGAGAAACCCAGAAGATGGTACACCGTGTGATGGGGAAAGGTTTCTAAAACGCACCTCATTTCTCATCTCCTTGTGCTCGGGTTCGCCATTCCAGCCACTTTACTAGCAATCTCCCTACTTGGAGCATCAGCACCTTTAACCTCCTGTTCCGTACAGGTTGCAATTTGTCCTGAGGATGAACGGGAAGACGGGGAACCAATGAGAGACTAGCTCTTGGTGTTGGGACAGGCACAGGTCACTCTATTTTCCCATCAGGAAGAAGAATTAACCACAGGCTCAGCCTGCCCCCCGGAACCAGAACAGGGCCTGAAGCCATCCTGCGCTTTTGCGGCCGGCTCCCAAAAAACCGACTTGTAAAATGGAGCTTCAGGGCACTGCAATTCACAAACCTGCAGAGTTATAAATGATAACTCTCGTCCACAAATATATTGAGGGAAGGCAAAGAAGAGGATTTGAAATCAAGGCAGAATTGCAGGAAACAGATTTCAGGAGGTAGATTCGAATCGCCTTTAAAGCACATGAAAAGCGGCAAAACGTTGACAATGATGCCCTTGGCCAAAAAGGGCGTATGCGTTTTTTCCTGAATATATTCAGGAAAAAACGCATACGCCCTTTTTGGCCAACCAAGCAACCTGGAAAGGCAAATCAGCGCTACAAAGAAGTCTCGCTTCCCATCGGTCAAAAGGGACATGCTGAAAAAGGTGTCACAACCAGAAATGCAGGACAGGCCATGGAGAAATGGGAGCCTTGCTACACTGATGGGCGGGATGTAAATTGCCAACAGCCACTCTGGAGAAGTGTACGGTGTGTCCTGAAACATCTAAAAAACACAGCTTAGAGAGCATAGGGCACTTCCACGCATGGGGGGATAAAGTGGGAAAATTGAAAATCAGCAAGACACAAGCACCCCAAAGGTTAGGGCTGCTCTGTTGACAAGGACCTCCACTTCCTTCCACCTTAAATATCCCAGGAAAGCGAAAAATGGATAAAAAAGTTGTGGTCCTTATGTACAATGGAATATCACTCAGCCATGAAATCAATGTCATAAGGCTAGTAGCAGCATGATGAGTGGATTTAGGTAAGACGATTCTAAGTGAAATAAGTCACACAGAAAAGGACACTTCTCATAAGGTGTCACTTATAGAGGGAATGTAAAAACCGTTACACTTGAACTGAATTACAAAACAGAACAGAGTCACACATGCAGAAAACACACTATGGCTGCTTAACGGGAAAGGTGAGGTGGGGTGATACATAAAACAAGAGTTTCAAATTAGCTCAGATACCGTTCCATAAACCCAATATGGAATAGACAAGACCTACTCCTTGCTCAGAGAACTGGACTCAACACGCCCGATTCACCGCACAAGAATATATCTGACTAGTAATAATCTTAAAACCTATGTATTGATATCTCTCTGTTAGTGTGTCAAGTGGGTGTAAAGCGGCCTAAACACAGCCGTGAAAAGCAGCTAAACCCCATTATAAAAATAAATTACTTTTAAAAACCCATGAAACAAAGACAGGGAAAGAGAGAGAAATTCTTACACAATTCGTTCATGGGCTGTGATGCAACCTGGATTGACCATATCTAGACCCACAGCTGGATGAGACATAAGGGTGGACACTCTTGGGGCTGAGAGGTTCGGTGAGGTTGGGTGAGCAAACGCAGACCCTTTAAAGTAATACTGCGTGCTACCCATCGCATGGGTCCCAAATCTCCAGGTTCAAGGGCATCTTCCTACATCGAAAACATGCATGAGAAACCCAGAAGATGGTACACCGTGTGATGGGGAAAGGTTTCTAAAACGCACCTCATTTCTCATCTCCTTGTGCTCGGGTTCGCCATTCCAGCCACTTTACTAGCAATCTCCCTACTTGGAGCATCAGCACCTTTAACCTCCTGTTCCGTACAGGTTGCAATTTGTCCTGAGGATGAACGGGAAGACGGGGAACCAATGAGAGACTAGCTCTTGGTGTTGGGAGAGGCACAGGTCACTCTATTTTCCCATCAGGAAGAAGAATTAACCATAGGCTCAGCCTGCCCCCCTGAACCAGAACAGGGCCTGAAGCCATCCTGCGCTTTTGCGGCCGGCTCCCAAAAAACCGACTTGTAAAATGGAGCTTCAGGGCACTGCAATTCACAAACCTGCAGAGTTATAAATGATAACTCTCGTCCACAAATATATTGAGGGAAGGCAAAGAAGAGGATTTGAAATCAAGGCAGAATTGCAGGAAACAGATTTCAGGAGGTAGATTCGAATCGCCTTTAAAGCACATGAAAAGCGGCAAAACGTTGACAATGATGCCCTTGGCCAAAAAGGGCGTATGCGTTTTTTCCTGAATATATTCAGGAAAAAACGCATACGCCCTTTTTGGCCAACCAAGCAACCTGGAAAGGCAAATCAGCGCTACAAAGAAGTCTCGCTTCCCATCGGTCAAAAGGGACATGCTGAAAAAACTGTCAAAACCAGAAATGCAGGACAGGCCATGGAGAAATGGGAGCCTTGCTACACTGATGGGCGGGATGTAAATTGCCAACAGCCACTCTGGAGAAGTGTACGGTGTGTCCTGAAACATCTAAAAAACACAGCTTAGAGAGCATAGGGCACTTCCACGCATGGGGGGATAAAGTGGGAAAATTGAAAATCAGCAAGACACAAGCACCCCAAAGGTTAGGGCTGCTCTGTTGACAAGGACCTCCACTTCCTTCCACCTTAAATATCCCAGGAAAGCGAAAAATGGATAAAAAAGTTGTGGTCCTTATGTACAATGGAATATCACTCAGCCATGAAATCAATGTCATAAGGCTAGTAGCAGCATGATGAGTGGATTTAGGTAAGACGATTCTAAGTGAAATAAGTCACACAGAAAAGGACACTTCTCATAAGGTGTCACTTATAGAGGGAATGTAAAAACCGTTACACTTGAACTGAATTACAAAACAGAACAGAGTCACACATGCAGAAAACACACTATGGCTGCTTAACGGGAAAGGTGACGTGGGGTGATACATAAAACAAGAGTTTCAAATTAGCTCAGATACCGTTCCATAAACCCAATATGGAATAGACAAGACCTACTCCTTGCTCAGAGAACTGGACTCAACACGCCCGATTCACCGCACAAGAATATATCTGACTAGTAATAATCTTAAAACCTATGTATTGATATCTCTCTGTTAGTGTGTCAAGTGGTGTAAAGCGGCCTAAACACAGCCGTGAAAAGCAGCTAAACCCCATTATAAAAATAAATTACTTTTAAAAACCCATGAAACAAAGACAGGGAAAGAGAGAGAAATTCTTACACAATTCGTTCAGGGGCTGTGATGCAACCTGGATTGACCATATCTAGACCCACAGCTGGATGAGACATAAGGGTGGACACTCTTAGGGCTGAGAGGTTCGGTGAGGTTGGGTGAGCAAACGCAGACCCTTTAAAGTGTTACTGCCTGCTACCCATCGCATGGGTCCCAAATCTCCAGGTTCAAGGGCATCTTCCTACATCGAAAACATGCATGAGAAACCCAGAAGATGGTACACCGTGTGATGGGGAAAGGTTTCTAAAACGCAGCTCATTTCTCATCTCCTTGTGCTCGGGTTCGCCATTCCAGCCACTTTACTAGCAATCTCCCTACTTGGAGCATCAGCACCTTTAACCTCCTATTCCGTACAGGTTGCAATTTGTCCTGAGGATGAACGGGAAGACGGGGAACCAATGAGAGACTAGCTCTTGGTGTTGGGACAGGCACAGGTCACTCTATTTTCCCATCAGGAAGAAGAATTAACCACAGGCTCAGCCTGCCCCCCGGAACCAGAACAGGGCCTGAAGCCATCCTGCGCTTTTGCGGCCGGCTCCCAAAAAAGCGACTTGTAAAATGGAGCTCCAGGGCACTGCAATTCACAAACCTGCAGAGTTACAAATGATAACTCTCGTCCACAAATATATTGAGGGAAGGCAAAGAAGAGGATTTGAAATCAAGGCAGAATTGCAGGAAACAGATTTCAGGAGGAAGATGCGAATCGCCTTTAAAGCACATGAAAAGCGGCAAAACGTTGACAATGATGCCCTTGGCCAAAAAGGGCGTATGCGTTTTTTCCTGAATATATTCAGGAGAAAACGCATACGCCCTTTTTGGCCAACCAAGCAACCTGGAAAGGCAAATCAGCGCTACAAAGAAGTCTCGCTTCCCATCGGTCAAAAGGGCCATGCTGAAAAAAGTGTCAAAACCAGAAATGCAGGACAGGCCATGGAGAAATGGGAGCCTTGCTACACTGATGGGCGGGATGTAAATTGCCAACAGCCACTCTGGAGAAGTGTACGGTGTGTCCTGAAACATCTAAAAAACACAGCTTAGAGAGCATAGGGCACTTCCACGCATGGGGGGATAAAGTGGGAAAATTGAAAATCAGCAAGACACAAGCACCCCAAAGGTTAGGGCTGCTCTGTTGACAAGGACCTCCACTTCATTCCACCTTAAATATCCCAGGAAAGTTAAAAATGGATAAAAAAGTTGTGGTCCTTATGTACAATGGAATATCACTCAGCCATGAAATCAATGTCAAAAGGCTAGTAGCAGCATGATGAGTGGATTTAGGTAAGACGATTCTAAGTGAAATAAGTCACACAGAAAAGGACACTTCTCATAAGGTGTCACTTATAGAGGGAATGTAAAAACCGTTACACTTGAACTGAATTACAAAACAGAACAGAGTCACACATGCAGAAAACACACTATGGCTGCTTAACGGGAAAGGTGAGGTGGGGTGATACATAAAACAAGAGTTTCAAATTAGCTCAGATACCGTTCCATAAACCCAATATGGAATAGACAAGACCTACTCCTTGCTCAGAGAACTGGACTCAACACGCCCGATTCACCGCACAAGAATATATCTGACTAGTAATAATCTTAAAACCTATGTATTGATATCTCTCTGTTAGTGTGTCAAGTGGGTGTAAAGCGGCCTAAACACAGCCGTGAAAAGCAGCTAAACCCCATTATAAAAATAAATTACTTTTAAAAACCCATGAAACAAAGACAGGGAAAGAGAGAGAAATTCTTACACAATTCGTTCAGGGGCTGTGATGCAACCTGGATTGACCATATCTAGACCCACAGCTGGATGAGACATAAGGGTGGACACTCTTGGGGCTGAGAGGTTCGGTGAGGTTGGGTGAGCAAACGCAGACCCTTTAAAGTAATACTGCGTGCTACCCATCGCATGGGTCCCAAATCTCCAGGTTCAAGGGCATCTTCCTACATCGAAAACATGCATGAGAAACCCAGAAGATGGTACACCGTGTGATGGGGAAAGGTTTCTAAAACGCACCTCATTTCTCATCTCCTTGTGCTCGGGTTCGCCATTCCAGCCACTTTACTAGCAATCTCCCTACTTGGAGCATCAGCACCTTTAACCTCCTGTTCCGTACAGGTTGCAATTTGTCCTGAGGATGAACGGGAAGACGGGGAACCAATGAGAGACTAGCTCTTGGTGTTGGGACAGGCACAGGTCACTCTATTTTCCCATCAGGAAGAAGAATTAACCACAGGCTCAGCCTGCCCCCCGGAACCAGAACAGGGCCTGAAGCCATCCTGCGCTTTTGCGGCCGGCTCCCAAAAAACCGACTTGTAAAATGGAGCTTCAGGGCACTGCAATTCACAAACCTGCAGAGTTATAAATTATAACTCTCGTCCACAAATATATTGAGGGAAGGCAAAGAAGAGGATTTGAAATCAAGGCAGAATTGCAGGAAACAGATTTCAGGAGGTAGATTCGAATCGCCTTTAAAGCACATGAAAAGCGGCAAAACGTTGACAATGATGCCCTTGGCCAAAAAGGGCGTATGCGTTTTTTCCTGAATATATTCAGGAAAAAACGCATACGCCCTTTTTGGCCAACCAAGCAACCTGGAAAGGCAAATCAGCGCTACAAAGAAGTCTCGCTTCCCATCGGTCAAAAGGGACATGCTGAAAAAGGTGTCAAAACCAGAAATGCAGGACAGGCCCTGGAGAAATGGGAGCCTTGCTACACTGATGGGCGGGATGTAAATTGCCAACAGCCACTCTGGAGAAGTGTATGGTGTGTCCTGAAACATCTAAAAAACACAGCTTAGAGAGCATAGGGCACTTCCACGCATGGGGGGATAAAGTGGGAAAATTGAAAATCAGCAAGACAAAAGCACCCCAAAGTTTAGGGCTGCTCTGTTGACAAGGACCTCCACTTCCTTCCACCTTAAATATCCCAGGAAAGCGAAAAATGGATAAAAAAGTTGTGGTCCTTATGTACAATGGAATATCACTCAGCCATGAAATCAATGTCAAAAGGCTAGTAGCAGCATGATGAGTGGATTTAGGTAAGACGATTCTAAGTGAAATAAGTCACACAGAAAAGGACACTTCTCATAAGGTGTCACTTATAGAGGGAATGTAAAAACCGTTACACTTGAACTGAATTACAAAACAGAACAGAGTCACACATGCAGAAAACACACTATGGCTGCTTAACGGGAAAGGTGAGGTGGGGTGATACATAAAACAAGAGTTTCAAATTAGCTCAGATACCGTTCCATAAACCCAATATGGAATAGACAAGACCTACTCCTTGCTCAGAGAACTGGACTCAACACGCCCGATTCACCGCACAAGAATATATCTGACTAGTAATAATCTTAAAACCTATGTATTGTTATCTCTCTGTTAGTGGGTCCAGTGGGTGAAAAGCGGCCTAAACACAGCCGTGAAAAGCAGCTAAACCCCATTATAAAAATAAATTACTTTTAAAAACCCATGAAACAAAGACAGGGAAAGAGAGAGAAATTCTTACACAATTCGTTCAGGGGCTGTGATGCAACCTGGATTGACCATATCAAGACCCACAGCTGGATGAGACATAAGGGTGGACACTCTTGGGGCTGAGAGGTTCGGTGAGGTTGGGTGAGCAAACGCAGACCCTTTAAAGTAATACTGCGTGCTACCCATCGCATGGGTCCCAAATCTCCAGGTTCAAGGGCATCTTCCTACATCGAAAACATGCATGAGAAACCCAGAAGATGGTACACCGTGTGATGGGGAAAGGTTTCTAAAACGCACCTCATTTCTCATCTCCTTGTGCTCGGGTTCGCCATTCCAGCCACTTTACTAGCAATCTCCCTACTTGGAGCATCAGCACCTTTAACCTCCTGTTCCGTACAGGTTGCAATTTGTCCTGAGGATGAACGGGAAGACGGGGAACCAATGAGAGACTAGCTCTTGGTGTTGGGACAGGCACAGGTCACTCTATTTTTCCATCAGGAAGAAGAATTAACCACAGGCTCAGCCTGCCCCCCGGAACCAGAACAGGGCCTGAAGCCATCCTGCGCTTTTGCGGCCGGCTCCCAAAAAACCGACTTGTAAAATGGAGCTTCCGGGCACTGCAATTCACAAACCTGCAGAGTTATAAATGATAACTCTCGTCCACAAATATATTGAGGGAAGGCAAAGAAGAGGATTTGAAATCAAGGCAGAATTGCAGGAAACAGATTTCAGGAGGTAGATTCGAATCGCCTTTAAAGCACATGAAAAGCGGCAAAACGTTGACAATGATGCCCTTGGCCAAAAAGGGCGTATGCGTTTTTTCCTGAATATATTCAGGAAAAAACGCATACGCCCTTTTTGGCCAACCAAGCAACCTGGAAAGGCAAATCAGCGCTACAAAGAAGTCTCGCTTCCCATCGGTCAAAAGGGACATGCTGAAAAAGGTGTCAAAACCAGAAATGCAGGACAGGCCATGGAGAAATGGGAGCCTTGCTACACTGATGGGCGGGATGTAAATTGCCAACAGCCACTCTGGAGAAGTGTACGGTGTGTCCTGAAACATCTAAAAAACACAGCTTAGAGAGCATAGGGCACTTCCACGCATGGGGGGATAAAGTGGGAAAATTGAAAATCAGCAAGACACAAGCACCCCAAAGGTTAGGGCTGCTCTGTTGACAAGGACCTCCACTTCATTCCACCTTAAATATCCCAGGAAAGTTAAAAATGGATAAAAAAGTTGTGGTCCTTATGTACAATGGAATATCACTCAGCCATGAAATCAATGTCAAAAGGCTAGTAGCAGCATGATGAGTGGATTTAGGTAAGACGATTCTAAGTGAAATAAGTCACACAGAAAAGGACACTTCTCATAAGGTGTCACTTATAGAGGGAATGTAAAAACCGTTACACTTGAACTGAATTACAAAACAGAACAGAGTCACACATGCAGAAAACACACTATGGCTGCTTAACGGGAAAGGTGAGGTGGGGTGATACATAAAACAAGAGTTTCAAATTAGCTCAGATACCGTTCCATAAACCCAATATGGAATAGACAAGACCTACTCCTTGCTCAGAGAACTGGACTCAACACGCCCGATTCACCGCACAAGAATATATCTGACTAGTAATAATCTTAAAACCTATGTATTGATATCTCTCTGTTAGTGTGTCAAGTGGGTGTAAAGCGGCCTAAACACAGCCGTGAAAAGCAGCTAAACCCCATTATAAAAATAAATTACTTTTAAAAACCCATGAAACAAAGACAGGGAAAGAGAGAGAAATTCTTACACAATTCGTTCAGGGGCTGTGATGCAACCTGGATTGACCATATCTAGACCCACAGCTGGATGAGACATAAGGGTGGACACTCTTGGGGCTGAGAGGTTCGGTGAGGTTGGGTGAGCAAACGCAGACCCTTTAAAGTAATACTGCGTGCTACCCATCGCATGGGTCCCAAATCTCCAGGTTCAAGGGCATCTTCCTACATCGAAAACATGCATGAGAAACCCAGAAGATGGTACACCGTGTGATGGGGAAAGGTTTCTAAAACGCACCTCATTTCTCATCTCCTTGTGCTCGGGTTCGCCATTCCAGCCACTTTACTAGCAATCTCCCTACTTGGAGCATCAGCACCTTTAACCTCCTGTTCCGTACAGGTTGCAATTTGTCCTGAGGATGAACGGGAAGACGGGGAACCAATGAGAGACTAGCTCTTGGTGTTGGGACAGGCACAGGTCACTCTATTTTCCCATCAGGAAGAAGAATTAACCACAGGCTCAGCCTGCCCCCCGGAACCAGAACAGGGCCTGAAGCCATCCTGCGCTTTTGCGGCCGGCTCCCAAAAAACCGACTTGTAAAATGGAGCTTCAGGGCACTGCAATTCACAAACCTGCAGAGTTACAAACGATAACTCTCGTCCACAAATATATTGAGGGAAGGCAAAGAAGAGGATTTGAAATCAAGGCAGAATTGCAGGAAACAGATTTCAGGAGGTAGATTCGAATCGCCTTTAAAGCACATGAAAAGCGGCAAAACGTTGACAATGATGCCCTTGGCCAAAAAGGGCGTATGCGTTTTTTCCTGAATATATTCAGGAAAAAACGCATACGCCCTTTTTGGCCAACCAAGCAACCTGGAAAGGCAAATCAGCGCTACAAAGAAGTCTCGCTTCCCATCGGTCAAAAGGGACATGCTGAAAAAGGTGTCAAAACCAGAAATGCAGGACAGGCCCTGGAGAAATGGGAGCCTTGCTACACTGATGGGCGGGATGTAAATTGCCAACAGCCACTCTGGAGAAGTGTATGGTGTGTCCTGAAACATCTAAAAAACACAGCTTAGAGAGCATAGGGCACTTCCACGCATGGGGGGATAAAGTGGGAAAATTGAAAATCAGCAAGACAAAAGCACCCCAAAGTTTAGGGCTGCTCTGTTGACAAGGACCTCCACTTCCTTCCACCTTAAATATCCCAGGAAAGCGAAAAATGGATAAAAAAGTTGTGGTCCTTATGTACAATGGAATATCACTCAGCCATGAAATCAATGTCAAAAGGCTAGTAGCAGCATGATGAGTGGATTTAGGTAAGACGATTCTAAGTGAAATAAGTCACACAGAAAAGGACACTTCTCATAAGGTGTCACTTATAGAGGGAATGTAAAAACCGTTACACTTGAACTGAATTACAAAACAGAACAGAGTCACACATGCAGAAAACACACTATGGCTGCTTAACGGGAAAGGTGAGGTGGGGTGATACATAAAACAAGAGTTTCAAATTAGCTCAGATACCGTTCCATAAACCCAATATGGAATAGACAAGACCTACTCCTTGCTCAGAGAACTGGACTCAACACGCCCGATTCACCGCACAAGAATATATCTGACTAGTAATAATCTTAAAACCTATGTATTGTTATCTCTCTGTTAGTGGGTCCAGTGGGTGAAAAGCGGCCTAAACACAGCCGTGAAAAGCAGCTAAACCCCATTATAAAAATAAATTACTTTTAAAAACCCATGAAACAAAGACAGGGAAAGAGAGAGAAATTCTTACACAATTCGTTCAGGGGCTGTGATGCAACCTGGATTGACCATATCAAGACCCACAGCTGGATGAGACATAAGGGTGGACACTCTTGGGGCTGAGAGGTTCGGTGAGGTTGGGTGAGCAAACGCAGACCCTTTAAAGTAATACTGCGTGCTACCCATCGCATGGGTCCCAAATCTCCAGGTTCAAGGGCATCTTCCTACATCGAAAACATGCATGAGAAACCCAGAAGATGGTACACCGTGTGATGGGGAAAGGTTTCTAAAACGCACCTCATTTCTCATCTCCTTGTGCTCGGGTTCGCCATTCCAGCCACTTTACTAGCAATCTCCCTACTTGGAGCATCAGCACCTTTAACCTCCTGTTCCGTACAGGTTGCAATTTGTCCTGAGGATGAACGGGAAGACGGGGAACCAATGAGAGACTAGCTCTTGGTGTTGGGACAGGCACAGGTCACTCTATTTTTCCATCAGGAAGAAGAATTAACCACAGGCTCAGCCTGCCCCCCGGAACCAGAACAGGGCCTGAAGCCATCCTGCGCTTTTGCGGCCGGCTCCCAAAAAACCGACTTGTAAAATGGAGCTTCCGGGCACTGCAATTCACAAACCTGCAGAGTTATAAATGATAACTCTCGTCCACAAATATATTGAGGGAAGGCAAAGAAGAGGATTTGAAATCAAGGCAGAATTGCAGGAAACAGATTTCAGGAGGTAGATTCGAATCGCCTTTAAAGCACATGAAAAGCGGCAAAACGTTGACAATGATGCCCTTGGCCAAAAAGGGCGTATGCGTTTTTTCCTGAATATATTCAGGAAAAAACGCATACGCCCTTTTTGGCCAACCAAGCAACCTGGAAAGGCAAATCAGCGCTACAAAGAAGTCTCGCTTCCCATCGGTCAAAAGGGACATGCTGAAAAAGGTGTCAAAACCAGAAATGCAGGACAGGCCATGGAGAAATGGGAGCCTTGCTACACTGATGGGCGGGATGTAAATTGCCAACAGCCACTCTGGAGAAGTGTACGGTGTGTCCTGAAACATCTAAAAAACACAGCTTAGAGAGCATAGGGCACTTCCACGCATGGGGGGATAAAGTGGGAAAATTGAAAATCAGCAAGACACAAGCACCCCAAAGGTTAGGGCTGCTCTGTTGACAAGGACCTCCACTTCCTTCCACCTTAAATATCCCAGGAAAGCGAAAAATGGATAAAAAAGTTGTGGTCCTTATGTACAATGGAATATCACTCAGCCATGAAATCAATGTCATAAGGCTAGTAGCAGCATGATGAGTGGATTTAGGTAAGACGATTCTAAGTGAAATAAGTCACACAGAAAAGGACACTTCTCATAAGGTGTCACTTATAGAGGGAATGTAAAAACCGTTACACTTGAACTGAATTACAAAACAGAACAGAGTCACACATGCAGAAAACACACTATGGCTGCTTAACGGGAAAGGTGAGGTGGGGTGATACATAAAACAAGAGTTTCAAATTAGCTCAGATACCGTTCCATAAACCCAATATGGAATAGACAAGACCTACTCCTTGCTCAGAGAACTGGACTCAACACGCCCGATTCACCGCACAAGAATATATCTGACTAGTAATAATCTTAAAACCTATGTATTGATATCTCTCTGTTAGTGTGTCAAGTGGGTGTAAAGCGGCCTAAACACAGCCGTGAAAAGCAGCTAAACCCCATTATAAAAATAAATTACTTTTAAAAACCCATGAAACAAAGACAGGGAAAGAGAGAGAAATTCTTACACAATTCGTTCAGGGGCTGTGATGCAACCTGGATTGACCATATCTAGACCCACAGCTGGATGAGACATAAGGGTGGACACTCTTGGGGCTGAGAGGTTCGGTGAGGTTGGGTGAGCAAACGCAGACCCTTTAAAGTAATACTTTGTGCTACCCATCGCATGGGTCCCAAATCTCCAGGTTCAAGGGCATCTTCCTACATCGAAAACATGCATGAGAAACCCAGAAGATGGTACACCGTGTGATGGGGAAAGGTTTCTAAAACGCACCTCATTTCTCATCTCCTTGTGCTCGGGTTCGCCATTCCAGCCACTTTACTAGCAATCTCCCTACTTGGAGCATCAGCACCTTTAACCTCCTGTTCCGTACAGGTTGCAATTTGTCCTGAGGATGAACGGGAAGACGGGGAACCAATGAGAGACTAGCTCTTGGTGTTGGGACAGGCACAGGTCACTCTATTTTCCCATCAGGAAGAAGAATTAACCACAGGCTCAGCCTGCCCCCCGGAACCAGAACAGGGCCTGAAGCCATCCTGCGCTTTTGCGGCCGGCTCCCAAAAAACCGACGTGTAAAATGGAGCTTCAGGGCACTGCAATTCACAAACCTGCAGAGTTATAAATGATAACTCTCGTCCACAAATATATTGAGGGAAGGCAAAGAAGAGGATTTGAAATCAAGGCAGAATTGCAGGAAACAGATTTCAGGAGGTAGATTCGAATCGCCTTTAAAGCACATGAAAAGCGGCAAAACGTTGACAATGATGCCCTTGGCCAAAAAGGGCGTATGCGTTTTTTCCTGAATATATTCAGGAAAAAACGCATACGCCCTTTTTGGCCAACCAAGCAACCTGGAAAGGCAAATCAGCGCTACAAAGAAGTCTCGCTTCCCATCGGTCAAAAGGGACATGCTGAAAAAGTTGTCAAAACCAGAAATGCAGGACAGGCCCTGGAGAAATGGGAGCCTTGCTACACTGATGGGCGGGATGTAAATTGCCAACAGCCACTCTGGAGAAGTGTATGGTGTGTCCTGAAACATCTAAAAAACACAGCTTAGAGAGCATAGGGCACTTCCACGCATGGGGGGATAAAGTGGGAAAATTGAAAATCAGCAAGACAAAAGCACCCCAAAGTTTAGGGCTGCTCTGTTGACAAGGACCTCCACTTCCTTCCACCTTAAATATCCCAGGAAAGCGAAAAATGGATAAAAAAGTTGTGGTCCTTATGTACAATGGAATATCACTCAGCCATGAAATCAATGTCAAAAGGCTAGTAGCAGCATGATGAGTGGATTTAGGTAAGACGATTCTAAGTGAAATAAGTCACACAGAAAAGGACACTTCTCATAAGGTGTCACTTATAGAGGGAATGTAAAAACCGTTACACTTGAACTGAATTACAAAACAGAACAGAGTCACACATGCAGAAAACACACTATGGCTGCTTAACGGGAAAGGTGAGGTGGGGTGATACATAAAACAAGAGTTTCAAATTAGCTCAGATACCGTTCCATAAACCCAATATGGAATAGACAAGACCTACTCCTTGCTCAGAGAACTGGACTCAACACGCCCGATTCACCGCACAAGAATATATCTGACTAGTAATAATCTTAAAACCTATGTATTGTTATCTCTCTGTTAGTGGGTCAAGTGGGTGTAAAGCGGCCTAAACACAGCCGTGAAAAGCAGCTAAACCCCATTATAAAAATAAATTACTTTTAAAAACCCATGAAACAAAGACAGGGAAAGAGAGAGAAATTCTTACACAATTCGTTCAGGGGCTGTGATGCAACCTGGAATGACCATATCAAGACCCACAGCTGGATGAGACATAAGGGTGGACACTCTTGGGGCTGAGAGGTTCGGTGAGGTTGGGTGAGCAAACGCAGACCCTTTAAAGTAATACTGCGTGCTACCCATCGCATGGGTCCCAAATCTCCAGGTTCAAGGGCATCTTCCTACATCGAAAACATGCATGAGAAACCCAGAAGATGGTACACCGTGTGATGGGGAAAGGTTTCTAAAACGCACCTCATTTCTCATCTCCTTGTGCTCGGGTTCGCCATTCCAGCCACTTTACTAGCAATCTCCCTACTTGGAGCATCAGCACCTTTAACCTCCTGTTCCGTACAGGTTGCAATTTGTCCTGAGGATGAACGGGAAGACGGGGAACCAATGAGAGACTAGCTCTTGGTGTTGGGACAGGCACAGGTCACTCTATTTTCCCATCAGGAAGAAGAATTAACCACAGGCTCAGCCTGCCCCCCGGAACCAGAACAGGGCCTGAAGCCATCCTGCGCTTTTGCGGCCGGCTCCCAAAAAACCGACTTGTAAAATGGAGCTTCAGGGCACTGCAATTCACAAACCTGCAGAGTTATAAATGATAACTCTCGTCCACAAATATATTGAGGGAAGGCAAAGAAGAGGATTTGAAATCAAGGCAGAATTGCAGGAAACAGATTTCAGGAGGTAGATTCGAATCGCCTTTAAAGCACATGAAAAGCGGCAAAACGTTGACAATGATGCCCTTGGCCAAAAAGGGCGTATGCGTTTTTTCCTGAATATATTCAGGAAAAAACGCATACGCCCTTTTTGGCCAACCAAGCAACCTGGAAAGGCAAATCAGCGCTACAAAGAAGTCTCGCTTCCCATCGGTCAAAAGGGACATGCTGAAAAAGGTGTCACAACCAGAAATGCAGGACAGGCCATGGAGAAATGGGAGCCTTGCTACACTGATGGGCGGGATGTAAATTGCCAACAGCCACTCTGGAGAAGTGTACGGTGTGTCCTGAAACATCTAAAAAACACAGCTTAGAGAGCATAGGGCACTTCCACGCATGGGGGGATAAAGTGGGAAAATTGAAAATCAGCAAGACACAAGCACCCCAAAGGTTAGGGCTGCTCTGTTGACAAGGACCTCCACTTCCTTCCACCTTAAATATCCCAGGAAAGCGAAAAATGGATAAAAAAGTTGTGGTCCTTATGTACAATGGAATATCACTCAGCCATGAAATCAATGTCATAAGGCTAGTAGCAGCATGATGAGTGGATTTAGGTAAGACGATTCTAAGTGAAATAAGTCACACAGAAAAGGACACTTCTCATAAGGTGTCACTTATAGAGGGAATGTAAAAACCGTTACACTTGAACTGAATTACAAAACAGAACAGAGTCACACATGCAGAAAACACACTATGGCTGCTTAACGGGAAAGGTGAGGTGGGGTGATACATAAAACAAGAGTTTCAAATTAGCTCAGATACCGTTCCATAAACCCAATATGGAATAGACAAGACCTACTCCTTGCTCAGAGAACTGGACTCAACACGCCCGATTCACCGCACAAGAATATATCTGACTAGTAATAATCTTAAAACCTATGTATTGATATCTCTCTGTTAGTGTGTCAAGTGGGTGTAAAGCGGCCTAAACACAGCCGTGAAAAGCAGCTAAACCCCATTATAAAAATAAATTACTTTTAAAAACCCATGAAACAAAGACAGGGAAAGAGAGAGAAATTCTTACACAATTCGTTCAGGGGCTGTGATGCAACCTGGATTGACCATATCTAGACCCACAGCTGGATGAGACATAAGGGTGGACACTCTTGGGGCTGAGAGGTTCGGTGAGGTTGGGTGAGCAAACGCAGACCCTTTAAAGTAATACTGCGTGCTACCCATCGCATGGGTCCCAAATCTCCAGGTTCAAGGGCATCTTCCTACATCGAAAACATGCATGAGAAACCCAGAAGATGGTACACCGTGTGATGGGGAAAGGTTTCTAAAACGCACCTCATTTCTCATCTCCTTGTGCTCGGGTTCGCCATTCCAGCCACTTTACTAGCAATCTCCCTACTTGGAGCATCAGCACCTTTAACCTCCTGTTCCGTACAGGTTGCAATTTGTCCTGAGGATGAACGGGAAGACGGGGAACCAATGAGAGACTAGCTCTTGGTGTTGGGAGAGGCACAGGTCACTCTATTTTCCCATCAGGAAGAAGAATTAACCATAGGCTCAGCCTGCCCCCCTGAACCAGAACAGGGCCTGAAGCCATCCTGCGCTTTTGCGGCCGGCTCCCAAAAAACCGACTTGTAAAATGGAGCTTCAGGGCACTGCAATTCACAAACCTGCAGAGTTATAAATGATAACTCTCGTCCACAAATATATTGAGGGAAGGCAAAGAAGAGGATTTGAAATCAAGGCAGAATTGCAGGAAACAGATTTCAGGAGGTAGATTCGAATCGCCTTTAAAGCACATGAAAAGCGGCAAAACGTTGACAATGATGCCCTTGGCCAAAAAGGGCGTATGCGTTTTTTCCTGAATATATTCAGGAAAAAACGCATACGCCCTTTTTGGCCAACCAAGCAACCTGGAAAGGCAAATCAGCGCTACAAAGAAGTCTCGCTTCCCATCGGTCAAAAGGGACATGCTGAAAAAACTGTCAAAACCAGAAATGCAGGACAGGCCATGGAGAAATGGGAGCCTTGCTACACTGATGGGCGGGATGTAAATTGCCAACAGCCACTCTGGAGAAGTGTACGGTGTGTCCTGAAACATCTAAAAAACACAGCTTAGAGAGCATAGGGCACTTCCACGCATGGGGGGATAAAGTGGGAAAATTGAAAATCAGCAAGACACAAGCACCCCAAAGGTTAGGGCTGCTCTGTTGACAAGGACCTCCACTTCCTTCCACCTTAAATATCCCAGGAAAGCGAAAAATGGATAAAAAAGTTGTGGTCCTTATGTACAATGGAATATCACTCAGCCATGAAATCAATGTCATAAGGCTAGTAGCAGCATGATGAGTGGATTTAGGTAAGACGATTCTAAGTGAAATAAGTCACACAGAAAAGGACACTTCTCATAAGGTGTCACTTATAGAGGGAATGTAAAAACCGTTACACTTGAACTGAATTACAAAACAGAACAGAGTCACACATGCAGAAAACACACTATGGCTGCTTAACGGGAAAGGTGAGGTGGGGTGATACATAAAACAAGAGTTTCAAATTAGCTCAGATACCGTTCCATAAACCCAATATGGAATAGACAAGACCTACTCCTTGCTCAGAGAACTGGACTCAACACGCCCGATTCACCGCACAAGAATATATCTGACTAGTAATAATCTTAAAACCTATGTATTGATATCTCTCTGTTAGTGTGTCAAGTGGGTGTAAAGCGGCCTAAACACAGACGTGAAAAGCAGCTAAACCCCATTATAAAAATAAATTAATTTTAAAAACCCATGAAACAAAGACAGGGAAAGAGAGAGAAATTCTTACACAATTCGTTCAGGGGCTGTGATGCAATCTGGATTGACCATACCTAGACCCACAGCTGGATGAGACATAAGGGTGGACACTCTTGGGGCTGAGAGGTTCGGTGAGGTTGGGTGAGCAAACGCAGACCCTTTAAAGTAATACTGCGTGCTACCCATCGCATGGGTCCCAAATCTCCAGGTTCAAGGGCATCTTCCTACATCGAAAACATGCATGAGAAACCCAGAAGATGGTACACCGTGTGATGGGGAAAGGTTTCTAAAACGCATCTAATTCCTCATCTCCTTGTGCTCGGGTTCGCCATTCCAGCCACTTTACTAGCAATCTCCCTACTTGGAGCATCAGCACCTTTAACCTCCTGTTCCGTACAGGTTGCAATTTGTCCTGAGATTGAACGGGAAGACGGGGAACCAATGAGAGACTAGCTCTTGGTGTTGGGACAGGCACAGGTCACTCTATTTTCCCATCAGGAAGAAGAATTAACCACAGGCTCAGCCTGCCCCCCGGAACCAGAACAGGGCCTGAAGCCATCCTGCGCTTTTGCGGCCGGCTCCCAAAAAAGCGACTTGTAAAATGGAGCTTCAGGGCACTGCAATTCACAAACCTGCAGAGTTATAAATGATAACTCTCGTCCACAAATATATTGAGGGAAGGCAAAGAAGAGGATTTGAAATCAAGGCAGAATTGCAGGAAACAGATTTCAGGAGGAAGATGCGAATCGCCTTTAAAGCACATGAAAAGCGGCAAAACGTTGACAATGATGCCCTTGGCCAAAAAGGGCGTATGCGTTTTTTCCTGAATATATTCAGGAGAAAACGCATACGCCCTTTTTGGCCAACAAAGCAACCTGGAAAGGCAAATCAGCGCAACAAAGAAGTCTCGCTTCCCATCGGTCAAAAGGGCCATGCTGAAAAAAGTGTCAAAACCAGAAATGCAGGACAGGCCATGGAGAAATGGGAGCCTTGCTACACTGATGGGTGGGATGTAAATTGCCAACAGCCACTCTGGAGAAGTGTACGGTGTGTCCTGAAACATCTAAAAAACACAGCTTAGAGAGCATAGGGCACTTCCACGCATGGGGGGATAAAGTGGGAAAATTGAAAATCAGCAAGACACAAGCACCCCAAAGGTTAGGGCTGCTCTGTTGACAAGGACCTCCACTTCCTTCCACCTTAAATATCCCAGGAAAGCGAAAAATGGATAAAAAAGTTGTGGTCCTTATGTACAATGGAATATCACTCAGCCATGAAATCAATGTCAAAAGGCTAGTAGCAGCATGATGAGTGGATTTAGGTAAGACGATTCTAAGTGAAATAAGTCACACAGAAAAGGACACTTCTCATAAGGTGTCACTTATAGAGGGAATGTAAAAACCGTTACACTTGAACTGAATTACAAAACAGAACAGAGTCACACATGCAGAAAACACACTATGGCTGCTTAACGGGAAAGGTGAGGTGGGGTGATACATAAAACAAGAGTTTCAAATTAGCTCAGATACCGTTCCATAAACCCAATATGGAATAGACAAGACCTACTCCTTGCTCAGAGAACTGGACTCAACACGCCCGATTCACCGCACAAGAATATATCTGACTAGTAATAATCTTAAAACCTATGTATTGATATCTCTCTGTTAGTGGGTCAAGTGGGTGTAAAGCGGCCTAAACACAGCCGTGAAAAG
This sequence comes from Balaenoptera physalus, assembly GCF_965194825.1. Taxonomy (NCBI): domain Eukaryota; kingdom Metazoa; phylum Chordata; class Mammalia; order Artiodactyla; family Balaenopteridae; genus Balaenoptera; species Balaenoptera physalus. Next base: position 857,710 of record NW_028126419.1, on the reverse strand, counting down.
CAGCTAAACCCCATTATAAAAATAAATTACTTTTAAAAACCCATGAAACAAAGACAGGGAAAGAGAGAGAAATTCTTACACAATTCGTTCAGGGGCTGTGATGCAACCTGGATTGACCATATCTAGACCCACAGCTGGATGAGACATAAGGGTGGACACTCTTGGGGCTGAGAGGTTCGGTGAGGTTGGGTGAGCAAACGCAGACCCTTTAAAGTAATACTGCGTGCTACCCATCGCATGGGTCCCAAATCTCCAGGTTCAAGGGCATCTTCCTACATCGAAAACATGCATGAGAAACCCAGAAGATGGTACACCGTGTGATGGGGAAAGGTTTCTAAAACGCACCTCATTTCTCATCTCCTTGTGCTCGGGTTCGCCATTCCAGCCACTTTACTAGCAATCTCCCTACTTGGAGCATCAGCACCTTTAACCTCCTGTTCCGTACAGGTTGCAATTTGTCCTGAGGATGAACGGGAAGACGGGGAACCAATGAGAGACTAGCTCTTGGTGTTGGGACAGGCACAGGTCACTCTATTTTCCCATCAGGAAGAAGAATTAACCACAGGCTCAGCCTGCCCCCCGGAACCAGAACAGGGCCTGAAGCCATCCTGCGCTTTTGCGGCCGGCTCCCAAAAAACCGACTTGTAAAATGGAGCTTCAGGGCACTGCAATTCACAAACCTGCAGAGTTATAAATGATAACTCTCGTCCACAAATATATTGAGGGAAGGCAAAGAAGAGGATTTGAAATCAAGGCAGAATTGCAGGAAACAGATTTCAGGAGGTAGATTCGAATCGCCTTTAAAGCACATGAAAAGCGGCAAAACGTTGACAATGATGCCCTTGGCCAAAAAGGGCGTATGCGTTTTTTCCTGAATATATTCAGGAAAAAACGCATACGCCCTTTTTGGCCAACCAAGCAACCTGGAAAGGCAAATCAGCGCTACAAAGAAGTCTCGCTTCCCATCGGTCAAAAGGGACATGCTGAAAAAGGTGTCAAAACCAGAAATGCAGGACAGGCCATGGAGAAATGGGAGCCTTGCTACACTGATGGGCGGGATGTAAATTGCCAACAGCCACTCTGGAGAAGTGTACGGTGTGTCCTGAAACATCTAAAAAACACAGCTTAGAGAGCATAGGGCACTTCCACGCCTGGGGGGATAAAGTGGGAAAATTGAAAATCAGCAAGACACAAGCACCCCAAAGGTTAGGGCTGCTCTGTTGACAAGGACCTCCACTTCCTTCCACCTTAAATATCCCAGGACAGCGAAAAATGGATAAAAAAGTTGTGGTCCTTATGTACAATGGAATATCACTCAGCCATGAAATCAATGTCATAAGGCTAGTAGCAGCATGATGAGTGGATTTAGGTAAGACGATTCTAAGTGAAATAAGTCACACAGAAAAGGACACTTCTCATAAGGTGTCACTTATAGAGGGAATGTAAAAACCGTTACACTTGAACTGAATTACAAAACAGAACAGAGTCACACATGCAGAAAACACACTATGGCTGCTTAACGGGAAAGGTGAGGTGGGGTGATACATAAAACAAGAGTTTCAAATTAGCTCAGATACCGTTCCATAAACCCAATATGGAATAGACAAGACCTACTCCTTGCTCAGAGAACTGGACTCAACACGCCCGATTCACCGCACAAGAATATATCTGACTAGTAATAATCTTAAAACCTATGTATTGATATCTCTCTGTTAGTGTGTCAAGTGGGTGTAAAGCGGCCTAAACACAGCCGTGAAAAGCAGCTAAACACCATTATAAAAATAAATTACTTTTAAAAACCCATGAAACAAAGACAGGGAAAGAGAGAGAAATTCTTACACAATTCGTTCAGGGGCTGTGATGCAACCTGGATTGACCATATCTAGAGCCACAGCTGGATGAGACATAAGGGTGGACACTCTTGGGGCTGAGAGGTTCGGTGAGGTTGGGTGAGCAAACGCAGACCCTTTAAAGTAATACTGCGTGCTACCCATCGCATGGGTCCCAAATCTCCAGGTTCAAGGGCATCTTCCTACATCGAAAACATGCATGAGAAACCCAGAAGATGGTACACCGTGTGATGGGGAAAGGTTTCTAAAACGCACCTCATTTCTCATCTCCTTGTGCTCGGGTTCGCCATTCCAGCCACTTTACTAGCAATCTCCCTACTTGGAGCATCAGCACCTTTAACCTCCTGTTCCGTACAGGTTGCAATTTGTCCTGAGGATGAACGGGAAGACGGGGAACCAATGAGAGACTAGCTCTTGGTGTTGGGAGAGGCACAGGTCACTCTATTTTCCCATCAGGAAGAAGAATTAACCATAGGCTCAGCCTGCCCCCCTGAACCAGAACAGGGCCTGAAGCCATCCTGCGCTTTTGCGGCCGGCTCCCAAAAAACCGACTTGTAAAATGGAGCTTCAGGGCACTGCAATTCACAAACCTGCAGAGTTATAAATGATAACTCTCGTCCACAAATATATTGAGGGAAGGCAAAGAAGAGGATTTGAAATCAAGGCAGAATTGCAGGAAACAGATTTCAGGAGGTAGATTCGAATCGCCTTTAAAGCACATGAAAAGCGGCAAAACGTTGACAATGATGCCCTTGGCCAAAAAGGGCGTATGCGTTTTTTCCTGAATATATTCAGGAAAAAACGCATACGCCCTTTTTGGCCAACCAAGCAACCTGGAAAGGCAAATCAGCGCTACAAAGAAGTCTCGCTTCCCATCGGTCAAAAGGGACATGCTGAAAAAACTGTCAAAACCAGAAATGCAGGACAGGCCATGGAGAAATGGGAGCCTTGCTACACTGATGGGCGGGATGTAAATTGCCAACAGCCACTCTGGAGAAGTGTACGGTGTGTCCTGAAACATCTAAAAAACACAGCTTAGAGAGCATAGGGCACTTCCACGCATGGGGGGATAAAGTGGGAAAATTGAAAATCAGCAAGACACAAGCACCCCAAAGGTTAGGGCTGCTCTGTTGACAAGGACCTCCACTTCCTTCCACCTTAAATATCCCAGGAAAGCGAAAAATGGATAAAAAAGTTGTGGTCCTTATGTACAATGGAATATCACTCAGCCATGAAATCAATGTCATAAGGCTAGTAGCAGCATGATGAGTGGATTTAGGTAAGACGATTCTAAGTGAAATAAGTCACACAGAAAAGGACACTTCTCATAAGGTGTCACTTATAGAGGGAATGTAAAAACCGTTACACTTGAACTGAATTACAAAACAGAACAGAGTCACACATGCAGAAAACACACTATGGCTGCTTAACGGGAAAGGTGAGGTGGGGTGATACATAAAACAAGAGTTTCAAATTAGCTCAGATACCGTTCCATAAACCCAATATGGAATAGACAAGACCTACTCCTTGCTCAGAGAACTGGACTCAACACGCCCGATTCACCGCACAAGAATATATCTGACTAGTAATAATCTTAAAACCTATGTATTGATATCTCTCTGTTAGTGTGTCAAGTGGGTGTAAAGCGGCCTAAACACAGACGTGAAAAGCAGCTAAACCCCATTATAAAAATAAATTAATTTTAAAAACCCATGAAACAAAGACAGGGAAAGAGAGAGAAATTCTTACACAATTCGTTCAGGGGCTGTGATGCAACCTGGATTGACCATATCTAGACCCACAGCTGGATGAGACATAAGGGTGGACACTCTTGGGGCTGAGAGGTTCGGTGAGGTTGGGTGAGCAAACGCAGACCCTTTAAAGTAATACTGCGTGCTACCCATCGCATGGGTCCCAAATCTCCAGGTTCAAGGGCATCTTCCTACATCGAAAACATGCATGAGAAACCCAGAAGATGGTACACCGTGTGATGGGGAAAGGTTTCTAAAACGCACCTCATTTCTCATCTCCTTGTGCTCGGGTTCGCCATTCCAGCCACTTTACTAGCAATCTCCCTACTTGGAGCATCAGCACCTTTAACCTCCTGTTCCGTACAGGTTGCAATTTGTCCTGAGGATGAACGGGAAGACGGGGAACCAATGAGAGACTAGCTCTTGGTGTTGGGAGAGGCACAGGTCACTCTATTTTCCCATCAGGAAGAAGAATTAACCACAGGCTCAGCCTGCCCCCCTGAACCAGAACAGGGCCTGAAGCCATCCTGCGCTTTTGCGGCCGGCTCCCAAAAAACCGACTTGTAAAATGGAGCTTCAGGGCACTGCAATTCACAAACCTGCAGAGTTATAAATGATAACTCTCGTCCACAAATATATTGAGGGAAGGCAAAGAAGAGGATTTGAAATCAAGGCAGAATTGCAGGAAACAGATTTCAGGAGGTAGATTCGAATCGCCTTTAAAGCACATGAAAAGCGGCAAAACGTTGACAATGATGCCCTTGGCCAAAAAGGGCGTATGCGTTTTTTCCTGAATATATTCAGGAAAAAACGCATACGCCATTTTTGGCCAACCAAGCAACCTGGAAAGGCAAATCAGCGCTACAAAGAAGTCTCGCTTCCCATCGGTCAAAAGGGACATGCTGAAAAAGTTGTCAAAACCAGAAATGCAGGACAGGCCCTGGAGAAATGGGAGCCTTGCTACACTGATGGGCGGGATGTAAATTGCCAACAGCCACTCTGGAGAAGTGTATGGTGTGTCCTGAAACATCTAAAAAACACAGCTTAGAGAGCATAGGGCACTTCCACGCATGGGGGGATAAAGTGGGAAAATTGAAAATCAGCAAGACAAAAGCACCCCAAAGTTTAGGGCTGCTCTGTTGACAAGGACCTCCACTTCCTTCCACCTTAAATATCCCAGGAAAGCGAAAAATGGATAAAAAAGTTGTGGTCCTTATGTACAATGGAATATCACTCAGCCATGAAATCAATGTCATAAGGCTAGTAGCAGCATGATGAGTGGATTTAGGTAAGACGATTCTAAGTGAAATAAGTCACACAGAAAAGGACACTTCTCATAAGGTGTCACTTATAGAGGGAATGTAAAAACCGTTACACTTGAACTGAATTACAAAACAGAACAGAGTCACACATGCAGAAAACACACTATGGCTGCTTAACGGGAAAGGTGAGGTGGGGTGATACATAAAACAAGAGTTTCAAATTAGCTCAGATACCGTTCCATAAACCCAATATGGAATAGACAAGACTTACTCCTTGCTCAGAGAACTGGACTCAACACGCCCGATTCACCGCACAAGAATATATCTGACTAGTAATAATCTTAAAACCTATGTATTGATATCTCTCTGTTAGTGTGTCAAGTGGGTGTAAAGCGGCCTAAACACAGCCGTGAAAAGCAGCTAAACCCCATTATAAAAATAAATTACTTTTAAAAACCCATGAAACAAAGACAGGGAAAGAGAGAGAAATTCTTACACAATTCGTTCAGGGGCTGTGATGCAACCTGGATTGACCATATCTAGACCCACAGCTGGATGAGACATAAGGGTGGACACTCTTAGGGCTGAGAGGTTCGGTGAGGTTGGGTGAGCAAACGCAGACCCTTTAAAGTGATACTGCCTGCTACCCATCGCATGGGTCCCAAATCTCCAGGTTCAAGGGCATCTTCCTACATCGAAAACATGCATGAGAAACCCAGAAGATGGTACACCGTGTGATGGGGAAAGGTTTCTAAAACGCACCTCATTTCTCATCTCCTTGTGCTCGGGTTCGCCATTCCAGCCACTTTAGTAGCAATCTCCCTACTTGGAGCATCAGCACCTTTAACCTCCTGTTCCGTACAGGTTGCAATTTGTCCTGAGGATGAACGGGAAGACGGGGAACCAATGAGAGACTAGCTCTTGGTGTTGGGACAGGCACAGGTCACTCTATTTTCCCATCAGGAAGAAGAATTAACCACAGGCTCAGCCTGCCCCCCGGAACCAGAACAGGGCCTGAAGCCATCCTGCGCTTTTGCGGCCGGCTCCCAAAAAAGCGACTTGTAAAATGGAGCTTCAGGGGACTGCAATTCACAAACCTGCAGAGTTACAAATGATAACTCTCGTCCACAAATATATTGAGGGAAGGCAAAGAAGAGGATTTGAAATCAAGGCAGAATTGCAGGAAACAGATTTCAGGAGGAAGATGCGAATCGCCTTTAAAGCACATGAAAAGCGGCAAAACGTTGACAATGATGCCCTTGGCCAAAAAGGGCGTATGCGTTTTTTCCTGAATATATTCAGGAGAAAACGCATACGCCCTTTTTGGCCAACCAAGCAACCTGGAAAGGCAAATCAGCGCTACAAAGAAGTCTCGCTTCCCATCGGTCAAAAGGGCCATGCTGAAAAAAGTGTCAAAACCAGAAATGCAGGACAGGCCATGGAGAAATGGGAGCCTTGCTACACTGATGGGCGGGATGTAAATTGCCAACAGCCACTCTGGAGAAGTGTACGGTGTGTCCTGAAACATCTAAAAAACACAGCTTAGAGAGCATAGGGCACTTCCACGCATGGGGGGATAAAGTGGGAAAATTGAAAATCAGCAAGACACAAGCACCCCAAAGGTTAGGGCTGCTCTGTTGACAAGGACCTCCACTTCATTCCACCTTAAATATCCCAGGAAAGTTAAAAATGGATAAAAAAGTTGTGGTCCTTATGTACAATGGAATATCACTCAGCCATGAAATCAATGTCAAAAGGCTAGTAGCAGCATGATGAGTGGATTTAGGTAAGACGATTCTAAGTGAAATAAGTCACACAGAAAAGGACACTTCTCATAAGGTGTCACTTATAGAGGGAATGTAAAAACCGTTACACTTGAACTGACTTACAAAACAGAACAGAGTCACACATGCAGAAAACACACTATGGCTGCTTAACGGGAAAGGTGAGGTGGGGTGATACATAAAACAAGAGTTTCAAATTAGCTCAGATACCGTTCCATAAACCCAATATGGAATAGACAAGACCTACTCCTTGCTCAGAGAACTGGACTCAACACGCCCGATTCACCGCACAAGAATATATCTGACTAGTAATAATCTTAAAACCTATGTATTGATATCTCTCTGTTAGTGTGTCAAGTGGGTGTAAAGCGGCCTAAACACAGCCGTGAAAAGCAGCTAAACCCCATTATAAAAATAAATTACTTTTAAAAACCCATGAAACAAAGACAGGGAAAGAGAGAGAAATTCTTACACAATTCGTTCAGGGGCTGTGATGCAACCTGGATTGACCATATCTAGACCCACAGGTGGATGAGACATAAGGGTGGACACTCTTGGGGCTGAGAGGTTCGGTGAGGTTGGGTGAGCAAACGCAGACCCTTTAAAGTAATACTGCGTGCTACCCATCGCATGGGTCCCAAATCTCCAGGTTCAAGGGCATCTTCCTACATCAAAAACATGCATGAGAAACCCAGAAGATGGTACACCGTGTGATGGGGAAAGGTTTCTAAAACGCACCTCATTTCTCATCTCCTTGTGCTCGGGTTCGCCATTCCAGCCACTTTACTAGCAATCTCCCTACTTGGAGCATCAGCACCTTTAACCTCCTGTTCCGTACAGGTTGCAATTTGTCCTGAGGATGAACGGGAAGACGGGGAACCAATGAGAGACTAGCTCTTGGTGTTGGGACAGGCACAGGTCACTCTATTTTCCCATCAGGAAGAAGAATTAACCACAGGCTCAGCCTGCCCCCCGGAACCAGAACAGGGCCTGAAGCCATCCTGCGCTTTTGCGGCCGGCTCCCAAAAAAGCGACTTGTAAAATGGAGCTTCAGGGCACTGCAATTCACAAACCTGCAGAGTTATAAATGATAACTCTCGTCCACAAATATATTGAGGGAAGGCAAAGAAGAGGATTTGAAATCAAGGCAGAATTGCAGGAAACAGATTTCAGGAGGTAGATTCGAATCGCCTTTAAAGCACATGAAAAGCGGCAAAACGTTGACAATGATGCCCTTGGCCAAAAAGTGCGTATGCGTTTTTTCCTGAATATATTCAGGAAAAAACGCATACGCCCTTTTTGGCCAACCAAGCAACCTGGAAAGGCAAATCAGCGCTACAAAGAAGTCTCGCTTCCCATCGGTCAAAAGGGCCATGCTGAAAAAAGTGTCAAAACCAGAAATGCAGGACAGGCCATGGAGAAATGGGAGCCTTGCTACACTGATGGGCGGGATGTAAATTGCCAACAGCCACTCTGGAGAAGTGTACGGTGTGTCCTGAAACATCTAAAAAACACAGCTTAGAGAGCATAGGGCACTTCCACGCATGGGGGGATAAAGTGGGAAAATTGAAAATCAGCAAGACACAAGCACCCCAAAGTTTAGGGCTGCTCTGTTGACAAGGACCTCCACTTCCTTCCACCTTAAATATCCCAGGAAAGCGAAAAATGGATAAAAAAGTTGTGGTCCTTATGTACAATGGAATATCACTCAGCCATGAAATCAATGTCATAAGGCTAGTAGCAGCATGATGAGTGGATTTAGGTAAGACGATTCTAAGTGAAATAAGTCACACAGAAAAGGACACTTCTCATAAGGTGTCACTTATAGAGGGAATGTTAAAACCGTTACACTTGAACTGAATTACAAAACAGAACAGAGTCACACATGCAGAAAACACACTATGGCTGCTTAACGGGAAAGGTGAGGTGGGGTGATACATAAAACAAGAGTTTCAAATTAGCTCAGATACCGTTCCATAAACCCAATATGGAATAGACAAGACCTACTCCTTGCTCAGAGAACTGGACTCAACACGCCCGATTCACTGCACAAGAATATATCTGACTAGTAATAATCTTAAAACCTATGTATTGATATCTCTCTGTTAGTGTGTCAAGTGGGTGTAAAGCGGCCTAAACACAGCCGTGAAAAGCAGCTAAACCCCATTATAAAAATAAATTACTTTTAAAAACCCATGAAACAAAGACAGGGAAAGAGAGAGAAATTCTTACACAATTCGTTCAGGGGCTGTGATGCAACCTGGATTGACCATATCTAGACCCACAGCTGGATGAGACATAAGGGTGGACACTCTTAGGGCTGAGAGGTTCGGTGAGGTTGTGTGAGCAAACGCAGACCCTTTAAAGTGATACTGCCTGCTACCCATCGCATGGGTCCCAAATCTCCAGGTTCAAGGGCATCTTCCTACATCGAAAACATGCATGAGAAACCCAGAAGATGGTACACCGTGTGATGGGGAAAGGTTTCTAAAACGCACCTCATTTCTCATCTCCTTGTGCTCGGGTTCGCCATTCCAGCCACTTTAGTAGCAATCTCCCTACTTGGAGCATCAGCACCTTTAACCTCCTGTTCCGTACAGGTTGCAATTTGCCCTGAGGATGAACGGGAAGACGGGGAACCAATGAGAGACTAGCTCTTGGTGTTGGGACAGGCACAGGTCACACTATTTTCCCATTAGGAAGAAGAATTAACCACAGGCTCAGCCTGCCCCCCGGAACCAGAACAGGGCCTGAAGCCATCCTGCGCTTTTGCGGCCGGCTCCCAAAAAAGCGACTTGTAAAATGGAGCTTCAGGGCACTGCAATTCACAAACCTGCAGAGTTACAAATGATAACTCTCGTCCACAAATATATTGAGGGAAGGCAAAGAAGAGGATTTGAAATCAAGGCAGAATTGCAGGAAACAGATTTCAGGAGGAAGATGCGAATCGCCTTTAAAGCACATGAAAAGCGGCAAAACGTTGACAATGATGCCCTTGGCCAAAAAGGGCGTATGCGTTTTTTCCTGAATATATTCAGGAGAAAACGCATACGCCCTTTTTGGCCAACCAAGCAACCTGGAAAGGCAAATCAGCGCTACAAAGAAGTCTCGCTTCCCATCGGTCAAAAGGGCCATGCTGAAAAAAGTGTCAAAACCAGAAATGCAGGACAGGCCATGGAGAAATGGGAGCCTTGCTACACTGATGGGCGGGATGTAAATTGCCAACAGCCACTCTGGAGAAGTGTACGGTGTGTCCTGAAACATCTAAAAAACACAGCTTAGAGAGCATAGGGCACTTCCACGCATGGGGAGATAAAGTGGGAAAATTGAAAATCAGCAAGACACAAGCACCCCAAAGGTTAGGGCTGCTCTGTTGACAAGGACCTCCACTTCCTTCCACCTTAAATATCCCAGGAAAGCGAAAAATGGATAAAAAAGTTGTGGTCCTTATGTACAATGGAATATCACTCAGCCATGAAATCAATGTCATAAGGCTAGTAGCAGCATGATGAGTGGATTTAGGTAAGACGATTCTAAGTGAAATAAGTCACACAGAAAAGGACACTTCTCATAAGGTGTCACTTATAGAGGGAATGTTAAAACCGTTACACTTGAACTGAATTACAAAACAGAACAGAGTCACACATGCAGAAAACACACTATGGCTGCTTAACGGGAAAGGTGAGGTGGGGTGATACATAAAACAAGAGTTTCAAATTAGCTCAGATACCGTTCCATAAACCCAATATGGAATAGACAAGACCTACTCCTTGCTCAGAGAACTGGACTCAACACGCCCGATTCACTGCACAAGAATATATCTGACTAGTAATAATCTTAAAACCTATGTATTGATATCTCTCTGTTAGTGTGTCAAGTGGGTGTAAAGCGGCCTAAACACAGCCGTGAAAAGCAGCTAAACCCCATTATAAAAATAAATTACTTTTAAAAACCCATGAAACAAAGACAGGGAAAGAGAGAGAAATTCTTACACAATTCGTTCAGGGGCTGTGATGCAACCTGGATTGACCATATCTAGACCCACAGCTGGATGAGACATAAGGGTGGACACTCTTAGGGCTGAGAGGTTCGGTGAGGTTGGGTGAGCAAACGCAGACCCTTTAAAGTGATACTGCCTGCTACCCATCGCATGGGTCCCAAATCTCCAGGTTCAAGGGCATCTTCCTACATCGAAAACATGCATGAGAAACCCAGAAGATGGTACACCGTGTGATGGGGAAAGGTTTCTAAAACGCACCTCATTTCTCATCTCCTTGTGCTCGGGTTCGCCATTCCAGCCACTTTAGTAGCAATCTCCCTACTTGGAGCATCAGCACCTTTAACCTCCTGTTCCGTACAGGTTGCAATTTGTCCTGAGGATGAACGGGAAGACGGGGAACCAATGAGAGACTAGCTCTTGGTGTTGGGACAGGCACAGGTCACTCTATTTTCCCATCAGGAAGGAGAATAAACCACAGGCTCAGCCTGCCCCCCGGAACCAGAACAGGGCCTGAAGCCATCCTGCGCTTTTGCGGCCGGCTCCCAAAAAAGCGACTTGTAAAATGGAGCTCCAGGGCACTGCAATTCACAAACCTGCAGAGTTACAAATGATAACTCTCGTCCACAAATATATTGAGGGAAGGCAAAGAAGAGGATTTGAAATCAAGGCAGAATTGCAGGAAACAGATTTCAGGAGGAAGATGCGAATCGCCTTTAAAGCACATGAAAAGCGGCAAAACGTTGACAATGATGCCCTTGGCCAAAAAGGGCGTATGCGTTTTTTCCTGAATATATTCAGGAGAAAACGCATACGCCCTTTTTGGCCAACCAAGCAACCTGGAAAGGCAAATCAGCGCTACAAAGAAGTCTCGCTTCCCATCGGTCAAAAGGGCCATGCTGAAAAAAGTGTCAAAACCAGAAATGCAGGACAGGCCATGGAGAAATGGGAGCCTTGCTACACTGATGGGCGGGATGTAAATTGCCAACAGCCACTCTGGAGAAGTGTACGGTGTGTCCTGAAACATCTAAAAAACACAGCTTAGAGAGCATAGGGCACTTCCACGCATGGGGGGATAAAGTGGGAAAATTGAAAATCAGCAAGACACAAGCACCCCAAAGGTTAGGGCTGCTCTGTTGACAAGGACCTCCACTTCATTCCACCTTAAATATCCCAGGAAAGTTAAAAATGGATAAAAAAGTTGTGGTCCTTATGTACAATGGAATATCACTCAGCCATGAAATCAATGTCAAAAGGCTAGTAGCAGCATGATGAGTGGATTTAGGTAAGACGATTCTAAGTGAAATAAGTCACACAGAAAAGGACACTTCTCATAAGGTGTCACTTATAGAGGGAATGTAAAAACCGTTACACTTGAACTGAATTACAAAACAGAACAGAGTCACACATGCAGAAAACACACTATGGCTGCTTAACGGGAAAGGTGAGGTGGGGTGATACATAAAACAAGAGTTTCAAATTAGCTCAGATACCGTTCCATAAACCCAATATGGAATAGACAAGACCTACTCCTTGCTCAGAGAACTGGACTCAACACGCCCGATTCACCGCACAAGAATATATCTGACTAGTAATAATCTTAAAACCTATGTATTGATATCTCTCTGTTAGTGGGTCAAGTGGGTGTAAAGCGGCCTAAACACAGCCGTGAAAAGCAGCTAAACCCCATTATAAAAATAAATTACTTTTAAAAACCCATGAAACAAAGACAGGGAAAGAGAGAGAAATTCTTACACAATTCGTTCAGGGGCTGTGATGCAACCTGGATTGACCATATCTAGACCCACAGCTGGATGAGACATAAGGGTGGACACTCTTGGGGCTGAGAGGTTCGGTGAGGTTGGGTGAGCAAACGCAGACCCTTTAAAGTAATACTGCGTGCTACCCATCGCATGGGTCCCAAATCTCCAGGTTCAAGGGCATCTTCCTACATCGAAAACATGCATGAGAAACCCAGAAGATGGTACACCGTGTGATGGGGAAAGGTTTCTAAAACGCACCTCATTTCTCATCTCCTTGTGCTCGGGTTCGCCATTCCAGCCACTTTACTAGCAATCTCCCTACTTGGAGCATCAGCACCTTTAACCTCCTGTTCCGTACAGGTTGCAATTTGTCCTGAGGATGAACGGGAAGACGGGGAACCAATGAGAGACTAGCTCCTGGTGTTGGGACAGGCACAGGTCACTCTATTTTCCCATCAGGAAGAAGAATTAACCACAGGCTCAGCCTGCCCCCCGGAACCAGAACAGGGCCTGAAGCCATCCTGCGCTTTTGCGGCCGGCTCCCAAAAAACCGACTTGTAAAATGGAGCTTCAGGGCACTGCAATTCACAAACCTGCAGAGTTATAAATGATAACTCTCGTCCACAAATATATTGAGGGAAGGCAAAGAAGAGGATTTGAAATCAAGGCAGAATTGCAGGAAACAGATTTCAGGAGGTAGATTCGAATCGCCTTTAAAGCACATGAAAAGCGGCAAAACGTTGACAATGATGCCCTTGGCCAAAAAGGGCGTATGCGTTTTTTCCTGAATATATTCAGGAAAAAACGCATACGCCCTTTTTGGCCAACCAAGCAACCTGGAAAGGCAAATCAGCGCTACAAAGAAGTCTCGCTTCCCATCGGTCAAAAGGGACATGCTGAAAAAGGTGTCAAAACCAGAAATGCAGGACAGGCCATGGAGAAATGGGAGCCTTGCTACACTGATGGGCGGGATGTAAATTGCCAACAGCCACTCTGGAGAAGTGTACGGTGTGTCCTGAAACATCTAAAAAACACAGCTTAGAGAGCATAGGGCACTTCCACGCCTGGGGGGATAAAGTGGGAAAATTGAAAATCAGCAAGACACAAGCACCCCAAAGGTTAGGGCTGCTCTGTTGACAAGGACCTCCACTTCCTTCCACCTTAAATATCCCAGGACAGCGAAAAATGGATAAAAAAGTTGTGGTCCTTATGTACAATGGAATATCACTCAGCCATGAAATCAATGTCATAAGGCTAGTAGCAGCATGATGAGTGGATTTAGGTAAGACGATTCTAAGTGAAATAAGTCACACAGAAAAGGACACTTCTCATAAGGTGTCACTTATAGAGGGAATGTAAAAACCGTTACACTTGAACTGAATTACAAAACAGAACAGAGTCACACATGCAGAAAACACACTATGGCTGCTTAACGGGAAAGGTGAGGTGGGGTGATACATAAAACAAGAGTTTCAAATTAGCTCAGATACCGTTCCATAAACCCAATATGGAATAGACAAGACCTACTCCTTGCTCAGAGAACTGGACTCAACACGCCCGATTCACCGCACAAGAATATATCTGACTAGTAATAATCTTAAAACCTATGTATTGATATCTCTCTGTTAGTGTGTCAAGTGGGTGTAAAGCGGCCTAAACACAGCCGTGAAAAGCAGCTAAACACCATTATAAAAATAAATTACTTTTAAAAACCCATGAAACAAAGACAGGGAAAGAGAGAGAAATTCTTACACAATTCGTTCATGGGCTGTGATGCAACCTGGATTGACCATATCTAGACCCACAGCTGGATGAGACATAAGGGTGGACACTCTTGGGGCTGAGAGGTTCGGTGAGGTTGGGTGAGCAAACGCAGACCCTTTAAAGTAATACTGCGTGCTACCCATCGCATGGGTCCCAAATCTCCAGGTTCAAGGGCATCTTCCTACATCGAAAACATGCATGAGAAACCCAGAAGATGGTACACCGTGTGATGGGGAAAGGTTTCTAAAACGCACCTCATTTCTCATCTCCTTGTGCTCGGGTTCGCCATTCCAGCCACTTTACTAGCAATCTCCCTACTTGGAGCATCAGCACCTTTAACCTCCTGTTCCGTACAGGTTGCAATTTGTCCTGAGGATGAACGGGAAGACGGGGAACCAATGAGAGACTAGCTCTTGGTGTTGGGAGAGGCACAGGTCACTCTATTTTCCCATCAGGAAGAAGAATTAACCATAGGCTCAGCCTGCCCCCCTGAACCAGAACAGGGCCTGAAGCCATCCTGCGCTTTTGCGGCCGGCTCCCAAAAAACCGACTTGTAAAATAGAGCTTCAGGGCACTGCAATTCACAAACCTGCAGAGTTATAAATGATAACTCTCGTCCACAAATATATTGAGGGAAGGCAAAGAAGAGGATTTGAAATCAAGGCAGAATTGCAGGAAACAGATTTCAGGAGGTAGATTCGAATCGCCTTTAAAGCACATGAAAAGCGGCAAAACGTTGACAATGATGCCCTTGGCCAAAAAGGGCGTATGCGTTTTTTCCTGAATATATTCAGGAAAAAACGCATACGCCCTTTTTGGCCAACCAAGCAACCTGGAAAGGCAAATCAGCGCTACAAAGAAGTCTCGCTTCCCATCGGTCAAAAGGGACATGCTGAAAAAACTGTCAAAACCAGAAATGCAGGACAGGCCATGGAGAAATGGGAGCCTTGCTACACTGATGGGCGGGATGTAAATTGCCAACAGCCACTCTGGAGAAGTGTACGGTGTGTCCTGAAACATCTAAAAAACACAGCTTAGAGAGCATAGGGCACTTCCACGCATGGGGGGATAAAATGGGAAAATTGAAAATCAGCAAGACACAAGCACCCCAAAGGTTAGGGCTGCTCTGTTGACAAGGACCTCCACTTCCTTCCACCTTAAATATCCCAGGAAAGCGAAAAATGGATAAAAAAGTTGTGGTCCTTATGTACAATGGAATATCACTCAGCCATGAAATCAATGTCATAAGGCTAGTAGCAGCATGATGAGTGGATTTAGGTAAGACGATTCTAAGTGAAATAAGTCACACAGAAAAGGACACTTCTCATAAGGTGTCACTTATAGAGGGAATGTAAAAACCGTTACACTTGAACTGAATTACAAAACAGAACAGAGTCACACATGCAGAAAACACACTATGGCTGCTTAACGGGAAAGGTGAGGTGGGGTGATACATAAAACAAGAGTTTCAAATTAGCTCAGATACCGTTCCATAAACCCAATATGGAATAGACAAGACCTACTCCTTGCTCAGAGAACTGGACTCAACACGCCCGATTCACCGCACAAGAATATATCTGACTAGTAATAATCTTAAAACCTATGTATTGATATCTCTCTGTTAGTGTGTCAAGTGGGTGTAAAGCGGCCTAAACACAGACGTGAAAAGCAGCTAAACCCCATTATAAAAATAAATTAATTTTAAAAACCCATGAAACAAAGACAGGGAAAGAGAGAGAAATTCTTACACAATTCGTTCAGGGGCTGTGATGCAACCTGGATTGACCATATCTAGACCCACAGCTGGATGAGACATAAGGGTGGACACTCTTGGGGCTGAGAGGTTCGGTGAGGTTGGGTGAGCAAACGCAGACCCTTTAAAGTAATACTGCGTGCTACCCATCGCATGGGTCCCAAATCTCCAGGTTCAAGGGCATCTTCCTACATCGAAAACATGCATGAGAAACCCAGAAGATGGTACACCGTGTGATGGGGAAAGGTTTCTAAAACGCACCTCATTTCTCATCTCCTTGTGCTCGGGTTCGCCATTCCAGCCACTTTACTAGCAATCTCCCTACTTGGAGCATCAGCACCTTTAACCTCCTGTTCCGTACAGGTTGCAATTTGTCCTGAGGATGAACGGGAAGACGGGGAACCAATGAGAGACTAGCTCTTGGTGTTGGGAGAGGCACAGGTCACTCTATTTTCCCATCAGGAAGAAGAATTAACCACAGGCTCAGCCTGCCCCCCTGAACCAGAACAGGGCCTGAAGCCATCCTGCGCTTTTGCGGCCGGCTCCCAAAAAACCGACTTGTAAAATGGAGCTTCAGGGCACTGCAATTCACAAACCTGCAGAGTTATAAATGATAACTCTCGTCCACAAATATATTGAGGGAAGGCAAAGAAGAGGATTTGAAATCAAGGCAGAATTGCAGGAAACAGATTTCAGGAGGTAGATTCGAATCGCCTTTAAAGCACATGAAAAGCGGCAAAACGTTGACAATGATGCCCTTGGCCAAAAAGGGCGTATGCGTTTTTTCCTGAATATATTCAGGAAAAAACGCATACGCCCTTTTTGGCCAACCAAGCAACCTGGAAAGGCAAATCAGCGCTACAAAGAAGTCTCGCTTCCCATCGGTCAAAAGGGACATGCTGAAAAAGTTGTCAAAACCAGAAATGCAGGACAGGCCCTGGAGAAATGGGAGCCTTGCTACACTGATGGGTGGGATGTAAATTGCCAACAGCCACTCTGGAGAAGTGTATGGTGTGTCCTGAAACATCTAAAAAACACAGCTTAGAGAGCATAGGGCACTTCCACGCATGGGGGGATAAAGTGGGAAAATTGAAAATCAGCAAGACAAAAGCACCCCAAAGTTTAGGGCTGCTCTGTTGACAAGGACCTCCACTTCCTTCCACCTTAAATATCCCAGGAAAGCGAAAAATGGATAAAAAAGTTGTGGTCCTTATGTACAATGGAATATCACTCAGCCATGAAATCAATGTCATAAGGCTAGTAGCAGCATGATGAGTGGATTTAGGTAAGACGATTCTAAGTGAAATAAGTCACACAGAAAAGGACACTTCTCATAAGGTGTCACTTATAGAGGGAATGTAAAAACCGTTACACTTGAACTGAATTACAAAACAGAACAGAGTCACACATGCAGAAAACACACTATGGCTGCTTAACGGGAAAGGTGAGGTGGGGTGATACATAAAACAAGAGTTTCAAATTAGCTCAGATACCGTTCCATAAACCCAATATGGAATAGACAAGACTTACTCCTTGCTCAGAGAACTGGACTCAACACGCCCGATTCACCGCACAAGAATATATCTGACTAGTAATAATCTTAAAACCTATGTATTGATATCTCTCTGTTAGTGTGTCAAGTGGGTGTAAAGCGGCCTAAACACAGCCGTGAAAAGCAGCTAAACCCCATTATAAAAATAAATTACTTTTAAAAACCCATGAAACAAAGACAGGGAAAGAGAGAGAAATTCTTACACAATTCGTTCAGGGGCTGTGATGCAACCTGGATTGACCATATCTAGACCCACAGCTGGATGAGACATAAGGGTGGACACTCTTAGGGCTGAGAGGTTCGGTGAGGTTGGGTGAGCAAACGCAGACCCTTTAAAGTGATACTGCCTGCTACCCATCGCATGGGTCCCAAATCTCCAGGTTCAAGGGCATCTTCCTACATCGAAAACATGCATGAGAAACCCAGAAGATGGTACACCGTGTGATGGGGAAAGGTTTCTAAAACGCACCTCATTTCTCATCTCCTTGTGCTCGGGTTCGCCATTCCAGCCACTTTAGTAGCAATCTCCCTACTTGGAGCATCAGCACCTTTAACCTCCTGTTCCGTACAGGTTGCAATTTGTCCTGAGGATGAACGGGAAGACGGGGAACCAATGAGAGACTAGCTCTTGGTGTTGGGACAGGCACAGGTCACTCTATTTTCCCATCAGGAAGAAGAATTAACCACAGGCTCAGCCTGCCCCCCGGAACCAGAACAGGGCCTGAAGCCATCCTGCGCTTTTGCGGCCGGCTCCCAAAAAAGCGACTTGTAAAATGGAGCTTCAGGGGACTGCAATTCACAAACCTGCAGAGTTACAAATGATAACTCTCGTCCACAAATATATTGAGGGAAGGCAAAGAAGAGGATTTGAAATCAAGGCAGAATTGCAGGAAACAGATTTCAGGAGGAAGATGCGAATCGCCTTTAAAGCACATGAAAAGCGGCAAAACGTTGACAATGATGCCCTTGGCCAAAAAGGGCGTATGCGTTTTTTCCTGAATATATTCAGGAGAAAACGCATACGCCCTTTTTGGCCAACCAAGCAACCTGGAAAGGCAAATCAGCGCTACAAAGAAGTCTCGCTTCCCATCGGTCAAAAGGGCCATGCTGAAAAAAGTGTCAAAACCAGAAATGCAGGACAGGCCATGGAGAAATGGGAGCCTTGCTACACTGATGGGCGGGATGTAAATTGCCAACAGCCACTCTGGAGAAGTGTACGGTGTGTCCTGAAACATCTAAAAAACACAGCTTAGAGAGCATAGGGCACTTCCACGCATGGGGGGATAAAGTGGGAAAATTGAAAATCAGCAAGACACAAGCATCCCAAAGGTTAGGGCTGCTCTGTTGACAAGGACCTCCACTTCATTCCACCTTAAATATCCCAGGAAAGTTAAAAATGGATAAAAAAGTTGTGGTCCTTATGTACAATGGAATATCACTCAGCCATGAAATCAATGTCAAAAGGCTAGTAGCAGCATGATGAGTGGATTTAGGTAAGACGATTCTAAGTGAAATAAGTCACACAGAAAAGGACACTTCTCATAAGGTGTCACTTATAGAGGGAATGTAAAAACCGTTACACTTGAACTGACTTACAAAACAGAACAGAGTCACACATGCAGAAAACACACTATGGCTGCTTAACGGGAAAGGTGAGGTGGGGTGATACATAAAACAAGAGTTTCAAATTAGCTCAGATACCGTTCCATAAACCCAATATGGAATAGACAAGACCTACTCCTTGCTCAGAGAACTGGACTCAACACGCCCGATTCACCGCACAAGAATATATCTGACTAGTAATAATCTTAAAACCTATGTATTGATATCTCTCTGTTAGTGTGTCAAGTGGGTGTAAAGCGGCCTAAACACAGCCGTGAAAAGCAGCTAAACCCCATTATAAAAATAAATTACTTTTAAAAACCCATGAAACAAAGACAGGGAAAGAGAGAGAAATTCTTACACAATTCGTTCAGGGGCTGTGATGCAACCTGGATTGACCATATCTAGACCCACAGGTGGATGAGACATAAGGGTGGACACTCTTGGGGCTGAGAGGTTCGGTGAGGTTGGGTGAGCAAACGCAGACCCTTTAAAGTAATACTGCGTGCTACCCATCGCATGGGTCCCAAATCTCCAGGTTCAAGGGCATCTTCCTACATCAAAAACATGCATGAGAAACCCAGAAGATGGTACACCGTGTGATGGGGAAAGGTTTCTAAAACGCACCTCATTTCTCATCTCCTTGTGCTCGGGTTCGCCATTCCAGCCACTTTACTAGCAATCTCCCTACTTGGAGCATCAGCACCTTTAACCTCCTGTTCCGTACAGGTTGCAATTTGTCCTGAGGATGAACGGGAAGACGGGGAACCAATGAGAGACTAGCTCTTGGTGTTGGGACAGGCACAGGTCACTCTATTTTCCCATCAGGAAGAAGAATTAACCACAGGCTCAGCCTGCCCCCCGGAACCAGAACAGGGCCTGAAGCCATCCTGCGCTTTTGCGGCCGGCTCCCAAAAAAGCGACTTGTAAAATGGAGCTTCAGGGCACTGCAATTCACAAACCTGCAGAGTTATAAATGATAACTCTCGTCCACAAATATATTGAGGGAAGGCAAAGAAGAGGATTTGAAATCAAGGCAGAATTGCAGGAAACAGATTTCAGGAGGTAGATTCGAATCGCCTTTAAAGCACATGAAAAGCGGCAAAACGTTGACAATGATGCCCTTGGCCAAAAAGGGCGTATGCGTTTTTTCCTGAATATATTCAGGAAAAAACGCATACGCCCTTTTTGGCCAACCAAGCAACCTGGAAAGGCAAATCAGCGCTACAAAGAAGTCTCGCTTCCCATCGGTCAAAAGGGCCATGCTGAAAAAAGTGTCAAAACCAGAAATGCAGGACAGGCCATGGAGAAATGGGAGCCTTGCTACACTGATGGGCGGGATGTAAATTGCCAACAGCCACTCTGGAGAAGTGTACGGTGTGTCCTGAAACATCTAAAAAACACAGCTTAGAGAGCATAGGGCACTTCCACGCATGGGGGGATAAAGTGGGAAAATTGAAAATCAGCAAGACACAAGCACCCCAAAGTTTAGGGCTGCTCTGTTGACAAGGACCTCCACTTCCTTCCACCTTAAATATCCCAGGAAAGCGAAAAATGGATAAAAAAGTTGTGGTCCTTATGTACAATGGAATATCACTCAGCCATGAAATCAATGTCATAAGGCTAGTAGCAGCATGATGAGTGGATTTAGGTAAGACGATTCTAAGTGAAATAAGTCACACAGAAAAGGACACTTCTCATAAGGTGTCACTTATAGAGGGAATGTTAAAACCGTTACACTTGAACTGAATTACAAAACAGAACAGAGTCACACATGCAGAAAACACACTATGGCTGCTTAACGGGAAAGGTGAGGTGGGGTGATACATAAAACAAGAGTTTCAAATTAGCTCAGATACCGTTCCATAAACCCAATATGGAATAGACAAGACCTACTCCTTGCTCAGAGAACTGGACTCAACACGCCCGATTCACTGCACAAGAATATATCTGACTGGTAATAATCTTAAAACCTATGTATTGATATCTCTCTGTTAGTGTGTCAAGTGGGTGTAAAGCGGCCTAAACACAGCCGTGAAAAGCAGCTAAACCCCATTATAAAAATAAATTACTTTTAAAAACCCATGAAACAAAGACAGGGAAAGAGAGAGAAATTCTTACACAATTCGTTCAGGGGCTGTGATGCAACCTGGATTGACCATATCTAGACCCACAGCTGGATGAGACATAAGGGTGGACACTCTTAGGGCTGAGAGGTTCGGTGAGGTTGGGTGAGCAAACGCAGACCCTTTAAAGTGATACTGCCTGCTACCCATCGCATGGGTCCCAAATCTCCAGGTTCAAGGGCATCTTCCTACATCGAAAACATGCATGAGAAACCCAGAAGATGGTACACCGTGTGATGGGGAAAGGTTTCTAAAACGCACCTCATTTCTCATCTCCTTGTGCTCGGGTTCGCCATTCCAGCCACTTTAGTAGCAATCTCCCTACTTGGAGCATCAGCACCTTTAACCTCCTGTTCCGTACAGGTTGCAATTTGTCCTGAGGATGAACGGGAAGACGGGGAACCAATGAGAGACTAGCTCTTGGTGTTGGGACAGGCACAGGTCACTCTATTTTCCCATCAGGAAGAAGAATTAACCACAGGCTCAGCCTGCCCCCCGGAACCAGAACAGGGCCTGAAGCCATCCTGCGCTTTTGCGGCCGGCTCCCAAAAAAGCGACTTGTAAAATGGAGCTCCAGGGCACTGCAATTCACAAACCTGCAGAGTTACAAATGATAACTCTCGTCCACAAATATATTGAGGGAAGGCAAAGAAGAGGATTTGAAATCAAGGCAGAATTGCAGGAAACAGATTTCAGGAGGAAGATGCGAATCGCCTTTAAAGCACATGAAAAGCGGCAAAACGTTGACAATGATGCCCTTGGCCAAAAAGGGCGTATGCGTTTTTTCCTGAATATATTCAGGAGAAAACGCATACGCCCTTTTTGGCCAACCAAGCAACCTGGAAAGGCAAATCAGCGCTACAAAGAAGTCTCGTTTCCCATCGGTCAAAAGGGCCATGCTGAAAAAAGTGTCAAAACCAGAAATGCAGGACAGGCCATGGAGAAATGGGAGCCTTGCTACACTGATGGGCGGGATGTAAATTGCCAACAGCCACTCTGGAGAAGTGTACGGTGTGTCCTGAAACATCTAAAAAACACAGCTTAGAGAGCATAGGGCACTTCCACGCATGGGGGGATAAAGTGGGAAAATTGAAAATCAGCAAGACACAAGCACCCCAAAGGTTAGGGCTGCTCTGTTGACAAGGACCTCCACTTCATTCCACCTTAAATATCCCAGGAAAGTTAAAAATGGATAAAAAAGTTGTGGTCCTTATGTACAATGGAATATCACTCAGCCATGAAATCAATGTCAAAAGGCTAGTAGCAGCATGATGAGTGGATTTAGGTAAGACGATTCTAAGTGAAATAAGTCACACAGAAAAGGACACTTCTCATAAGGTGTCACTTATAGAGGGAATGTAAAAACCGTTACACTTGAACTGAATTACAAAACAGAACAGAGTCACACATGCAGAAAACACACTATGGCTGCTTAACGGGAAAGGTGAGGTGGGGTGATACATAAAACAAGAGTTTCAAATTAGCTCAGATACCGTTCCATAAACCCAATATGGAATAGACAAGACCTACTCCTTGCTCAGAGAACTGGACTCAACACGCCCGATTCACCGCACAAGAATATATCTGACTAGTAATAATCTTAAAACCTATGTATTGATATCTCTCTGTTAGTGGGTCAAGTGGGTGTAAAGCGGCCTAAACACAGCCGTGAAAAGCAGCTAAACCCCATTATAAAAATAAATTACTTTTAAAAACCCATGAAACAAAGACAGGGAAAGAGAGAGAAATTCTTACACAATTCGTTCAGGGGCTGTGATGCAACCTGGATTGACCATATCTAGACCCACAGCTGGATGAGACATAAGGGTGGACTCTCTTGGGGCTGAGAGGTTCGGTGAGGTTGGGTGAGCAAACGCAGACCCTTTAAAGTAATACTGCGTGCTACCCATCGCATGGGTCCCAAATCTCCAGGTTCAAGGGCATCTTCCTACATCGAAAACATGCATGAGAAACCCAGAAGATGGTACACCGTGTGATGGGGAAAGGTTTCTAAAACGCACCTCATTTCTCATCTCCTTGTGCTCGGGTTCGCCATTCCAGCCACTTTACTAGCAATCTCCCTACTTGGAGCATCAGCACCTTTAACCTCCTGTTCCGTACAGGTTGCAATTTGTCCTGAGGATGAACGGGAAGACGGGGAACCAATGAGAGACTAGCTCTTGGTGTTGGGACAGGCACAGGTCACTCTATTTTCCCATCAGGAAGAAGAATTAACCACAGGCTCAGCCTGCCCCCCGGAACCAGAACAGGGCCTGAAGCCATCCTGCGCTTTTGCGGCCGGCTCCCAAAAAACCGACTTGTAAAATGGAGCTTCAGGGCACTGCAATTCACAAACCTGCAGAGTTATAAATGATAACTCTCGTCCACAAATATATTGAGGGAAGGCAAAGAAGAGGATTTGAAATCAAGGCAGAATTGCAGGAAACAGATTTCAGGAGGTAGATTCGAATCGCCTTTAAAGCACATGAAAAGCGGCAAAACGTTGACAATGATGCCCTTGGCCAAAAAGGGCGTATGCGTTTTTTCCTGAATATATTCAGGAAAAAACGCATACGCCCTTTTTGGCCAACCAAGCAACCTGGAAAGGCAAATCAGCGCTACAAAGAAGTCTCGCTTCCCATCGGTCAAAAGGGACATGCTGAAAAAGGTGTCAAAACCAGAAATGCAGGACAAGCCATGGAGAAATGGGAGCCTTGCTACACTGATGGGCGGGATGTAAATTGCCAACAGCCACTCTGGAGAAGTGTACGGTGTGTCCTGAAACATCTAAAAAACACAGCTTAGAGAGCATAGGGCACTTCCACGCCTGGGGGGATAAAGTGGGAAAATTGAAAATCAGCAAGACACAAGCACCCCAAAGGTTAGGGCTGCTCTGTTGACAAGGACCTCCACTTCCTTCCACCTTAAATATCCCAGGACAGCGAAAAATGGATAAAAAAGTTGTGGTCCTTATGTACAATGGAATATCACTCAGCCATGAAATCAATGTCATAAGGCTAGTAGCAGCATGATGAGTGGATTTAGGTAAGACGATTCTAAGTGAAATAAGTCACACAGAAAAGGACACTTCTCATAAGGTGTCACTTATAGAGGGAATGTAAAAACCGTTACACTTGAACTGAATTACAAAACAGAACAGAGTCACACATGCAGAAAACACACTATGGCTGCTTAACGGGAAAGGTGAGGTGGGGTGATACATAAAACAAGAGTTTCAAATTAGCTCAGATACCGTTCCATAAACCCAATATGGAATAGACAAGACCTACTCCTTGCTCAGAGAACTGGACTCAACACGCCCGATTCACCGCACAAGAATATATCTGACTAGTAATAATCTTAAAACCTATGTATTGATATCTCTCTGTTAGTGGGTCAAGTGGGTGTAAAGCGGCCTAAACACAGCCGTGAAAAGCAGCTAAACCCCATTATAAAAATAAATTACTTTTAAAAACCCAGGAAACAAAGACAGGGAAAGAGAGAGAAATTCTTACACAATTCGTTCAGGGGCTGTGATGCAACCTGGATTGACCATATCTAGACCCACAGCTGGATGAGACATAAGGGTGGACACTCTTGGGGCTGAGAGGTTCGGTGAGGTTGGGTGAGCAAACGCAGACCCTTTAAAGTAATACTGCGTGCTACCCATCGCATGGGTCCCAAATCTCCAGGTTCAAGGGCATCTTCCTACATCGAAAACATGCATGAGAAACCCAGAAGATGGTACACCGTGTGATGGGGAAAGGTTTCTAAAACGCACCTCATTTCTCATCTCCTTGTGCTCGGGTTCGCCATTCCAGCCACTTTACTAGCAATCTCCCTACTTGGAGCATCAGCACCTTTAACCTCCTGTTCCGTACAGGTTGCAATTTGTCCTGAGGATGAACGGGAAGACGGGGAACCAATGAGAGACTAGCTCTTGGTGTTGGGAGATGCACAGGTCACTCTATTTTCCCATCAGGAAGAAGAATTAACCACAGGCTCAGCCTGCCCCCCGGAACCAGAACAGGGCCTGAAGCCATCCTGCGCTTTTGCGGCCGGCTCCCAAAAAAGCGACTTGTAAAATGGAGCTTCAGGGCACTGCAATTCACAAACCTGCAGAGTTATAAATGATAACTCTCGTCCACAAGTATATTGAGGGAAGGCAAAGAAGAGGATTTGAAATCAAGGCAGAATTGCAGGAAACAGATTTCAGGAGGTAGATTCGAATCGCCTTTAAAGCACATGAAAAGCGGCAAAACGTTGACAATGATGCCCTTGGCCAAAAAGGGCGTATGCGTTTTTTCCTGAATGTATTCAGGAAATGAATACATTCAGGAAAAAACGCATACGCCCTTTTTGGCCAACCAAGCAACCTGGAAAGGCAAATCAGCGCTACAAAGAAGTCTCGCTTCCCATCGGTCAAAAGGGCCATGCTGAAAAAAGTGTCAAAACCAGAAATGCAGGACAGGTCATGGAGAAATGGGAGCCTTGCTACACTGATGGGCGGGATGTAAATTGCCAACAGCCACTCTGGAGAAGTGTACGGTGTGTCCTGAAACATCTAAAAACACAGCTTAGAGAGCATAGGGCACTTCCACGCATGGGGGGATAAAGTGGGAAAATTGAAAATCAGCAAGACACAAGCACTCCAAAGGTTAGGGCTGCTCTGTTGACAAGGACCTCCACTTTCTTCCACCTTAAATATCCCAGGAAAGCGAAAAATGGATAAAAAAGTTGTGGTCCTTATGTACAATGGAATATCACTCAGCCATGAAATCAATGTCATAAGGCTAGTAGCAGCATGATGAGTGGATTTAGGTAAGACGATTCTAAGTGAAATAAGTCACACAGAAAAGGACACTTCTCATAAGGTGTCACTTATAGAGGGAATGTAAAAACCGTTACACTTGAACTGAATTACAAAACAGAACAGAGTCACACATGCAGAAAACACACTATGGCTGCTTAACGGGAAAGGTGAGGTGGGGTGATACATAAAACAAGAGTTTCAAATTAGCTCAGATACCGTTCCATAAACCCAATATGGAATAGACAAGACCTACTCCTTGCTCAGAGAACTGGACTCAACACGCCCGATTCACCGCACAAGAATATATCTGACTAGTAATAATCTTAAAACCTATGTATTGATATCTCTCTGTTAGTGTGTCAAGTGGGTGTAAAGCGGCCTAAACACAGCCGTGAAAAGCAGCTAAACCCCATTATAAAAATAAATTACTTTTAAAAACCCATGAAACAAAGACAGGGAAAGAGAGAGAAATTCTTACACAATTCGTTCAGGGGCTGTGATGCAACCTGGATTGACCATATCTAGACCCACAGCTGGATGAGACATAAGGGTGGACACTCTTGGGGCTGAGAGGTTCGGTGAGGTTGGGTGAGCAAACGCAGACCCTTTAAAGTAATACTGCGTGCTACCCATCGCATGGGTCCCAAATCTCCAGGTTCAAGGGCATCTTCCTACATCGAAAACATGCATGAGAAACCCAGAAGATGGTACACCGTGTGATGGGGAAAGGTTTCTAAAACGCACCTCATTTCTCATCTCCTTGTGCTCGGGTTCGCCATTCCAGCCACTTTACTAGCAATCTCCCTACTTGGAGCATCAGCACCTTTAACCTCCTGTTCCGTACAGGTTGCAATTTGTCCTGAGGATGAACGGGAAGACGGGGAACCAATGAGAGACTAGCTCTTGGTGTTGGGACAGGCACAGGTCACTCTATTTTCCCATCAGGAAGAAGAATTAACCACAGGCTCAGCCTGCCCCCCTGAACCAGAACAGGGCCTGAAGCCATCCTGCGCTTTTGCGGCCGGCTCCCAAAAAAGCGACTTGTAAAATGGAGCTTCAGGGCACTGCAATTCACAAACCTGCAGAGTTATAAATGATAACTCTCGTCCACAAATATATTGAGGGAAGGCAAAGAAGAGGATTTGAAATCAAGGCAGAATTGCAGGAAACAGATTTCAGGAGGTAGATTCGAATCGCCTTTAAAGCACATGAAAAGCGGCAACACGTTGACAATGATGCCCTTGGCCAAAAAGGGCGTATGCGTTTTTTCCTGAATATATTCAGGAAAAAACGCATACGCCCTTTTTGGCCAACCAAGCAACCTGGAAAGGCAAATCAGCGCTACAAAGAAGTCTCGCTTCCCATCGGTCAAAAGGGCCATGCTGAAAAAAGTGTCAAAACCAGAAATGCAGGACAGGCCATGGAGAAATGGGAGCCTTGCTACACTGACGGGCGGGATGTAAATTGCCAACAGCCACTCTGGAGAAGTGTACGGTGTGTCCTGAAACATCTAAAAAACACAGCTTAGAGAGCATAGGGCACTTCCACGCATGGGGGGATAAAGTGGGAAAATGGAAAATCAGCAAGACACAAGCACCCCAAAGGTTAGGGCTGCTCTGTTGACAAGGACCTCCACTTCCTTCCACCTTAAATATCCCAGGAAAGCGAAAAATGGATAAAAAAGTTGTGGTCCTTATGTACAATGGAATATCACTCAGCCATGAAATCAATGTCATAAGGCTAGTAGCAGCATGATGAGTGGATTTAGGTAAGACGATTCTAAGTGAAATAAGTCACACAGAAAAGGACACTTCTCATAAGGTGTCACTTATAGAGGGAATGTAAAAACCGTTACACTTGAACTGAATTACAAAACAGAACAGAGTCACACATGCAGAAAACACACTATGGCTGCTTAACGGGAAAGGTGAGGTGGGGTGATACATAAAACAAGAGTTTCAAATTAGCTCAGATACCGTTCCATAAACCCAATATGTAACAGACAAGACCTACTCCTTGCTCAGAGAACTGGACTCAACACGCCCGATTCACCGCACAAGAATATATCTGACTAGTAATAATCTTAAAACCTATATATTGATATCGCTCTGTTAGTGGCTCAAGTGGGTGTAAAGCGGCCTAAACACAGCCGTGAAAAGCAGCTAAACCCCATTATAAAAATAAATTACTTTTAAAAACCCATGAAACAAAGACAGGGAAAGAGAGAGAAATTCTTACACAATTCGTTCAGGGGCTGTGATGCAACCTGGATTGACCATATCTAGACCCACAGCTGGATGAGACATAAGGGTGGACACTCTTGGGGCTGAGAGGTTCGGTGAGGTTGGGTGAGCAAACGCAGACCCTTTAAAGTAATACTGCGTGCTACCCATCGCATGGGTCCCAAATCTCCAGGTTCAAGGGCATCTTCCTACATCGAAAACATGCATGAGAAACCCAGAAGATGGTACACCGTGTGATGGGGAAAGGTTTCTAAAACGCACCTCATTTCTCATCTCCTTGTGCTCGGGTTCGCCATTCCAGCCACTTTAGTAGCAATCTCCCTACTTGGAGCATCAGCACCTTTAACCTCCTGTTCCGTACAGGTTGCAATTTGTCCTGAGGATGAACGGGAAGACGGGGAACCAATGAGAGACTAGCTCTTGGTGTTGGGACAGGCACAGGTCACTCTATTTTCCCATCAGGAAGAAGAATTAACCACAGGCTCAGCCTGCCCCCCGGAACCAGAACAGGGCCTGAAGCCATCCTGCGCTTTTGCGGCCGGCTCCCAAAAAAGCGACTTGTAAAATGGAGCTTCAGGGGACTGCAATTCACAAACCTGCAGAGTTACAAATGATAACTCTCGTCCACAAATATATTGAGGGAAGGCAAAGAAGAGGATTTGAAATCAAGGCAGAATTGCAGGAAACAGATTTCAGGAGGAAGATGCGAATCGCCTTTAAAGCACATGAAAAGCGGCAAAACGTTGACAATGATGCCCTTGTCCAAAAAGGGCGTATGCGTTTTTTCCTGAATATATTCAGGAGAAAACGCATACGCCCTTTTTGGCCAACCAAGCAACCTGGAAAGGCAAATCAGCGCTACAAAGAAGTCTCGCTTCCCATCGGTCAAAAGGGCCATGCTGAAAAAAGTGTCAAAACCAGAAATGCAGGACAGGCCATGGAGAAATGGGAGCCTTGCTACACTGATGGGCGGGATGTAAATTGCCAACAGCCACTCTGGAGAAGTGTACGGTGTGTCCTGAAACATCTAAAAAACACAGCTTAGAGAGCATAGGGCACTTCCACGCATGGGGGGATAAAGTGGGAAAATTGAAAATCAGCAAGACACAAGCACCCCAAAGGTTAGGGCTGCTCTGTTGACAAGGACCTCCACTTCATTCCACCTTAAATATCCCAGGAAAGTTAAAAATGGATAAAAAAGTTGTGGTCCTTATGTACAATGGAATATCACTCAGCCATGAAATCAATGTCAAAAGGCTAGTAGCAGCATGATGAGTGGATTTAGGTAAGACGATTCTAAGTGAAATAAGTCACACAGAAAAGGACACTTCTCATAAGGTGTCACTTATAGAGGGAATGTAAAAACCGTTACACTTGAACTGACTTACAAAACAGAACAGAGTCACACATGCAGAAAACACACTATGGCTGCTTAACGGGAAAGGTGAGGTGGGGTGATACATAAAACAAGAGTTTCAAATTAGCTCAGATACCGTTCCATAAACCCAATATGGAATAGACAAGACCTACTCCTTGCTCAGAGAACTGGACTCAACACGCCCGATTCACCGCACAAGAATATATCTGACTAGTAATAATCTTAAAACCTATGTATTGATATCTCTCTGTTAGTGTGTCAAGTGGGTGTAAAGCGGCCTAAACACAGCCGTGAAAAGCAGCTAAACCCCATTATAAAAATAAATTACTTTTAAAAACCCATGAAACAAAGACAGGGAAAGAGAGAGAAATTCTTACACAATTCGTTCAGGGGCTGTGATGCAACCTGGATTGACCATATCTAGACCCACAGGTGGATGAGACATAAGGGTGGACACTCTTGGGGCTGAGAGGTTCGGTGAGGTTGGGTGAGCAAACGCAGACCCTTTAAAGTAATACTGCGTGCTACCCATCGCATGGGTCCCAAATCTCCAGGTTCAAGGGCATCTTCCTACATCAAAAACATGCATGAGAAACCCAGAAGATGGTACACCGTGTGATGGGGAAAGGTTTCTAAAACGCACCTCATTTCTCATCTCCTTGTGCTCGGGTTCGCCATTCCAGCCACTTTACTAGCAATCTCCCTACTTGGAGCATCAGCACCTTTAACCTCCTGTTCCGTACAGGTTGCAATTTGTCCTGAGGATGAACGGGAAGACGGGGAACCAATGAGAGACTAGCTCTTGGTGTTGGGACAGGCACAGGTCACTCTATTTTCCCATCAGGAAGAAGAATTAACCACAGGCTCAGCCTGCCCCCCGGAACCAGAACAGGGCCTGAAGCCATCCTGCGCTTTTGCGGCCGGCTCCCAAAAAAGCGACTTGTAAAATGGAGCTTCAGGGCACTGCAATTCACAAACCTGCAGAGTTATAAATGATAACTCTCGTCCACAAATATATTGAGGGAAGGCAAAGAAGAGGATTTGAAATCAAGGCAGAATTGCAGGAAACAGATTTCAGGAGGTAGATTCGAATCGCCTTTAAAGCACATGAAAAGCGGCAACACGTTGACAATGATGCCCTTGGCCAAAAAGGGCGTATGCGTTTTTTCCTGAATATATTCAGGAAAAAACGCATACGCCCTTTTTGGCCAACCAAGCAACCTGGAAAGGCAAATCAGCGCTACAAAGAAGTCTCGCTTCCCATCGGTCAAAAGGGCCATGCTGAAAAAAGTGTCAAAACCAGAAATGCAGGACAGGCCATGGAGAAATGGGAGCCTTGCTACACTGACGGGCGGGATGTAAATTGCCAACAGCCACTCTGGAGAAGTGTACGGTGTGTCCTGAAACATCTAAAAAACACAGCTTAGAGAGCATAGGGCACTTCCACGCATGGGGGGATAAAGTGGGAAAATGGAAAATCAGCAAGACACAAGCACCCCAAAGGTTAGGGCTGCTCTGTTGACAAGGACCTCCACTTCCTTCCACCTTAAATATCCCAGGAAAGCGAAAAATGGATAAAAAAGTTGTGGTCCTTATGTACAATGGAATATCACTCAGCCATGAAATCAATGTCATAAGGCTAGTAGCAGCATGATGAGTGGATTTAGGTAAGACGATTCTAAGTGAAATAAGTCACACAGAAAAGGACACTTCTCATAAGGTGTCACTTATAGAGGGAATGTAAAAACCGTTACACTTGAACTGAATTACAAAACAGAACAGAGTCACACATGCAGAAAACACACTATGGCTGCTTAACGGGAAAGGTGAGGTGGGGTGATACATAAAACAAGAGTTTCAAATTAGCTCAGATACCGTTCCATAAACCCAATATGTAACAGACAAGACCTACTCCTTGCTCAGAGAACTGGACTCAACACGCCCGATTCACCGCACAAGAATATATCTGACTAGTAATAATCTTAAAACCTATGTATTGATATCTCTCTGTTAGTGTGTCAAGTGGGTGTAAAGCGGCCTAAACACAGCCGTGAAAAGCAGCTAAACCCCATTATAAAAATAAATTACTTTTAAAAACCCATGAAACAAAGACAGGGAAAGAGAGAGAAATTCTTACACAATTCGTTCAGGGGCTGTGATGCAACCTGGATTGACCATATCTAGACCCACAGGTGGATGAGACATAAGGGTGGACACTCTTGGGGCTGAGAGGTTCGGTGAGGTTGGGTGAGCAAACGCAGACCCTTTAAAGTAATACTGCGTGCTACCCATCGCATGGGTCCCAAATCTCCAGGTTCAAGGGCATCTTCCTACATCAAAAACATGCATGAGAAACCCAGAAGATGGTACACCGTGTGATGGGGAAAGGTTTCTAAAACGCACCTCATTTCTCATCTCCTTGTGCTCGGGTTCGCCATTCCAGCCACTTTACTAGCAATCTCCCTACTTGGAGCATCAGCACCTTTAACCTCCTGTTCCGTACAGGTTGCAATTTGTCCTGAGGATGAACGGGAAGACGGGGAACCAATGAGAGACTAGCTCTTGGTGTTGGGACAGGCACAGGTCACTCTATTTTCCCATCAGGAAGAAGAATTAACCACAGGCTCAGCCTGCCCCCCGGAACCAGAACAGGGCCTGAAGCCATCCTGCGCTTTTGCGGCCGGCTCCCAAAAAAGCGACTTGTAAAATGGAGCTTCAGGGCACTGCAATTCACAAACCTGCAGAGTTATAAATGATAACTCTCGTCCACAAATATATTGAGGGAAGGCAAAGAAGAGGATTTGAAATCAAGGCAGAATTGCAGGAAACAGATTTCAGGAGGTAGATTCGAATCGCCTTTAAAGCACATGAAAAGCGGCAAAACGTTGACAATGATGCCCTTGGCCAAAAAGGGCGTATGCGTTTTTTCCTGAATATATTCAGGAAAAAACGCATACGCCCTTTTTGGCCAACCAAGCAACCTGGAAAGGCAAATCAGCGCTACAAAGAAGTCTCGCTTCCCATCGGTCAAAAGGGCCATGCTGAAAAAAGTGTCAAAACCAGAAATGCAGGACAGGCCATGGAGAAATGGGAGCCTTGCTACACTGATGGGCGGGATGTAAATTGCCAACAGCCACTCTGGAGAAGTGTACGGTGTGTCCTGAAACATCTAAAAAACACAGCTTAGAGAGCATAGGGCACTTCCACGCATGGGGGGATAAAGTGGGAAAATTGAAAATCAGCAAGACACAAGCACCCCAAAGTTTAGGGCTGCTCTGTTGACAAGGACCTCCACTTCCTTCCACCTTAAATATCCCAGGAAAGCGAAAAATGGATAAAAAAGTTGTGGTCCTTATGTACAATGGAATATCACTCAGCCATGAAATCAATGTCATAAGGCTAGTAGCAGCATGATGAGTGGATTTAGGTAAGACGATTCTAAGTGAAATAAGTCACACAGAAAAGGACACTTCTCATAAGGTGTCACTTATAGAGGGAATGTTAAAACCGTTACACTTGAACTGAATTACAAAACAGAACAGAGTCACACATGCAGAAAACACACTATGGCTGCTTAACGGGAAAGGTGAGGTGGGGTGATACATAAAACAAGAGTTTCAAATTAGCTCAGATACCGTTCCATAAACCCAATATGGAATAGACAAGACCTACTCCTTGCTCAGAGAACTGGACTCAACACGCCCGATTCACTGCACAAGAATATATCTGACTAGTAATAATCTTAAAACCTATGTATTGATATCTCTCTGTTAGTGTGTCAAGTGGGTGTAAAGCGGCCTAAACACAGCCGTGAAAAGCAGCTAAACCCCATTATAAAAATAAATTACTTTTAAAAACCCATGAAACAAAGACAGGGAAAGAGAGAGAAATTCTTACACAATTCGTTCAGGGGCTGTGATGCAACCTGGATTGACCATATCTAGACCCACAGCTGGATGAGACATAAGGGTGGACACTCTTAGGGCTGAGAGGTTCGGTGAGGTTGGGTGAGCAAACGCAGACCCTTTAAAGTGATACTGCCTGCTACCCATCGCATGGGTCCCAAATCTCCAGGTTCAAGGGCATCTTCCTACATCGAAAACATGCATGAGAAACCCAGAAGATGGTACACCGTGTGATGGGGAAAGGTTTCTAAAACGCACCTCATTTCTCATCTCCTTGTGCTCGGGTTCGCCATTCCAGCCACTTTAGTAGCAATCTCCCTACTTGGAGCATCAGCACCTTTAACCTCCTGTTCCGTACAGGTTGCAATTTGTCCTGAGGATGAACGGGAAGACGGGGAACCAATGAGAGACTAGCTCTTGGTGTTGGGACAGGCACAGGTCACTCTATTTTCCCATCAGGAAGAAGAATTAACCACAGGCTCAGCCTGCCCCCCGGAACCAGAACAGGGCCTGAAGCCATCCTGCGCTTTTGCGGCCGGCTCCCAAAAAAGCGACTTGTAAAATGGAGCTTCAGGGCACTGCAATTCACAAACCTGCAGAGTTACAAATGATAACTCTCGTCCACAAATATATTGAGGGAAGGCAAAGAAGAGGATTTGAAATCAAGGCAGAATTGCAGGAAACAGATTTCAGGAGGAAGATGCGAATCGCCTTTAAAGCACATGAAAAGCGGCAAAACGTTGACAATGATGCCCTTGGCCAAAAAGGGCGTATGCGTTTTTTCCTGAATATATTCAGGAGAAAACGCATACGCCCTTTTTGGCCAACCAAGCAACCTGGAAAGGCAAATCAGCGCTACAAAGAAGTCTCGCTTCCCATCGGTCAAAAGGGCCATGCTGAAAAAAGTGTCAAAACCAGAAATGCAGGACAGGCCATGGAGAAATGGGAGCCTTGCTACACTGATGGGCGGGATGTAAATTGCCAACAGCCACTCTGGAGAAGTGTACGGTGTGTCCTGAAACATCTAAAAAACACAGCTTAGAGAGCATAGGGCACTTCCACGCATGGGGAGATAAAGTGGGAAAATTGAAAATCAGCAAGACACAAGCACCCCAAAGGTTAGGGCTGCTCTGTTGACAAGGACCTCCACTTCCTTCCACCTTAAATATCCCAGGAAAGCGAAAAATGGATAAAAAAGTTGTGGTCCTTATGTACAATGGAATATCACTCAGCCATGAAATCAATGTCATAAGGCTAGTAGCAGCATGATGAGTGGATTTAGGTAAGACGATTCTAAGTGAAATAAGTCACACAGAAAAGGACACTTCTCATAAGGTGTCACTTATAGAGGGAATGTAAAAACCGTTACACTTGAACTGAATTACAAAACAGAACAGAGTCACACATGCAGAAAACACACTATGGCTGCTTAACGGGAAAGGTGGGGTGGGGTGATACATAAAACAAGAGTTTCAAATTAGCTCAGATACCGTTCCATAAACCCAATATGTAACAGACAAGACCTACTCCTTGCTCAGAGAACTGGACTCAACACGCCCGATTCACCGCACAAGAATATATCTGACTAGTAATAATCTTAAAACCTATGTATTGATATCTCTCTGTTTGTGGGTCAAGTGGGTGTAAAGCGGCCTAAACACAGCCGTGAAAAGCAGCTAAACCCCATTATAAAAATAAATTACTTTTAAAAACCCAGGAAACAAAGACAGGGAAAGAGAGAGAAATTCTTACACAATTCGTTCAGGGGCTGTGATGCAACCTGGATTGACCATATCTAGACCCACAGCTGGATGAGACATAAGGGTGGACACTCTTGGGGCTGAGAGGTTCGGTGAGGTTGGGTGAGCAAACGCAGACCCTTTAAAGTAATACTGCGTGCTACCCATCGCATGGGTCCCAAATCTCCAGGTTCAAGGGCATCTTCCTACATCGAAAACATGCATGAGAAACCCAGAAGATGGTACACCGTGTGATGGGGAAAGGTTTCTAAAACGCACCTCATTTCTCATCTCCTTGTGCTCGGGTTCGCCATTCCAGCCACTTTACTAGCAATCTCCCTACTTGGAGCATCAGCACCTTTAACCTCCTGTTCCGTACAGGTTGCAATTTGTCCTGAGGATGAACGGGAAGACGGGGAACCAATGAGAGACTAGCTCTTGGTGTTGGGAGAGGCACAGGTCACTCTATTTTAACATCAGGAAGAAGAATTAACCACAGGCTCAGCCTGCCCCCCTGAACCAGAACAGGGCCTGAAGCCATCCTGCGCTTTTGCGGCCGGCTCCCAAAAAAGCGACTTGTAAAATGGAGCTTCAGGGCACTGCAATTCACAAACCTGCAGAGTTATAAATGATAACTCTCGTCCACAAATATATTGAGGGAAGGCAAAGAAGAGGATTTGAAATCAAGGCAGAATTGCAGGAAACAGATTTCAGGAGGAAGATGCGAATCGCCTTTAAAGCACATGAAAAGCGGCAAAACGTTGACAATGATGCCCTTGTCCAAAAAGGGCGTATGCGTTTTTTCCTGAATATATTCAGGAGAAAACGCATACGCCCTTTTTGGCCAACCAAGCAACCTGGAAAGGCAAATCAGCGCTACAAAGAAGTCTCGCTTCCCATCGGTCAAAAGGGCCATGCTGAAAAAAGTGTCAAAACCAGAAATGCAGGACAGGCCATGGAGAAATGGGAGCCTTGCTACACTGATGGGCGGGATGTAAATTGCCAACAGCCACTCTGGAGAAGTGTACGGTGTGTCCTGAAACATCTAAAAAACACAGCTTAGAGAGCATAGGGCACTTCCACGCATGGGGGGATAAAGTGGGAAAATTGAAAATCAGCAAGACACAAGCACCCCAAAGGTTAGGGCTGCTCTGTTGACAAGGACCTCCACTTCATTCCACCTTAAATATCCCAGGAAAGTTAAAAATGGATAAAAAAGTTGTGGTCCTTATGTACAATGGAATATCACTCAGCCATGAAATCAATGTCAAAAGGCTAGTAGCAGCATGATGAGTGGATTTAGGTAAGACGATTCTAAGTGAAATAAGTCACACAGAAAAGGACACTTCTCATAAGGTGTCACTTATAGAGGGAATGTAAAAACCGTTACACTTGAACTGAATTACAAAACAGAACAGAGTCACACATGCAGAAAACACACTATGGCTGCTTAACGGGAAAGGTGAGGTGGGGTGATACATAAAACAAGAGTTTCAAATTAGCTCAGATACCGTTCCATAAACCCAATATGGAATAGACAAGACCTACTCCTTGCTCAGAGAACTGGACTCAACACGCCCGATTCACCGCACAAGAATATATCTGACTAGTAATAATCTTAAAACCTATGTATTGATATCTCTCTGTTAGTGGGTCAAGTGGGTGTAAAGCGGCCTAAACACAGCCGTGAAAAGCAGCTAAACCCCATTATAAAAATAAATTACTTTTAAAAACCCATGAAACAAAGACAGGGAAAGAGAGAGAAATTCTTACACAATTCGTTCAGGGGCTGTGATGCAACCTGGATTGACCATATCTAGACCCACAGCTGGATGAGACATAAGGGTGGACACTCTTGGGGCTGAGAGGTTCGGTGAGGTTGGGTGAGCAAACGCAGACCCTTTAAAGTAATACTGCGTGCTACCCATCGCATGGGTCCCAAATCTCCAGGTTCAAGGGCATCTTCCTACATCGAAAACATGCATGAGAAACCCAGAAGATGGTACACCGTGTGATGGGGAAAGGTTTCTAAAACGCACCTCATTTCTCATCTCCTTGTGCTCGGGTTCGCCATTCCAGCCACTTTACTAGCAATCTCCCTACTTGGAGCATCAGCACCTTTAACCTCCTGTTCCGTACAGGTTGCAATTTGTCCTGAGGATGAACGGGAAGACGGGGAACCAATGAGAGACTAGCTCTTGGTGTTGGGAGATGCACAGGTCACCCTATTTTCCCATCAGGAAGAAGAATTAACCACAGGCTCAGCCTGCCCCCCGGAACCAGAACAGGGCCTGAAGCCATCCTGCGCTTTTGCGGCCGGCTCCCAAAAAAGCGACTTGTAAAATGGAGCTTCAGGGCACTGCAATTCACAAACCTGCAGAGTTATAAATGATAACTCTCGTCCACAAGTATATTGAGGGAAGGCAAAGAAGAGGATTTGAAATCAAGGCAGAATTGCAGGAAACAGATTTCAGGAGGTAGATTCGAATCGCCTTTAAAGCACATGAAAAGCGGCAAAACGTTGACAATGATGCCCTTGGCCAAAAAGGGCGTATGCGTTTTTTCCTGAATGTATTCAGGAAATGAATACATTCAGGAAAAAACGCATACGCCCTTTTTGGCCAACCAAGCAACCTGGAAAGGCAAATCAGCGCTACAAAGAAGTCTCGCTTCCCATCGGTCAAAAGGGCCATGCTGAAAAAAGTGTCAAAACCAGAAATGCAGGACAGGTCATGGAGAAATGGGAGCCTTGCTACACTGATGGGCGGGATGTAAATTGCCAACAGCCACTCTGGAGAAGTGTACGGTGTGTCCTGAAACATCTAAAAACACAGCTTAGAGAGCATAGGGCACTTCCACGCATGGGGGGATAAAGTGGGAAAATTGAAAATCAGCAAGACACAAGCACTCCAAAGGTTAGGGCTGCTCTGTTGACAAGGACCTCCACTTTCTTCCACCTTAAATATCCCAGGAAAGCGAAAAATGGATAAAAAAGTTGTGGTCCTTATGTACAATGGAATATCACTCAGCCATGAAATCAATGTCATAAGGCTAGTAGCAGCATGATGAGTGGATTTAGGTAAGACGATTCTAAGTGAAATAAGTCACACAGAAAAGGACACTTCTCATAAGGTGTCACTTATAGAGGGAATGTAAAAACCGTTACACTTGAACTGAATTACAAAACAGAACAGAGTCACACATGCAGAAAACACACTATGGCTGCTTAACGGGAAAGGTGAGGTGGGGTGATACATAAAACAAGAGTTTCAAATTAGCTCAGATACCGTTCCATAAACCCAATATGGAATAGACAAGACCTACTCCTTGCTCAGAGAACTGGACTCAACACGCCCGATTCACCGCACAAGAATATATCTGACTAGTAATAATCTTAAAACCTATGTATTGATATCTCTCTGTTAGTGTGTCAAGTGGGTGTAAAGCGGCCTAAACACAGCCGTGAAAAGCAGCTAAACCCCATTATAAAAATAAATTACTTTTAAAAACCCATGAAACAAAGACAGGGAAAGAGAGAGAAATTCTTACACAATTCGTTCAGGGGCTGTGATGCAACCTGGATTGACCATATCTAGACCCACAGCTGGATGAGACATAAGGGTGGACACTCTTGGGGCTGAGAGGTTCGGTGAGGTTGGGTGAGCAAACGCAGACCCTTTAAAGTAATACTGCGTGCTACCCATCGCATGGGTCCCAAATCTCCAGGTTCAAGGGCATCTTCCTACATCGAAAACATGCATGAGAAACCCAGAAGATGGTACACCGTGTGATGGGGAAAGGTTTCTAAAACGCACCTCATTTCTCATCTCCTTGTGCTCGGGTTCGCCATTCCAGCCACTTTACTAGCAATCTCCCTACTTGGAGCATCAGCACCTTTAACCTCCTGTTCCGTACAGGTTGCAATTTGTCCTGAGGATGAACGGGAAGACGGGGAACCAATGAGAGACTAGCTCTTGGTGTTGGGACAGGCACAGGTCACTCTATTTTCCCATCAGGAAGAAGAATTAACCACAGGCTCAGCCTGCCCCCCTGAACCAGAACAGGGCCTGAAGCCATCCTGCGCTTTTGCGGCCGGCTCCCAAAAAAGCGACTTGTAAAATGGAGCTTCAGGGCACTGCAATTCACAAACCTGCAGAGTTATAAATGATAACTCTCGTCCACAAATATATTGAGGGAAGGCAAAGAAGAGGATTTGAAATCAAGGCAGAATTGCAGGAAACAGATTTCAGGAGGTAGATTCGAATCGCCTTTAAAGCACATGAAAAGCGGCAACACGTTGACAATGATGCCCTTGGCCAAAAAGGGCGTATGCGTTTTTTCCTGAATATATTCAGGAAAAAACGCATACGCCCTTTTTGGCCAACCAAGCAACCTGGAAAGGCAAATCAGCGCTACAAAGAAGTCTCGCTTCCCATCGGTCAAAAGGGCCATGCTGAAAAAAGTGTCAAAACCAGAAATGCAGGACAGGCCATGGAGAAATGGGAGCCTTGCTACACTGACGGGCGGGATGTAAATTGCCAACAGCCACTCTGGAGAAGTGTACGGTGTGTCCTGAAACATCTAAAAAACACAGCTTAGAGAGCATAGGGCACTTCCACGCATGGGGGGATAAAGTGGGAAAATGGAAAATCAGCAAGACACAAGCACCCCAAAGGTTAGGGCTGCTCTGTTGACAAGGACCTCCACTTCCTTCCACCTTAAATATCCCAGGAAAGCGAAAAATGGATAAAAAAGTTGTGGTCCTTATGTACAATGGAATATCACTCAGCCATGAAATCAATGTCATAAGGCTAGTAGCAGCATGATGAGTGGATTTAGGTAAGACGATTCTAAGTGAAATAAGTCACACAGAAAAGGACACTTCTCATAAGGTGTCACTTATAGAGGGAATGTAAAAACCGTTACACTTGAACTGAATTACAAAACAGAACAGAGTCACACATGCAGAAAACACACTATGGCTGCTTAACGGGAAAGGTGAGGTGGGGTGATACATAAAACAAGAGTTTCAAATTAGCTCAGATACCGTTCCATAAACCCAATATGTAACAGACAAGACCTACTCCTTGCTCAGAGAACTGGACTCAACACGCCCGAT
Organism: Balaenoptera physalus; assembly: GCF_965194825.1. Classification (NCBI taxonomy): domain Eukaryota; kingdom Metazoa; phylum Chordata; class Mammalia; order Artiodactyla; family Balaenopteridae; genus Balaenoptera; species Balaenoptera physalus. Next base: position 817,309 of record NW_028126419.1, on the reverse strand, counting down.
TCACCGCACAAGAATATATCTGACTAGTAATAATCTTAAAACCTATATATTGATATCGCTCTGTTAGTGGCTCAAGTGGGTGTAAAGCGGCCTAAACACAGCCGTGAAAAGCAGCTAAACCCCATTATAAAAATAAATTACTTTTAAAAACCCATGAAACAAAGACAGGGAAAGAGAGAGAAATTCTTACACAATTCGTTCAGGGGCTGTGATGCAACCTGGATTGACCATATCTAGACCCACAGCTGGATGAGACATAAGGGTGGACACTCTTGGGGCTGAGAGGTTCGGTGAGGTTGGGTGAGCAAACGCAGACCCTTTAAAGTAATACTGCGTGCTACCCATCGCATGGGTCCCAAATCTCCAGGTTCAAGGGCATCTTCCTACATCGAAAACATGCATGAGAAACCCAGAAGATGGTACACCGTGTGATGGGGAAAGGTTTCTAAAACGCACCTCATTTCTCATCTCCTTGTGCTCGGGTTCGCCATTCCAGCCACTTTACTAGCAATCTCCCTACTTGGAGCATCATCACCTTTAACCTCCTGTTCCGTACAGGTTGCAATTTGTCCTGAGGATGAACGGGAAGACGGGGAACCAATGAGAGACTAGCTCTTGGTGTTGGGACAGGCACAGGTCACTCTATTTTCCCATCAGGAAGAAGAATTAACCACAGGCTCAGCCTGCCCCCCGGAACCAGAACAGGGCCTGAAGCCATCCTGCGCTTTTGCGGCCGGCTCCCAAATAAGCGACTTGTAAAATGGAGCTTCAGGGCACTGCAATTCACAAACCTGCAGAGTTATAAATGATAACTCTCGTCCACAAATATATTGAGGGAAGGCAAAGAAGAGGATTTGAAATCAAGGCAGAATTGCAGGAAACAGATTTCAGGAGGAAGATGCGAATCGCCTTTAAAGCACATGAAAAGCGGCAAAACGTTGACAATGATGCCCTTGGCCAAAAAGGGCGTATGCGTTTTTTCCTGAATATATTCAGGAGAAAACGCATACGCCCTTTTTGGCCAACCAAGCAACCTGGAAAGGCAAATCAGCGCTACAAAGAAGTCTCGCTTCCCATCGGTCAAAAGGGCCATGCTGAAAAAAGTGTCAAAACCAGAAATGCAGGACAGGCCATGGAGAAATGGGAGCCTTGCTACACTGATGGGCGGGATGTAAATTGCCAACAGCCACTCTGGAGAAGTGTACGGTGTGTCCTGAAACATCTAAAAAACACAGCTTAGAGAGCATAGGGCACTTCCACGCATGGGGAGATAAAGTGGGAAAATTGAAAATCAGCAAGACACAAGCACCCCAAAGGTTAGGGCTGCTCTGTTGACAAGGACCTCCACTTCCTTCCACCTTAAATATCCCAGGAAAGCGAAAAATGGATAAAAAAGTTGTGGTCCTTATGTACAATGGAATATCACTCAGCCATGAAATCAATGTCATAAGGCTAGTAGCAGCATGATGAGTGGATTTAGGTAAGACGATTCTAAGTGAAATAAGTCACACAGAAAAGGACACTTCTCATAAGGTGTCACTTATAGAGGGAATGTAAAAACCGTTACACTTGAACTGAATTACAAAACAGAACAGAGTCACACATGCAGAAAACACACTATGGCTGCTTAACGGGAAAGGTGGGGTGGGGTGATACATAAAACAAGAGTTTCAAATTAGCTCAGATACCGTTCCATAAACCCAATATGTAACAGACAAGACCTACTCCTTGCTCAGAGAACTGGACTCAACACGCCCGATTCACCGCACAAGAATATATCTGACTAGTAATAATCTTAAAACCTATGTATTGATATCTCTCTGTTAGTGGGTCAAGTGGGTGTAAAGCGGCCTAAACACAGCCGTGAAAAGCAGCTAAACCCCATTATAAAAATAAATTACTTTTAAAAACCCAGGAAACAAAGACAGGGAAAGAGAGAGAAATTCTTACACAATTCGTTCAGGGGCTGTGATGCAACCTGGATTTACCATATCTAGACCCACAGCTGGATGAGACATAAGGGTGGACACTCTTGGGGCTGAGAGGTTCGGTGAGGTTGGGTGAGCAAACGCAGACCCTTTAAAGTAATACTGCGTGCTACCCATCGCATGGGTCCCAAATCTCCAGGTTCAAGGGCATCTTCCTACATCGAAAACATGCATGAGAAACCCAGAAGATGGTACACCGTGTGATGGGGAAAGGTTTCTAAAACGCACCTCATTTCTCATCTCCTTGTGCTCGGGTTCGCCATTCCAGCCACTTTACTAGCAATCTCCCTACTTGGAGCATCAGCACCTTTAACCTCCTGTTCCGTACAGGTTGCAATTTGTCCTGAGGATGAACGGGAAGACGGGGAACCAATGAGAGACTAGCTCTTGGTGTTGGGAGATGCACAGGTCACTCTATTTTCCCATCAGGAAGAAGAATTAACCACAGGCTCAGCCTGCCCCCCGGAACCAGAACAGGGCCTGAAGCCATCCTGCGCTTTTGCGGCCGGCTCCCAAAAAAGCGACTTGTAAAATGGAGCTTCAGGGCACTGCAATTCACAAACCTGCAGAGTTATAAATGATAACTCTCGTCCACAAGTATATTGAGGGAAGGCAAAGAAGAGGATTTGAAATCAAGGCAGAATTGCAGGAAACAGATTTCAGGAGGTAGATTCGAATCGCCTTTAAAGCACATGAAAAGCGGCAAAACGTTGACAATGATGCCCTTGGCCAAAAAGGGCGTATGCGTTTTTTCCTGAATGTATTCAGGAAATGAATACATTCAGGAAAAAACGCATACGCCCTTTTTGGCCAACCAAGCAACCTGGAAAGGCAAATCAGCGCTACAAAGAAGTCTCGCTTCCCATCGGTCAAAAGGGCCATGCTGAAAAAAGTGTCAAAACCAGAAATGCAGGACAGGTCATGGAGAAATGGGAGCCTTGCTACACTGATGGGCGGGATGTAAATTGCCAACAGCCACTCTGGAGAAGTGTACGGTGTGTCCTGAAACATCTAAAAACACAGCTTAGAGAGCATAGGGCACTTCCACGCATGGGGGGATAAAGTGGGAAAATTGAAAATCAGCAAGACACAAGCACTCCAAAGGTTAGGGCTGCTCTGTTGACAAGGACCTCCACTTTCTTCCACCTTAAATATCCCAGGAAAGCGAAAAATGGATAAAAAAGTTGTGGTCCTTATGTACAATGGAATATCACTCAGCCATGAAATCAATGTCATAAGGCTAGTAGCAGCATGATGAGTGGATTTAGGTAAGACGATTCTAAGTGAAATAAGTCACACAGAAAAGGACACTTCTCATAAGGTGTCACTTATAGAGGGAATGTAAAAACCGTTACACTTGAACTGAATTACAAAACAGAACAGAGTCACACATGCAGAAAACACACTATGGCTGCTTAACAAGAAAGGTGAGGTGGGGTGATACATAAAACAAGAGTTTCAAATTAGCTCAGATACCGTTCCATAAACCCAATATGGAATAGACAAGACCTACTCCTTGCTCAGAGAACTGGACTCAACACGCCCGATTCACCGCACAAGAATATATCTGACTAGTAATAATCTTAAAACCTATGTATTGATATCTCTCTGTTAGTGTGTCAAGTGGGTGTAAAGCGGCCTAAACACAGCCGTGAAAAGCAGCTAAACCCCATTATAAAAATAAATTACTTTTAAAAACCCATGAAACAAAGACAGGGAAAGAGAGAGAAATTCTTACACAATTCGTTCAGGGGCTGTGATGCAACCTGGATTGACCATATCTAGACCCACAGCTGGATGAGACATAAGGGTGGACACTCTTGGGGCTGAGAGGTTCGGTGAGGTTGGGTGAGCAAACGCAGACCCTTTAAAGTAATACTGCGTGCTACCCATCGCATGGGTCCCAAATCTCCAGGTTCAAGGGCATCTTCCTACATCGAAAACATGCATGAGAAACCCAGAAGATGGTACACCGTGTGATGGGGAAAGGTTTCTAAAACGCACCTCATTTCTCATCTCCTTGTGCTCGGGTTCGCCATTCCAGCCACTTTACTAGCAATCTCCCTACTTGGAGCATCAGCACCTTTAACCTCCTGTTCCGTACAGGTTGCAATTTGTCCTGAGGATGAACGGGAAGACGGGGAACCAATGAGAGACTAGCTCTTGGTGTTGGGACAGGCACAGGTCACTCTATTTTCCCATCAGGAAGAAGAATTAACCACAGGCTCAGCCTGCCCCCCTGAACCAGAACAGGGCCTGAAGCCATCCTGCGCTTTTGCGGCCGGCTCCCAAAAAAGCGACTTGTAAAATGGAGCTTCAGGGCACTGCAATTCACAAACCTGCAGAGTTATAAATGATAACTCTCGTCCACAAATATATTGAGGGAAGGCAAAGAAGAGGATTTGAAATCAAGGCAGAATTGCAGGAAACAGATTTCAGGAGGTAGATTCGAATCGCCTTTAAAGCACATGAAAAGCGGCAACACGTTGACAATGATGCCCTTGGCCAAAAAGGGCGTATGCGTTTTTTCCTGAATATATTCAGGAAAAAACGCATACGCCCTTTTTGGCCAACCAAGCAACCTGGAAAGGCAAATCAGCGCTACAAAGAAGTCTCGCTTCCCATCGGTCAAAAGGGCCATGCTGAAAAAAGTGTCAAAACCAGAAATGCAGGACAGGCCATGGAGAAATGGGAGCCTTGCTACACTGACGGGCGGGATGTAAATTGCCAACAGCCACTCTGGAGAAGTGTACGGTGTGTCCTGAAACATCTAAAAAACACAGCTTAGAGAGCATAGGGCACTTCCACGCATGGGGGGATAAAGTGGGATAATGGAAAATCAGCAAGACACAAGCACCCCAAAGGTTAGGGCTGCTCTGTTGACAAGGACCTCCACTTCCTTCCACCTTAAATATCCCAGGAAAGCGAAAAATGGATAAAAAAGTTGTGGTCCTTATGTACAATGGAATATCACTCAGCCATGAAATCAATGTCATAAGGCTAGTAGCAGCATGATGAGTGGATTTAGGTAAGACGATTCTAAGTGAAATAAGTCACACAGAAAAGGACACTTCTCATAAGGTGTCACTTATAGAGGGAATGTAAAAACCGTTACACTTGAACTGAATTACAAAACAGAACAGAGTCACACATGCAGAAAACACACTATGGCTGCTTAACGGGAAAGGTGAGGTGGGGTGATACATAAAACAAGAGTTTCAAATTAGCTCAGATACCGTTCCATAAACCCAATATGTAACAGACAAGACCTACTCCTTGCTCAGAGAACTGGACTCAACACGCCCGATTCACCGCACAAGAATATATCTGACTAGTAATAATCTTAAAACCTATATATTGATATCGCTCTGTTATTGGCTCAAGTGGGTGTAAAGCGGCCTAAACACAGCCGTGAAAAGCAGCTAAACCCCATTATAAAAATAAATTACTTTTAAAAACCCATGAAACAAAGACAGGGAAAGAGAGAGAAATTCTTACACAATTCGTTCAGGGGCTGTGATGCAACCTGGATTGACCATATCTAGACCCACAGCTGGATGAGACATAAGGGTGGACACTCTTGGGGCTGAGAGGTTCGGTGAGGTTGGGTGAGCAAACGCAGACCCTTTAAAGTAATACTGCGTGCTACCCATCGCATGGGTCCCAAATCTCCAGGTTCAAGGGCATCTTCCTACATCGAAAACATGCATGAGAAACCCAGAAGATGGTACACCGTGTGATGGGGAAAGGTTTCTAAAACGCACCTCATTTCTCATCTCCTTGTGCTCGGGTTCGCCATTCCAGCCACTTTACTAGCAATCTCCCTACTTGGAGCATCATCACCTTTAACCTCCTGTTCCGTACAGGTTGCAATTTGTCCTGAGGATGAACGGGAAGACGGGGAACCAATGAGAGACTAGCTCTTGGTGTTGGGACAGGCACAGGTCACTCTATTTTCCCATCAGGAAGAAGAATTAACCACAGGCTCAGCCTGCCCCCCGGAACCAGAACAGGGCCTGAAGCCATCCTGCGCTTTTGCGGCCGGCTCCCAAATAAGCGACTTGTAAAATGGAGCTTCAGGGCACTGCAATTCACAAACCTGCAGAGTTATAAATGATAACTCTCGTCCACAAATATATTGAGGGAAGGCAAAGAAGAGGATTTGAAATCAAGGCAGAATTGCAGGAAACAGATTTCAGGAGGAAGATGCGAATCGCCTTTAAAGCACATGAAAAGCGGCAAAACGTTGACAATGATGCCCTTGGCCAAAAAGGGCGTATGCGTTTTTTCCTGAATATATTCAGGAGAAAACGCATACGCCCTTTTTGGCCAACCAAGCAACCTGGAAAGGCAAATCAGCGCTACAAAGAAGTCTCGCTTCCCATCGGTCAAAAGGGCCATGCTGAAAAAAGTGTCAAAACCAGAAATGCAGGACAGGCCATGGAGAAATGGGAGCCTTGCTACACTGATGGGCGGGATGTAAATTGCCAACAGCCACTCTGGAGAAGTGTACGGTGTGTCCTGAAACATCTAAAAAACACAGCTTAGAGAGCATAGGGCACTTCCACGCATGGGGAGATAAAGTGGGAAAATTGAAAATCAGCAAGACACAAGCACCCCAAAGGTTAGGGCTGCTCTGTTGACAAGGACCTCCACTTCCTTCCACCTTAAATATCCCAGGAAAGCGAAAAATGGATAAAAAAGTTGTGGTCCTTATGTACAATGGAATATCACTCAGCCATGAAATCAATGTCATAAGGCTAGTAGCAGCATGATGAGTGGATTTAGGTAAGACGATTCTAAGTGAAATAAGTCACACAGAAAAGGACACTTCTCATAAGGTGTCACTTATAGAGGGAATGTAAAAACCGTTACACTTGAACTGAATTACAAAACAGAACAGAGTCACACATGCAGAAAACACACTATGGCTGCTTAACGGGAAAGGTGAGGTGGGGTGATACATAAAACAAGAGTTTCAAATTAGCTCAGATACCGTTCCATAAACCCAATATGGAATAGACAAGACCTACTCCTTGCTCAGAGAACTGGACTCAACACGCCCGATTCACCGCACAAGAATATATCTGACTAGTAATAATCTTAAAACCTATGTATTGATATCTCTCTGTTAGTGGGTCAAGTGGGTGTAAAGCGGCCTAAACACAGCCGTGAAAAGCAGCTAAACCCCATTATAAAAATAAATTACTTTTAAAAACCCATGAAACAAAGACAGGGAAAGAGAGAGAAATTCTTACACAATTCGTTCAGGGGCTGTGATGCAAACTGGATTGACCATATCTAGACCCACAGCTGGATGAGACATAAGGGTGGACACTCTTGGGGCTGAGAGGTTCGGTGAGGTTGGGTGAGCAAACGCAGACACTTTAAAGTAATACTGCGTGCTACCCATCGCATGGGTCCCAAATCTCCAGGTTCAAGGGCATCTTCCTACATCGAAAACATGCATGAGAAACCCAGAAGATGGTACACCGTGTGATGGGGAAAGGTTTCTAAAACGCACCTCATTTCTCATCTCCTTGTGCTCGGGTTCGCCATTCCAGCCACTTTAGTAGCAATCTCCCTACTTGGAGCATCAGCACCTTTAACCTCCTGTTCCGTACAGGTTGCAATTTGTCCTGAGGATGAACGGGAAGACGGGGAACCAATGAGAGACTAGCTCTTGGTGTTGGGACAGGCACAGGTCACTCTATTTTCCCATCAGGAAGAAGAATTAACCACAGGCTCAGCCTGCCCCCCGGAACCAGAACAGGGCCTGAAGCCATCCTGCGCTTTTGCGGCCGGCTCCCAAAAAACCGACTTGTAAAATGGAGCTTCAGGGCACTGCAATTCACAAACCTGCAGAGTTACAAATGATAACTCTCGTCCACAAATATATTGAGGGAAGGCAAAGAAGAGGATTTGAAATCAAGGCAGAATTGCAGGAAACAGATTTCAGGAGGAAGATGCGAATCGCCTTTAAAGCACATGAAAAGCGGCAAAACGTTGACAATGATGCCCTTGGCCAAAAAGGGCGTATGCGTTTTTTCCTGAATATATTCAGGAAAAAACGCATACGCCCTTTTTGGCCAACCAAGCAACCTGGAAAGGCAAATCAGCGCTACAAAGAAGTCTCGCTTCCCATCGGTCAAAAGGGCCATGCTGAAAAAAGTGTCAAAACCAGAAATGCAGGACAGGCCATGGAGAAATGGGAGCCTTGCTACACTGATGGGCGGGATGTAAATTGCCAACAGCCACTCTGGAGAAGTGTACGGTGTGTCCTGAAACATCTAAAAAACACAGCTTAGAGAGCATAGGGCACTTCCACGCATGGGGGGATAAAGTGGGATAATGGAAAATCAGCAAGACACAAGCACCCCAAAGGTTAGGGCTGCTCTGTTGACAAGGACCTCCACTTCCTTCCACCTTAAATATCCCAGGAAAGCGAAAAATGGATAAAAAAGTTGTGGTCCTTATGTACAATGGAATATCACTCAGCCATGAAATCAATGTCATAAGGCTAGTAGCAGCATGATGAGTGGATTTAGGTAAGACGATTCTAAGTGAAATAAGTCACACAGAAAAGGACACTTCTCATAAGGTGTCACTTATAGAGGGAATGTAAAAACCGTTACACTTGAACTGAATTACAAAACAGAACAGAGTCACACATGCAGAAAACACACTATGGCTGCTTAACGGGAAAGGTGAGGTGGGGTGATACATAAAACAAGAGTTTCAAATTAGCTCAGATACCGTTCCATAAACCCAATATGTAACAGACAAGACCTACTCCTTGCTCAGAGAACTGGACTCAACACGCCCGATTCACCGCACAAGAATATATCTGACTAGTAATAATCTTAAAACCTATATATTGATATCGCTCTGTTATTGGCTCAAGTGGGTGTAAAGCGGCCTAAACACAGCCGTGAAAAGCAGCTAAACCCCATTATAAAAATAAATTACTTTTAAAAACCCATGAAACAAAGACAGGGAAAGAGAGAGAAATTCTTACACAATTCGTTCAGGGGCTGTGATGCAACCTGGATTGACCATATCTAGACCCACAGCTGGATGAGACATAAGGGTGGACACTCTTGGGGCTGAGAGGTTCGGTGAGGTTGGGTGAGCAAACGCAGACCCTTTAAAGTAATACTGCGTGCTACCCATCGCATGGGTCCCAAATCTCCAGGTTCAAGGGCATCTTCCTACATCGAAAACATGCATGAGAAACCCAGAAGATGGTACACCGTGTGATGGGGAAAGGTTTCTAAAACGCACCTCATTTCTCATCTCCTTGTGCTCGGGTTCGCCATTCCAGCCACTTTACTAGCAATCTCCCTACTTGGAGCATCATCACCTTTAACCTCCTGTTCCGTACAGGTTGCAATTTGTCCTGAGGATGAACGGGAAGACGGGGAACCAATGAGAGACTAGCTCTTGGTGTTGGGACAGGCACAGGTCACTCTATTTTCCCATCAGGAAGAAGAATTAACCACAGGCTCAGCCTGCCCCCCGGAACCAGAACAGGGCCTGAAGCCATCCTGCGCTTTTGCGGCCGGCTCCCAAATAAGCGACTTGTAAAATGGAGCTTCAGGGCACTGCAATTCACAAACCTGCAGAGTTATAAATGATAACTCTCGTCCACAAATATATTGAGGGAAGGCAAAGAAGAGGATTTGAAATCAAGGCAGAATTGCAGGAAACAGATTTCAGGAGGAAGATGCGAATCGCCTTTAAAGCACATGAAAAGCGGCAAAACGTTGACAATGATGCCCTTGGCCAAAAAGGGCGTATGCGTTTTTTCCTGAATATATTCAGGAGAAAACGCATACGCCCTTTTTGGCCAACCAAGCAACCTGGAAAGGCAAATCAGCGCTACAAAGAAGTCTCGCTTCCCATCGGTCAAAAGGGCCATGCTGAAAAAAGTGTCAAAACCAGAAATGCAGGACAGGCCATGGAGAAATGGGAGCCTTGCTACACTGATGGGCGGGATGTAAATTGCCAACAGCCACTCTGGAGAAGTGTACGGTGTGTCCTGAAACATCTAAAAAACACAGCTTAGAGAGCATAGGGCACTTCCACGCATGGGGAGATAAAGTGGGAAAATTGAAAATCAGCAAGACACAAGCACCCCAAAGGTTAGGGCTGCTCTGTTGACAAGGACCTCCACTTCCTTCCACCTTAAATATCCCAGGAAAGCGAAAAATGGATAAAAAAGTTGTGGTCCTTATGTACAATGGAATATCACTCAGCCATGAAATCAATGTCATAAGGCTAGTAGCAGCATGATGAGTGGATTTAGGTAAGACGATTCTAAGTGAAATAAGTCACACAGAAAAGGACACTTCTCATAAGGTGTCACTTATAGAGGGAATGTAAAAACCGTTACACTTGAACTGAATTACAAAACAGAACAGAGTCACACATGCAGAAAACACACTATGGCTGCTTAACGGGAAAGGTGAGGTGGGGTGATACATAAAACAAGAGTTTCAAATTAGCTCAGATACCGTTCCATAAACCCAATATGGAATAGACAAGACCTACTCCTTGCTCAGAGAACTGGACTCAACACGCCCGATTCACCGCACAAGAATATATCTGACTAGTAATAATCTTAAAACCTATGTATTGATATCTCTCTGTTAGTGGGTCAAGTGGGTGTAAAGCGGCCTAAACACAGCCGTGAAAAGCAGCTAAACCCCATTATAAAAATAAATTACTTTTAAAAACCCATGAAACAAAGACAGGGAAAGAGAGAGAAATTCTTACACAATTCGTTCAGGGGCTGTGATGCAAACTGGATTGACCATATCTAGACCCACAGCTGGATGAGACATAAGGGTGGACACTCTTGGGGCTGAGAGGTTCGGTGAGGTTGGGTGAGCAAACGCAGACACTTTAAAGTAATACTGCGTGCTACCCATCGCATGGGTCCCAAATCTCCAGGTTCAAGGGCATCTTCCTACATCGAAAACATGCATGAGAAACCCAGAAGATGGTACACCGTGTGATGGGGAAAGGTTTCTAAAACGCACCTCATTTCTCATCTCCTTGTGCTCGGGTTCGCCATTCCAGCCACTTTAGTAGCAATCTCCCTACTTGGAGCATCAGCACCTTTAACCTCCTGTTCCGTACAGGTTGCAATTTGTCCTGAGGATGAACGGGAAGACGGGGAACCAATGAGAGACTAGCTCTTGGTGTTGGGACAGGCACAGGTCACTCTATTTTCCCATCAGGAAGAAGAATTAACCACAGGCTCAGCCTGCCCCCCGGAACCAGAACAGGGCCTGAAGCCATCCTGCGCTTTTGCGGCCGGCTCCCAAAAAACCGACTTGTAAAATGGAGCTTCAGGGCACTGCAATTCACAAACCTGCAGAGTTACAAATGATAACTCTCGTCCACAAATATATTGAGGGAAGGCAAAGAAGAGGATTTGAAATCAAGGCAGAATTGCAGGAAACAGATTTCAGGAGGAAGATGCGAATCGCCTTTAAAGCACATGAAAAGCGGCAAAACGTTGACAATGATGCCCTTGGCCAAAAAGGGCGTATGCGTTTTTTCCTGAATATATTCAGGAAAAAACGCATACGCCCTTTTTGGCCAACCAAGCAACCTGGAAAGGCAAATCAGCGCTACAAAGAAGTCTCGCTTCCCATCGGTCAAAAGGGCCATGCTGAAAAAAGTGTCAAAACCAGAAATGCAGGACAGGCCATGGAGAAATGGGAGCCTTGCTACACTGATGGGCGGGATGTAAATTGCCAACAGCCACTCTGGAGAAGTGTACGGTGTGTCCTGAAACATCTAAAAAACACAGCTTAGAGAGCATAGGGCACTTCCACGCATGGGGGGATAAAGTGGGAAAATTGAAAATCAGCAAGACACAAGCACCCCAAAGGTTAGGGCTGCTCTGTTGACAAGGACCTCCACTTCCTTCCACCTTAAATATCCCAGGAAAGCGAAAAATGGATAAAAAAGTTGTGGTCCTTATGTACAATGGAATATCACTCAGCCATGAAATCAATGTCATAAGGCTAGTAGCAGCATGATGAGTGGATTTAGGTAAGACGATTCTAAGTGAAATAAGTCACACAGAAAAGGACACTTCTCATAAGGTGTCACTTATAGAGGGAATGTAAAAACCGTTACACTTGAACTGAATTACAAAACAGAACAGAGTCACACATGCAGAAAACACACTATGGCTGCTTAACGGGAAAGGTGAGGTGGGGTGATACATAAAACAAGAGTTTCAAATTAGCTCAGATACCGTTCCATAAACCCAATATGGAATAGACAAGACCTACTCCTTGCTCAGAGAACTGGACTCAACACGCCCGATTCACCGCACAAGAATATATCTGACTAGTAATAATCTTAAAACCTATGTATTGATATCTCTCTGTTAGTGGGTCAAGTGGGTGTAAAGCGGCCTAAACACAGCCGTGAAAAGCAGCTAAACCCCATTATAAAAATAAATTACTTTTAAAAACCCATGAAACAAAGACAGGGAAAGAGAGAGAAATTCTTACACAATTCGTTCAGGGGCTGTGATGCAAACTGGATTGACCATATCTAGACCCACAGCTGGATGAGACATAAGGGTGGACACTCTTGGGGCTGAGAGGTTCGGTGAGGTTGGGTGAGCAAACGCAGACACTTTAAAGTAATACTGCGTGCTACCCATCGCATGGGTCCCAAATCTCCAGGTTCAAGGGCATCTTCCTACATCGAAAACATGCATGAGAAACCCAGAAGATGGTACACCGTGTGATGGGGAAAGGTTTCTAAAACGCACCTCATTTCTCATCTCCTTGTGCTCGGGTTCGCCATTCCAGCCACTTTAGTAGCAATCTCCCTACTTGGAGCATCAGCACCTTTAACCTCCTGTTCCGTACAGGTTGCAATTTGTCCTGAGGATGAACGGGAAGACGGGGAACCAATGAGAGACTAGCTCTTGGTGTTGGGACAGGCACAGGTCACTCTATTTTCCCATCAGGAAGAAGAATTAACCACAGGCTCAGCCTGCCCCCCGGAACCAGAACAGGGCCTGAAGCCATCCTGCGCTTTTGCGGCCGGCTCCCAAAAAACCGACTTGTAAAATGGAGCTTCAGGGCACTGCAATTCACAAACCTGCAGAGTTACAAATGATAACTCTCGTCCACAAATATATTGAGGGAAGGCAAAGAAGAGGATTTGAAATCAAGGCAGAATTGCAGGAAACAGATTTCAGGAGGAAGATGCGAATCGCCTTTAAAGCACATGAAAAGCGGCAAAACGTTGACAATGATGCCCTTGGCCAAAAAGGGCGTATGCGTTTTTTCCTGAATATATTCAGGAAAAAACGCATACGCCCTTTTTGGCCAACCAAGCAACCTGGAAAGGCAAATCAGCGCTACAAAGAAGTCTCGCTTCCCATCGGTCAAAAGGGCCATGCTGAAAAAAGTGTCAAAACCAGAAATGCAGGACAGGCCATGGAGAAATGGGAGCCTTGCTACACTGATGGGCGGGATGTAAATTGCCAACAGCCACTCTGGAGAAGTGTACGGTGTGTCCTGAAACATCTAAAAAACACAGCTTAGAGAGCATAGGGCACTTCCACGCATGGGGGGATAAAGTGGGAAAATTGAAAATCAGCAAGACACAAGCACCCCAAAGGTTAGGGCTGCTCTGTTGACAAGGACCTCCACTTCCTTCCACCTTAAATATCCCAGGAAAGCGAAAAATGGATAAAAAAGTTGTGGTCCTTATGTACAATGGAATATCACTCAGCCATGAAATCAATGTCATAAGGCTAGTAGCAGCATGATGAGTGGATTTAGGTAAGACGATTCTAAGTGAAATAAGTCACACAGAAAAGGACACTTCTCATAAGGTGTCACTTATAGAGGGAATGTAAAAACCGTTACACTTGAACTGAATTACAAAACAGAACAGAGTCACACATGCAGAAAACACACTATGGCTGCTTAACGGGAAAGGTGAGGTGGGGTGATACATAAAACAAGAGTTTCAAATTAGCTCAGATACCGTTCCATAAACCCAATATGGAATAGACAAGACCTACTCCTTGCTCAGAGAACTGGACTCAACACGCCCGATTCACCGCACAAGAATATATCTGACTAGTAATAATCTTAAAACCTATGTATTGATATCTCTCTGTTAGTGGGTCAAGTGGGTGTAAAGCGGCCTAAACACAGCCGTGAAAAGCAGCTAAACCCCATTATAAAAATAAATTACTTTTAAAAACCCATGAAACAAAGACAGGGAAAGAGAGAGAAATTCTTACACAATTCGTTCAGGGGCTGTGATGCAACCTGGATTGACCATATCTAGACCCACAGCTGGATGAGACATAAGGGTGGACACTCTTGGGGCTGAGAGGTTCGGTGAGGTTGGGTGAGCAAACGCAGACCCTTTAAAGTAATACTGCGTGCTACCCATCGCATGGGTCCCAAATCTCCAGGTTCAAGGGCATCTTCCTACATCGAAAACATGCATGAGAAACCCAGAAGATGGTACACCGTGTGATGGGGAAAGGTTTCTAAAACGCACCTCATTTCTCATCTCCTTGTGCTCGGGTTCGCCATTCCAGCCACTTTACTAGCAATCTCCCTACTTGGAGCATCAGCACCTTTAACCTCCTGTTCCGTACAGGTTGCAATTTGTCCTGAGGATGAACGGGAAGACGGGGAACCAATGAGAGACTAGCTCTTGGTGTTGGGAGATGCACAGGTCACTCTATTTTCCCATCAGGAAGAAGAATTAACCACAGGCTCAGCCTGCCCCCCGGAACCAGAACAGGGCCTGAAGCCATCCTGCGCTTTTGCGGCCGGCTCCCAAAAAAGCGACTTGTAAAATGGAGCTTCAGGGCACTGCAATTCACAAACCTGCAGAGTTATAAATGATAACTCTCGTCCACAAGTATATTGAGGGAAGGCAAAGAAGAGGATTTGAAATCAAGGCAGAATTGCAGGAAACAGATTTCAGGAGGTAGATTCGAATCGCCTTTAAAGCACATGAAAAGCGGCAAAACGTTGACAATGATGCCCTTGGCCAAAAAGGGCGTATGCGTTTTTTCCTGAATGTATTCAGGAAATGAATACATTCAGGAAAAAACGCATACGCCCTTTTTGGCCAACCAAGCAACCTGGAAAGGCAAATCAGCGCTACAAAGAAGTCTCGCTTCCCATCGGTCAAAAGGGCCATGCTGAAAAAAGTGTCAAAACCAGAAATGCAGGACAGGTCATGGAGAAATGGGAGCCTTGCTACACTGATGGGCGGGATGTAAATTGCCAACAGCCACTCTGGAGAAGTGTACGGTGTGTCCTGAAACATCTAAAAACACAGCTTAGAGAGCATAGGGCACTTCCACGCATGGGGGGATAAAGTGGGAAAATTGAAAATCAGCAAGACACAAGCACTCCAAAGGTTAGGGCTGCTCTGTTGACAAGGACCTCCACTTTCTTCCACCTTAAATATCCCAGGAAAGCGAAAAATGGATAAAAAAGTTGTGGTCCTTATGTACAATGGAATATCACTCAGCCATGAAATCAATGTCATAAGGCTAGTAGCAGCATGATGAGTGGATTTAGGTAAGACGATTCTAAGTGAAATAAGTCACACAGAAAAGGACACTTCTCATAAGGTGTCACTTATAGAGGGAATGTAAAAACCGTTACACTTGAACTGAATTACAAAACAGAACAGAGTCACACATGCAGAAAACACACTATGGCTGCTTAACGGGAAAGGTGAGGTGGGGTGATACATAAAACAAGAGTTTCAAATTAGCTCAGATACCGTTCCATAAACCCAATATGTAACAGACAAGACCTACTCCTTGCTCAGAGAACTGGACTCAACACGCCCGATTCACCGCACAAGAATATATCTGACTAGTAATAATCTTAAAACCTATATATTGATATCGCTCTGTTAGTGGCTCAAGTGGGTGTAAAGCGGCCTAAACACAGCCGTGAAAAGCAGCTAAACCCCATTATAAAAATAAATTACTTTTAAAAACCCAGGAAACAAAGACAGGGAAAGAGAGAGAAATTCTTACACAATTCGTTCAGGGGCTGTGATGCAACCTGGATTGACCATATCTAGACCCACAGCTGGATGAGACATAAGGGTGGACACTCTTGGGGCTGAGAGGTTCGGTGAGGTTGGGTGAGCAAACGCAGACCCTTTAAAGTAATACTGCGTGCTACCCATCGCATGGGTCCCAAATCTCCAGGTTCAAGGGCATCTTCCTACATCGAAAACATGCATGAGAAACCCAGAAGATGGTACACCGTGTGATGGGGAAAGGTTTCTAAAACGCACCTCATTTCTCATCTCCTTGTGCTCGGGTTCGCCATTCCAGCCACTTTACTAGCAATCTCCCTACTTGGAGCATCATCACCTTTAACCTCCTGTTCCGTACAGGTTGCAATTTGTCCTGAGGATGAACGGGAAGACGGGGAACCAATGAGAGACTAGCTCTTGGTGTTGGGACAGGCACAGGTCACTCTATTTTCCCATCAGGAAGAAGAATTAACCACAGGCTCAGCCTGCCCCCCGGAACCAGAACAGGGCCTGAAGCCATCCTGCGCTTTTGCGGCCGGCTCCCAAATAAGCGACTTGTAAAATGGAGCTTCAGGGCACTGCAATTCACAAACCTGCAGAGTTATAAATGATAACTCTCGTCCACAAATATATTGAGGGAAGGCAAAGAAGAGGATTTGAAATCAAGGCAGAATTGCAGGAAACAGATTTCAGGAGGAAGATGCGAATCGCCTTTAAAGCACATGAAAAGCGGCAAAACGTTGACAATGATGCCCTTGTCCAAAAAGGGCGTATGCGTTTTTTCCTGAATATATTCAGGAGAAAACGCATACGCCCTTTTTGGCCAACCAAGCAACCTGGAAAGGCAAATCAGCGCTACAAAGAAGTCTCGCTTCCCATCGGTCAAAAGGGCCATGCTGAAAAAAGTGTCAAAACCAGAAATGCAGGACAGGCCATGGAGAAATGGGAGCCTTGCTACACTGATGGGCGGGATGTAAATTGCCAACAGCCACTCTGGAGAAGTGTACGGTGTGTCCTGAAACATCTAAAAAACACAGCTTAGAGAGCATAGGGCACTTCCACGCATGGGGGGATAAAGTGGGAAAATTGAAAATCAGCAAGACACAAGCACCCCAAAGGTTAGGGCTGCTCTGTTGACAAGGACCTCCACTTCCTTCCACCTTAAATATCCCAGGAAAGCGAAAAATGGATAAAAAAGTTGTGGTCCTTATGTACAATGGAATATCACTCAGCCATGAAATCAATGTCATAAGGCTAGTAGCAGCATGATGAGTGGACTTAGGTAAGACGATTCTAAGTGAAATAAGTCACACAGAAAAGGACACTTCTCATAAGGTGTCACTTATAGAGGGAATGTAAAAACCGTTACACTTGAACTGAATTACAAAACAGAACAGAGTCACACATGCAGAAAACACACTATGGCTGCTTAACGGGAAAGGTGAGGTGGGGTGATACATAAAACAAGAGTTTCAAATTAGCTCAGATACCGTTCCATAAACCCAATATGGAATAGACAAGACCTACTCCTTGCTCAGAGAACTGGACTCAACACGCCCGATTCACCGCACAAGAATATATCTGACTAGTAATAATCTTAAAACCTATGTATTGATATCTCTCTGTTAGTGGGTCAAGTGGGTGTAAAGCGGCCTAAACACAGCCGTGAAAAGCAGCTAAACCCCATTATAAAAAGAAATTACTTTTAAAAACCCATGAAACAAAGACAGGGAAAGAGAGAGAAATTCTTACACAATTCGTTCAGGGGCTGTGATGCAAACTGGATTGACCATATCTAGACCCACAGCTGGATGAGACATAAGGGTGGACACTCTTGGGGCTGAGAGGTTCGGTGAGGTTGGGTGAGCAAACGCAGACACTTTAAAGTAATACTGCGTGCTACCCATCGCATGGGTCCCAAATCTCCAGGTTCAAGGGCATCTTCCTACATCGAAAACATGCATGAGAAACCCAGAAGATGGTACACCGTGTGATGGGGAAAGGTTTCTAAAACGCACCTCATTTCTCATCTCCTTGTGCTCGGGTTCGCCATTCCAGCCACTTTAGTAGCAATCTCCCTACTTGGAGCATCAGCACCTTTAACCTCCTGTTCCGTACAGGTTGCAATTTGTCCTGAGGATGAACGGGAAGACGGGGAACCAATGAGAGACTAGCTCTTGGTGTTGGGACACGCACAGGTCACTCTATTTTCCCATCAGGAAGAAGAATTAACCACAGGCTCAGCCTGCCCCCCGGAACCAGAACAGGGCCTGAAGCCATCCTGCGCTTTTGCGGCCGGCTCCCAAAAAACCGACTTGTAAAATGGAGCTTCAGGGCACTGCAATTCACAAACCTGCAGAGTTACAAACGATAACTCTCGTCCACAAATATATTGAGGGAAGGCAAAGAAGAGGATTTGAAATCAAGGCAGAATTGCAGGAAACAGATTTCAGGAGGAAGATGCGAATCGCCTTTAAAGCACATGAAAAGCGGCAAAACGTTGACAATGATGCCCTTGGCCAAAAAGGGCGTATGCGTTTTTTCCTGAATATATTCAGGAAAAAACGCATACGCCCTTTTTGGCCAACCAAGCAACCTGGAAAGTCAAATCAGCGCTACAAAGAAGTCTCGCTTCCCATCGGTCAAAAGGGCCATGCTGAAAAAAGTGTCAAAACCAGAAATGCAGGACAGGCCATGGAGAAATGGGAGCCTTGCTACACTGATGGGCGGGATGTAAATTGCCAACAGCCACTCTGGAGAAGTGTACGGTGTGTCCTGAAACATCTAAAAAACACAGCTTAGAGAGCATAGGGCACTTCCACGCATGGGGGGATAAAGTGGGAAAATTGAAAATCAGCAAGACACAAGCACCCCAAAGGTTAGGGCTGCTCTGTTGACAAGGACCTCCACTTCCTTCCACCTTAAATATCCCAGGAAAGCGAAAAATGGATAAAAAAGTTGTGGTCCTTATGTACAATGGAATATCACTCAGCCATGAAATCAATGTCATAAGGCTAGTAGCAGCATGATGAGTGGATTTAGGTAAGACGATTCTAAGTGAAATAAGTCACACAGAAAAGGACACTTCTCATAAGGTGTCACTTATAGAGGGAATGTAAAAACCGTTACACTTGAACTGAATTACAAAACAGAACAGAGTCACACATGCAGAAAACACACTATGGCTGCTTAACGGGAAAGGTGAGGTGGGGTGATACATAAAACAAGAGTTTCAAATTAGCTCAGATACCGTTCCATAAACCCAATATGTAACAGACAAGACCTACTCCTTGCTCAGAGAACTGGACTCAACACGCCCGATTCACCGCACAAGAATATATCTGACTAGTAATAATCTTAAAACTTATGTATTGATATCTCTCTGTTAGTGGGTCAAGTGGGTGTAAAGCGGCCTAAACACAGCCGTGAAAAGCAGCTAAACCCCATTATAAAAATAAATTACTTTTAAAAACCCAGGAAACAAAGACAGGGAAAGAGAGAGAAATTCTTACACAATTCGTTCAGGGGCTGTGATGCAACCTGGATTGACCATATCTAGACCCACAGCTGGATGAGACATAAGGGTGGACACTCTTGGGGCTGAGAGGTTCGGTGAGGTTGGGTGAGCAAACGCAGACCCTTTAAAGTAATACTGCGTGCTACCCATCGCATGGGTCCCAAATCTCCAGGTTCAAGGGCATCTTCCTACATCGAAAACATGCATGAGAAACCCAGAAGATGGTACACCGTGTGATGGGGAAAGGTTTCTAAAACGCACCTCATTTCTCATCTCCTTGTGCTCGGGTTCGCCATTCCAGCCACTTTACTAGCAATCTCCCTACTTGGAGCATCAGCACCTTTAACCTCCTGTTCCGTACAGGTTGCAATTTGTCCTGAGGATGAACGGGAAGACGGGGAACCAATGAGAGACTAGCTCTTGGTGTTGGGAGAGGCACAGGTCACTCTATTTTCCCATCAGGAAGAAGAATTAACCACAGGCTCAGCCTGCCCCCCTGAACCAGAACAGGGCCTGAAGCCATCCTGCGCTTTTGCGGCCGGCTCCCAAAAAAGCGACTTGTAAAATGGAGCTTCAGGGCACTGCAATTCACAAACCTGCAGAGTTATAAATGATAACTCTCGTCCACAAATATATTGAGGGAAGGCAAAGAAGAGGATTTGAAATCAAGGCAGAATTGCAGGAAACAGATTTCAGGAGGAAGATGCGAATCGCCTTTAAAGCACATGAAAAGCGGCAAAACGTTGACAATGATGCCCTTGTCCAAAAAGGGCGTATGCGTTTTTTCCTGAATATATTCAGGAGAAAACGCATACGCCCTTTTTGGCCAACCAAGCAACCTGGAAAGGCAAATCAGCGCTACAAAGAAGTCTCGCTTCCCATCGGTCAAAAGGGCCATGCTGAAAAAAGTGTCAAAACCAGAAATGCAGGACAGGCCATGGAGAAATGGGAGCCTTGCTACACTGATGGGCGGGATGTAAATTGCCAACAGCCACTCTGGAGAAGTGTACGGTGTGTCCTGAAACATCTAAAAAACACAGCTTAGAGAGCATAGGGCACTTCCACGCATGGGGGGATAAAGTGGGAAAATTGAAAATCAGCAAGACACAAGCACCCCAAAGGTTAGGGCTGCTCTGTTGACAAGGACCTCCACTTCATTCCACCTTAAATATCCCAGGAAAGTTAAAAATGGATAAAAAAGTTGTGGTCCTTATGTACAATGGAATATCACTCAGCCATGAAATCAATGTCAAAAGGCTAGTAGCAGCATGATGAGTGGATTTAGGTAAGACGATTCTAAGTGAAATAAGTCACACAGAAAAGGACACTTCTCATAAGGTGTCACTTATAGAGGGAATGTAAAAACCGTTACACTTGAACTGAATTACAAAACAGAACAGAGTCACACATGCAGAAAACACACTATGGCTGCTTAACGGGAAAGGTGAGGTGGGGTGATACATAAAACAAGAGTTTCAAATTAGCTCAGATACCGTTCCATAAACCCAATATGGAATAGACAAGACCTACTCCTTGCTCAGAGAACTGGACTCAACACGCCCGATTCACCGCACAAGAATATATCTGACTAGTAATAATCTTAAAACCTATGTATTGATATCTCTCTGTTAGTGGGTCAAGTGGGTGTAAAGCGGCCTAAACACAGCCGTGAAAAGCAGCTAAACCCCATTATAAAAATAAATTACTTTTAAAAACCCATGAAACAAAGACAGGGAAAGAGAGAGAAATTCTTACACAATTCGTTCAGGGGCTGTGATGCAACCTGGATTGACCATATCTAGACCCACAGCTGGATGAGACATAAGGGTGGACACTCTTGGGGCTGAGAGGTTCGGTGAGGTTGGGTGAGCAAACGCAGACCCTTTAAAGTAATACTGCGTGCTACCCATCGCATGGGTCCCAAATCTCCAGGTTCAAGGGCATCTTCCTACATCGAAAACATGCATGAGAAACCCAGAAGATGGTACACCGTGTGATGGGGAAAGGTTTCTAAAACGCACCTCATTTCTCATCTCCTTGTGCTCGGGTTCGCCATTCCAGCCACTTTACTAGCAATCTCCCTACTTGGAGCATCAGCACCTTTAACCTCCTGTTCCGTACAGGTTGCAATTTGTCCTGAGGATGAACGGGAAGACGGGGAACCAATGAGAGACTAGCTCTTGGTGTTGGGAGATGCACAGGTCACTCTATTTTCCCATCAGGAAGAAGAATTAACCACAGGCTCAGCCTGCCCCCCGGAACCAGAACAGGGCCTGAAGCCATCCTGCGCTTTTGCGGCCGGCTCCCAAAAAAGCGACTTGTAAAATGGAGCTTCAGGGCACTGCAATTCACAAACCTGCAGAGTTATAAATGATAACTCTCGTCCACAAGTATATTGAGGGAAGGCAAAGAAGAGGATTTGAAATCAAGGCAGAATTGCAGGAAACAGATTTCAGGAGGTAGATTCGAATCGCCTTTAAAGCACATGAAAAGCGGCAAAACGTTGACAATGATGCCCTTGGCCAAAAAGGGCGTATGCGTTTTTTCCTGAATGTATTCAGGAAATGAATACATTCAGGAAAAAACGCATACGCCCTTTTTGGCCAACCAAGCAACCTGGAAAGGCAAATCAGCGCTACAAAGAAGTCTCGCTTCCCATCGGTCAAAAGGGCCATGCTGAAAAAAGTGTCAAAACCAGAAATGCAGGACAGGTCATGGAGAAATGGGAGCCTTGCTACACTGATGGGCGGGATGTAAATTGCCAACAGCCACTCTGGAGAAGTGTACGGTGTGTCCTGAAACATCTAAAAACACAGCTTAGAGAGCATGGGGCACTTCCACGCATGGGGGGATAAAGTGGGAAAATTGAAAATCAGCAAGACACAAGCACTCCAAAGGTTAGGGCTGCTCTGTTGACAAGGACCTCCACTTTCTTCCACCTTAAATATCCCAGGAAAGCGAAAAATGGATAAAAAAGTTGTGGTCCTTATGTACAATGGAATATCACTCAGCCATGAAATCAATGTCATAAGGCTAGTAGCAGCATGATGAGTGGATTTAGGTAAGACGATTCTAAGTGAAATAAGTCACACAGAAAAGGACACTTCTCATAAGGTGTCACTTATAGAGGGAATGTAAAAACCGTTACACTTGAACTGAATTACAAAACAGAACAGAGTCACACATGCAGAAAACACACTATGGCCTCTTAACGGGAAAGGTGAGGTGGGGTGATACATAAAACAAGAGTTTCAAATTAGCTCAGATACCGTTCCATAAACCCAATATGGAATAGACAAGACCTACTCCTTGCTCAGAGAACTGGACTCAACACGCCCGATTCACCGCACAAGAATATATCTGACTAGTAATAATCTTAAAACCTATGTATTGATATCTCTCTGTTAGTGTGTCAAGTGGGTGTAAAGTGGCCTAAACACAGCCGTGAAAAGCAGCTAAACCCCATTATAAAAATAAATTACTTTTAAAAACCCATGAAACAAAGACAGGGAAAGAGAGAGAAATTCTTACACAATTCGTTCAGGGGCTGTGATGCAACCTGGATTGACCATATCTAGACCCACAGCTGGATGAGACATAAGGGTGGACACTCTTGGGGCTGAGAGGTTCGGTGAGGTTGGGTGAGCAAACGCAGACCCTTTAAAGTAATACTGCGTGCTACCCATCGCATGGGTCCCAAATCTCCAGGTTCAAGGGCATCTTCCTACATCGAAAACATGCATGAGAAACCCAGAAGATGGTACACCGTGTGATGGGGAAAGGTTTCTAAAACGCACCTCATTTCTCATCTCCTTGTGCTCGGGTTCGCCATTCCAGCCACTTTACTAGCAATCTCCCTACTTGGAGCATCAGCACCTTTAACCTCCTGTTCCGTACAGGTTGCAATTTGTCCTGAGGATGAATGGGAAGACGGGGAACCAATGAGAGACTAGCTCTTGGTGTTGGGACAGGCACAGGTCACTCTATTTTCCCATCAGGAAGAAGAATTAACCACAGGCTCAGCCTGCCCCCCGGAACCAGAACAGGGCCTGAAGCCATCCTGCGCTTTTGCGGCCGGCTCCCAAAAAAGCGACTTGTAAAATGGAGCTTCAGGGCACTGCAATTCACAAACCTGCAGAGTTATAAATGATAACTCTCGTCCACAAATATATTGAGGGAAGGCAAAGAAGAGGATTTGAAATCAAGGCAGAATTGCAGGAAACAGATTTCAGGAGGTAGATTCGAATCGCCTTTAAAGCACATGAAAAGCGGCAACACGTTGACAATGATGCCCTTGGCCAAAAAGGGCGTATGCGTTTTTTCCTGAATATATTCAGGAAAAAACGCATACGCCCTTTTTGGCCAACCAAGCAACCTGGAAAGGCAAATCAGCGCTACAAAGAAGTCTCGCTTCCCATCGGTCAAAAGGGCCATGCTGAAAAAAGTGTCAAAACCAGAAATGCAGGACAGGCCATGGAGAAATGGGAGCCTTGCTACACTGACGGGCGGGATGTAAATTGCCAACAGCCACTCTGGAGAAGTGTACGGTGTGTCCTGAAACATCTAAAAAACACAGCTTAGAGAGCATAGGGCACTTCCACGCATGGGGGGATAAAGTGGGAAAATGGAAAATCAGCAAGACACAAGCACCCCAAAGGTTAGGGCTGCTCTGTTGACAAGGACCTCCACTTCCTTCCACCTTAAATATCCCAGGAAAGCGAAAAATGGATAAAAAAGTTGTGGTCCTTATGTACAATGGAATATCACTCAGCCATGAAATCAATGTCATAAGGCTAGTAGCAGCATGATGAGTGGATTTAGGTAAGACGATTCTAAGTGAAATAAGTCACACAGAAAAGGACACTTCTCATAAGGTGTCACTTATAGAGGGAATGTAAAAACCGTTACACTTGAACTGAATTACAAAACAGAACAGAGTCACACATGCAGAAAACACACTATGGCTGCTTAACGGGAAAGGTGAGGTGGGGTGATACATAAAACAAGAGTTTCAAATTAGCTCAGATACCGTTCCATAAACCCAATATGTAACAGACAAGACCTACTCCTTGCTCAGAGAACTGGACTCAACACGCCCGATTCACCGCACAAGAATATATCTGACTAGTAATAATCTTAAAACCTATATATTGATATCGCTCTGTTAGTGGGTCAAGTGGGTGTAAAGCGGCCTAAACACAGCCGTGAAAAGCAGCTAAACCCCATTATAAAAATAAATTACTTTTAAAAACCCATGAAACAAAGACAGGGAAAGAGAGAGAAATTCTTACACAATTCGTTCAGGGGCTGTGATGCAACCTGGATTGACCATATCTAGACCCACAGCTGGATGAGACATAAGGGTGGACACTCTTGGGGCTGAGAGGTTCGGTGAGGTTGGGTGAGCAAACGCAGACCCTTTAAAGTAATACTGCGTGCTACCCATCGCATGGGTCCCAAATCTCCAGGTTCAAGGGCATCTTCCTACATCGAAAACATGCATGAGAAACCCAGAAGATGGTACACCGTGTGATGGGGAAAGGTTTCTAAAACGCACCTCATTTCTCATCTCCTTGTGCTCGGGTTCGCCATTCCAGCCACTTTACTAGCAATCTCCCTACTTGGAGCATCATCACCTTTAACCTCCTGTTCCGTACAGGTTGCAATTTGTCCTGAGGATGAACGGGAAGACGGGGAACCAATGAGAGACTAGCTCTTGGTGTTGGGACAGGCACAGGTCACTCTATTTTCCCATCAGGAAGAAGAATTAACCACAGGCTCAGCCTGCCCCCCGGAACCAGAACAGGGCCTGAAGCCATCCTGCGCTTTTGCGGCCGGCTCCCAAATAAGCGACTTGTAAAATGGAGCTTCAGGGCACTGCAATTCACAAACCTGCAGAGTTATAAATGATAACTCTCGTCCACAAATATATTGAGGGAAGGCAAAGAAGAGGATTTGAAATCAAGGCAGAATTGCAGGAAACAGATTTCAGGAGGAAGATGCGAATCGCCTTTAAAGCACATGAAAAGCGGCAAAACGTTGACAATGATGCCCTTGTCCAAAAAGGGCGTATGCGTTTTTTCCTGAATATATTCAGGAGAAAACGCATACGCCCTTTTTGGCCAACCAAGCAACCTGGAAAGGCAAATCAGCGCTACAAAGAAGTCTCGCTTCCCATCGGTCAAAAGGGCCATGCTGAAAAAAGTGTCAAAACCAGAAATGCAGGACAGGCCATGGAGAAATGGGAGCCTTGCTACACTGATGGGCGGGATGTAAATTGCCAACAGCCACTCTGGAGAAGTGTACGGTGTGTCCTGAAACATCTAAAAACACAGCTTAGAGAGCATGGGGCACTTCCACGCATGGGGGGATAAAGTGGGAAAATTGAAAATCAGCAAGACACAAGCACTCCAAAGGTTAGGGCTGCTCTGTTGACAAGGACCTCCACTTCCTTCCACCTTAAATATCCCAGGAAAGCGAAAAATGGATAAAAAAGTTGTGGTCCTTATGTACAATGGAATATCACTCAGCCATGAAATCAATGTCATAAGGCTAGTAGCAGCATGATGAGTGGACTTAGGTAAGACGATTCTAAGTGAAATAAGTCACACAGAAAAGGACACTTCTCATAAGGTGTCACTTATAGAGGGAATGTAAAAACCGTTACACTTGAACTGAATTACAAAACAGAACAGAGTCACACATGCAGAAAACACACTATGGCTGCTTAACGGGAAAGGTGAGGTGGGGTGATACATAAAACAAGAGTTTCAAATTAGCTCAGATACCGTTCCATAAACCCAATATGGAATAGACAAGACCTACTCCTTGCTCAGAGAACTGGACTCAACACGCCCGATTCACCGCACAAGAATATATCTGACTAGTAATAATCTTAAAACCTATGTATTGATATCTCTCTGTTAGTGGGTCAAGTGGGTGTAAAGCGGCCTAAACACAGCCGTGAAAAGCAGCTAAACCCCATTATAAAAAGAAATTACTTTTAAAAACCCATGAAACAAAGACAGGGAAAGAGAGAGAAATTCTTACACAATTCGTTCAGGGGCTGTGATGCAAACTGGATTGACCATATCTAGACCCACAGCTGGATGAGACATAAGGGTGGACACTCTTGGGGCTGAGAGGTTCGGTGAGGTTGGGTGAGCAAACGCAGACACTTTAAAGTAATACTGCGTGCTACCCATCGCATGGGTCCCAAATCTCCAGGTTCAAGGGCATCTTCCTACATCGAAAACATGCATGAGAAACCCAGAAGATGGTACACCGTGTGATGGGGAAAGGTTTCTAAAACGCACCTCATTTCTCATCTCCTTGTGCTCGGGTTCGCCATTCCAGCCACTTTAGTAGCAATCTCCCTACTTGGAGCATCAGCACCTTTAACCTCCTGTTCCGTACAGGTTGCAATTTGTCCTGAGGATGAACGGGAAGACGGGGAACCAATGAGAGACTAGCTCTTGGTGTTGGGACACGCACAGGTCACTCTATTTTCCCATCAGGAAGAAGAATTAACCACAGGCTCAGCCTGCCCCCCGGAACCAGAACAGGGCCTGAAGCCATCCTGCGCTTTTGCGGCCGGCTCCCAAAAAACCGACTTGTAAAATGGAGCTTCAGGGCACTGCAATTCACAAACCTGCAGAGTTACAAACGATAACTCTCGTCCACAAATATATTGAGGGAAGGCAAAGAAGAGGATTTGAAATCAAGGCAGAATTGCAGGAAACAGATTTCAGGAGGAAGATGCGAATCGCCTTTAAAGCACATGAAAAGCGGCAAAACGTTGACAATGATGCCCTTGGCCAAAAAGGGCGTATGCGTTTTTTCCTGAATATATTCAGGAAAAAACGCATACGCCCTTTTTGGCCAACCAAGCAACCTGGAAAGTCAAATCAGCGCTACAAAGAAGTCTCGCTTCCCATCGGTCAAAAGGGCCATGCTGAAAAAAGTGTCAAAACCAGAAATGCAGGACAGGCCATGGAGAAATGGGAGCCTTGCTACACTGATGGGCGGGATGTAAATTGCCAACAGCCACTCTGGAGAAGTGTACGGTGTGTCCTGAAACATCTAAAAAACACAGCTTAGAGAGCATAGGGCACTTCCACGCATGGGGGGATAAAGTGGGAAAATTGAAAATCAGCAAGACACAAGCACCCCAAAGGTTAGGGCTGCTCTGTTGACAAGGACCTCCACTTCCTTCCACCTTAAATATCCCAGGAAAGCGAAAAATGGATAAAAAAGTTGTGGTCCTTATGTACAATGGAATATCACTCAGCCATGAAATCAATGTCATAAGGCTAGTAGCAGCATGATGAGTGGATTTAGGTAAGACGATTCTAAGTGAAATAAGTCACACAGAAAAGGACACTTCTCATAAGGTGTCACTTATAGAGGGAATGTAAAAACCGTTACACTTGAACTGAATTACAAAACAGAACAGAGTCACACATGCAGAAAACACACTATGGCTGCTTAACGGGAAAGGTGAGGTGGGGTGATACATAAAACAAGAGTTTCAAATTAGCTCAGATACCGTTCCATAAACCCAATATGTAACAGACAAGACCTACTCCTTGCTCAGAGAACTGGACTCAACACGCCCGATTCACCGCACAAGAATATATCTGACTAGTAATAATCTTAAAACTTATGTATTGATATCTCTCTGTTAGTGGGTCAAGTGGGTGTAAAGCGGCCTAAACACAGCCGTGAAAAGCAGCTAAACCCCATTATAAAAATAAATTACTTTTAAAAACCCAGGAAACAAAGACAGGGAAAGAGAGAGAAATTCTTACACAATTCGTTCAGGGGCTGTGATGCAACCTGGATTGACCATATCTAGACCCACAGCTGGATGAGACATAAGGGTGGACACTCTTGGGGCTGAGAGGTTCGGTGAGGTTGGGTGAGCAAACGCAGACCCTTTAAAGTAATACTGCGTGCTACCCATCGCATGGGTCCCAAATCTCCAGGTTCAAGGGCATCTTCCTACATCGAAAACATGCATGAGAAACCCAGAAGATGGTACACCGTGTGATGGGGAAAGGTTTCTAAAACGCACCTCATTTCTCATCTCCTTGTGCTCGGGTTCGCCATTCCAGCCACTTTACTAGCAATCTCCCTACTTGGAGCATCAGCACCTTTAACCTCCTGTTCCGTACAGGTTGCAATTTGTCCTGAGGATGAACGGGAAGACGGGGAACCAATGAGAGACTAGCTCTTGGTGTTGGGAGAGGCACAGGTCACTCTATTTTCCCATCAGGAAGAAGAATTAACCACAGGCTCAGCCTGCCCCCCTGAACCAGAACAGGGCCTGAAGCCATCCTGCGCTTTTGCGGCCGGCTCCCAAAAAAGCGACTTGTAAAATGGAGCTTCAGGGCACTGCAATTCACAAACCTGCAGAGTTATAAATGATAACTCTCGTCCACAAATATATTGAGGGAAGGCAAAGAAGAGGATTTGAAATCAAGGCAGAATTGCAGGAAACAGATTTCAGGAGGAAGATGCGAATCGCCTTTAAAGCACATGAAAAGCGGCAAAACGTTGACAATGATGCCCTTGTCCAAAAAGGGCGTATGCGTTTTTTCCTGAATATATTCAGGAGAAAACGCATACGCCCTTTTTGGCCAACCAAGCAACCTGGAAAGGCAAATCAGCGCTACAAAGAAGTCTCGCTTCCCATCGGTCAAAAGGGCCATGCTGAAAAAAGTGTCAAAACCAGAAATGCAGGACAGGCCATGGAGAAATGGGAGCCTTGCTACACTGATGGGCGGGATGTAAATTGCCAACAGCCACTCTGGAGAAGTGTACGGTGTGTCCTGAAACATCTAAAAAACACAGCTTAGAGAGCATAGGGCACTTCCACGCATGGGGGGATAAAGTGGGAAAATTGAAAATCAGCAAGACACAAGCACCCCAAAGGTTAGGGCTGCTCTGTTGACAAGGACCTCCACTTCATTCCACCTTAAATATCCCAGGAAAGTTAAAAATGGATAAAAAAGTTGTGGTCCTTATGTACAATGGAATATCACTCAGCCATGAAATCAATGTCAAAAGGCTAGTAGCAGCATGATGAGTGGATTTAGGTAAGACGATTCTAAGTGAAATAAGTCACACAGAAAAGGACACTTCTCATAAGGTGTCACTTATAGAGGGAATGTAAAAACCGTTACACTTGAACTGAATTACAAAACAGAACAGAGTCACACATGCAGAAAACACACTATGGCTGCTTAACGGGAAAGGTGAGGTGGGGTGATACATAAAACAAGAGTTTCAAATTAGCTCAGATACCGTTCCATAAACCCAATATGGAATAGACAAGACCTACTCCTTGCTCAGAGAACTGGACTCAACACGCCCGATTCACCGCACAAGAATATATCTGACTAGTAATAATCTTAAAACCTATGTATTGATATCTCTCTGTTAGTGGGTCAAGTGGGTGTAAAGCGGCCTAAACACAGCCGTGAAAAGCAGCTAAACCCCATTATAAAAATAAATTACTTTTAAAAACCCATGAAACAAAGACAGGGAAAGAGAGAGAAATTCTTACACAATTCGTTCAGGGGCTGTGATGCAACCTGAATTGACCATATCTAGACCCACAGCTGGATGAGACATAAGGGTGGACACTCTTGGGGCTGAGAGGTTCGGTGAGGTTGGGTGAGCAAACGCAGACCCTTTAAAGTAATACTGCGTGCTACCCATCGCATGGGTCCCAAATCTCCAGGTTCAAGGGCATCTTCCTACATCGAAAACATGCATGAGAAACCCAGAAGATGGTACACCGTGTGATGGGGAAAGGTTTCTAAAACGCACCTCATTTCTCATCTCCTTGTGCTCGGGTTCGCCATTCCAGCCACTTTACTAGCAATCTCCCTACTTGGAGCATCAGCACCTTTAACCTCCTGTTCCGTACAGGTTGCAATTTGTCCTGAGGATGAACGGGAAGACGGGGAACCAATGAGAGACTAGCTCTTGGTGTTGGGAGATGCACAGGTCACTCTATTTTCCCATCAGGAAGAAGAATTAACCACAGGCTCAGCCTGCCCCCCGGAACCAGAACAGGGCCTGAAGCCATCCTGCGCTTTTGCGGCCGGCTCCCAAAAAAGCGACTTGTAAAATGGAGCTTCAGGGCACTGCAATTCACAAACCTGCAGAGTTATAAATGATAACTCTCGTCCACAAGTATATTGAGGGAAGGCAAAGAAGAGGATTTGAAATCAAGGCAGAATTGCAGGAAACAGATTTCAGGAGGTAGATTCGAATCGCCTTTAAAGCACATGAAAAGCGGCAAAACGTTGACAATGATGCCCTTGGCCAAAAAGGGCGTATGCGTTTTTTCCTGAATGTATTCAGGAAATGAATACATTCAGGAAAAAACGCATACGCCCTTTTTGGCCAACCAAGCAACCTGGAAAGGCAAATCAGCGCTACAAAGAAGTCTCGCTTCCCATCGGTCAAAAGGGCCATGCTGAAAAAAGTGTCAAAACCAGAAATGCAGGACAGGTCATGGAGAAATGGGAGCCTTGCTACACTGATGGGCGGGATGTAAATTGCCAACAGCCACTCTGGAGAAGTGTACGGTGTGTCCTGAAACATCTAAAAACACAGCTTAGAGAGCATGGGGCACTTCCACGCATGGGGGGATAAAGTGGGAAAATTGAAAATCAGCAAGACACAAGCACTCCAAAGGTTAGGGCTGCTCTGTTGACAAGGACCTCCACTTTCTTCCACCTTAAATATCCCAGGAAAGCGAAAAATGGATAAAAAAGTTGTGGTCCTTATGTACAATGGAATATCACTCAGCCATGAAATCAATGTCATAAGGCTAGTAGCAGCATGATGAGTGGATTTAGGTAAGACGATTCTAAGTGAAATAAGTCACACAGAAAAGGACACTTCTCATAAGGTGTCACTTATAGAGGGAATGTAAAAACCGTTACACTTGAACTGAATTACAAAACAGAACAGAGTCACACATGCAGAAAACACACTATGGCCTCTTAACGGGAAAGGTGAGGTGGGGTGATACATAAAACAAGAGTTTCAAATTAGCTCAGATACCGTTCCATAAACCCAATATGGAATAGACAAGACCTACTCCTTGCTCAGAGAACTGGACTCAACACGCCCGATTCACCGCACAAGAATATATCTGACTAGTAATAATCTTAAAACCTATGTATTGATATCTCTCTGTTAGTGTGTCAAGTGGGTGTAAAGTGGCCTAAACACAGCCGTGAAAAGCAGCTAAACCCCATTATAAAAATAAATTACTTTTAAAAACCCATGAAACAAAGACAGGGAAAGAGAGAGAAATTCTTACACAATTCGTTCAGGGGCTGTGATGCAACCTGGATTGACCATATCTAGACCCACAGCTGGATGAGACATAAGGGTGGACACTCTTGGGGCTGAGAGGTTCGGTGAGGTTGGGTGAGCAAACGCAGACCCTTTAAAGTAATACTGCGTGCTACCCATCGCATGGGTCCCAAATCTCCAGGTTCAAGGGCATCTTCCTACATCGAAAACATGCATGAGAAACCCAGAAGATGGTACACCGTGTGATGGGGAAAGGTTTCTAAAACGCACCTCATTTCTCATCTCCTTGTGCTCGGGTTCGCCATTCCAGCCACTTTACTAGCAATCTCCCTACTTGGAGCATCAGCACCTTTAACCTCCTGTTCCGTACAGGTTGCAATTTGTCCTGAGGATGAATGGGAAGACGGGGAACCAATGAGAGACTAGCTCTTGGTGTTGGGACAGGCACAGGTCACTCTATTTTCCCATCAGGAAGAAGAATTAACCACAGGCTCAGCCTGCCCCCCGGAACCAGAACAGGGCCTGAAGCCATCCTGCGCTTTTGCGGCCGGCTCCCAAAAAAGCGACTTGTAAAATGGAGCTTCAGGGCACTGCAATTCACAAACCTGCAGAGTTATAAATGATAACTCTCGTCCACAAATATATTGAGGGAAGGCAAAGAAGAGGATTTGAAATCAAGGCAGAATTGCAGGAAACAGATTTCAGGAGGTAGATTCGAATCGCCTTTAAAGCACATGAAAAGCGGCAACACGTTGACAATGATGCCCTTGGCCAAAAAGGGCGTATGCGTTTTTTCCTGAATATATTCAGGAAAAAACGCATACGCCCTTTTTGGCCAACCAAGCAACCTGGAAAGGCAAATCAGCGCTACAAAGAAGTCTCGCTTCCCATCGGTCAAAAGGGCCATGCTGAAAAAAGTGTCAAAACCAGAAATGCAGGACAGGCCATGGAGAAATGGGAGCCTTGCTACACTGACGGGCGGGATGTAAATTGCCAACAGCCACTCTGGAGAAGTGTACGGTGTGTCCTGAAACATCTAAAAAACACAGCTTAGAGAGCATAGGGCACTTCCACGCATGGGGGGATAAAGTGGGAAAATGGAAAATCAGCAAGACACAAGCACCCCAAAGGTTAGGGCTGCTCTGTTGACAAGGACCTCCACTTCCTTCCACCTTAAATATCCCAGGAAAGCGAAAAATGGATAAAAAAGTTGTGGTCCTTATGTACAATGGAATATCACTCAGCCATGAAATCAATGTCATAAGGCTAGTAGCAGCATGATGAGTGGATTTAGGTAAGACGATTCTAAGTGAAATAAGTCACACAGAAAAGGACACTTCTCATAAGGTGTCACTTATAGAGGGAATGTAAAAACCGTTACACTTGAACTGAATTACAAAACAGAACAGAGTCACACATGCAGAAAACACACTATGGCTGCTTAACGGGAAAGGTGAGGTGGGGTGATACATAAAACAAGAGTTTCAAATTAGCTCAGATACCGTTCCATAAACCCAATATGGAATAGACAAGACCTACTCCTTGCTCAGAGAACTGGACTCAACACGCCCGATTCACCGCACAAGAATATATCTGACTAGTAATAATCTTAAAACCTATGTATTGATATCTCTCTGTTAGTGGGTCAAGTGGGTGTAAAGCGGCCTAAACACAGCCGTGAAAAGCAGCTAAACCCCATTATAAAAATAAATTACTTTTAAAAACCCATGAAACAAAGACAGGGAAAGAGAGAGAAATTCTTACACAATTCGTTCAGGGGCTGTGATGCAACCTGGATTGACCATATCTAGACCCACAGCTGGATGAGACATAAGGGTGGACACTCTTGGGGCTGAGAGGTTCGGTGAGGTTGGGTGAGCAAACGCAGACCCTTTAAAGTAATACTGCGTGCTACCCATCGCATGGGTCCCAAATCTCCAGGTTCAAGGGCATCTTCCTACATCGAAAACATGCATGAGAAACCCAGAAGATGGTACACCGTGTGATGGGGAAAGGTTTCTAAAACGCACCTCATTTCTCATCTCCTTGTGCTCGGGTTCGCCATTCCAGCCACTTTACTAGCAATCTCCCTACTTGGAGCATCAGCACCTTTAACCTCCTGTTCCGTACAGGTTGCAATTTGTCCTGAGGATGAACGGGAAGACGGGGAACCAATGAGAGACTAGCTCTTGGTGTTGGGAGATGCACAGGTCACTCTATTTTCCCATCAGGAAGAAGAATTAACCACAGGCTCAGCCTGCCCCCCGGAACCAGAACAGGGCCTGAAGCCATCCTGCGCTTTTGCGGCCGGCTCCCAAAAAAGCGACTTGTAAAATGGAGCTTCAGGGCACTGCAATTCACAAACCTGCAGAGTTATAAATGATAACTCTCGTCCACAAGTATATTGAGGGAAGGCAAAGAAGAGGATTTGAAATCAAGGCAGAATTGCAGGAAACAGATTTCAGGAGGTAGATTCGAATCGCCTTTAAAGCACATGAAAAGCGGCAAAACGTTGACAATGATGCCCTTGGCCAAAAAGGGCGTATGCGTTTTTTCCTGAATGTATTCAGGAAATGAATACATTCAGGAAAAAACGCATACGCCCTTTTTGGCCAACCAAGCAACCTGGAAAGGCAAATCAGCGCTACAAAGAAGTCTCGCTTCCCATCGGTCAAAAGGGCCATGCTGAAAAAAGTGTCAAAACCAGAAATGCAGGACAGGTCATGGAGAAATGGGAGCCTTGCTACACTGATGGGCGGGATGTAAATTGCCAACAGCCACTCTGGAGAAGTGTACGGTGTGTCCTGAAACATCTAAAAACACAGCTTAGAGAGCATGGGGCACTTCCACGCATGGGGGGATAAAGTGGGAAAATTGAAAATCAGCAAGACACAAGCACTCCAAAGGTTAGGGCTGCTCTGTTGACAAGGACCTCCACTTTCTTCCACCTTAAATATCCCAGGAAAGCGAAAAATGGATAAAAAAGTTGTGGTCCTTATGTACAATGGAATATCACTCAGCCATGAAATCAATGTCATAAGGCTAGTAGCAGCATGATGAGTGGATTTAGGTAAGACGATTCTAAGTGAAATAAGTCACACAGAAAAGGACACTTCTCATAAGGTGTCACTTATAGAGGGAATGTAAAAACCGTTACACTTGAACTGAATTACAAAACAGAACAGAGTCACACATGCAGAAAACACACTATGGCCTCTTAACGGGAAAGGTGAGGTGGGGTGATACATAAAACAAGAGTTTCAAATTAGCTCAGATACCGTTCCATAAACCCAATATGGAATAGACAAGACCTACTCCTTGCTCAGAGAACTGGACTCAACACGCCCGATTCACCGCACAAGAATATATCTGACTAGTAATAATCTTAAAACCTATGTATTGATATCTCTCTGTTAGTGTGTCAAGTGGGTGTAAAGTGGCCTAAACACAGCCGTGAAAAGCAGCTAAACCCCATTATAAAAATAAATTACTTTTAAAAACCCATGAAACAAAGACAGGGAAAGAGAGAGAAATTCTTACACAATTCGTTCAGGGGCTGTGATGCAACCTGGATTGACCATATCTAGACCCACAGCTGGATGAGACATAAGGGTGGACACTCTTGGGGCTGAGAGGTTCGGTGAGGTTGGGTGAGCAAACGCAGACCCTTTAAAGTAATACTGCGTGCTACCCATCGCATGGGTCCCAAATCTCCAGGTTCAAGGGCATCTTCCTACATCGAAAACATGCATGAGAAACCCAGAAGATGGTACACCGTGTGATGGGGAAAGGTTTCTAAAACGCACCTCATTTCTCATCTCCTTGTGCTCGGGTTCGCCATTCCAGCCACTTTACTAGCAATCTCCCTACTTGGAGCATCAGCACCTTTAACCTCCTGTTCCGTACAGGTTGCAATTTGTCCTGAGGATGAATGGGAAGACGGGGAACCAATGAGAGACTAGCTCTTGGTGTTGGGACAGGCACAGGTCACTCTATTTTCCCATCAGGAAGAAGAATTAACCACAGGCTCAGCCTGCCCCCCGGAACCAGAACAGGGCCTGAAGCCATCCTGCGCTTTTGCGGCCGGCTCCCAAAAAAGCGACTTGTAAAATGGAGCTTCAGGGCACTGCAATTCACAAACCTGCAGAGTTATAAATGATAACTCTCGTCCACAAATATATTGAGGGAAGGCAAAGAAGAGGATTTGAAATCAAGGCAGAATTGCAGGAAACAGATTTCAGGAGGTAGATTCGAATCGCCTTTAAAGCACATGAAAAGCGGCAACACGTTGACAATGATGCCCTTGGCCAAAAAGGGCGTATGCGTTTTTTCCTGAATATATTCAGGAAAAAACGCATACGCCCTTTTTGGCCAACCAAGCAACCTGGAAAGGCAAATCAGCGCTACAAAGAAGTCTCGCTTCCCATCGGTCAAAAGGGCCATGCTGAAAAAAGTGTCAAAACCAGAAATGCAGGACAGGCCATGGAGAAATGGGAGCCTTGCTACACTGACGGGCGGGATGTAAATTGCCAACAGCCACTCTGGAGAAGTG
Organism: Balaenoptera physalus; assembly: GCF_965194825.1. Taxonomy (NCBI): domain Eukaryota; kingdom Metazoa; phylum Chordata; class Mammalia; order Artiodactyla; family Balaenopteridae; genus Balaenoptera; species Balaenoptera physalus. The sequence continues at coordinate 780,828 of NW_028126419.1, read as the reverse complement.
TACGGTGTGTCCTGAAACATCTAAAAAACACAGCTTAGAGAGCATAGGGCACTTCCACGCATGGGGGGATAAAGTGGGAAAATGGAAAATCAGCAAGACACAAGCACCCCAAAGGTTAGGGCTGCTCTGTTGACAAGGACCTCCACTTCCTTCCACCTTAAATATCCCAGGAAAGCGAAAAATGGATAAAAAAGTTGTGGTCCTTATGTACAATGGAATATCACTCAGCCATGAAATCAATGTCATAAGGCTAGTAGCAGCATGATGAGTGGATTTAGGTAAGACGATTCTAAGTGAAATAAGTCACACAGAAAAGGACACTTCTCATAAGGTGTCACTTATAGAGGGAATGTAAAAACCGTTACACTTGAACTGAATTACAAAACAGAACAGAGTCACACATGCAGAAAACACACTATGGCTGCTTAACGGGAAAGGTGAGGTGGGGTGATACATAAAACAAGAGTTTCAAATTAGCTCAGATACCGTTCCATAAACCCAATATGTAACAGACAAGACCTACTCCTTGCTCAGAGAACTGGACTCAACACGCCCGATTCACCGCACAAGAATATATCTGACTAGTAATAATCTTAAAACCTATATATTGATATCGCTCTGTTAGTGGGTCAAGTGGGTGTAAAGCGGCCTAAACACAGCCGTGAAAAGCAGCTAAACCCCATTATAAAAATAAATTACTTTTAAAAACCCATGAAACAAAGACAGGGAAAGAGAGAGAAATTCTTACACAATTCGTTCAGGGGCTGTGATGCAACCTGGATTGACCATATCTAGACCCACAGCTGGATGAGACATAAGGGTGGACACTCTTGGGGCTGAGAGGTTCGGTGAGGTTGGGTGAGCAAACGCAGACCCTTTAAAGTAATACTGCGTGCTACCCATCGCATGGGTCCCAAATCTCCAGGTTCAAGGGCATCTTCCTACATCGAAAACATGCATGAGAAACCCAGAAGATGGTACACCGTGTGATGGGGAAAGGTTTCTAAAACGCACCTCATTTCTCATCTCCTTGTGCTCGGGTTCGCCATTCCAGCCACTTTACTAGCAATCTCCCTACTTGGAGCATCATCACCTTTAACCTCCTGTTCCGTACAGGTTGCAATTTGTCCTGAGGATGAACGGGAAGACGGGGAACCAATGAGAGACTAGCTCTTGGTGTTGGGACAGGCACAGGTCACTCTATTTTCCCATCAGGAAGAAGAATTAACCACAGGCTCAGCCTGCCCCCCGGAACCAGAACAGGGCCTGAAGCCATCCTGCGCTTTTGCGGCCGGCTCCCAAATAAGCGACTTGTAAAATGGAGCTTCAGGGCACTGCAATTCACAAACCTGCAGAGTTATAAATGATAACTCTCGTCCACAAATATATTGAGGGAAGGCAAAGAAGAGGATTTGAAATCAAGGCAGAATTGCAGGAAACAGATTTCAGGAGGAAGATGCGAATCGCCTTTAAAGCACATGAAAAGCGGCAAAACGTTGACAATGATGCCCTTGTCCAAAAAGGGCGTATGCGTTTTTTCCTGAATATATTCAGGAGAAAACGCATACGCCCTTTTTGGCCAACCAAGCAACCTGGAAAGGCAAATCAGCGCTACAAAGAAGTCTCGCTTCCCATCGGTCAAAAGGGCCATGCTGAAAAAAGTGTCAAAACCAGAAATGCAGGACAGGCCATGGAGAAATGGGAGCCTTGCTACACTGATGGGCGGGATGTAAATTGCCAACAGCCACTCTGGAGAAGTGTACGGTGTGTCCTGAAACATCTAAAAACACAGCTTAGAGAGCATGGGGCACTTCCACGCATGGGGGGATAAAGTGGGAAAATTGAAAATCAGCAAGACACAAGCACTCCAAAGGTTAGGGCTGCTCTGTTGACAAGGACCTCCACTTCCTTCCACCTTAAATATCCCAGGAAAGCGAAAAATGGATAAAAAAGTTGTGGTCCTTATGTACAATGGAATATCACTCAGCCATGAAATCAATGTCATAAGGCTAGTAGCAGCATGATGAGTGGACTTAGGTAAGACGATTCTAAGTGAAATAAGTCACACAGAAAAGGACACTTCTCATAAGGTGTCACTTATAGAGGGAATGTAAAAACCGTTACACTTGAACTGAATTACAAAACAGAACAGAGTCACACATGCAGAAAACACACTATGGCTGCTTAACGGGAAAGGTGAGGTGGGGTGATACATAAAACAAGAGTTTCAAATTAGCTCAGATACCGTTCCATAAACCCAATATGGAATAGACAAGACCTACTCCTTGCTCAGAGAACTGGACTCAACACGCCCGATTCACCGCACAAGAATATATCTGACTAGTAATAATCTTAAAACCTATGTATTGATATCTCTCTGTTAGTGGGTCAAGTGGGTGTAAAGCGGCCTAAACACAGCCGTGAAAAGCAGCTAAACCCCATTATAAAAAGAAATTACTTTTAAAAACCCATGAAACAAAGACAGGGAAAGAGAGAGAAATTCTTACACAATTCGTTCAGGGGCTGTGATGCAAACTGGATTGACCATATCTAGACCCACAGCTGGATGAGACATAAGGGTGGACACTCTTGGGGCTGAGAGGTTCGGTGAGGTTGGGTGAGCAAACGCAGACACTTTAAAGTAATACTGCGTGCTACCCATCGCATGGGTCCCAAATCTCCAGGTTCAAGGGCATCTTCCTACATCGAAAACATGCATGAGAAACCCAGAAGATGGTACACCGTGTGATGGGGAAAGGTTTCTAAAACGCACCTCATTTCTCATCTCCTTGTGCTCGGGTTCGCCATTCCAGCCACTTTAGTAGCAATCTCCCTACTTGGAGCATCAGCACCTTTAACCTCCTGTTCCGTACAGGTTGCAATTTGTCCTGAGGATGAACGGGAAGACGGGGAACCAATGAGAGACTAGCTCTTGGTGTTGGGACACGCACAGGTCACTCTATTTTCCCATCAGGAAGAAGAATTAACCACAGGCTCAGCCTGCCCCCCGGAACCAGAACAGGGCCTGAAGCCATCCTGCGCTTTTGCGGCCGGCTCCCAAAAAACCGACTTGTAAAATGGAGCTTCAGGGCACTGCAATTCACAAACCTGCAGAGTTACAAACGATAACTCTCGTCCACAAATATATTGAGGGAAGGCAAAGAAGAGGATTTGAAATCAAGGCAGAATTGCAGGAAACAGATTTCAGGAGGAAGATGCGAATCGCCTTTAAAGCACATGAAAAGCGGCAAAACGTTGACAATGATGCCCTTGGCCAAAAAGGGCGTATGCGTTTTTTCCTGAATATATTCAGGAAAAAACGCATACGCCCTTTTTGGCCAACCAAGCAACCTGGAAAGTCAAATCAGCGCTACAAAGAAGTCTCGCTTCCCATCGGTCAAAAGGGCCATGCTGAAAAAAGTGTCAAAACCAGAAATGCAGGACAGGCCATGGAGAAATGGGAGCCTTGCTACACTGATGGGCGGGATGTAAATTGCCAACAGCCACTCTGGAGAAGTGTACGGTGTGTCCTGAAACATCTAAAAAACACAGCTTAGAGAGCATAGGGCACTTCCACGCATGGGGGGATAAAGTGGGAAAATTGAAAATCAGCAAGACACAAGCACCCCAAAGGTTAGGGCTGCTCTGTTGACAAGGACCTCCACTTCCTTCCACCTTAAATATCCCAGGAAAGCGAAAAATGGATAAAAAAGTTGTGGTCCTTATGTACAATGGAATATCACTCAGCCATGAAATCAATGTCATAAGGCTAGTAGCAGCATGATGAGTGGATTTAGGTAAGACGATTCTAAGTGAAATAAGTCACACAGAAAAGGACACTTCTCATAAGGTGTCACTTATAGAGGGAATGTAAAAACCGTTACACTTGAACTGAATTACAAAACAGAACAGAGTCACACATGCAGAAAACACACTATGGCTGCTTAACGGGAAAGGTGAGGTGGGGTGATACATAAAACAAGAGTTTCAAATTAGCTCAGATACCGTTCCATAAACCCAATATGTAACAGACAAGACCTACTCCTTGCTCAGAGAACTGGACTCAACACGCCCGATTCACCGCACAAGAATATATCTGACTAGTAATAATCTTAAAACTTATGTATTGATATCTCTCTGTTAGTGGGTCAAGTGGGTGTAAAGCGGCCTAAACACAGCCGTGAAAAGCAGCTAAACCCCATTATAAAAATAAATTACTTTTAAAAACCCAGGAAACAAAGACAGGGAAAGAGAGAGAAATTCTTACACAATTCGTTCAGGGGCTGTGATGCAACCTGGATTGACCATATCTAGACCCACAGCTGGATGAGACATAAGGGTGGACACTCTTGGGGCTGAGAGGTTCGGTGAGGTTGGGTGAGCAAACGCAGACCCTTTAAAGTAATACTGCGTGCTACCCATCGCATGGGTCCCAAATCTCCAGGTTCAAGGGCATCTTCCTACATCGAAAACATGCATGAGAAACCCAGAAGATGGTACACCGTGTGATGGGGAAAGGTTTCTAAAACGCACCTCATTTCTCATCTCCTTGTGCTCGGGTTCGCCATTCCAGCCACTTTACTAGCAATCTCCCTACTTGGAGCATCAGCACCTTTAACCTCCTGTTCCGTACAGGTTGCAATTTGTCCTGAGGATGAACGGGAAGACGGGGAACCAATGAGAGACTAGCTCTTGGTGTTGGGAGAGGCACAGGTCACTCTATTTTCCCATCAGGAAGAAGAATTAACCACAGGCTCAGCCTGCCCCCCTGAACCAGAACAGGGCCTGAAGCCATCCTGCGCTTTTGCGGCCGGCTCCCAAAAAAGCGACTTGTAAAATGGAGCTTCAGGGCACTGCAATTCACAAACCTGCAGAGTTATAAATGATAACTCTCGTCCACAAATATATTGAGGGAAGGCAAAGAAGAGGATTTGAAATCAAGGCAGAATTGCAGGAAACAGATTTCAGGAGGAAGATGCGAATCGCCTTTAAAGCACATGAAAAGCGGCAAAACGTTGACAATGATGCCCTTGTCCAAAAAGGGCGTATGCGTTTTTTCCTGAATATATTCAGGAGAAAACGCATACGCCCTTTTTGGCCAACCAAGCAACCTGGAAAGGCAAATCAGCGCTACAAAGAAGTCTCGCTTCCCATCGGTCAAAAGGGCCATGCTGAAAAAAGTGTCAAAACCAGAAATGCAGGACAGGCCATGGAGAAATGGGAGCCTTGCTACACTGATGGGCGGGATGTAAATTGCCAACAGCCACTCTGGAGAAGTGTACGGTGTGTCCTGAAACATCTAAAAAACACAGCTTAGAGAGCATAGGGCACTTCCACGCATGGGGGGATAAAGTGGGAAAATTGAAAATCAGCAAGACACAAGCACCCCAAAGGTTAGGGCTGCTCTGTTGACAAGGACCTCCACTTCATTCCACCTTAAATATCCCAGGAAAGTTAAAAATGGATAAAAAAGTTGTGGTCCTTATGTACAATGGAATATCACTCAGCCATGAAATCAATGTCAAAAGGCTAGTAGCAGCATGATGAGTGGATTTAGGTAAGACGATTCTAAGTGAAATAAGTCACACAGAAAAGGACACTTCTCATAAGGTGTCACTTATAGAGGGAATGTAAAAACCGTTACACTTGAACTGAATTACAAAACAGAACAGAGTCACACATGCAGAAAACACACTATGGCTGCTTAACGGGAAAGGTGAGGTGGGGTGATACATAAAACAAGAGTTTCAAATTAGCTCAGATACCGTTCCATAAACCCAATATGGAATAGACAAGACCTACTCCTTGCTCAGAGAACTGGACTCAACACGCCCGATTCACCGCACAAGAATATATCTGACTAGTAATAATCTTAAAACCTATGTATTGATATCTCTCTGTTAGTGGGTCAAGTGGGTGTAAAGCGGCCTAAACACAGCCGTGAAAAGCAGCTAAACCCCATTATAAAAATAAATTACTTTTAAAAACCCATGAAACAAAGACAGGGAAAGAGAGAGAAATTCTTACACAATTCGTTCAGGGGCTGTGATGCAACCTGGATTGACCATATCTAGACCCACAGCTGGATGAGACATAAGGGTGGACACTCTTGGGGCTGAGAGGTTCGGTGAGGTTGGGTGAGCAAACGCAGACCCTTTAAAGTAATACTGCGTGCTACCCATCGCATGGGTCCCAAATCTCCAGGTTCAAGGGCATCTTCCTACATCGAAAACATGCATGAGAAACCCAGAAGATGGTACACCGTGTGATGGGGAAAGGTTTCTAAAACGCACCTCATTTCTCATCTCCTTGTGCTCGGGTTCGCCATTCCAGCCACTTTACTAGCAATCTCCCTACTTGGAGCATCAGCACCTTTAACCTCCTGTTCCGTACAGGTTGCAATTTGTCCTGAGGATGAACGGGAAGACGGGGAACCAATGAGAGACTAGCTCTTGGTGTTGGGAGATGCACAGGTCACTCTATTTTCCCATCAGGAAGAAGAATTAACCACAGGCTCAGCCTGCCCCCCGGAACCAGAACAGGGCCTGAAGCCATCCTGCGCTTTTGCGGCCGGCTCCCAAAAAAGCGACTTGTAAAATGGAGCTTCAGGGCACTGCAATTCACAAACCTGCAGAGTTATAAATGATAACTCTCGTCCACAAGTATATTGAGGGAAGGCAAAGAAGAGGATTTGAAATCAAGGCAGAATTGCAGGAAACAGATTTCAGGAGGTAGATTCGAATCGCCTTTAAAGCACATGAAAAGCGGCAAAACGTTGACAATGATGCCCTTGGCCAAAAAGGGCGTATGCGTTTTTTCCTGAATGTATTCAGGAAATGAATACATTCAGGAAAAAACGCATACGCCCTTTTTGGCCAACCAAGCAACCTGGAAAGGCAAATCAGCGCTACAAAGAAGTCTCGCTTCCCATCGGTCAAAAGGGCCATGCTGAAAAAAGTGTCAAAACCAGAAATGCAGGACAGGTCATGGAGAAATGGGAGCCTTGCTACACTGATGGGCGGGATGTAAATTGCCAACAGCCACTCTGGAGAAGTGTACGGTGTGTCCTGAAACATCTAAAAACACAGCTTAGAGAGCATGGGGCACTTCCACGCATGGGGGGATAAAGTGGGAAAATTGAAAATCAGCAAGACACAAGCACTCCAAAGGTTAGGGCTGCTCTGTTGACAAGGACCTCCACTTTCTTCCACCTTAAATATCCCAGGAAAGCGAAAAATGGATAAAAAAGTTGTGGTCCTTATGTACAATGGAATATCACTCAGCCATGAAATCAATGTCATAAGGCTAGTAGCAGCATGATGAGTGGATTTAGGTAAGACGATTCTAAGTGAAATAAGTCACACAGAAAAGGACACTTCTCATAAGGTGTCACTTATAGAGGGAATGTAAAAACCGTTACACTTGAACTGAATTACAAAACAGAACAGAGTCACACATGCAGAAAACACACTATGGCCTCTTAACGGGAAAGGTGAGGTGGGGTGATACATAAAACAAGAGTTTCAAATTAGCTCAGATACCGTTCCATAAACCCAATATGGAATAGACAAGACCTACTCCTTGCTCAGAGAACTGGACTCAACACGCCCGATTCACCGCACAAGAATATATCTGACTAGTAATAATCTTAAAACCTATGTATTGATATCTCTCTGTTAGTGTGTCAAGTGGGTGTAAAGTGGCCTAAACACAGCCGTGAAAAGCAGCTAAACCCCATTATAAAAATAAATTACTTTTAAAAACCCATGAAACAAAGACAGGGAAAGAGAGAGAAATTCTTACACAATTCGTTCAGGGGCTGTGATGCAACCTGGATTGACCATATCTAGACCCACAGCTGGATGAGACATAAGGGTGGACACTCTTGGGGCTGAGAGGTTCGGTGAGGTTGGGTGAGCAAACGCAGACCCTTTAAAGTAATACTGCGTGCTACCCATCGCATGGGTCCCAAATCTCCAGGTTCAAGGGCATCTTCCTACATCGAAAACATGCATGAGAAACCCAGAAGATGGTACACCGTGTGATGGGGAAAGGTTTCTAAAACGCACCTCATTTCTCATCTCCTTGTGCTCGGGTTCGCCATTCCAGCCACTTTACTAGCAATCTCCCTACTTGGAGCATCAGCACCTTTAACCTCCTGTTCCGTACAGGTTGCAATTTGTCCTGAGGATGAATGGGAAGACGGGGAACCAATGAGAGACTAGCTCTTGGTGTTGGGACAGGCACAGGTCACTCTATTTTCCCATCAGGAAGAAGAATTAACCACAGGCTCAGCCTGCCCCCCGGAACCAGAACAGGGCCTGAAGCCATCCTGCGCTTTTGCGGCCGGCTCCCAAAAAAGCGACTTGTAAAATGGAGCTTCAGGGCACTGCAATTCACAAACCTGCAGAGTTATAAATGATAACTCTCGTCCACAAATATATTGAGGGAAGGCAAAGAAGAGGATTTGAAATCAAGGCAGAATTGCAGGAAACAGATTTCAGGAGGTAGATTCGAATCGCCTTTAAAGCACATGAAAAGCGGCAACACGTTGACAATGATGCCCTTGGCCAAAAAGGGCGTATGCGTTTTTTCCTGAATATATTCAGGAAAAAACGCATACGCCCTTTTTGGCCAACCAAGCAACCTGGAAAGGCAAATCAGCGCTACAAAGAAGTCTCGCTTCCCATCGGTCAAAAGGGCCATGCTGAAAAAAGTGTCAAAACCAGAAATGCAGGACAGGCCATGGAGAAATGGGAGCCTTGCTACACTGACGGGCGGGATGTAAATTGCCAACAGCCACTCTGGAGAAGTGTACGGTGTGTCCTGAAACATCTAAAAAACACAGCTTAGAGAGCATAGGGCACTTCCACGCATGGGGGGATAAAGTGGGAAAATGGAAAATCAGCAAGACACAAGCACCCCAAAGGTTAGGGCTGCTCTGTTGACAAGGACCTCCACTTCCTTCCACCTTAAATATCCCAGGAAAGCGAAAAATGGATAAAAAAGTTGTGGTCCTTATGTACAATGGAATATCACTCAGCCATGAAATCAATGTCATAAGGCTAGTAGCAGCATGATGAGTGGATTTAGGTAAGACGATTCTAAGTGAAATAAGTCACACAGAAAAGGACACTTCTCATAAGGTGTCACTTATAGAGGGAATGTAAAAACCGTTACACTTGAACTGAATTACAAAACAGAACAGAGTCACACATGCAGAAAACACACTATGGCTGCTTAACGGGAAAGGTGAGGTGGGGTGATACATAAAACAAGAGTTTCAAATTAGCTCAGATACCGTTCCATAAACCCAATATGTAACAGACAAGACCTACTCCTTGCTCAGAGAACTGGACTCAACACGCCCGATTCACCGCACAAGAATATATCTGACTAGTAATAATCTTAAAACCTATATATTGATATCGCTCTGTTAGTGGGTCAAGTGGGTGTAAAGCGGCCTAAACACAGCCGTGAAAAGCAGCTAAACCCCATTATAAAAATAAATTACTTTTAAAAACCCATGAAACAAAGACAGGGAAAGAGAGAGAAATTCTTACACAATTCGTTCAGGGGCTGTGATGCAACCTGGATTGACCATATCTAGACCCACAGCTGGATGAGACATAAGGGTGGACACTCTTGGGGCTGAGAGGTTCGGTGAGGTTGGGTGAGCAAACGCAGACCCTTTAAAGTAATACTGCGTGCTACCCATCGCATGGGTCCCAAATCTCCAGGTTCAAGGGCATCTTCCTACATCGAAAACATGCATGAGAAACCCAGAAGATGGTACACCGTGTGATGGGGAAAGGTTTCTAAAACGCACCTCATTTCTCATCTCCTTGTGCTCGGGTTCGCCATTCCAGCCACTTTACTAGCAATCTCCCTACTTGGAGCATCATCACCTTTAACCTCCTGTTCCGTACAGGTTGCAATTTGTCCTGAGGATGAACGGGAAGACGGGGAACCAATGAGAGACTAGCTCTTGGTGTTGGGACAGGCACAGGTCACTCTATTTTCCCATCAGGAAGAAGAATTAACCACAGGCTCAGCCTGCCCCCCGGAACCAGAACAGGGCCTGAAGCCATCCTGCGCTTTTGCGGCCGGCTCCCAAATAAGCGACTTGTAAAATGGAGCTTCAGGGCACTGCAATTCACAAACCTGCAGAGTTATAAATGATAACTCTCGTCCACAAATATATTGAGGGAAGGCAAAGAAGAGGATTTGAAATCAAGGCAGAATTGCAGGAAACAGATTTCAGGAGGAAGATGCGAATCGCCTTTAAAGCACATGAAAAGCGGCAAAACGTTGACAATGATGCCCTTGTCCAAAAAGGGCGTATGCGTTTTTTCCTGAATATATTCAGGAGAAAACGCATACGCCCTTTTTGGCCAACCAAGCAACCTGGAAAGGCAAATCAGCGCTACAAAGAAGTCTCGCTTCCCATCGGTCAAAAGGGCCATGCTGAAAAAAGTGTCAAAACCAGAAATGCAGGACAGGCCATGGAGAAATGGGAGCCTTGCTACACTGATGGGCGGGATGTAAATTGCCAACAGCCACTCTGGAGAAGTGTACGGTGTGTCCTGAAACATCTAAAAACACAGCTTAGAGAGCATGGGGCACTTCCACGCATGGGGGGATAAAGTGGGAAAATTGAAAATCAGCAAGACACAAGCACTCCAAAGGTTAGGGCTGCTCTGTTGACAAGGACCTCCACTTTCTTCCACCTTAAATATCCCAGGAAAGCGAAAAATGGATAAAAAAGTTGTGGTCCTTATGTACAATGGAATATCACTCAGCCATGAAATCAATGTCATAAGGCTAGTAGCAGCATGATGAGTGGATTTAGGTAAGACGATTCTAAGTGAAATAAGTCACACAGAAAAGGACACTTCTCATAAGGTGTCACTTATAGAGGGAATGTAAAAACCGTTACACTTGAACTGAATTACAAAACAGAACAGAGTCACACATGCAGAAAACACACTATGGCCTCTTAACGGGAAAGGTGAGGTGGGGTGATACATAAAACAAGAGTTTCAAATTAGCTCAGATACCGTTCCATAAACCCAATATGGAATAGACAAGACGTACTCCTTGCTCAGAGAACTGGACTCAACACGCCCGATTCACCGCACAAGAATATATCTGACTAGTAATAATCTTAAAACCTATGTATTGATATCTCTCTGTTAGTGTGTCAAGTGGGTGTAAAGTGGCCTAAACACAGCCGTGAAAAGCAGCTAAACCCCATTATAAAAATAAATTACTTTTAAAAACCCATGAAACAAAGACAGGGAAAGAGAGAGAAATTCTTACACAATTCGTTCAGGGGCTGTGATGCAACCTGGATTGACCATATCTAGACCCACAGCTGGATGAGACATAAGGGTGGACACTCTTGGGGCTGAGAGGTTCGGTGAGGTTGGGTGAGCAAACGCAGACCCTTTAAAGTAATACTGCGTGCTACCCATCGCATGGGTCCCAAATCTCCAGGTTCAAGGGCATCTTCCTACATCGAAAACATGCATGAGAAACCCAGAAGATGGTACACCGTGTGATGGGGAAAGGTTTCTAAAACGCACCTCATTTCTCATCTCCTTGTGCTCGGGTTCGCCATTCCAGCCACTTTACTAGCAATCTCCCTACTTGGAGCATCAGCACCTTTAACCTCCTGTTCCGTACAGGTTGCAATTTGTCCTGAGGATGAATGGGAAGACGGGGAACCAATGAGAGACTAGCTCTTGGTGTTGGGACAGGCACAGGTCACTCTATTTTCCCATCAGGAAGAAGAATTAACCACAGGCTCAGCCTGCCCCCCGGAACCAGAACAGGGCCTGAAGCCATCCTGCGCTTTTGCGGCCGGCTCCCAAAAAAGCGACTTGTAAAATGGAGCTTCAGGGCACTGCAATTCACAAACCTGCAGAGTTATAAATGATAACTCTCGTCCACAAATATATTGAGGGAAGGCAAAGAAGAGGATTTGAAATCAAGGCAGAATTGCAGGAAACAGATTTCAGGAGGTAGATTCGAATCGCCTTTAAAGCACATGAAAAGCGGCAACACGTTGACAATGATGCCCTTGGCCAAAAAGGGCGTATGCGTTTTTTCCTGAATATATTCAGGAAAAAACGCATACGCCCTTTTTGGCCAACCAAGCAACCTGGAAAGGCAAATCAGCGCTACAAAGAAGTCTCGCTTCCCATCGGTCAAAAGGGCCATGCTGAAAAAAGTGTCAAAACCAGAAATGCAGGACAGGCCATGGAGAAATGGGAGCCTTGCTACACTGACGGGCGGGATGTAAATTGCCAACAGCCACTCTGGAGAAGTGTACGGTGTGTCCTGAAACATCTAAAAAACACAGCTTAGAGAGCATAGGGCACTTCCACGCATGGGGGGATAAAGTGGGAAAATGGAAAATCAGCAAGACACAAGCACCCCAAAGGTTAGGGCTGCTCTGTTGACAAGGACCTCCACTTCCTTCCACCTTAAATATCCCAGGAAAGCGAAAAATGGATAAAAAAGTTGTGGTCCTTATGTACAATGGAATATCACTCAGCCATGAAATCAATGTCATAAGGCTAGTAGCAGCATGATGAGTGGATTTAGGTAAGACGATTCTAAGTGAAATAAGTCACACAGAAAAGGACACTTCTCATAAGGTGTCACTTATAGAGGGAATGTAAAAACCGTTACACTTGAACTGAATTACAAAACAGAACAGAGTCACACATGCAGAAAACACACTATGGCTGCTTAACGGGAAAGGTGAGGTGGGGTGATACATAAAACAAGAGTTTCAAATTAGCTCAGATACCGTTCCATAAACCCAATATGTAACAGACAAGACCTACTCCTTGCTCAGAGAACTGGACTCAACACGCCCGATTCACCGCACAAGAATATATCTGACTAGTAATAATCTTAAAACCTATATATTGATATCGCTCTGTTAGTGGGTCAAGTGGGTGTAAAGCGGCCTAAACACAGCCGTGAAAAGCAGCTAAACCCCATTATAAAAATAAATTACTTTTAAAAACCCATGAAACAAAGACAGGGAAAGAGAGAGAAATTCTTACACAATTCGTTCAGGGGCTGTGATGCAACCTGGATTGACCATATCTAGACCCACAGCTGGATGAGACATAAGGGTGGACACTCTTGGGGCTGAGAGGTTCGGTGAGGTTGGGTGAGCAAACGCAGACCCTTTAAAGTAATACTGCGTGCTACCCATCGCATGGGTCCCAAATCTCCAGGTTCAAGGGCATCTTCCTACATCGAAAACATGCATGAGAAACCCAGAAGATGGTACACCGTGTGATGGGGAAAGGTTTCTAAAACGCACCTCATTTCTCATCTCCTTGTGCTCGGGTTCGCCATTCCAGCCACTTTACTAGCAATCTCCCTACTTGGAGCATCATCACCTTTAACCTCCTGTTCCGTACAGGTTGCAATTTGTCCTGAGGATGAACGGGAAGACGGGGAACCAATGAGAGACTAGCTCTTGGTGTTGGGACAGGCACAGGTCACTCTATTTTCCCATCAGGAAGAAGAATTAACCACAGGCTCAGCCTGCCCCCCGGAACCAGAACAGGGCCTGAAGCCATCCTGCGCTTTTGCGGCCGGCTCCCAAATAAGCGACTTGTAAAATGGAGCTTCAGGGCACTGCAATTCACAAACCTGCAGAGTTATAAATGATAACTCTCGTCCACAAATATATTGAGGGAAGGCAAAGAAGAGGATTTGAAATCAAGGCAGAATTGCAGGAAACAGATTTCAGGAGGAAGATGCGAATCGCCTTTAAAGCACATGAAAAGCGGCAAAACGTTGACAATGATGCCCTTGTCCAAAAAGGGCGTATGCGTTTTTTCCTGAATATATTCAGGAGAAAACGCATACGCCCTTTTTGGCCAACCAAGCAACCTGGAAAGGCAAATCAGCGCTACAAAGAAGTCTCGCTTCCCATCGGTCAAAAGGGCCATGCTGAAAAAAGTGTCAAAACCAGAAATGCAGGACAGGCCATGGAGAAATGGGAGCCTTGCTACACTGATGGGCGGGATGTAAATTGCCAACAGCCACTCTGGAGAAGTGTACGGTGTGTCCTGAAACATCTAAAAAACACAGCTTAGAGAGCATAGGGCACTTCCACGCATGGGGGGATAAAGTGGGAAAATTGAAAATCAGCAAGACACAAGCACCCCAAAGGTTAGGGCTGCTCTGTTGACAAGGACCTCCACTTCCTTCCACCTTAAATATCCCAGGAAAGCGAAAAATGGATAAAAAAGTTGTGGTCCTTATGTACAATGGAATATCACTCAGCCATGAAATCAATGTCATAAGGCTAGTAGCAGCATGATGAGTGGATTTAGGTAAGACGATTCTAAGTGAAATAAGTCACACAGAAAAGGACACTTCTCATAAGGTGTCACTTATAGAGGGAATGTAAAAACCGTTACACTTGAACTGAATTACAAAACAGAACAGAGTCACACATGCAGAAAACACACTATGGCTGCTTAACGGGAAAGGTGAGGTGGGGTGATACATAAAACAAGAGTTTCAAATTAGCTCAGATACCGTTCCATAAACCCAATATGTAACAGACAAGACCTACTCCTTGCTCAGAGAACTGGACTCAACACGCCCGATTCACCGCACAAGAATATATCTGACTAGTAATAATCTTAAAACCTATGTATTGATATCTCTCTGTTAGTGGGTCAAGTGGGTGTAAAGCGGCCTAAACACAGCCGTGAAAAGCAGGTAAACCCCATTATAAAAATAAATTACTTTTAAAAACCCAGGAAACAAAGACAGGGAAAGAGAGAGAAATTCTTACACAATTCGTTTAGGGGCTGTGATGCAACCTGGATTGACCATATCTAGACCCACAGCTGGATGAGACATAAGGGTGGACACTCTTGGGGCTGAGAGGTTTGGTGAGGTTGGGTGAGCAAACGCAGACCCTTTAAAGTAATACTGCGTGCTACCCATCGCATGGGTCCCAAATCTCCAGGTTCAAGGGCATCTTCCTACATCGAAAACATGCATGAGAAACCCAGAAGATGGTACACCGTGTGATGGGGAAAGGTTTCTAAAACGCACCTCATTTCTCATCTCCTTGTGCTCGGGTTCGCCATTCCAGCCACTTTACTAGCAATCTCCCTACTTGGAGCATCAGCACCTTTAACCTCTTGTTCCGTACAGGTTGCAATTTGTCCTGAGGATGAACGGGAAGACGGGGAACCAATGAGAGACTAGCTCTTGGTGTTGGGAGAGGCACAGGTCACTCTATTTTCCCATCAGGAAGAAGAATTAACCACAGGCTCAGCCTGCCCCCCTGAACCAGAACAGGGCCTGAAGCCATCCTGCGCTTTTGCGGCCGGCTCCCAAAAAAGCGACTTGTAAAATGGAGCTTCAGGGCACTGCAATTCACAAACCTGCAGAGTTATAAATGATAACTCTCGTCCACAAATATATTGAGGGAAGGCAAAGAAGAGGATTTGAAATCAAGGCAGAATTGCAGGAAACAGATTTCAGAAGGAAGATGCGAATCGCCTTTAAAGCACATGAAAAGCGGCAAAACGTTGACAATGATGCCCTTGTCCAAAAAGGGCGTATGCGTTTTTTCCTGAATATATTCAGGAGAAAACGCATACGCCCTTTTTGGCCAACCAAGCAACCTGGAAAGGCAAATCAGCGCTACAAAGAAGTCTCGCTTCACATCGGTCAAAAGGGCCATGCTGAAAAAAGTGTCAAAACCAGAAATGCAGGACAGGCCATGGAGAAATGGGAGCCTTGCTACACTGGTGGGCGGGATGTAAATTGCCAACAGCCACTCTGGAGAAGTGTACGGTGTGTCCTGAAACATCTAAAAAACACAGCTTAGAGAGCATAGGGCACTTCCACGCATGGGGGGATAAAGTGGGAAAATTGAAAATCAGCAAGACACAAGCACCCCAAAGGTTAGGGCTGCTCTGTTGACAAGTACCTCCACTTCCTTCCACCTTAAATATCCCGGGAAAGCGAAAAATGGAAAAAAAAGTTGTGGTCCTTATGTACAATGGGATATCACTCAGCCATGAAATCAATGTCATAAGGCTAGTAGCAGCATGATGAGTGGATTTAGGTAAGACGATTCTAAGTGAAATAAGTCACACAGAAAAGGACACTTCTCATAAGGTGTCACTTATAGAGGGAATGTTAAAACCGTTACACTTGAACTGAATTACAAAACAGAACAGAGTCACACATGCAGAAAACACACTATGGCTGCTTAACGGGAAAGGTGAGGTGGGGTGATACATAAAACAAGAGTTTCAAATTAGCTCAGATACCGTTCCATAAACCCAATATGGAATAGACAAGACCTACTCCTTGCTCAGAGAACTGGACTCAACACGCCCGATTCACTGCACAAGAATATATCTGACTAGTAATAATCTTAAAACCTATGTATTGATATCTCTCTGTTAGTGGGTCAAGTGGGTGTAAAGCGGCCTAAACACAGCCGTGAAAAGCAGCTAAACCCCATTATAAAAATAAATTACTTTTAAAAACCCATGAAACAAAGACAGGGAAAGAGAGAGAAATTCTTACACAATTCGTTCAGGGACTGTGATGCAACCTGGATTGACCATATCTAGACCCACAGCTGGATGAGACATAAGGGTGGACACTCTTAGGGCTGAGAGGTTCGGTGAGGTTGGGTGAGCAAACGCAGACCCTTTAAAGTGATACTGCCTGCTACCCATCGCATGGGTCCCAAATCTCCAGGTTCAAGGGCATCTTCCTACATCGAAAACATGCATGAGAAACCCAGAAGATGGTACACCGTGTGATGGGGAAAGGTTTCTAAAACGCACCTCATTTCTCATCTCCTTGTGCTCGGGTTCGCCATTCCAGCCACTTTAGTAGCAATCTCCCTACTTGGAGCATCAGCACCTTTAACCTCCTGTTCCGTACAGGTTGCAATTTGTCCTGAGGATGAACGGGAAGACGGGGAACCAATGAGAGACTAGCTCTTGGTGTTGGGACAGGCACAGGTCACTGTATTTTCCCATCAGGAAGGAGAATAAACCACAGGCTCAGCCTGCCCCCCGGAACCAGAACAGGGCCTGAAGCCATCCTGCGCTTTTGCGGCCGGCTCCCAAAAAACCGACTTGTAAAATGGAGCTTCAGGGCACTGCAATTCACAAACCTGCAGAGTTACAAATGATAACTCTCGTCCACAAATATATTGAGGGAAGGCAAAGAAGAGGATTTGAAATCAAGGCAGAATTGCAGGAAACAGATTTCAGGAGGAAGATGCGAATCGCCTTTAAAGCACATGAAAAGCGGCAAAACGTTGACAATGATGCCCTTGGCCAAAAAGGGCGTATGCGTTTTTTCCTGAATATATTCAGGAGAAAACGCATACGCCCTTTTTGGCCAACCAAGCAACCTGGAAAGGCAAATCAGCGCTACAAAGAAGTCTCGCTTCCCATCGGTCAAAAGGGCCATGCTGAAAAAAGTGTCAAAACCAGAAATGCAGGACAGGCCATGGAGAAATGGGAGCCTTGCTACACTGATGGGCGGGATGTAAATTGCCAACAGCCACTCTGGAGAAGTGTACGGTGTGTCCTGAAACATCTAAAAAACACAGCTTAGAGAGCATAGGGCACTTCCACGCATGGGGGGATAAAGTGGGAAAATTGAAAATCAGCAAGACACAAGCACCCCAAAGGTTAGGGCTGCTCTGTTGACAAGGACCTCCACTTCCTTCCACCTTAAATATCCCAGGAAAGCGAAAAATGGATAAAAAAGTTGTGGTCCTTATGTACAATGGAATATCACTCAGCCATGAAATCAATGTCATAAGGCTAGTAGCAGCATGATGAGTGGATTTAGGTAAGACGATTCTAAGTGAAATAAGTCACACAGAAAAGGACACTTCTCATAAGGTGTCACTTATAGAGGGAATGTAAAAACCGTTACACTTGAACTGAATTACAAAACAGAACAGAGTCACACATGCAGAAAACACACTATGGCTGCTTAACGGGAAAGGTGAGGTGGGGTGATACATAAAACAAGAGTTTCAAATTAGCTCAGATACCGTTCCATAAACCCAATATGGAATAGACAAGACCTACTCCTTGCTCAGAGAACTGGACTCAACACGCCCGATTCACCGCACAAGAATATATCTGACTAGTAATAATCTTAAAACCTATGTATTGATATCTCTCTGTTAGTGGGTCAAGTGGGTGTAAAGCGGCCTAAACACAGCCGTGAAAAGCAGCTAAACCCCATTATAAAAATAAATTACTTTTAAAAACCCATGAAACAAAGACAGGGAAAGAGAGAGAAATTCTTACACAATTCGTTCAGGGGCTGTGATGCAACCTGGATTGACCATATCTAGACCCACAGCTGGATGAGACATAAGGGTGGACACTCTTGGGGCTGAGAGGTTCGGTGAGGTTGGGTGAGCAAACGCAGACCCTTTAAAGTAATACTGCGTGCTACCCATCGCATGGGTCCCAAATCTCCAGGTTCAAGGGCATCTTCCTACATCGAAAACATGCATGAGAAACCCAGAAGATGGTACACCGTGTGATGGGGAAAGGTTTCTAAAACGCACCTCATTTCTCATCTCCTTGTGCTCGGGTTCACCATTCCAGCCACTTTACTAGCAATCTCCCTACTTGGAGCATCAGCACCTTTAACCTCCTGTTCCGTACAGGTTGCAATTTGTCCTGAGGATGAACGGGAAGACGGGGAACCAATGAAAGACTAGCTCTTGGTGTTGGGAGATGCACAGGTCACTCTATTTTCCCATCAGGAAGAAGAATTAACCACAGGCTCAGCCTGCCCCCCGGAACCAGAACAGGGCCTGAAGCCATCCTGCGCTTTTGCGGCCGGCTCCCAAAAAAGCGACTTCTAAAATGGAGCTTCAGGGCACTGCAATTCACAAACCTGCAGAGTTATAAATGATAACTCTCGTCCACAAGTATATTGAGGGAAGGCAAAGAAGAGGATTTGAAATCAAGGCAGAATTGCAGGAAACAGATTTCAGGAGGTAGATTCGAATCGCCTTTAAAGCACATGAAAAGCGGCAAAACGTTGACAATGATGCCCTTGGCCAAAAAGGGCGTATGCGTTTTTTCCTGAATGTATTCAGGAAATGAATACATTCAGGAAAAAACGCATACGCCCTTTTTGGCCAACCAAGCAACCTGGAAAGGCAAATCAGCGCTACAAAGAAGTCTCGCTTCCCATCGGTCAAAAGGGCCATGCTGAAAAAAGTGTCAAAACCAGAAATGCAGGACAGGCCATGGAGAAATGGGAGCCTTGCTACACTGACGGGCGGGATGTAAATTGCCAACAGCCACTCTGGAGAAGTGTACGGTGTGTCCTGAAACATCTAAAAAACACAGCTTAGAGAGCATAGGGCACTTCCACGCATGGGGGGATAAAGTGGGAAAATGGAAAATCAGCAAGACACAAGCACCCCAAAGTTTAGGGCTGCTCTGTTGACAAGGACCTCCACTTCCTTCCACCTTAAATATCCCAGGAAAGCGAAAAATGGATAAAAAAGTTGTGGTCCTTATGTACAATGGAATATCACTCAGCCATGAAATCAATGTCATAAGGCTAGTAGCAGCATGATGAGTGGATTTAGGTAAGACGATTCTAAGTGAAATAAGTCACACAGAAAAGGACACTTCTCATAAGGTGTCACTTATAGAGGGAATGTAAAAACCGTTACACTTGAACTGAATTACAAAACAGAACAGAGTCACACATGCAGAAAACACACTATGGCTGCTTAACGGGAAAGGTGAGGTGGGGTGATACATAAAACAAGAGTTTCAAATTAGCTCAGATACCGTTCCATAAACCCAATATGGAATAGACAAGACCTACTCCTTGCTCAGAGAACTGGACTCAACACGCCCGATTCACCGCACAAGAATATATCTGACTAGTAATAATCTTAAAACCTATGTATTGATATCTCTCTGTTAGTGTGTCAAGTGGGTGTAAAGCGGCCTAAACACAGCCGTGAAAAGCAGCTAAACCCCATTATAAAAATAAATTACTTTTAAAAACCCATGAAACAAAGACAGGGAAAGAGAGAGAAATTCTTACACAATTCGTTCAGGGGCTGTGATGCAACCTGGATTGACCATATCTAGACCCACAGCTGGATGAGACATAAGGGTGGACACTCTTGGGGCTGAGAGGTTTGGTGAGGTTGGGTGAGCAAACGCAGACCCTTTAAAGTAATACTGCGTGCTACCCATCGCATGGGTCCCAAATCTCCAGGTTCAAGGGCATCTTCCTACATCGAAAACATGCATGAGAAACCCAGAAGATGGTACACCGTGTGATGGGGAAAGGTTTCTAAAACGCACCTCATTTCTCATCTCCTTGTGCTCGGGTTCGCCATTCCAGCCACTTTACTAGCAATCTCCCTACTTGGAGCATCAGCACCTTTAACCTCCTGTTCCGTACAGGTTGCAATTTGTCCTGAGGATGAACGGGAAGACGGGGAACCAATGGGAGACTAGCTCTTGGTGTTGGGAGAGGCACAGGTCACTCTATTTTCCCATCAGGAAGAAGAATTAACCACAGGCTCAGCCTGCCCCCCTGAACCAGAACAGGGCCTGAAGCCATCCTGCGCTTTTGCGGCCGGCTCCCAAAAAAGCGACTTGTAAAATGGAGCTTCAGGGCACTGCAATTCACAAACCTGCAGAGTTATAAATGATAACTCTCGTCCACAAATATATTGAGGGAAGGCAAAGAAGAGGATTTGAAATCAAGGCAGAATTGCAGGAAACAGATTTCAGGAGGTAGATTCGAATCGCCTTTAAAGCACATGAAAAGCGGCAAAACGTTGACAATGATGCCCTTGGCCAAAAAGGGCGTATGCGTTTTTTCCTGAATATATTCAGGAAAAAACGCATACGCCCTTTTTGGCCAACCAAGCAACCTGGAAAGGCAAATCAGCGCTACAAAGAAGTCTCGCTTCCCATCGGTCAAAAGGGCCATGCTGAAAAAAGTGTCAAAACCAGAAATGCAGGACAGGCCATGGAGAAATGGGAGCCTTGCTACACTGACGGGCGGGATGTAAATTGCCAACAGCCACTCTGGAGAAGTGTACGGTGTGTCCTGAAACATCTAAAAAACACAGCTTAGAGAGCATAGGGCACTTCCACGCATGGGGGGATAAAGTGGGAAAATTGAAAATCAGCAAGACACAAGCACCCCAAAGTTTAGGGCTGCTCTGTTGACAAGGACCTCCACTTCCTTCCACCTTAAATATCCCAGGAAAGCGAAAAATGGATAAAAAAGTTGTGGTCCTTATGTACAATGGAATATCACTCAGCCATGAAATCAATGTCATAAGGCTAGTAGCAGCATGATGAGTGGATTTAGGTAAGACGATTCTAAGTGAAATAAGTCACACAGAAAAGGACACTTCTCATAAGGTGTCACTTATAGAGGGAATGTAAAAACCGTTACACTTGAACTGAATTACAAAACAGAACAGAGTCACACATGCAGAAAACACACTATGGCTGCTTAACGGGAAAGGTGAGGTGGGGTGATACATAAAACAAGAGTTTCAAATTAGCTCAGATACCGTTCCATAAACCCAATATGGAATAGACAAGACCTACTCCTTGCTCAGAGAACTGGACTCAACACGCCCGATTCACCGCACAAGAATATATCTGACTAGTAATAATCTTAAAACCTATGTATTGATATCTCTCTGTTAGTGTGTCAAGTGGGTGTAAAGCGGCCTAAACACAGCCGTGAAAAGCAGCTAAACCCCATTATAAAAATAAATTACTTTTAAAAACCCATGAAACAAAGACAGGGAAAGAGAGAGAAATTCTTACACAATTCGTTCAGGGGCTGTGATGCAACCTGGATTGACCATATCTAGACCCACAGCTGGATGAGACATAAGGGTGGACACTCTTGGGGCTGAGAGGTTTGGTGAGGTTGGGTGAGCAAACGCAGACCCTTTAAAGTAATACTGCGTGCTACCCGTCGCATGGGTCCCAAATCTCCAGGTTCAAGGGCATCTTCCTACATCGAAAACATGCATGAGAAACCCAGAAGATGGTACACCGTGTGATGGGGAAAGGTTTCTAAAACGCACCTCATTTCTCATCTCCTTGTGCTCGGGTTCGCCATTCCAGCCACTTTACTAGCAATCTCCCTACTTGGAGCATCAGCACCTTTAACCTCCTGTTCCGTACAGGTTGCAATTTGTCCTGAGGATGAACGGGAAGACGGGGAACCAATGAGAGACTAGCTCTTGGTGTTGGGAGAGGCACAGGTCACTCTATTTTCCCATCAGGAAGAAGAATTAACCACAGGCTCAGCCTGCCCCCCTGAACCAGAACAGGGCCTGAAGCCATCCTGCGCTTTTGCGGCCGGCTCCCAAAAAAGCGACTTGTAAAATGGAGCTTCAGGGCACTGCAATTCACAAACCTGCAGAGTTATAAATGATAACTCTCGTCCACAAATATATTGAGGGAAGGCAAAGAAGAGGATTTGAAATCAAGGCAGAATTGCAGGAAACAGATTTCAGGAGGTAGATTCGAATCGCCTTTAAAGCACATGAAAATCGGCAAAACGTTGACAATGATGCCCTTGGCCAAAAAGGGCGTATGCGTTTTTTCCTGAATATATTCAGGAAAAAACGCATACGCCCTTTTTGGCCAACCAAGCAACCTGGAAAGGCAAATCAGCGCTACAAAGAAGTCTCGCTTCCCATCGGTCAAAAGGGCCATGCTGAAAAAAGTGTCAAAACCAGAAATGCAGGACAGGCCATGGAGAAATGGGAGCCTTGCTACACTGATGGGCGGGATGTAAATTGCCAACAGCCACTCTGGAGAAGTGTACGGTGTGTCCTGAAACATCTAAAAAACACAGCTTAGAGAGCATAGGGCACTTCCACGCATGGGGGGATAAAGTGGGAAAATTGAAAATCAGCAAGACACAAGCACCCCAATGTTTAGGGCTGCTCTGTTGACAAGGACCTCCACTTCCTTCCACCTTAAATATCCCAGGAAAGCGAAAAATGGATAAAAAAGTTGTGGTCCTTATGTACAATGGAATATCACTCAGCCATGAAATCAATGTCATAAGGCTAGTAGCAGCATGATGAGTGGATTTAGGTAAGACGATTCTAAGTGAAATAAGTCACACAGAAAAGGACACTTCTCATAAGGTGTCACTTATAGAGGGAATGTAAAAACCGTTACACTTGAACTGAATTACAAAACAGAACAGAGTCACACATGCAGAAAACACACTATGGCTGCTTAACGGGAAAGGTGAGGTGGGGTGATACATAAAACAAGAGTTTCAAATTAGCTCAGATACCGTTCCATAAACCCAATATGTAACAGACAAGACCTACTCCTTGCTCAGAGAACTGGACTCAACACGCCCGATTCACCGCACAAGAATATATCTGACTAGTAATAATCTTAAAACCTATGTATTGATATCGCTCTGTTAGTGGGTCAAGTGGGTGTAAAGCGGCCTAAACACAGCCGTGAAAAGCAGCTAAACCCCATTATAAAAATAAATTACTTTTAAAAACCCATGAAACAAAGACAGGGAAAGAGAGAGAAATTCTTACACAATTCGTTCAGGGGCTGTGATGCAACCTGGATTGACCATATCTAGACCCACAGCTGGATGAGACATAAGGGTGGACACTCTTGGGGCTGAGAGGTTCGGTGAGGTTGGGTGAGCAAACACAGACCCTTTAAAGTAATACTGCGTGCTACCCATCGCATGGGTCCCAAATCTCCAGGTTCAAGGGCATCTTCCTACATCGAAAACATGCATGAGAAACCCAGAAGATGGTACACCGTGTGATGGGGAAAGGTTTCTAAAACGCACCTCATTTCTCATCTCCTTGTGCTCGGGTTCGCCATTCCAGCCACTTTACTAGCAATCTCCCTACTTGGAGCATCAGCACCTTTAACCTCCTGTTCCGTACAGGTTGCAATTTGTCCTGAGGATGAACGGGAAGACGGGGAACCAATGAGAGACTAGCTCTTGGTGTTGGGACAGGCACAGGTCACTCTATTTTCCCATCAGGAAGAAGAATTAACCACAGGCTCAGCCTGCCCCCCGGAACCAGAACAGGGCCTGAAGCCATCCTGCGCTTTTGCGGCCGGCTCCCAAAAAAGCGACTTGTAAAATGGAGCTTCAGGGCACTGCAATTCACAAACCTGCAGAGTTATAAATGATAACTCTCGTCCACAAATATATTG
Organism: Balaenoptera physalus; assembly: GCF_965194825.1. Lineage (NCBI taxonomy): Eukaryota > Metazoa > Chordata > Mammalia > Artiodactyla > Balaenopteridae > Balaenoptera > Balaenoptera physalus. The sequence continues at coordinate 756,526 of NW_028126419.1, read as the reverse complement.
AGGGAAGGCAAAGAAGAGGATTTGAAATCAAGGCAGAATTGCAGGAAACAGATTTCAGGAGGAAGATGCGAATCGCCTTTAAAGCACATGAAAAGCGGCAAAACGTTGACAATGATGCCCTTGTCCAAAAAGGGCGTATGCGTTTTTTCCTGAATATATTCAGGAGAAAACGCATACGCCCTTTTTGGCCAACCAAGCAACCTGGAAAGGCAAATCAGCGCTACAAAGAAGTCTCGCTTCCCATCGGTCAAAAGGGCCATGCTGAAAAAAGTGTCAAAACCAGAAATGCAGGACAGGCCATGGAGAAATGGGAGCCTTGCTACACTGGTGGGCGGGATGTAAATTGCCAACAGCCACTCTGGAGAAGTGTACGGTGTGTCCTGAAACATCTAAAAAACACAGCTTAGAGAGCATAGGGCACTTCCACGCATGGGGGGATAAAGTGGGAAAATTGAAAATCAGCAAGACACAAGCACCCCAAAGGTTAGGGCTGCTCTGTTGACAAGTACCTCCACTTCCTTCCACCTTAAATATCCCGGGAAAGCGAAAAATGGAAAAAAAAGTTGTGGTCCTTATGTACAATGGGATATCACTCAGCCATGAAATCAATGTCATAAGGCTAGTAGCAGCATGATGAGTGGATTTAGGTAAGACGATTCTAAGTGAAATAAGTCACACAGAAAAGGACACTTCTCATAAGGTGTCACTTATAGAGGGAATGTTAAAACCGTTACACTTGAACTGAATTACAAAACAGAACAGAGTCACACATGCAGAAAACACACTATGGCTGCTTAACGGGAAAGGTGAGGTGGGGTGATACATAAAACAAGAGTTTCAAATTAGCTCAGATACCGTTCCATAAACCCAATATGGAATAGACAAGACCTACTCCTTGCTCAGAGAACTGGACTCAACACGCCCGATTCACTGCACAAGAATATATCTGACTAGTAATAATCTTAAAACCTATGTATTGATATCTCTCTGTTAGTGGGTCAAGTGGGTGTAAAGCGGCCTAAACACAGCCGTGAAAAGCAGCTAAACCCCATTATAAAAATAAATTACTTTTAAAAACCCATGAAACAAAGACAGGGAAAGAGAGAGAAATTCTTACACAATTCGTTCAGGGGCTGTGATGCAACCTGGATTGACCATATCTAGACCCACAGCTGGATGAGACATAAGGGTGGACACTCTTGGGGCTGAGAGGTCTGGTGAGGTTGGGTGAGCAAACGCAGACCCTTTAAAGTAATACTGCGTGCTACCCATCGCATGGGTCCCAAATCTCCAGGTTCAAGGGCATCTTCCTACATCGAAAACATGCATGAGAAACCCAGAAGATGGTACACCGTGTGATGGGGAAAGGTTTCTAAAACGCACCTCATTTCTCATCTCCTTGTGCTCGGGTTCGCCATTCCAGCCACTTTACTAGCAATCTCCCTACTTGGAGCATCAGCACCTTTAACCTCCTGTTCCGTACAGGTTGCAATTTGTCCTGAGGATGAACGGGAAGACGGGGAACCAATGAGAGACTAGCTCTTGGTGTTGGGACAGGCACAGGCCACTCTATTTTCCCATCAGGAAGAAGAATTAACCACAGGCTCAGCCTGCCCCCCTGAAACAGAACAGGGCCTGAAGCCATCCTGCGCTTTTGCGGCCAGCTCCCAAAAAACCGACTTGTAAAATGGAGCTTCAGGGCACTGCAATTCACAAACCTGCAGAGTTATAAATCATAACTCTCGTCCACAAATATATTGAGGGAAGGCAAAGAAGAGGATTTGAAATCAAGGCAGAATTGCAGGAAACAGATTTCAGGAGGTAGATTCGAATCGCCTTTAAAGCACATGAAAAGGGGCAAAACGTTGACAATGATGCCCTTGGCCAAAAAGGGCGTATGCGTTTTTTCCTGAATATATTCAGGAAAAAACGCATACGCCCTTTTTGGCCAACCAAGCAACCTGGAAAGGCAAATCAGCGCTACAAAGAAGTCTCGCTTCCCATCGGTCAAAAGGGCCATGCTGAAAAAAGTGTCAAAACCAGAAATGCAGGACAGGCCATGGAGAAATGGGAGCCTTGCTACACTGATGGGCGGGATGTAAATTGCCAACAGCCACTCTGGAGAAGTGTACGGTGTGTCCTCAAACATCTAAAAAACACAGCTTAGAGAGCATAGGGCACTTCCACGCATGGGGGGATAAAGTGGGAAAATTGAAAATCAGCAAGACACAAGCACCCCAAAGTTTAGGGCTGCTCTGTTGACAAGGACCTCCACTTCCTTCCACCTTAAATATACCAGGAAAGCGAAAAATGGATAAAAAAGTTGTGGTCCTTATGTACAATGGAATATCACTCAGCCATGAATTCAATGTCCTAAGGCTAGTAGCAGCATGATGAGTGGATTTAGGTAAGACGATTCTAAGTGAAATAAGTCACACAGAAAAGGACACTTCTCATAAGGTGTCACTTATAGAGGGAATGTAAAAACCGTTACACTTGAACTGAATTACAAAACAGAACAGAGTCACACATGCAGAAAACACACTATGGCTGCTTAACGGGAAAGGTGAGGTGGGGTGATACATAAAACAAGAGTTTCAAATTAGCTCAGATACCGTTCCATAAACCCAATATGGAATAGACAAGACCTACTCCTTGCTCAGAGAACTGGACACAACACGCCCGATTCACCGCACAAGAATATATCTGACTAGTAATAATCTTAAAACCTATGTATTGATATCTCTCTGTTAGTGTGTCAAGTGGGTGTAAAGCGGCCTAAACACAGCCGTGAAAAGCAGCTAAACCCCATTATAAAAATAAATTACTTTTAAAAACCCATGAAACAAAGACAGGGAAAGAGAGAGAAATTCTTACACAATTCGTTCAGGGGCTGTGATGCAACCTGGATTGACCATATCTAGACCCACAGCTGGATGAGACATAAGGGTGGACACTCTTGGGGCTGAGAGGTCTGGTGAGGTTGGGTGAGCAAACGCAGACCCTTTAAAGTAATACTGCGTGCTACCCATCGCATGGGTCCCAAATCTCCAGGTTCAAGGGCATCTTCCTACATCGAAAACATGCATGAGAAACCCAGAAGATGGTACACCGTGTGATGGGGAAAGGTTTCTAAAACGCACCTCATTTCTCATCTCCTTGTGCTCGGGTTCGCCATTCCAGCCACTTTACTAGCAATCTCCCTACTTGGAGCATCAGCACCTTTAACCTCCTGTTCCGTACAGGTTGCAATTTGTCCTGAGGATGAACGGGAAGACGGGGAACCAATGAGAGACTAGCTCTTGGTGTTGGGACAGGCACAGGCCACTCTATTTTCCCATCAGGAAGAAGAATTAACCACAGGCTCAGCCTGCCCCCCTGAACCAGAACAGGGCCTGAAGCCATCCTGCGCTTTTGCGGCCAGCTCCCAAAAAACCGACTTGTAAAATGGAGCTTCAGGGCACTGCAATTCACAAACTTGCAGAGTTATAAATCATAACTCTCGTCCACAAATATATTGAGGGAAGGCAAAGAAGAGGATTTGAAATCAAGGCAGAATTGCAGGAAACAGATTTCAGGAGGTAGATTCGAATCGCCTTTAAAGCACATGAAAAGGGGCAAAACGTTGACAATGATGCCCTTGGCCAAAAAGGGCGTATGCGTTTTTTCCTGAATATATTCAGGAAAAAACGCATACGCCCTTTTTGGCCAACCAAGCAACCTGGAAAGGCAAATCAGCGCTACAAAGAAGTCTCGCTTCCCATCGGTCAAAAGGGCCATGCTGAAAAAAGTGTCAAAACCAGAAATGCAGGACAGGCCATGGAGAAATGGGAGCCTTGTTACACTGATGGGCGGGATGTAAATTGCCAACAGCCACTCTGGAGAAGTGTACGGTGTGTCCTGAAACATCTAAAAAACACAGCTTAGAGAGCATAGGGCACTTCCACGCATGGGGGGATAAAGTGGGAAAATTGAAAATCAGCAAGACACAAGCACCCCAAAGTTTAGGGCTGCTCTGTTGACAAGGACCTCCACTTCCTTCCACCTTAAATATCCCAGGAAAGCGAAAAATGGATAAAAAAGTTGTGGTCCTTATGTACAATGGAATATCACTCAGCCATGAAATCAAAGTCATAAGGCTAGTAGCAGCATGATGAGTGGATTTAGGTAAGACGATTCTAAGTGAAATAAGTCACACAGAAAAGGACACTTCTCATAAGGTGTCACTTATAGAGGGAATGTAAAAACCGTTACACTTGAACTGAATTACAAAACAGAACAGAGTCACATATGCAGAAAACACACTATGGCTGCTTAACGGGAAAGGTGAGGTGGGGTGATACATAAAACAAGAGTTTCAAATTAGCTCAGATACCGTTCCATAAACCCAATATGGAATAGACAAGACCTACTCCTTGCTCAGAGAACTGGACTCAACACGCCCGATTCACCGCACAAGAATATATCTGACTAGTAATAATCTTAAAACCTATGTATTGATATCTCTCTGTTAGTGTGTCAAGTGGGTGTAAAGCGGCATAAACACAGCCGTGAAAAGCAGCTAAACCCCATTATAAAAATAAATTACTTTTAAAAACCCATGAAACAAAGACAGGGAAAGAGAGAGAAATTCTTACACAATTCGTTCAGGGGCTGTGATGCAACCTGGATTGACCATATCTAGACCCACAGCTGGATGAGACATAAGGGTGGACACTCTTGGGGCTGAGAGGTTTGGTGAGGTTGGGTGAGCAAACGCAGACCCTTTAAAGTAATACTGCGTGCTACCCATCGCATGGGTCCCAAATCTCCAGGTTCAAGGGCATCTTCCTACATCGAAAACATGCATGAGAAACCCAGAAGATGGTACACCGTGTGATGGGGAAAGGTTTCTAAAACGCACCTCATTTCTCATCTCCTTGTGCTCGGGTTCGCCATTCCAGCCACTTTACTAGCAATCTCCCTACTTGGAGCATCAGCACCTTTAACCTCCTGTTCCGTACAGGTTGCAATTTGTCCTGAGGATGAACGGGAAGACGGGGAACCAATGAGAGACTAGCTCTTGGTGTTGGGACAGGCACAGGTCACTCTATTTTCCCATCAGGAAGAAGAATTAACCACAGGCTCAGCCTGCCCCCCGGAACCAGAACAGGGCCTGAAGCCATCCGGCGCTTTTGCGGAGAGCTCCCAAAAAACCGACTTGTAAAATGGAGCTTCAGGGCACTGCAATTCACAAACCTGCAGAGTTATAAATGATAACTCTCGTCCACAAATATATTGAGGGAAGGCAAAGAAGAGGATTTGAAATCAAGGCAGAATTGCAGGAAACAGATTTCAGGAGGTAGATTCGAATCGCCTTTAAAGCACATGAAAAGCGGCAAAACGTTGACAATGATGCCCTTGGCCAAAAAGGGCGTATGCGTTTTTTCCTGAATATATTCAGGAAAAAACGCATACGCCCTTTTTGGCCAACCAAGCAACCTGGAAAGGCAAATCAGCGCTACAAAGAAGTCTCGCTTCCCATCGGTCAAAAGGGCCATGCTGAAAAAAGTGTCAAAACCAGAAATGCAGGACAGGCCATGGAGAAATGGGAGCCTTGCTACACTGATGGGCGGGATGTAAATTGCCAACAGCCACCCTGGAGAAGTGTACGGTGTGTCCTGAAACATCTAAAAAACACAGCTTAGAGAGCATAGGGCACTTCCACGCATGGGGGGATAAAGTGGGAAAATTGAAAATCAGCAAGACACAAGCACCCCAAAGTTTAGGGCTGCTCTGTTGACAAGGACCTCCACTTCCTTCCACCTTAAATATCCCAGGAAAGCGAAAAATGGATAAAAAAGTTGTGGTCCTTATGTACAATGGAATATCACTCAGCCATGAAATCAATGTCATAAGGCTAGTAGCAGCATGATGAGTGGATTTAGGTAAGACGATTCTAAGTGAAATAAGTCACACAGAAAAGGACACTTCTCATAAGGTGTCACTTATAGAGGGAATGTAAAAACCGTTACACTTGAACTGAATTACAAAACAGAACAGAGTCACACATGCAGAAAACACACTATGGCTGCTTAACGGGAAAGGTGAGGTGGGGTGATACATAAAACAAGAGTTTCAAATTAGCTCAGATACCGTTCCATAAACCCAATATGGAATAGACAAGACCTACTCCTTGCTCAGAGAACTGGACTCAACACTCCCTATTCACCGCACAAGAATATATCTGACTAGTAATAATCTTAAAACCTATGTATTGATATCTCTCTGTTAGTGTGTCAAGTGGGTGTAAAGCGGCCTAAACACAGCCGTGAAAAGCAGCTAAACCCCATTATAAAAATAAATTACTTTTAAAAACCCATGAAACAAAGACAGGGAAAGAGAGAGAAATTCTTACACAATTCGTTCAGGAGCTGTGATGCAACCTGGATTGACCATATCTAGACCCACAGCTGGATGAGACATAAGGGTGGACACTCTTGGGGCTGAGAGGTTTGGTGAGGTTGGGTGAGCAAACGCAGACACTTTAAAGTAATACTGCGTGCTACCCATCGCATGGGTCCCAAATCTCCAGGTTCAAGGGCATCTTCCTACATCGAAAACATGCATGAGAAACCCAGAAGATGGTACACCGTGTGATGGGGAAAGGTTTCTAAAACGCACCTCATTTCTCATCTCCTTGTGCTCGGGTTCGCCATTCCAGCCACTTTACTAGCAATCTCCCTACTTGGAGCATCAGCACCTTTAACCTCCTGTTCCGTACAGGTTGCAATTTGTCCTGAGGATGAACGGGAAGACGGGGAACCAATGAGAGACTAGCTCTTGGTGTTGGGACAGGCACAGGTCACTCTATTTTCCCATCAGGAAGAATAATTAACCACAGGCTCAGCCTGCCCCCCGGAACCAGAACAGGGCCTGAAGCCATCCTGCGCTTTTGCGGCCGGCTCCCAAAAAAGCGACTTGTAAAATGGAGCTTCAGGGCACTGCAATTCACAAACCTGCAGAGTTATAAATGATAACTCTCGTCCACAAATATATTGAGGGAAGGCAAAGAAGAGGATTTGAAATCAAGGCAGAATTGCAGGAAACAGATTTCAGGAGGTAGATTCGAATCGCCTTTAAAGCACATGAAAAGCGGCAAAACGTTGACAATGATGCCCTTGGCCAAAAAGGGCGTATGCGTTTTTTCCTGAATATATTCAGGAAAAAACGCATACGCCCTTTTTGGCCAACCAAGCAACCTGGAAAGGCAAATCAGCGCTACAAAGAAGTCTCGCTTCCCATCGGTCAAAAGGGCCATGCTGAAAAAAGTGTCAAAACCAGAAATGCAGGACAGGCCATGGAGAAATGGGAGCCTTGCTACACTGATGGGCGGGATGTAAATTGCCAACAGCCACTCTGGAGAAGTGTACGGTGTGTCCTGAAACATCTAAAAAACACAGCTTAGAGAGCATAGGGCACTTCCACGCATGGGGGGATAAAGTGGGAAAATTGAAAATCAGCAAGACACAAGCACCCCAAAGTTTAGGGCTGCTCTGTTGACAAGGACCTCCACTTCCTTCCACCTTAAATATCCCAGGAAAGCGAAAAATGGATAAAAAAGTTGTGGTCCTTATGTACAATGGAATATCACTCAGCCATGAAATCAATGTCATAAGGCTAGTAGCAGCATGATGAGTGGATTTAGGTAAGACGATTCTAAGTGAAATAAGTCACACAGAAAAGGACACTTCTCCTAAGGTGTCACTTATAGAGGGAATGTAAAAACCGTTACACTTGAACTGAATTACAAAACAGAACAGAGTCACACATGCAGAAAACACACTATGGCTGCTTAACGGGAAAGGTGAGGTGGGGTGATACATAAAACAAGAGTTTCAAATTAGCTCAGATACCGTTCCATAAACCCAATATGGAATAGACAAGACCTACTCCTTGCTCAGAGAACTGGACTCAACACGCCCGATTCACCGCACAAGAATATATCTGACTAGTAATAATCTTAAAACCTATGTATTGATATCTCTCTGTTAGTGTGTCAAGTGGGTGTAAAGCGGCATAAACACAGCCGTGAAAAGCAGCTAAACCCCATTATAAAAATAAATTACTTTTAAAAACCCATGAAACAAAGACAGGGAAAGAGAGAGAAATTCTTACACAATTCGTTCAGGGGCTGTGATGCAACCTGGATTGACCATATCTAGACCCACAGCTGGATGAGACATAAGGGTGGACACTCTTGGGGCTGAGAGGTTTGGTGAGGTTGGGTGAGCAAACGCAGACCCTTTAAAGTAATACTGCGTGCTACCCATCACATGGGTCCCAAATCTCCAGGTTCAAGGGCATCTTCCTACATCGAAAACATGCATGAGAAACCCAGAAGATGGTACACCGTGTGATGGGGAAAGGTTTCTAAAACGCACCTCATTTCTCATCTCCTTGTTCTCGGGTTCGCCATTCCAGCCACTTTACTAGCAATCTCCCTACTTGGAGCATCAGCACCTTTAACCTCCTGTTCCGTACAGGTTGCAATTTGTCCTGAGGATGAACGGGAAGACGGGGTACCAATGAGAGACTAGCTCTTGGTGTTGGGACAGGCACAGGTCACTCTATTTTCCCATCAGGAAGAAGAATTAACCACAGGCTCAGCCTGCCCCCCTGAACCAGAACAGGGCCTGAAGCCATCCTGCGCTTTTGCGGCCAGCTCCCAAAAAACCGACTTGTAAAATGGAGCTTCAGGGCACTGCAATTCACAAACCTGCAGAGTTATAAATGATAACTCTCGTCCAAAAATATATTGAGGGAAGGCAAAGAAGAGGATTTGAAATCAAGGCAGAATTGCAGGAAACAGATTTCAGGAGGTAGATTCGAATCGCCTTTAAAGCACATGAAAAGCGGCAAAACGTTGACAATGATGCCCTTGGCCAAAAAGGGCGTATGCGTTTTTTCCTGAATATATTCAGGAAAAAACGCATACGCCCTTTTTGGCCAACCAAGCAACCTGGAAAGGCAAATCAGCGCTACAAAGAAGTCTCGCTTCCCATCGGTCAAAAGGGCCATGCTGAAAAAAGTGTCAAAACCAGAAATGCAGGACAGGCCATGGAGAAATGGGAGCCTTGCTACACTGATGGGCGGGATGTAAATTGCCAACAGCCACTCTGGAGAAGTGTACGGTGTGTCCTGAAACATCTAAAAAACACAGCTTAGAGAGCATAGGGCACTTCCACGCATGGGGGGATAAAGTGGGAAAATTGAAAATCAGCAAGACACAAGCACCCCAAAGTTTAGGGCTGCTCTGTTGACAAGGACCTCCACTTCCTTCCACCTTAAATATCCCAGGAAAGCGAAAAATGGATAAAAAAGTTGTGGTCCTTATGTACAATGGAATATCACTCAGCCATGAAATCAATGTCATAAGGCTAGTAGCAGCATGATGAGTGGATTTAGGTAAGACGATTCTAAGTGAAATAAGTCACACAGAAAAGGACACTTCTCATAAGGTGTCACTTATAGAGGGAATGTAAAAACCGTTACACTTGAACTGAATTACAAAACAGAACAGAGTCACGCATGCAGAAAACACACTATGGCTGCTTAACGGGAAAGGTGAGGTGGGGTGATACATAAAACAAGAGTTTCAAATTAGCTCAGATACCGTTCCATAAACCCAATATGTAATAGACAAGACCTACTCCTTGCTCAGAGAACTGGACTCAACACGCCCGATTCACCGCACAAGAATATATCTGACTAGTAATAATCTTAAAACCTATGTATTGATATCTCTCTGTTAGTGTGTCAAGTGGGTGTAAAGCGGCATAAACACAGCCGTGAAAAGCAGCTAAACCCCATTATAAAAATAAATTACTTTTAAAAACCCATGAAACAAAGACAGGGAAAGAGAGAGAAATTCTTACACAATTCGTTCAGGGGCTGTGATGCAACCTGGATTGACCATATCTAGACCCACAGCTGGATGAGACATAAGGGTGGACACTCTTGGGGCTGAGAGGTTTGGTGAGGTTGGGTGAGCAAACGCAGACCCTTTAAAGTAATACTGCGTGCTACCCATCACATGGTTCCCAAATCTCCAGGTTCAAGGGCATCTTCCTACATCGAAAACATGCATGAGAAACCCAGAAGATGGTACACCGTGTGATGGGGAAAGGTTTCTAAAACGCACCTCATTTCTCATCTCCTTGTGCTCGGGTTCGCCATTCCAGCCACTTTACTAGCAATCTCCCTACTTGGAGCATCAGCACCTTTAACCTCCTGTTCCGTACAGGTTGCAATTTGTCCTGAGGATGAACGGGAAGACGGGGTACCAATGAGAGACTAGCTCTTGGTGTTGGGACAGGCACAGGTCACTCTATTTTCCCATCAGGAAGAAGAATTAACCACAGGCTCAGCCTGCCCCCCTGAACCAGAACAGGGCCTGAAGCCATCCTGCGCTTTTGCGGCCAGCTCCCAAAAAACCGACTTGTAAAATGGAGCTTCAGGGCACTGCAATTCACAAACCTGCAGAGTTATAAATCATAACTCTCGTCCACAAATATATTGAGGGAAGGCAAAGAAGAGGATTTGAAATCAAGGCAGAATTGCAGGAAACAGATTTCAGGAGGTAGATTCGAATCGCCTTTAAAGCACATGAAAAGCGGCAAAACGTTGACAATGATGCCCTTGGCCAAAAAGGGCGTATGCGTTTTTTCCTGAATATATTCAGGAAAAAACGCATACGCCCTTTTTGGCCAACCAAGCAACCTGGAAAGGCAAATCAGCGCTACAAAGAAGTCTCGCTTCCCATCGGTCAAAAGGGCCATGCTGAAAAAACTGTCAAAACCAGAAATGCAGGACAGGCCATGGAGAAATGGGAGCCTTGCTACACTGATGGGCGGGATGTAAATTGCCAACAGCCACTCTGGAGAAGTGTACGGTGTGTCCTGAAACATCTAAAAAACACAGCTTAGAGAGCATAGGGCACTTCCACGCATGGGGGGATAAAGTGGGAAAATTGAAAATCAGCAAGACACAAGCACCCCAAAGTTTAGGGCTGCTCTGTTGACAAGGACCTCCACTTCATTCCACCTTAAATATCCCAGGAAAGCGAAAAATGGATAAAAAAGTTGTGGTCCTTATGTACAATGGAATATCACTCAGCCATGAAATCAATGTCATAAGGCTAGTAGCAGCATGATGAGTGGATTTAGGTAAGACGATTCTAAGTGAAATAAGTCACACAGAAAAGGACACTTCTCATAAGGTGTCACTTATAGAGGGAATGTAAAAACCGTTACACTTGAACTGACTTACAATACAGAACAGAGTCACACATGCAGAAAACACACTATGGCTGCTTAACGGGAAAGGTGAGGTGGGGTGATACATAAAACAAGAGTTTCAAATTAGCTCAGATACCGTTCCATAAACCTAATATGTAATAGACAAGACCTACTCCTTGCTCAGAGAACTGGACTCAACACGCCCGATTCACCTCACAAGAATATATCTGACTAGTAATAATCTTAAAACCTATGTATTGATATCTCTCTGTTAGTGTGTCAAGTGGGTGTAAAGCGGCATAAACACAGCCGTGAAAAGCAGCTAAACCCCATTATAAAAATAAATTACTTTTAAAAACCCATGAAACAAAGACAGGGAAAGAGAGAGAAATTCTTACACAATTCGTTCAGGAGCTGTGATGCAACCTGGATTGACCATATCTAGACCCACAGCTGGATGACACATAAGGGTGGACACTCTTGGGGCTGAGAGGTTTGGTGAGGTTGGGTGAGCAAACGCAGACCATTTAAAGTAATACTGCGTGCTACCCATCGCATGGGTCCCAAATCTCCAGGTTCAAGGGCATCTTCCTACATCGAAAACATGCATGAGAAACCCAGAAGATGGTACACCGTGTGATGGGGAAAGGTTTCTAAAACGCACCTCATTTCTCATCTCCTTGTGCTCGGGTTCGCCATTCCAGCCACTTTACTAGCAATCTCCCTACTTGGAGCATCAGCACCTTTAACCTCCTGTTCCGTACAGGTTGCAATTTGTCCTGAGGATGAACGGGAAGATGGGGAACCAATGAGAGACTAGCTCTTGGTGTTGGGACAGGCACAGGTCACTCTATTTTCCCATCAGGAAGAAGAATTAACCACAGGCTCAGCCTGCCCCCCAGAACCAGAACAGGGCCTGAAGCCATCCGGCGCTTTTGCGGCCAGCTCCCAAAAAAGCGACTTGTAAAATGGAGCTTCAGGGCACTGCAATTCACAAACCTGCAGAGTTATAAATGATAACTCTCGTCCAAAAATATATTGAGGGAAGGCAAAGAAGAGGATTTGAAATCAAGGCAGAATTGCAGGAAACAGATTTCAGGAGGTAGATTCGAATCGCCTTTAAAGCACATGAAAAGCGGCAAAACGTTGACAATGATGCCCTTGGCCAAAAAGGGCGTATGCGTTTTTTCCTGAATATATTCAGGAAAAAACGCATACGCCCTTTTTGGCCAACCAAGCAACCTGGAAAGGCAAATCAGCGCTACAAAGAAGTCTCGCTTCCCATCGGTCAAAAGGGCCATGCTGAAAAAAGTGTCAAAACCAGAAATGCAGGACAGGCCATGGAGAAATGGGAGCCTTGCTACACTGATGGGCGGGATGTAAATTGCCAACAGCCACTCTGGAGAAGTGTACGGTGTGTCCTGAAACATCTAAAAAACACAGCTTAGAGAGCATAGGGCACTTCCACGCATGGGGGGATAAAGTGGGAAAATTGAAAATCAGCAAGACACAAGCACCCCAAAGTTTAGGGCTGCTCTGTTGACAAGGACCTCCACTTCCTTCCACCTTAAATATCCCAGGAAAGCGAAAAATGGATAAAAAAGTTGTGGTCCTTATGTACAATGGAATATCACTCAGCCATGAAATCAATGTCATAAGGCTAGTAGCAGCATGATGAGTGGATTTAGGTAAGACGATTCTAAGTGAAATAAGTCACACAGAAAAGGACACTTCTCATAAGGTGTCACTTATAGAGGGAATGTAAAAACCGTTACACTTGAACTGAATTACAAAACAGAACAGAGTCACGCATGCAGAAAACACACTATGGCTGCTTAACGGGAAAGGTGAGGTGGGGTGATACATAAAACAAGAGTTTCAAATTAGCTCAGATACCGTTCCATAAACCCAATATGTAATAGACAAGACCTACTCCTTGCTCAGAGAACTGGACTCAACACGCCCGATTCACCGCACAAGAATATATCTGACTAGTAATAATCTTAAAACCTATGTATTGATATCTCTCTGTTAGTGTGTCAAGTGGGTGTAAAGCGGCATAAACACAGCCGTGAAAAGCAGCTAAACCCCATTATAAAAATAAATTACTTTTAAAAACCCATGAAACAAAGACAGGGAAAGAGAGAGAAATTCTTACACAATTCGTTCAGGGGCTGTGATGCAACCTGGATTGACCATATCTAGACCCACAGCTGGATGAGACATAAGGGTGGACACTCTTGGGGCTGAGAGGTTTGGTGAGGTTGGGTGAGCAAACGCAGACCCTTTAAAGTAATACTGCGTGCTACCCATCACATGGTTCCCAAATCTCCAGGTTCAAGGGCATCTTCCTACATCGAAAACATGCATGAGAAACCCAGAAGATGGTACACCGTGTGATGGGGAAAGGTTTCTAAAACGCACCTCATTTCTCATCTCCTTGTGCTCGGGTTCGCCATTCCAGCCACTTTACTAGCAATCTCCCTACTTGGAGCATCAGCACCTTTAACCTCCTGTTCCGTACAGGTTGCAATTTGTCCTGAGGATGAACGGGAAGACGGGGTACCAATGAGAGACTAGCTCTTGGTGTTGGGACAGGCACAGGTCACTCTATTTTCCCATCAGGAAGAAGAATTAACCACAGGCTCAGCCTGCCCCCCTGAACCAGAACAGGGCCTGAAGCCATCCTGCGCTTTTGCGGCCAGCTCCCAAAAAACCGACTTGTAAAATGGAGCTTCAGGGCACTGCAATTCACAAACCTGCAGAGTTATAAATCATAACTCTCGTCCACAAATATATTGAGGGAAGGCAAAGAAGAGGATTTGAAATCAAGGCAGAATTGCAGGAAACAGATTTCAGGAGGTAGATTCGAATCGCCTTTAAAGCACATGAAAAGCGGCAAAACGTTGACAATGATGCCCTTGGCCAAAAAGGGCGTATGCGTTTTTTCCTGAATATATTCAGGAAAAAACGCATACGCCCTTTTTGGCCAACCAAGCAACCTGGAAAGGCAAATCAGCGCTACAAAGAAGTCTCGCTTCCCATCGGTCAAAAGGGCCATGCTGAAAAAACTGTCAAAACCAGAAATGCAGGACAGGCCATGGAGAAATGGGAGCCTTGCTACACTGATGGGCGGGATGTAAATTGCCAACAGCCACTCTGGAGAAGTGTACGGTGTGTCCTGAAACATCTAAAAAACACAGCTTAGAGAGCATAGGGCACTTCCACGCATGGGGGGATAAAGTGGGAAAATTGAAAATCAGCAAGACACAAGCACCCCAAAGTTTAGGGCTGCTCTGTTGACAAGGACCTCCACTTCCTTCCACCTTAAATATCCCAGGAAAGCGAAAAATGGATAAAAAAGTTGTGGTCCTTATGTACAATGGAATATCACTCAGCCATGAAATCAATGTCATAAGGCTAGTAGCAGCATGATGAGTGGATTTAGGTAAGACGATTCTAAGTGAAATAAGTCACACAGAAAAGGACACTTCTCATAAGGTGTCACTTATAGAGGGAATGTAAAAACCGTTACACTTGAACTGACTTACAATACAGAACAGAGTCACACATGCAGAAAACACACTATGGCTGCTTAACGGGAAAGGTGAGGTGGGGTGATACATAAAACAAGAGTTTCAAATTAGCTCAGATACCGTTCCATAAACCTAATATGTAATAGACAAGACCTACTCCTTGCTCAGAGAACTGGACTCAACACGCCCGATTCACCTCACAAGAATATATCTGACTAGTAATAATCTTAAAACCTATGTATTGATATCTCTCTGTTAGTGTGTCAAGTGGGTGTAAAGCGGCATAAACACAGCCGTGAAAAGCAGCTAAACCCCATTATAAAAATAAATTACTTTTAAAAACCCATGAAACAAAGACAGGGAAAGAGAGAGAAATTCTTACACAATTCGTTCAGGAGCTGTGATGCAACCTGGATTGACCATATCTAGACCCACAGCTGGATGACACATAAGGGTGGACACTCTTGGGGCTGAGAGGTTTGGTGAGGTTGGGTGAGCAAACGCAGACCATTTAAAGTAATACTGCGTGCTACCCATCGCATGGGTCCCAAATCTCCAGGTTCAAGGGCATCTTCCTACATCGAAAACATGCATGAGAAACCCAGAAGATGGTACACCGTGTGATGGGGAAAGGTTTCTAAAACGCACCTCATTTCTCATCTCCTTGTGCTCGGGTTCGCCATTCCAGCCACTTTACTAGCAATCTCCCTACTTGGAGCATCAGCACCTTTAACCTCCTGTTCCGTACAGGTTGCAATTTGTCCTGAGGATGAACGGGAAGATGGGGAACCAATGAGAGACTAGCTCTTGGTGTTGGGACAGGCACAGGTCACTCTATTTTCCCATCAGGAAGAAGAATTAACCACAGGCTCAGCCTGCCCCCCAGAACCAGAACAGGGCCTGAAGCCATCCGGCGCTTTTGCGGCCAGCTCCCAAAAAAGCGACTTGTAAAATGGAGCTTCAGGGCACTGCAATTCACAAACCTGCAGAGTTATAAATGATAACTCTCGTCCACAAATATATTGAGGGAAGGCAAAGAAGAGGATTTGAAATCAAGGCAGAATTGCAGGAAACAGATTTCAGGAGGTAGATTCAAATCGCCTTTAAAGCACATGAAAAGCAGCAAAACGTTGACAATGATGCCCTTGGCCAAAAAGGGCGTATGCGTTTTTTCCTGAATATATTCAGGAAAAAACGCATACGCCCTTTTTGGCCAACCAAGCAACCTGGAAAGGCAAATCAGCGCTACAAAGAAGTCTCGCTTCCCATCGGTCAAAAGGGCCATGCTGAAAAAAGTGTCAAAACCAGAAATGCAGGACAGGCCATGGAGAAATGGGAGCCTTGCTACACTGATGGGCGGGATGTAAATTGCCAACAGCCACTCTGGAGAAGTGTACGGTGTGTCCTGAAACATCTAAAAAACACAGCTTAGAGAGCATAGGGCACTTCCACGCATGGGGGGATAAAGTGGGAAAATTGAAAATCAGCAAGACACAAGCACCCCAAAGTTTAGGGCTGCTCTGTTGACAAGGACCTCCACTTCCTTCCACCTTAAATATCCCAGGAAAGCGAAAAATGGATAAAAAAGTTGTGGTCCTTATGTACAATGGAATATCACTCAGCCATGAAATCAATGTCATAAGGCTAGTAGCAGCATGATGAGTGGATTTAGGTAAGACGATTCTAAGTGAAATAAGTCACACAGAAAAGGACACTTCTCATAAGGTGTCACTTATAGAGGGAATGTAAAAACCGTTACACTTGAACTGAATTACAAAACAGAACAGAGTCACGCATGCAGAAAACACACTATGGCTGCTTAACGGGAAAGGTGAGGTGGGGTGATACATAAAACAAGAGTTTCAAATTAGCTCAGATACCGTTCCATAAACCCAATATGTAATAGACAAGACCTACTCCTTGCTCAGAGAACTGGACTCAACACGCCCGATTCACCGCACAAGAATATATCTGACTAGTAATAATCTTAAAACCTATGTATTGATATCTCTCTGTTAGTGTGTCAAGTGGGTGTAAAGCGGCATAAACACAGCCGTGAAAAGCAGCTAAACCCCATTATAAAAATAAATTACTTTTAAAAACCCATGAAACAAAGACAGGGAAAGAGAGAGAAATTCTTACACAATTCGTTCAGGAGCTGTGATGCAACCTGGATTGACCATATCTAGACCCACAGCTGGATGAGACATAAGGGTGGACACTCTTGGGGCTGAGAGGTTTGGTGAGGTTGGGTGAGCAAACGCAGACACTTTAAAGTAATACTGCGTGCTACCCATCGCATGGGTCCCAAATCTCCAGGTTCAAGGGCATCTTCCTACATCGAAAACATGCATGAGAAACCCAGAAGATGGTACACCGTGTGATGGGGAAAGGTTTCTAAAACGCACCTCATTTCTCATCTCCTTGTGCTCGGGTTCGCCATTCCAGCCACTTTACTAGCAATCTCCCTACTTGGAGCATCAGCACCTTTAACCTCCTGTTCCGTACAGGTTGCAATTTGTCCTGAGGATGAACGGGAAGACGGGGAACCAATGAGAGACTAGCTCTTGGTGTTGGGACAGGCACAGGTCACTCTATTTTCCCATCAGGAAGAATAATTAACCACAGGCTCAGCCTGCCCCCCGGAACCAGAACAGGGCCTGAAGCCATCCTGCGCTTTTGCGGCCGGCTCCCAAAAAAGCGACTTGTAAAATGGAGCTTCAGGGCACTGCAATTCACAAACCTGCAGAGTTATAAATGATAACTCTCGTCCACAAATATATTGAGGGAAGGCAAAGAAGTGGATTTGAAATCAAGGCAGAATTGCAGGAAACAGATTTCAGGAGGTAGATTCGAATCGCCTTTAAAGCACATGAAAAGCGGCAAAACGTTGACAATGATGCCCTTGGCCAAAAAGGGCGTATGCGTTTTTTCCTGAATATATTCAGGAAAAAACGCATACGCCCTTTTTGGCCAACCAAGCAACCTGGAAAGGCAAATCAGCGCTACAAAGAAGTCTCGCTTCCCATCGGTCAAAAGGGCCATGCTGAAAAAAGTGTGAAAACCAGAAATGCAGGACAGGCCATGGAGAAATGGGAGCCTTGCTACACTGATGGGCGGGATGTAAATTGCCAACAGCCACTCTGGAGAAGTGTACGGTGTGTCCTGAAACATCTAAAAAACACAGCTTAGAGAGCATAGGGCACTTCCACGCATGGGGGGATAAAGTGGGAAAATTGAAAATCAGCAAGACACAAGCACCCCAAAGTTTAGGGCTGCTCTGTTGACAAGGACCTCCACTTCCTTCCACCTTAAATATCCCAGGAAAGCGAAAAATGGATAAAAAAGTTGTGGTCCTTATGTACAATGGAATATCACTCAGCCATGAAATCAATGTCATAAGGCTAGTAGCAGCATGATGAGTGGATTTAGGTAAGACGATTCTAAGTGAAATAAGTCACACAGAAAAGGACACTTCTCATAAGGTGTCACTTATAGAGGGAATGTAAAAACCGTTACACTTGAACTGAATTACAAAACAGAACAGAGTCACGCATGCAGAAAACACACTATGGCTGCTTAACGGGAAAGGTGAGGTGGGGTGATACATAAAACAAGAGTTTCAAATTAGCTCAGATACCGTTCCATAAACCCAATATGTAATAGACAAGACCTACTCCTTGCTCAGAGAACTGGACTCAACACGCCCGATTCACCGCACAAGAATATATCTGACTAGTAATAATCTTAAAACCTATGTATTGATATCTCTCTGTTAGTGTGTCAAGTGGGTGTAAAGCGGCATAAACACAGCCGTGAAAAGCAGCTAAACCCCATTATAAAAATAAATTACTTTTAAAAACCCATGAAACAAAGACAGGGAAAGAGAGAGAAATTCTTACACAATTCGTTCAGGGGCTGTGATGCAACCTGGATTGACCATATCTAGACCCACAGCTGGATGAGACATAAGGGTGGACACTCTTGGGGCTGAGAGGTTTGGTGAGGTTGGGTGAGCAAACGCAGACCCTTTAAAGTAATACTGCGTGCTACCCATCGCATGGGTCCCAAATCTCCAGGTTCAAGGGCATCTTCCTACATCGAAAACATGCATGAGAAACCCAGAAGATGGTACACCGTGTGATGGGGAAAGGTTTCTAAAACGCACCTCATTTCTCATCTCCTTGTGCTCGGGTTCGCCATTCCAGCCACTTTACTAGCAATCTCCCTACTTGGAGCATCAGCACCTTTAACCTCCTGTTCCGTACAGGTTGCAATTTGTCCTGAGGATGAACGGGAAGACGGGGTACCAATGAGAGACTAGCTCTTGGTGTTGGGACAGGCACAGGTCACTCTATTTTCCCATCAGGAAGAAGAATTAACCACAGGCTCAGCCTGCCCCCCTGAACCAGAACAGGGCCTGAAGCCATCCTGCGCTTTTGCGGCCAGCTCCCAAAAAACCGACTTGTAAAATGGAGCTTCAGGGCACTGCAATTCACAAACCTGCAGAGTTATAAATCATAACTCTCGTCCACAAATATATTGAGGGAAGGCAAAGAAGAGGATTTGAAATCAAGGCAGAATTGCAGGAAACAGATTTCAGGAGGTAGATTCGAATCGCCTTTAAAGCACATGAAAAGCGGCAAAACGTTGACAATGATGCCCTTGGCCAAAAAGGGCGTATGCGTTTTTTCCTGAATATATTCAGGAAAAAACGCATACGCCCTTTTTGGCCAACCAAGCAACCTGGAAAGGCAAATCAGCGCTACAAAGAAGTCTCGCTTCCC
The DNA here is from genome assembly GCF_965194825.1 of Balaenoptera physalus. Classification (NCBI taxonomy): domain Eukaryota; kingdom Metazoa; phylum Chordata; class Mammalia; order Artiodactyla; family Balaenopteridae; genus Balaenoptera; species Balaenoptera physalus. The sequence continues at coordinate 736,924 of NW_028126419.1, read as the reverse complement.
ATCGGTCAAAAGGGCCATGCTGAAAAAACTGTCAAAACCAGAAATGCAGGACAGGCCATGGAGAAATGGGAGCCTTGCTACACTGATGGGCGGGATGTAAATTGCCAACAGCCACTCTGGAGAAGTGTACGGTGTGTCCTGAAACATCTAAAAAACACAGCTTAGAGAGCATAGGGCACTTCCACGCATGGGGGGATAAAGTGGGAAAATTGAAAATCAGCAAGACACAAGCACCCCAAAGTTTAGGGCTGCTCTGTTGACAAGGACCTCCACTTCATTCCACCTTAAATATCCCAGGAAAGCGAAAAATGGATAAAAAAGTTGTGGTCCTTATGTACAATGGAATATCACTCAGCCATGAAATCAATGTCATAAGGCTAGTAGCAGCATGATGAGTGGATTTAGGTAAGACGATTCTAAGTGAAATAAGTCACACAGAAAAGGACACTTCTCATAAGGTGTCACTTATAGAGGGAATGTAAAAACCGTTACACTTGAACTGACTTACAATACAGAACAGAGTCACACATGCAGAAAACACACTATGGCTGCTTAACGGGAAAGGTGAGGTGGGGTGATACATAAAACAAGAGTTTCAAATTAGCTCAGATACCGTTCCATAAACCTAATATGTAATAGACAAGACCTACTCCTTGCTCAGAGAACTGGACTCAACACGCCCGATTCACCTCACAAGAATATATCTGACTAGTAATAATCTTAAAACCTATGTATTGATATCTCTCTGTTAGTGTGTCAAGTGGGTGTAAAGCGGCATAAACACAGCCGTGAAAAGCAGCTAAACCCCATTATAAAAATAAATTACTTTTAAAAACCCATGAAACAAAGACAGGGAAAGAGAGAGAAATTCTTACACAATTCGTTCAGGAGCTGTGATGCAACCTGGATTGACCATATCTAGACCCACAGCTGGATGACACATAAGGGTGGACACTCTTGGGGCTGAGAGGTTTGGTGAGGTTGGGTGAGCAAACGCAGACCATTTAAAGTAATACTGCGTGCTACCCATCGCATGGGTCCCAAATCTCCAGGTTCAAGGGCATCTTCCTACATCGAAAACATGCATGAGAAACCCAGAAGATGGTACACCGTGTGATGGGGAAAGGTTTCTAAAACGCACCTCATTTCTCATCTCCTTGTGCTCGGGTTCGCCATTCCAGCCACTTTACTAGCAATCTCCCTACTTGGAGCATCAGCACCTTTAACCTCCTGTTCCGTACAGGTTGCAATTTGTCCTGAGGATGAACGGGAAGATGGGGAACCAATGAGAGACTAGCTCTTGGTGTTGGGACAGGCACAGGTCACTCTATTTTCCCATCAGGAAGAAGAATTAACCACAGGCTCAGCCTGCCGCCCAGAACCAGAACAGGGCCTGAAGCCATCCGGCGCTTTTGCGGCCAGCTCCCAAAAAAGCGACTTGTAAAATGGAGCTTCAGGGCACTGCAATTCACAAACCTGCAGAGTTATAAATGATAACTCTCGTCCACAAATATATTGAGGGAAGGCAAAGAAGAGGATTTGAAATCAAGGCAGAATTGCAGGAAACAGATTTCAGGAGGTAGATTCAAATCGCCTTTAAAGCACATGAAAAGCAGCAAAACGTTGACAATGATGCCCTTGGCCAAAAAGGGCGTATGCGTTTTTTCCTGAATATATTCAGGAAAAAACGCATACGCCCTTTTTGGCCAACCAAGCAACCTGGAAAGGCAAATCAGCGCTACAAAGAAGTCTCGCTTCCCATCGGTCAAAAGGGCCATGCTGAAAAAAGTGTCAAAACCAGAAATGCAGGACAGGCCATGGAGAAATGGGAGCCTTGCTACACTGATGGGCGGGATGTAAATTGCCAACAGCCACTCTGGAGAAGTGTACGGTGTGTCCTGAAACATCTAAAAAACACAGCTTAGAGAGCATAGGGCACTTCCACGCATGGGGGGATAAAGTGGGAACATTGAAAATCAGCAAGACACAAGCACCCCAAAGTTTAGGGCTGCTCTGTTGACAAGGACCTCCACTTCCTTCCACCTTAAATATCCCAGGAAAGCGAAAAATGGATAAAAAAGTTGTGGTCCTTATGTACAATGGAATATCACTCAGCCATGAAATCAATGTCATAAGGCTAGTAGCAGCATGATGAGTGGATTTAGGTAAGACGATTCTAAGTGAAATAAGTCACACAGAAAAGGACACTTCTCATAAGGTGTCACTTATAGAGGGAATGTAAAAACCGTTACACTTGAACTGAATTACAAAACAGAACAGAGTCACACATGCAGAAAACACACTATGGCTGCTTAACGGGAAAGGTGAGGTGGGGTGATACATAAAACAAGAGTTTCAAATTAGCTCAGATACCGTTCCATAAACCCAATATGGAATAGACAAGACCTACTCCTTGCTCAGAGAACTGGACTCAACACGCCCGATTCACCGCACAAGAATATATCTGACTAGTAATAATCTTAAAACCTATGTATTGATATCTCTCTGTTAGTGTGTCAAGTGGGTGTAAAGCAGCATAAACACAGCCGTGAAAAGCAGCTAAACCCCATTATAAAAATAAATTACTTTTAAAAACCCATGAAACAAAGACAGGGAAAGAGAGAGAAATTCTCACACAATTCGTTCAGGGGCTGTGATGCAACCTGGATTGACCATATCTAGACCCACAGCTGGATGAGGCATAAGGGTGGACACTCTTGGGGCTGAGAGGTTTGGTGAGGTTGGGTGAGCAAACGCAGACCCTTTAAAGTAATACTGCTTGCTACCCATCGCATGGGTCCCAAATCTCCAGGTTCAAGGGCATCTTCCTACATCGAAAACATGCATGAGAAACCCAGAAGATGGTACACCGTGTGATGGGGAAAGGTTTCTAAAACGCACCTCATTTCTCATCTCCTTGTGTTCGGGTTCGCCATTCCAGCCACTTTACTAGCAATCTCCCTACTTGGAGCATCAGCACCTTTAACCTCCTGTTCCGTACAGGTTGCAATTTGTCCTGAGGATGAACGGGAAGACGGGGAACCAATGAGAGACTAGCTCTTGGTGTTGGGACAGGCACAGGTCACTCTATTTTCCCATCAGGAAGAAGAATCAACCACAGGCTCAGCCTGCCCCCCTGAACCAGAACAGGGCCTGAAGCCATCCGGCGCTTTTGCGGCCAGCTCCCAAAAAAGCGACTTGTAAAATGGAGCTTCAGGGCACTGCAATTCACAAACCTGCAGAGTTATAAATGATAACTCTCGTCCACAAATATATTGAGGGAAGGCAAAGAAGAGGATTTGAAATCAAGGCAGAATTGCAGGAAACAGATTTCAGGAGGTAGATTCGAATCGCCTTTAAAGCACATGAAAAGCGGCAAAACGTTGACAATGATGCCCTTGGCCAAAAAGGGCGTATGCGTTTTTTCCTGAATATATTCAGGAAAAAACGCATACGCCCTTTTTGGCCAACCAAGCAACCTGGAAAGGCAAATCAGCACTACAAAGAAGTCTCGCTTCCCATCGGTCAAAAGGGCCATGCTGAAAAAAGTGTCAAAACCAGAAATGCAGGACAGGCCATGGAGAAATGGGAGCCTTGCTACACTGATGGGCGGGATGTAAATTGCCAACAGCCACTCTGGAGAAGTGTACGGTGTGTCCTGAAACATCTAAAAAACACAGCTTAGAGAGCATAGGGCACTTCCACGCATGGGGGGATAAAGTGGGAAAATTGAAAATCAGCAAGACACAAGCACCCCAAAGTTTAGGGCTGCTCTGTTGACAAGGACCTCCACTTCCTTCCACCTTAAATATCCCAGGAAAGCGAAAAATGGATAAAAAAGTTGTGGTCCTTATGTACAATGGAATATCACTCAGCCATGAAATCAATGTCATAAGGCTAGTAGCAGCATGATGAGTGGATTTAGGTAAGACGATTCTAAGTGAAATAAGTCACACAGAAAAGGACACTTCTCATAAGGTGTCACTTATAGAGGGAATGTAAAAACCGTTACACTTGAACTGAATTACAAAACAGAACAGAGTCACACATGCAGAAAACACACTATGGCTGCTTAACGGGAAAGGTGAGGTGGGGTGATACATAAAACAAGAGTTTCAAATTAGCTCAGATACCGTTCCATAAACCCAATATGGAATAGACAAGACCTACTCCTTGCTCAGAGAACTGGACACAACACGCCCGATTCACCGCACAAGAATATATCTGACTAGTAATAATCTTAAAACCTATGTATTGATATCTCTCTGTTAGTGTGTCAAGTGGGTGTAAAGCGGCCTAAACACAGCCGTGAAAAGCAGCTAAACCCCATTATAAAAATAAATTACTTTTAAAAACCCAAGAAACAAAGACAGGGAAAGAGAGAGAAATTCTTACACAATTCGTTCAGGGGCTGTGATGCAACCTGGATTGACCATATCTAGACCCACAGCTGGATGAGACATAAGGGTGGACACTCTTGGGGCTGAGAGGTTTGGTGAGGTTGGGTGAGCAAACGCAGACCCTTTAAAGTAATACTGCGTGCTACCCATCGCATGGGTCCCAAATCTCCAGGTTCAAGGGCATCTTCCTACATCGAAAACATGCATGAGAAACCCAGAAGATGGTACACCGTGTGATGGGGAAAGGTTTCTAAAACGCACCTCATTTCCCATCTCCTTGTGTTCGGGTTCGCCATTCCAGCCACTTTACTAGCAATCTCCCTACTTGGAGCATCAGCACCTTTAACCTCCTGTTCCGTACAGGTTGCAATTTGTCCTGAGGATGAACGGGAAGACGGGGAACCAATGAGAGACTAGCTCTTGGTGTTGGGACAGGCACAGGTCACTCTATTTTCCCATCAGGAAGAAGAATCAACCACAGGCTCAGCCTGCCCCCCTGAACCAGAACAGGGCCTGAAGCCATCCGGCGCTTTTGCGGCCAGCTCCCAAAAAAGCGACTTGTAAAATGGAGCTTCAGGGCACTGCAATTCACAAACCTGCAGAGTTATAAATGATAACTCTCGTCCACAAATATATTGAGGGAAGGCAAAGAAGAGGATTTGAAATCAAGGCAGAATTGCAGGAAACAGATTTCAGGAGGTAGATTCGAATCGCCTTTAAAGCACATGAAAAGCGGCAAAACGTTGACAATGATGCCCTTGGCCAAAAAGGGCGTATGCGTTTTTTCCTGAATATATTCAGGAAAAAACGCATACGCCCTTTTTGGCCAACCAAGCAACCTGGAAAGGCAAATCAGCACTACAAAGAAGTCTCGCTTCCCATCGGTCAAAAGGGCCATGCTGAAAAAAGTGTCAAAACCAGAAATGCAGGACAGGCCATGGAGAAATGGGAGCCTTGCTACACTGATGGGCGGGATGTAAATTGCCAACAGCCACTCTGGAGAAGTGTACGGTGTGTCCTGAAACATCTAAAAAACACAGCTTAGAGAGCATAGGGCACTTCCACGCATGGGGGGATAAAGTGGGAAAATTGAAAATCAGCAAGACACAAGCACCCCAAAGTTTAGGGCTGCTCTGTTGACAAGGACCTCCACTTCCTTCCACCTTAAATATCCCAGGAAAGCGAAAAATGGATAAAAAAGTTGTGGTCCTTATGTACAATGGAATATCACTCAGCCATGAAATCAATGTCATAAGGCTAGTAGCAGCATGATGAGTGGATTTAGGTAAGACGATTCTAAGTGAAATAAGTCACACAGAAAAGGACACTTCTCATAAGGTGTCACTTATAGAGGGAATGTAAAAACCGTTACACTTGAACTGAATTACAAAACAGAACAGAGTCACACATGCAGAAAACACACTATGGCTGCTTAACGGGAAAGGTGAGGTGGGGTGATACATAAAACAAGAGTTTCAAATTAGCTCAGATACCGTTCCATAAACCCAATATGGAATAGACAAGACCTACTCCTTGCTCAGAGAACTGGACACAACACGCCCGATTCACCGCACAAGAATATATCTGACTAGTAATAATCTTAAAACCTATGTATTGATATCTCTCTGTTAGTGTGTCAAGTGGGTGTAAAGCGGCCTAAACACAGCCGTGAAAAGCAGCTAAACCCCATTATAAAAATAAATTACTTTTAAAAACCCATGAAACAAAGACAGGGAAAGAGAGAGAAATTCTTACACAATTCGTTCAGGGGCTGTGATGCAACCTGGATTGACCATATCTAGACCCACAGCTGGATGAGACATAAGGGTGGACACTCTTGGGGCTGAGAGGTCTGGTGAGGTTGGGTGAGCAAACGCAGACCCTTTAAAGTAATACTCCGTGCTACCCATCGCATGGGTCCCAAATCTCCAGGTTCAAGGGCATCTTCCTACATCGAAAACATGCATGAGAAACCCAGAAGATGGTACACCGTGTGATGGGGAAAGGTTTCTAAAACGCACCTCATTTCTCATCTCCTTGTGCTCGGGTTCGCCATTCCAGCCACTTTACTAGCAATCTCCCTACTTGGAGCATCAGCACCTTTAACCTCCTGTTCCATACAGGTTGCAATTTGTCCTGAGGATGAACGGGAAGATGGGGAACCAATGAGAGACTAGCTCTTGGTGTTGGGACAGGCACAGGTCACTCTATTTTCCCATCAGGAAGAAGAATTAACCACAGGCTCAGCCTGCCCCCCTGAACCAGAACAGGGCCTGAAGCCATCCGGCGCTTTTGCGGAGAGCTCCCAAAAAACCGACTTGTGAAATGGAGCTTCAGGGCACTGCAATTCACAAACCTGCAGAGTTATAAATGATAACTCTCGTCCACAAATATATTGAGGGAAGGCAAAGAAGAGGATTTGAAATCAAGGCAGAATTGCAGGAAACAGATTTCAGGAGGTAGATTCGAATCGCCTTTAAAGCACATGAAAAGCGGCAAAACGTTGACAATGATGCCCTTGGCCAAAAAGGGCGTATGCGTTTTTTCCTGAATATATTCAGGAAAAAACGCATACGCCCTTTTTGGCCAACCAAGCAACCTGGAAAGGCAAATCAGCGCTACAAAGAAGTCTCGCTTCCCATCGGTCAAAAGGGCCATGCTGAAAAAAGTGTCAAAACCAGAAATGCAGGACAGGCCATGGAGAAATGGGAGCCTTGCTACACTGATGGGCGGGATGTAAATTGCCAACAGCCACCCTGGAGAAGTGTACGGTGTGTCCTGAAACATCTAAAAAACACAGCTTAGAGAGCATAGGGCACTTCCACGCATGGGGGGATAAAGTGGGAAAATTGAAAATCAGCAAGACACAAGCACCCCAAAGTTTAGGGCTGCTCTGTTGACAAGGACCTCCACTTCATTCCACCTTAAATATCCCAGGAAAGCGAAAAATGGATAAAAAAGTTGTGGTCCTTATGTATAATGGAATATCACTCAGCCATGAAATCAATGTCATAAGGCTAGTAGCAGCATGATGAGTGGATTTAGGTAAGACGATTCTAAGTGAAATAAGTCACACAGAAAAGGACACTTCTCATAAGGTGTCACTTATAGAGGGAATGTAAAAACCGTTACACTTGAACTGAATTACAAAACAGAACAGAGTCACACATGCAGAAAACACACTATGGCTGCCTAACGGGAAAGGTGAGGTGGGGTGATACATAAAACAAGAGTTTCAAATTAGCTCAGATACCGTTCCATAAACCCAATATGTAATAGACAAGACTTACTCCTTGCTCAGAGAACTGGACTCAACACTCCCTATTCACCGCACAAGAATATATCTGACTAGTAATAATCTTAAAACCTATGTATTGATATCTCTCTGTTAGTGTGTCAAGTGGGTGTAAAGCGGCATAAACACAGCCGTGAAAAGCAGCTAAACCCCATTATAAAAATAAATTACTTTTAAAAACCCATGAAACAAAGACAGGGAAAGAGAGAGAAATTCTTACACAATTCGTTCAGGAGCTGTGATGCAACCTGGATTGACCATATCTAGACCCACAGCTGGATGAGACATAAGGGTGGACACTCTTGGGGCTGAGAGGTTTGGTGAGGTTGGGTGAGCAAACGCAGATCCTTTAAAGTAATACTGCGTGCTACCCATCGCATGGGTCCCAAATCTCCAGGTTCAAGGGCATCTTCCTACATCGAAAACATGCATGAGAAACCCAGAAGATGGTACACCGTGTGATGGGGAAAGGTTTCTAAAACGCACCTCATTTCTCATCTCCTTGTGCTCGGGTTCGCCATTCCAGCCACTTTACTAGCAATCTCCCTACTTGGAGCATCAGCACCTTTAACCTCCTGTTCCGTACAGGTTGCAATTTGTCCTGAGGATGAACGGGAAGACGGGGAACCAATGAGAGACTAGCTCTTGGTGTTGGGACAGGCACAGGCCACTCTATTTTCCCATCAGGAAGAAGAATTAACCACAGGCTCAGCCTGCCCCCCTGAACCAGAACAGGGCCTGAAGCCATCCTGCGCTTTTGCGGCCAGCTCCCAAAAAACCGACTTGTAAAATGGAGCTTCAGGGCACTGCAATTCACAAACCTGCAGAGTTATAAATGATAACTCTCGTCCACAAATATATTGAGGGAAGGCAAAGAAGAGGATTTGAAATCAAGGCAGAATTGCAGGAAACAGATTTCAGGAGGTAGATTCGAATCGCCTTTAAAGCACATGAAAAGCGGCAAAACGTTGACAATGATGCCCTTGGCCAAAAAGGGCGTATGCGTTTTTTCCTGAATATATTCAGGAAAAAACGCATACGCCCTTTTTGGCCAACCAAGCAACCTGGAAAGGCAAATCAGCGCTACAAAGAAGTCTCGCTTCCCATCGGTCAAAAGGGCCATGCTGAAAAAAGTGTCAAAACCAGAAATGCAGGACAGGCCATGGAGAAATGGGAGCCTTGCTACACTGATGGGCGGGATGTAAATTGCCAACAGCCACTCTGGAGAAGTGTACGGTGTGTCCTGAAACATCTAAAAAACACAGCTTAGAGAGCATAGGGCACTTCCACGCATGGGGGGATAAAGTGGGAAAATTGAAAATCAGCAAGACACAAGCACCCCAAAGTTTAGGGCTGCTCTGTTGACAAGGACCTCCACTTCCTTCCACCTTAAATATCCCAGGAAAGCGAAAAATGGATAAAAAAGTTGTGGTCCTTATGTACAATGGAATATCACTCAGCCATGAAATCAATGTCATAAGGCTAGTAGCAGCATGATGAGTGGATTTAGGTAAGACGATTCTAAGTGAAATAAGTCACACAGAAAAGGACACTTCTCATAAGGTGTCACTTATAGAGGGAATGTAAAAACCGTTACACTTGAACTGAATTACAAAACAGAACAGAGTCACACATGCAGAAAACACACTATGGCTGCTTAACGGGAAAGGTGAGGTGGGGTGATACATAAAACAAGAGTTTCAAATTAGCTCAGATACCGTTCCATAAACCCAATATGGAATAGACAAGACCTACTCCTTGCTCAGAGAACTGGACACAACACGCCCGATTCACCGCACAAGAATATATCTGACTAGTAATAATCTTAAAACCTATGTATTGATATCTCTCTGTTAGTGTGTCAAGTGGGTGTAAAGCGGCCTAAACACAGCCGTGAAAAGCAGCTAAACCCCATTATAAAAATAAATTACTTTTAAAAACCCATGAAACAAAGACAGGGAAAGAGAGAGAAATTCTTACACAATTCGTTCAGGGGCTGTGATGCAACCTGGATTGACCATATCTAGACCCACAGCTGGATGAGACATAACGGTGGACACTCTTGGGGCTGAGAGGTTTGGTGAGGTTGGGTGAGCAAACGCAGACCCTTTAAAGTAATACTGCGTGCTACCCATCGCATGGGTCCCAAATCTCCAGGTTCAAGGGCATCTTCCTACATCGAAAACATGCATGAGAAACCCAGAAGATGGTACACCGTGTGATGGGGAAAGGTTTCTAAAACGCACCTCATTTTTCATCTCCTTGTGCTCGGGTTCGCCATTCCAGCCACTTTACTAGCAATCTCCCTACTTGGAGCATCAGCACCTTTAACCTCCTGTTCCATACAGGTTGCAATTTGTCCTGAGGATGAACGGGAAGACGGGGAACCAATGAGAGACTAGCTCTTGGTGTTGGGACAGGCACAGGTCACTCTATTTTCCCATCAGGAAGAAGAATTAACCACAGGCTCAGCCTGCCCCCCTGAACCAGAACAGGGCCTGAAGCCATCCGGCGCTTTTGCGGAGAGCTCCCAAAAAACCGACTTGTAAAATGGAGCTTCAGGGCACTGCAATTCACAAACCTGCAGAGTTATAAATGATAACTCTCGTCCACAAATATATTGAGGGAAGGCAAAGAAGAGGATTTGAAATCAAGGCAGAATTGCAGGAAACAGATTTCAGGAGGTAGATTCGAATCGCCTTTAAAGCACATGAAAAGCGGCAAAACGTTGACAATGATGCCCTTGGCCAAAAAGGGCGTATGCGTTTTTTCCTGAATATATTCAGGAAAAAACGCATACGCCCTTTTTGGCCAACCAAGCAACCTGGAAAGGCAAATCAGCGCTACAAAGAAGTCTCGCTTCCCATCGGTCAAAAGGGCCATGCTGAAAAAAGTGTCAAAACCAGAAATGCAGGACAGGCCATGGAGAAATGGGAGCCTTGCTCCACTGATGGGCGGGATGTAAATTGCCAACAGCCACTCTGGAGAAGTGTACGGTGTGTCCTGAAACATCTAAAAAACACAGCTTAGAGAGCATAGGGCACTTCCACGCATGGGGGGATAAAGTGGGAAAATTGAAAATCAGCAAGACACAAGCACCCCAAAGTTTAGGGCTGCTCTGTTGACAAGGACCTCCACTTCCTTCCACCTTAAATATCCCAGGAAAGCGAAAAATGGATAAAAAAGTTGTGGTCCTTATGTACAATGGAATATCACTCAGCCATGAAATCAATGTCATAAGGCTAGTAGCAGCATGATGAGTGGATTTAGGTAAGACGATTCTAAGTGAAATAAGTCACACAGAAAAGGACACTTCTCATAAGGTGTCACTTATAGAGGGAATGTAAAAACCGTTACACTTGAACTGAATTACAAAACAGAACAGAGTCACGCATGCAGAAAACACACTATGGCTGCTTAACGGGAAAGGTGAGGTGGGGTGATACATAAAACAAGAGTTTCAAATTAGCTCAGATACCGTTCCATAAACCCAATATGTAATAGACAAGACCTACTCCTTGCTCAGAGAACTGGACTCAACACGCCCGATTCACCGCACAAGAATATATCTGACTAGTAATAATCTTAAAACCTATGTATTGATATCTCTCTGTTAGTGTGTCAAGTGGGTGTAAAGCGGCATAAACACAGCCGTGAAAAGCAGCTAAACCCCATTATAAAAATAAATTACTTTTAAAAACCCATGAAACAAAGACAGGGAAAGAGAGAGAAATTCTTACACAATTCGTTCAGGGGCTGTGATGCAACCTGGATTGACCATATCTAGACCCACAGCTGGATGAGACATAAGGGTGGACACTCTTGGGGCTGAGAGGTTTGGTGAGGTTGGGTGAGCAAACGCAGACCCTTTAAAGTAATACTGCGTGCTACCCATCACATGGTTCCCAAATCTCCAGGTTCAAGGGCATCTTCCTACATCGAAAACATGCATGAGAAACCCAGAAGATGGTACACCGTGTAATGGGGAAAGGTTTCTAAAACGCACCTCATTTCTCATCTCCTTGTGCTCGGGTTCGCCATTCCAGCCACTTTACTAGCAATCTCCCTACTTGGAGCATCAGCACCTTTAACCTCCTGTTCCGTACAGGTTGCAATTTGTCCTGAGGATGAACGGGAAGACGGGGTACCAATGAGAGACTAGCTCTTGGTGTTGGGACAGGCACAGGTCACTCTATTTTCCCATCAGGAAGAAGAATTAACCACAGGCTCAGCCTGCCCCCCTGAACCAGAACAGGGCCTGAAGCCATCCTGCGCTTTTGCGGCCAGCTCCCAAAAAACCGACTTGTAAAATGGAGCTTCAGGGCACTGCAATTCACAAACCTGCAGAGTTATAAATCATAACTCTCGTCCACAAATATATTGAGGGAAGGCAAAGAAGAGGATTTGAAATCAAGGCAGAATTGCAGGAAACAGATTTCAGGAGGTAGATTCGAATCGCCTTTAAAGCACATGAAAAGCGGCAAAACGTTGACAATAATGCCCTTGGCCAAAAAGGGCGTATGCGTTTTTTCCTGAATATATTCAGGAAAAAACGCATACGCCCTTTTTGGCCAACCAAGCAACCTGGAAAGGCAAATCAGCGCTACAAAGAAGTCTCGCTTCCCATCGGTCAAAAGGGCCATGCTGAAAAAACTGTCAAAACCAGAAATGCAGGACAGGCCATGGAGAAATGGGAGCCTTGCTACACTGATGGGCGGGATGTAAATTGCCAACAGCCACTCTGGAGAAGTGTACGGTGTGTCCTGAAACATCTAAAAAACACAGCTTAGAGAGCATAGGGCACTTCCACGCATGGGGGGATAAAGTGGGAAAATTGAAAATCAGCAAGACACAAGCACCCCAAAGTTTAGGGCTGCTCTGTTGACAAGGACCTCCACTTCCTTCCACCTTAAATATCCCAGGAAAGCGAAAAATGGATAAAAAAGTTGTGGTCCTTATGTACAATGGAATATCACTCAGCCATGAAATCAATGTCATAAGGCTAGTAGCAGCATGATGAGTGGATTTAGGTAAGACGATTCTAAGTGAAATAAGTCACACAGAAAAGGACACTTCTCATAAGGTGTCACTTATAGAGGGAATGTAAAAACCGTTACACTTGAACTGACTTACAATACAGAACAGAGTCACACATGCAGAAAACACACTATGGCTGCTTAACGGGAAAGGTGAGGTGGGGTGATACATAAAACAAGAGTTTCAAATTAGCTCAGATACCGTTCCATAAACCTAATATGTAATAGACAAGACCTACTCCTTGCTCAGAGAACTGGACTCAACACGCCCGATTCACCTCACAAGAATATATCTGACTAGTAATAATCTTAAAACCTATGTATTGATATCTCTCTGTTAGTGTGTCAAGTGGGTGTAAAGCGGCATAAACACAGCCGTGAAAAGCAGCTAAACCCCATTATAAAAATAAATTACTTTTAAAAACCCATGAAACAAAGACAGGGAAAGAGAGAGAAATTCTTACACAATTCGTTCAGGAGCTGTGATGCAACCTGGATTGACCATATCTAGACCCACAGCTGGATGACACATAAGGGTGGACACTCTTGGGGCTGAGAGGTTTGGTGAGGTTGGGTGAGCAAACGCAGACCATTTAAAGTAATACTGCGTGCTACCCATCGCATGGGTCCCAAATCTCCAGGTTCAAGGGCATCTTCCTACATCGAAAACATGCATGAGAAACCCAGAAGATGGTACACCGTGTGATGGGGAAAGGTTTCTAAAACGCACCTCATTTCTCATCTCCTTGTGCTCGGGTTCGCCATTCCAGCCACTTTACTAGCAATCTCCCTACTTGGAGCATCAGCACCTTTAACCTCCTGTTCCGTACAGGTTGCAATTTGTCCTGAGAATGAACGGGAAGATGGGGAACCAATGAGAGACTAGCTCTTGGTGTTGGGACAGGCACAGGTCACTCTATTTTCCCATCAGGAAGAAGAATTAACCACAGGCTCAGCCTGCCCCCCAGAACCAGAACAGGGCCTGAAGCCATCCGGCGCTTTTGCGGCCAGCTCCCAAAAAAGCGACTTGTAAAATGGAGCTTCAGGGCACTGCAATTCACAAACCTGCAGAGTTATAAATGATAACTCTCGTCCACAAATATATTGAGGGAAGGCAAAGAAGAGGATTTGAAATCAAGGCAGAATTGCAGGAAACAGATTTCAGGAGGTAGATTCAAATCGCCTTTAAAGCACATGAAAAGCAGCAAAACGTTGACAATGATGCCCTTGGCCAAAAAGGGCGTATGCGTTTTTTCCTGAATATATTCAGGAAAAAACGCATACGCCCTTTTTGGCCAACCAAGCAACCTGGAAAGGCAAATCAGCGCTACAAAGAAGTCTCGCTTCCCATCGGTCAAAAGGGCCATGCTGAAAAAAGTGTCAAAACCAGAAATGCAGGACAGGCCATGGAGAAATGGGAGCCTTGCTACACTGATGGGCGGGATGTAAATTGCCAACAGCCACTCTGGAGAAGTGTACGGTGTGTCCTGAAACATCTAAAAAACACAGCTTAGAGAGCATAGGGCACTTCCACGCATGGGGGGATAAAGTGGGAAAATTGAAAATCAGCAAGACACAAGCACCCCAAAGTTTAGGGCTGCTCTGTTGACAAGGACCTCCACTTCCTTCCACCTTAAATATCCCAGGAAAGCGAAAAATGGATAAAAAAGTTGTGGTCCTTATGTACAATGGAATATCACTCAGCCATGAAATCAATGTCATAAGGCTAGTAGCAGCATGATGAGTGGATTTAGGTAAGACGATTCTAAGTGAAATAAGTCACACAGAAAAGGACACTTCTCATAAGGTGTCACTTATAGAGGGAATGTAAAAACCGTTACACTTGAACTGAATTACAAAACAGAACAGAGTCACGCATGCAGAAAACACACTATGGCTGCTTAACGGGAAAGGTGAGGTGGGGTGATACATAAAACAAGAGTTTCAAATTAGCTCAGATACCGTTCCATAAACCCAATATGTAATAGACAAGACCTACTCCTTGCTCAGAGAACTGGACTCAACACGCCCGATTCACCGCACAAGAATATATCTGACTAGTAATAATCTTAAAACCTATGTATTGATATCTCTCTGTTAGTGTGTCAAGTGGGTGTAAAGCGGCATAAACACAGCCGTGAAAAGCAGCTAAACCCCATTATAAAAATAAATTACTTTTAAAAACCCATGAAACAAAGACAGGGAAAGAGAGAGAAATTCTTACACAATTCGTTCAGGGGCTGTGATGCAACCTGGATTGACCATATCTAGACCCACAGCTGGATGAGACATAAGGGTGGACACTCTTGGGGCTGAGAGGTTTGGTGAGGTTGGGTGAGCAAACGCAGACCCTTTAAAGTAATACTGCGTGCTACCCATCACATGGTTCCCAAATCTCCAGGTTCAAGGGCATCTTCCTACATCGAAAACATGCATGAGAAACCCAGAAGATGGTACACCGTGTGATGGGGAAAGGTTTCTAAAACGCACCTCATTTCTCATCTCCTTGTGCTCGGGTTCGCCATTCCAGCCACTTTACTAGCAATCTCCCTACTTGGAGCATCAGCACCTTTAACCTCCTGTTCCGTACAGGTTGCAATTTGTCCTGAGGATGAACGGGAAGACGGGGTACCAATGAGAGACTAGCTGTTGGTGTTGGGACAGGCACAGGTCACTCTATTTTCCCATCAGGAAGAAGAATTAACCACAGGCTCAGCCTGCCCCCCTGAACCAGAACAGGGCCTGAAGCCATCCTGCGCTTTTGCGGCCAGCTCCCAAAAAACCGACTTGTAAAATGGAGCTTCAGGGCACTGCAATTCACAAACCTGCAGAGTTATAAATCATAACTCTCGTCCACAAATATATTGAGGGAAGGCAAAGAAGAGGATTTGAAATCAAGGCAGAATTGCAGGAAACAGATTTCAGGAGGTAGATTCGAATCGCCTTTAAAGCACATGAAAAGCGGCAAAACGTTGACAATGATGCCCTTGGCCAAAAAGGGCGTATGCGTTTTTTCCTGAATATATTCAGGAAAAAACGCATACGCCCTTTTTGGCCAACCAAGCAACCTGGAAAGGCAAATCAGCGCTACAAAGAAGTCTCGCTTCCCATCGGTCAAAAGGGCCATGCTGAAAAAACTGTCAAAACCAGAAATGCAGGACAGGCCATGGAGAAATGGGAGCCTTGCTACACTGATGGGCGGGATGTAAATTGCCAACAGCCACTCTGGAGAAGTGTACGGTGTGTCCTGAAACATCTAAAAAACACAGCTTAGAGAGCATAGGGCACTTCCACGCATGGGGGGATAAAGTGGGAAAATTGAAAATCAGCAAGACACAAGCACCCCAAAGTTTAGGGCTGCTCTGTTGACAAGGACCTCCACTTCCTTCCACCTTAAATATCCCAGGAAAGCGAAAAATGGATAAAAAAGTTGTGGTCCTTATGTACAATGGAATATCACTCAGCCATGAAATCAATGTCATAAGGCTAGTAGCAGCATGATGAGTGGATTTAGGTAAGACGATTCTAAGTGAAATAAGTCACACAGAAAAGGACACTTCTCATAAGGTGTCACTTATAGAGGGAATGTAAAAACCGTTACACTTGAACTGACTTACAATACAGAACAGAGTCACACATGCAGAAAACACACTATGGCTGCTTAACGGGAAAGGTGAGGTGGGGTGATACATAAAACAAGAGTTTCAAATTAGCTCAGATACCGTTCCATAAACCTAATATGTAATAGACAAGACCTACTCCTTGCTCAGAGAACTGGACTCAACACGCCCGATTCACCTCACAAGAATATATCTGACTAGTAATAATCTTAAAACCTATGTATTGATATCTCTCTGTTAGTGTGTCAAGTGGGTGTAAAGCGGCATAAACACAGCCGTGAAAAGCAGCTAAACCCCATTATAAAAATAAATTACTTTTAAAAACCCATGAAACAAAGACAGGGAAAGAGAGAGAAATTCTTACACAATTCGTTCAGGAGCTGTGATGCAACCTGGATTGACCATATCTAGACCCACAGCTGGATGACACATAAGGGTGGACACTCTTGGGGCTGAGAGGTTTGGTGAGGTTGGGTGAGCAAACGCAGACCATTTAAAGTAATACTGCGTGCTACCCATCGCATGGGTCCCAAATCTCCAGGTTCAAGGGCATCTTCCTACATCGAAAACATGCATGAGAAACCCAGAAGATGGTACACCGTGTGATGGGGAAAGGTTTCTAAAACGCACCTCATTTCTCATCTCCTTGTGCTCGGGTTCGCCATTCCAGCCACTTTACTAGCAATCTCCCTACTTGGAGCATCAGCACCTTTAACCTCCTGTTCCGTACAGGTTGCAATTTGTCCTGAGAATGAACGGGAAGATGGGGAACCAATGAGAGACTAGCTCTTGGTGTTGGGACAGGCACAGGTCACTCTATTTTCCCATCAGGAAGAAGAATTAACCACAGGCTCAGCCTGCCCCCCAGAACCAGAACAGGGCCTGAAGCCATCCGGCGCTTTTGCGGCCAGCTCCCAAAAAAGCGACTTGTAAAATGGAGCTTCAGGGCACTGCAATTCACAAACCTGCAGAGTTATAAATGATAACTCTCGTCCACAAATATATTGAGGGAAGGCAAAGAAGAGGATTTGAAATCAAGGCAGAATTGCAGGAAACAGATTTCAGGAGGTAGATTCAAATCGCCTTTAAAGCACATGAAAAGCAGCAAAACGTTGACAATGATGCCCTTGGCCAAAAAGGGCGTATGCGTTTTTTCCTGAATATATTCAGGAAAAAACGCATACGCCCTTTTTGGCCAACCAAGCAACCTGGAAAGGCAAATCAGCGCTACAAAGAAGTCTCGCTTCCCATCGGTCAAAAGGGCCATGCTGAAAAAAGTGTCAAAACCAGAAATGCAGGACAGGCCATGGAGAAATGGGAGCCTTGCTACACTGATGGGCGGGATGTAAATTGCCAACAGCCACTCTGGAGAAGTGTACGGTGTGTCCTGAAACATCTAAAAAACACAGCTTAGAGAGCATAGGGCACTTCCACGCATGGGGGGATAAAGTGGGAAAATTGAAAATCAGCAAGACACAAGCACCCCAAAGTTTAGGGCTGCTCTGTTGACAAGGACCTCCACTTCCTTCCACCTTAAATATCCCAGGAAAGCGAAAAATGGATAAAAAAGTTGTGGTCCTTATGTACAATGGAATATCACTCAGCCATGAAATCAATGTCATAAGGCTAGTAGCAGCATGATGAGTGGATTTAGGTAAGACGATTCTAAGTGAAATAAGTCACACAGAAAAGGACACTTCTCATAAGGTGTCACTTATAGAGGGAATGTAAAAACCGTTACACTTGAACTGAATTACAAAACAGAACAGAGTCACGCATGCAGAAAACACACTATGGCTGCTTAACGGGAAAGGTGAGGTGGGGTGATACATAAAACAAGAGTTTCAAATTAGCTCAGATACCGTTCCATAAACCCAATATGTAATAGACAAGACCTACTCCTTGCTCAGAGAACTGGACTCAACACGCCCGATTCACCGCACAAGAATATATCTGACTAGTAATAATCTTAAAACCTATGTATTGATATCTCTCTGTTAGTGTGTCAAGTGGGTGTAAAGCGGCATAAACACAGCCGTGAAAAGCAGCTAAACCCCATTATAAAAATAAATTACTTTTAAAAACCCATGAAACAAAGACAGGGAAAGAGAGAGAAATTCTTACACAATTCGTTCAGGGGCTGTGATGCAACCTGGATTGACCATATCTAGACCCACAGCTGGATGAGACATAAGGGTGGACACTCTTGGGGCTGAGAGGTTTGGTGAGGTTGGGTGAGCAAACGCAGACCCTTTAAAGTAATACTGCGTGCTACCCATCACATGGTTCCCAAATCTCCAGGTTCAAGGGCATCTTCCTACATCGAAAACATGCATGAGAAACCCAGAAGATGGTACACCGTGTGATGGGGAAAGGTTTCTAAAACGCACCTCATTTCTCATCTCCTTGTGCTCGGGTTCGCCATTCCAGCCACTTTACTAGCAATCTCCCTACTTGGAGCATCAGCACCTTTAACCTCCTGTTCCGTACAGGTTGCAATTTGTCCTGAGGATGAACGGGAAGACGGGGTACCAATGAGAGACTAGCTGTTGGTGTTGGGACAGGCACAGGTCACTCTATTTTCCCATCAGGAAGAAGAATTAACCACAGGCTCAGCCTGCCCCCCTGAACCAGAACAGGGCCTGAAGCCATCCTGCGCTTTTGCGGCCAGCTCCCAAAAAACCGACTTGTAAAATGGAGCTTCAGGGCACTGCAATTCACAAACCTGCAGAGTTATAAATCATAACTCTCGTCCACAAATATATTGAGGGAAGGCAAAGAAGAGGATTTGAAATCAAGGCAGAATTGCAGGAAACAGATTTCAGGAGGTAGATTCGAATCGCCTTTAAAGCACATGAAAAGCGGCAAAACGTTGACAATGATGCCCTTGGCCAAAAAGGGCGTATGCGTTTTTTCCTGAATATATTCAGGAAAAAACGCATACGCCCTTTTTGGCCAACCAAGCAACCTGGAAAGGCAAATCAGCGCTACAAAGAAGTCTCGCTTCCCATCGGTCAAAAGGGCCATGCTGAAAAAACTGTCAAAACCAGAAATGCAGGACAGGCCATGGAGAAATGGGAGCCTTGCTACACTGATGGGCGGGATGTAAATTGCCAACAGCCACTCTGGAGAAGTGTACGGTGTGTCCTGAAACATCTAAAAAACACAGCTTAGAGAGCATAGGGCACTTCCACGCATGGGGGGATAAAGTGGGAAAATTGAAAATCAGCAAGACACAAGCACCCCAAAGTTTAGGGCTGCTCTGTTGACAAGGACCTCCACTTCATTCCACCTTAAATATCCCAGGAAAGCGAAAAATGGATAAAAAAGTTGTGGTCCTTATGTACAATGGAATATCACTCAGCCATGAAATCAATGTCATAAGGCTAGTAGCAGCATGATGAGTGGATTTAGGTAAGACGATTCTAAGTGAAATAAGTCACACAGAAAAGGACACTTCTCATAAGGTGTCACTTATAGAGGGAATGTAAAAACCGTTACACTTGAACTGACTTACAATACAGAACAGAGTCACACATGCAGAAAACACACTATGGCTGCTTAACGGGAAAGGTGAGGTGGGGTGATACATAAAACAAGAGTTTCAAATTAGCTCAGATACCGTTCCATAAACCTAATATGTAATAGACAAGACCTACTCCTTGCTCAGAGAACTGGACTCAACACGCCCGATTCACCTCACAAGAATATATCTGACTAGTAATAATCTTAAAACCTATGTATTGATATCTCTCTGTTAGTGTGTCAAGTGGGTGTAAAGCGGCATAAACACAGCCGTGAAAAGCAGCTAAACCCCATTATAAAAATAAATTACTTTTAAAAACCCATGAAACAAAGACAGGGAAAGAGAGAGAAATTCTTACACAATTCGTTCAGGAGCTGTGATGCAACCTGGATTGACCATATCTAGACCCACAGCTGGATGACACATAAGGGTGGACACTCTTGGGGCTGAGAGGTTTGGTGAGGTTGGGTGAGCAAACGCAGACCCTTTAAAGTAATACTGCGTGCTACCCATCACATGGTTCCCAAATCTCCAGGTTCAAGGGCATCTTCCTACATCGAAAACATGCATGAGAAACCCAGAAGATGGTACACCGTGTGATGGGGAAAGGTTTCTAAAACGCACCTCATTTCTCATCTCCTTGTGCTCGGGTTCGCCATTCCAGCCACTTTACTAGCAATCTCCCTACTTGGAGCATCAGCACCTTTAACCTCCTGTTCCGTACAGGTTGCAATTTGTCCTGAGGATGAACGGGAAGACGGGGTACCAATGAGAGACTAGCTGTTGGTGTTGGGACAGGCACAGGTCACTCTATTTTCCCATCAGGAAGAAGAATTAACCACAGGCTCAGCCTGCCCCCCTGAACCAGAACAGGGCCTGAAGCCATCCTGCGCTTTTGCGGCCAGCTCCCAAAAAACCGACTTGTAAAATGGAGCTTCAGGGCACTGCAATTCACAAACCTGCAGAGTTATAAATCATAACTCTCGTCCACAAATATATTGAGGGAAGGCAAAGAAGAGGATTTGAAATCAAGGCAGAATTGCAGGAAACAGATTTCAGGAGGTAGATTCGAATCGCCTTTAAAGCACATGAAAAGCGGCAAAACGTTGACAATGATGCCCTTGGCCAAAAAGGGCGTATGCGTTTTTTCCTGAATATATTCAGGAAAAAACGCATACGCCCTTTTTGGCCAACCAAGCAACCTGGAAAGGCAAATCAGCGCTACAAAGAAGTCTCGCTTCCCATCGGTCAAAAGGGCCATGCTGAAAAAACTGTCAAAACCAGAAATGCAGGACAGGCCATGGAGAAATGGGAGCCTTGCTACACTGATGGGCGGGATGTAAATTGCCAACAGCCACTCTGGAGAAGTGTACGGTGTGTCCTGAAACATCTAAAAAACACAGCTTAGAGAGCATAGGGCACTTCCACGCATGGGGGGATAAAGTGGGAAAATTGAAAATCAGCAAGACACAAGCACCCCAAAGTTTAGGGCTGCTCTGTTGACAAGGACCTCCACTTCATTCCACCTTAAATATCCCAGGAAAGCGAAAAATGGATAAAAAAGTTGTGGTCCTTATGTACAATGGAATATCACTCAGCCATGAAATCAATGTCATAAGGCTAGTAGCAGCATGATGAGTGGATTTAGGTAAGACGATTCTAAGTGAAATAAGTCACACAGAAAAGGACACTTCTCATAAGGTGTCACTTATAGAGGGAATGTAAAAACCGTTACACTTGAACTGACTTACAATACAGAACAGAGTCACACATGCAGAAAACACACTATGGCTGCTTAACGGGAAAGGTGAGGTGGGGTGATACATAAAACAAGAGTTTCAAATTAGCTCAGATACCGTTCCATAAACCTAATATGTAATAGACAAGACCTACTCCTTGCTCAGAGAACTGGACTCAACACGCCCGATTCACCTCACAAGAATATATCTGACTAGTAATAATCTTAAAACCTATGTATTGATATCTCTCTGTTAGTGTGTCAAGTGGGTGTAAAGCGGCATAAACACAGCCGTGAAAAGCAGCTAAACCCCATTATAAAAATAAATTACTTTTAAAAACCCATGAAACAAAGACAGGGAAAGAGAGAGAAATTCTTACACAATTCGTTCAGGAGCTGTGATGCAACCTGGATTGACCATATCTAGACCCACAGCTGGATGACACATAAGGGTGGACACTCTTGGGGCTGAGAGGTTTGGTGAGGTTGGGTGAGCAAACGCAGACCATTTAAAGTAATACTGCGTGCTACCCATCGCATGGGTCCCAAATCTCCAGGTTCAAGGGCATCTTCCTACATCGAAAACATGCATGAGAAACCCAGAAGATGGTACACCGTGTGATGGGGAAAGGTTTCTAAAACGCACCTCATTTCTCATCTCCTTGTGCTCGGGTTCGCCATTCCAGCCACTTTACTAGCAATCTCCCTACTTGGAGCATCAGCACCTTTAACCTCCTGTTCCGTACAGGTTGCAATTTGTCCTGAGGATGAACGGGAAGATGGGGAACCAATGAGAGACTAGCTCTTGGTGTTGGGACAGGCACAGGTCACTCTATTTTCCCATCAGGAAGAAGAATTAACCACAGGCTCAGCCTGCCCCCCAGAACCAGAACAGGGCCTGAAGCCATCCGGCGCTTTTGCGGCCAGCTCCCAAAAAAGCGACTTGTAAAATGGAGCTTCAGGGCACTGCAATTCACAAACCTGCAGAGTTATAAATGATAACTCTCGTCCACAAATATATTGAGGGAAGGCAAAGAAGAGGATTTGAAATCAAGGCAGAATTGCAGGAAACAGATTTCAGGAGGTAGATTCAAATCGCCTTTAAAGCACATGAAAAGCAGCAAAACGTTGACAATGATGCCCTTGGCCAAAAAGGGCGTATGCGTTTTTTCCTGAATATATTCAGGAAAAAACGCATACGCCCTTTTTGGCCAACCAAGCAACCTGGAAAGGCAAATCAGCGCTACAAAGAAGTCTCGCTTCCCATCGGTCAAAAGGGCCATGCTGAAAAAAGTGTCAAAACCAGAAATGCAGGACAGGCCATGGAGAAATGGGAGCCTTGCTACACTGATGGGCGGGATGTAAATTGCCAACAGCCACTCTGGAGAAGTGTACGGTGTGTCCTGAAACATCTAAAAAACACAGCTTAGAGAGCATAGGGCACTTCCACGCATGGGGGGATAAAGTGGGAAAATTGAAAATCAGCAAGACACAAGCACCCCAAAGTTTAGGGCTGCTCTGTTGACAAGGACCTCCACTTCCTTCCACCTTAAATATCCCAGGAAAGCGAAAAATGGATAAAAAAGTTGTGGTCCTTATGTACAATGGAATATCACTCAGCCATGAAATCAATGTCATAAGGCTAGTAGCAGCATGATGAGTGGATTTAGGTAAGACGATTCTAAGTGAAATAAGTCACACAGAAAAGGACACTTCTCATAAGGTGTCACTTATAGAGGGAATGTAAAAACCGTTACACTTGAACTGAATTACAAAACAGAACAGAGTCACGCATGCAGAAAACACACTATGGCTGCTTAACGGGAAAGGTGAGGTGGGGTGATACATAAAACAAGAGTTTCAAATTAGCTCAGATACCGTTCCATAAACCCAATATGTAATAGACAAGACCTACTCCTTGCTCAGAGAACTGGACTCAACATGCCCGATTCACCGCACAAGAATATATCTGACTAGTAATAATCTTAAAACCTATGTATTGATATCTCTCTGTTAGTGTGTCAAGTGGGTGTAAAGCGGCATAAACACAGCCGTGAAAAGCAGCTAAACCCCATTATAAAAATAAATTACTTTTAAAAACCCATGAAACAAAGACAGGGAAAGAGAGAGAAATTCTTACACAATTCGTTCAGGGGCTGTGATGCAACCTGGATTGACCATATCTAGACCCACAGCTGGATGAGACATAAGGGTGGACACTCTTGGGGCTGAGAGGTTTGGTGAGGTTGGGTGAGCAAACGCAGACCCTTTAAAGTAATACTGCGTGCTACCCATCACATGGTTCCCAAATCTCCAGGTTCAAGGGCATCTTCCTACATCGAAAACATGCATGAGAAACCCAGAAGATGGTACACCGTGTGATGGGGAAAGGTTTCTAAAACGCACCTCATTTCTCATCTCCTTGTGCTCGGGTTCGCCATTCCAGCCACTTTACTAGCAATCTCCCTACTTGGAGCATCAGCACCTTTAACCTCCTGTTCCGTACAGGTTGCAATTTGTCCTGAGGATGAACGGGAAGACGGGGTACCAATGAGAGACTAGCTGTTGGTGTTGGGACAGGCACAGGTCACTCTATTTTCCCATCAGGAAGAAGAATTAACCACAGGCTCAGCCTGCCCCCCTGAACCAGAACAGGGCCTGAAGCCATCCTGCGCTTTTGCGGCCAGCTCCCAAAAAACCGACTTGTAAAATGGAGCTTCAGGGCACTGCAATTCACAAACCTGCAGAGTTATAAATCATAACTCTCGTCCACAAATATATTGAGGGAAGGCAAAGAAGAGGATTTGAAATCAAGGCAGAATTGCAGGAAACAGATTTCAGGAGGTAGATTCGAATCGCCTTTAAAGCACATGAAAAGCGGCAAAACGTTGACAATGATGCCCTTGGCCAAAAAGGGCGTATGCGTTTTTTCCTGAATATATTCAGGAAAAAACGCATACGCCCTTTTTGGCCAACCAAGCAACCTGGAAAGGCAAATCAGCGCTACAAAGAAGTCTCGCTTCCCATCGGTCAAAAGGGCCATGCTGAAAAAACTGTCAAAACCAGAAATGCAGGACAGGCCATGGAGAAATGGGAGCCTTGCTACACTGATGGGCGGGATGTAAATTGCCAACAGCCACTCTGGAGAAGTGTACGGTGTGTCCTGAAACATCTAAAAAACACAGCTTAGAGAGCATAGGGCACTTCCACGCATGGGGGGATAAAGTGGGAAAATTGAAAATCAGCAAGACACAAGCACCCCAAAGTTTAGGGCTGCTCTGTTGACAAGGACCTCCACTTCATTCCACCTTAAATATCCCAGGAAAGCGAAAAATGGATAAAAAAGTTGTGGTCCTTATGTACAATGGAATATCACTCAGCCATGAAATCAATGTCATAAGGCTAGTAGCAGCATGATGAGTGGATTTAGGTAAGACGATTCTAAGTGAAATAAGTCACACAGAAAAGGACACTTCTCATAAGGTGTCACTTATAGAGGGAATGTAAAAACCGTTACACTTGAACTGACTTACAATACAGAACAGAGTCACACATGCAGAAAACACACTATGGCTGCTTAACGGGAAAGGTGAGGTGGGGTGATACATAAAACAAGAGTTTCAAATTAGCTCAGATACCGTTCCATAAACCTAATATGTAATAGACAAGACCTACTCCTTGCTCAGAGAACTGGACTCAACACGCCCGATTCACCTCACAAGAATATATCTGACTAGTAATAATCTTAAAACCTATGTATTGATATCTCTCTGTTAGTGTGTCAAGTGGGTGTAAAGCGGCATAAACACAGCCGTGAAAAGCAGCTAAACCCCATTATAAAAATAAATTACTTTTAAAAACCCATGAAACAAAGACAGGGAAAGAGAGAGAAATTCTTACACAATTCGTTCAGGAGCTGTGATGCAACCTGGATTGACCATATCTAGACCCACAGCTGGATGACACATAAGGGTGGACACTCTTGGGGCTGAGAGGTTTGGTGAGGTTGGGTGAGCAAACGCAGACCCTTTAAAGTAATACTGCGTGCTACCCATCACATGGTTCCCAAATCTCCAGGTTCAAGGGCATCTTCCTACATCGAAAACATGCATGAGAAACCCAGAAGATGGTACACCGTGTGATGGGGAAAGGTTTCTAAAACGCACCTCATTTCTCATCTCCTTGTGCTCGGGTTCGCCATTCCAGCCACTTTACTAGCAATCTCCCTACTTGGAGCATCAGCACCTTTAACCTCCTGTTCCGTACAGGTTGCAATTTGTCCTGAGGATGAACGGGAAGACGGGGTACCAATGAGAGACTAGCTGTTGGTGTTGGGACAGGCACAGGTCACTCTATTTTCCCATCAGGAAGAAGAATTAACCACAGGCTCAGCCTGCCCCCCTGAACCAGAACAGGGCCTGAAGCCATCCTGCGCTTTTGCGGCCAGCTCCCAAAAAACCGACTTGTAAAATGGAGCTTCAGGGCACTGCAATTCACAAACCTGCAGAGTTATAAATCATAACTCTCGTCCACAAATATATTGAGGGAAGGCAAAGAAGAGGATTTGAAATCAAGGCAGAATTGCAGGAAACAGATTTCAGGAGGTAGATTCGAATCGCCTTTAAAGCACATGAAAAGCGGCAAAACGTTGACAATGATGCCCTTGGCCAAAAAGGGCGTATGCGTTTTTTCCTGAATATATTCAGGAAAAAACGCATACGCCCTTTTTGGCCAACCAAGCAACCTGGAAAGGCAAATCAGCGCTACAAAGAAGTCTCGCTTCCCATCGGTCAAAAGGGCCATGCTGAAAAAACTGTCAAAACCAGAAATGCAGGACAGGCCATGGAGAAATGGGAGCCTTGCTACACTGATGGGCGGGATGTAAATTGCCAACAGCCACTCTGGAGAAGTGTACGGTGTGTCCTGAAACATCTAAAAAACACAGCTTAGAGAGCATAGGGCACTTCCACGCATGGGGGGATAAAGTGGGAAAATTGAAAATCAGCAAGACACAAGCACCCCAAAGTTTAGGGCTGCTCTGTTGACAAGGACCTCCACTTCATTCCACCTTAAATATCCCAGGAAAGCGAAAAATGGATAAAAAAGTTGTGGTCCTTATGTACAATGGAATATCACTCAGCCATGAAATCAATGTCATAAGGCTAGTAGCAGCATGATGAGTGGATTTAGGTAAGACGATTCTAAGTGAAATAAGTCACACAGAAAAGGACACTTCTCATAAGGTGTCACTTATAGAGGGAATGTAAAAACCGTTACACTTGAACTGACTTACAATACAGAACAGAGTCACACATGCAGAAAACACACTATGGCTGCTTAACGGGAAAGGTGAGGTGGGGTGATACATAAAACAAGAGTTTCAAATTAGCTCAGATACCGTTCCATAAACCTAATATGTAATAGACAAGACCTACTCCTTGCTCAGAGAACTGGACTCAACACGCCCGATTCACCTCACAAGAATATATCTGACTAGTAATAATCTTAAAACCTATGTATTGATATCTCTCTGTTAGTGTGTCAAGTGGGTGTAAAGCGGCATAAACACAGCCGTGAAAAGCAGCTAAACCCCATTATAAAAATAAATTACTTTTAAAAACCCATGAAACAAAGACAGGGAAAGAGAGAGAAATTCTTACACAATTCGTTCAGGAGCTGTGATGCAACCTGGATTGACCATATCTAGACCCACAGCTGGATGACACATAAGGGTGGACACTCTTGGGGCTGAGAGGTTTGGTGAGGTTGGGTGAGCAAACGCAGACCATTTAAAGTAATACTGCGTGCTACCCATCGCATGGGTCCCAAATCTCCAGGTTCAAGGGCATCTTCCTACATCGAAAACATGCATGAGAAACCCAGAAGATGGTACACCGTGTGATGGGGAAAGGTTTCTAAAACGCACCTCATTTCTCATCTCCTTGTGCTCGGGTTCGCCATTCCAGCCACTTTACTAGCAATCTCCCTACTTGGAGCATCAGCACCTTTAACCTCCTGTTCCGTACAGGTTGCAATTTGTCCTGAGGATGAACGGGAAGATGGGGAACCAATGAGAGACTAGCTCTTGGTGTTGGGACAGGCACAGGTCACTCTATTTTCCCATCAGGAAGAAGAATTAACCACAGGCTCAGCCTGCCCCCCAGAACCAGAACAGGGCCTGAAGCCATCCGGCGCTTTTGCGGCCAGCTCCCAAAAAAGCGACTTGTAAAATGGAGCTTCAGGGCACTGCAATTCACAAACCTGCAGAGTTATAAATGATAACTCTCGTCCACAAATATATTGAGGGAAGGCAAAGAAGAGGATTTGAAATCAAGGCAGAATTGCAGGAAACAGATTTCAGGAGGTAGATTCAAATCGCCTTTAAAGCACATGAAAAGCAGCAAAACGTTGACAATGATGCCCTTGGCCAAAAAGGGCGTATGCGTTTTTTCCTGAATATATTCAGGAAAAAACGCATACGCCCTTTTTGGCCAACCAAGCAACCTGGAAAGGCAAATCAGCGCTACAAAGAAGTCTCGCTTCCCATCGGTCAAAAGGGCCATGCTGAAAAAAGTGTCAAAACCAGAAATGCAGGACAGGCCATGGAGAAATGGGAGCCTTGCTACACTGATGGGCGGGATGTAAATTGCCAACAGCCACTCTGGAGAAGTGTACGGTGTGTCCTGAAACATCTAAAAAACACAGCTTAGAGAGCATAGGGCACTTCCACGCATGGGGGGATAAAGTGGGAACATTGAAAATCAGCAAGACACAAGCACCCCAAAGTTTAGGGCTGCTCTGTTGACAAGGATCTCCACTTCCTTCCACCTTAAATATCCCAGGAAAGCGAAAAATGGATAAAAAAGTTGTGGTCCTTATGTACAATGGAATATCACTCAGCCATGAAATCAATGTCATAAGGCTAGTAGCAGCATGATGAGTGGATTTAGGTAAGACGATTCTAAGTGAAATAAGTCACACAGAAAAGGACACTTCTCATAAGGTGTCACTTATAGAGGGAATGTAAAAACCGTTACACTTGAACTGAATTACAAAACAGAACAGAGTCACACATGCAGAAAACACACTATGGCTGCTTAACGGGAAAGGTGAGGTGGGGTGATACATAAAACAAGAGTTTCAAATTAGCTCAGATACCATTCCATAAACCCAATATGGAATAGACAAGACCTACTCCTTGCTCAGAGAACTGGACTCAACACGCCCGATTCACCGCACAAGAATATATCTGACTAGTAATAATCTTAAAACCTATGTATTGATATCTCTCTGTTAGTGTGTCAAGTGGGTGTAAAGCAGCATAAACACAGCCGTGAAAAGCAGCTAAACCCCATTATAAAAATAAATTACTTTTAAAAACCCATGAAACAAAGACAGGGAAAGAGAGAGAAATTCTCACACAATTCGTTCAGGGGCTGTGATGCAACCTGGATTGACCATATCTAGACCCACAGCTGGATGAGGCATAAGGGTGGACACTCTTGGGGCTGAGAGGTTTGGTGAGGTTGGGTGAGCAAACGCAGACCCTTTAAAGTAATACTGCGTGCTACCCATCGCATGGGTCCCAAATCTCCAGGTTCAAGGGCATCTTCCTACATCGAAAACATGCATGAGAAACCCAGAAGATGGTACACCGTGTGATGGGGAAAGGTTTCTAAAACGCACCTCATTTCTCATCTCCTTGTGTTCGGGTTCGCCATTCCAGCCACTTTACTAGCAATCTCCCTACTTGGAGCATCAGCACCTTTAACCTCCTGTTCCGTACATGTTGCAATTTGTCCTGAGGATGAACGGGAAGACGGGGAACCAATGAGAGACTAGCTCTTGGTGTTGGGACAGGCACAGGTCACTCTATTTTCCCATCAGGAAGAAGAATCAACCACAGGCTCAGCCTGCCCCCCTGAACCAGAACAGGGCCTGAAGCCATCCGGCGCTTTTGCGGCCAGCTCCCAAAAAAGCGACTTGTAAAATGGAGCTTCAGGGCACTGCAATTCACAAACCTGCAGAGTTATAAATGATAACTCTCGTCCACAAATATATTGAGGGAAGGCAAAGAAGAGGATTTGAAATCAAGGCAGAATTGCAGGAAACAGATTTCAGGAGGTAGATTCGAATCGCCTTTAAAGCACATGAAAAGCGGCAAAACGTTGACAATGATGCCCTTGGCCAAAAAGGGCGTATGCGTTTTTTCCTGAATATATTCAGGAAAAAACGCATACGCCCTTTTTGGCCAACCAAGCAACCTGGAAAGGCAAATCAGCACTACAAAGAAGTCTCGCTTCCCATCGGTCAAAAGGGCCATGCTGAAAAAAGTGTCAAAACCAGAAATGCAGGACAGGCCATGGAGAAATGGGAGCCTTGCTACACTGATGGGCGGGATGTAAATTGCCAACAGCCACTCTGGAGAAGTGTACGGTGTGTCCTGAAACATCTAAAAAACACAGCTTAGAGAGCATAGGGCACTTCCACGCATGGGGGGATAAAGTGGGAAAATTGAAAATCAGCAAGACACAAGCACCCCAAAGTTTAGGGCTGCTCTGTTGACAAGGACCTCCACTTCCTTCCACCTTAAATATCCCAGGAAAGCGAAAAATGGATAAAAAAGTTGTGGTCCTTATGTACAATGGAATATCACTCAGCCATGAAATCAATGTCATAAGGCTAGTAGCAGCATGATGAGTGGATTTAGGTAAGACGATTCTAAGTGAAATAAGTCACACAGAAAAGGACACTTCTCATAAGGTGTCACTTATAGAGGGAATGTAAAAACCGTTACACTTGAACTGAATTACAAAACAGAACAGAGTCACACATGCAGAGAACACACTATGGCTGCTTAACGGGAAAGGTGAGGTGGGGTGATACATAAAACAAGAGTTTCAAATTAGCTCAGATACCGTTCCATAAACCCAATATGGAATAGACAAGACCTACTCCTTGCTCAGAGAACTGGACACAACACGCCCGATTCACCGCACAAGAATATATCTGACTAGTAATAATCTTAAAACCTATGTATTGATATCTCTCTGTTAGTGTGTCAAGTGGGTGTAAAGCGGCCTAAACACAGCCGTGAAAAGCAGCTAAACCCCATTATAAAAATAAATTACTTTTAAAAACCCATGAAACAAAGACAGGGAAAGAGAGAGAAATTCTTACACAATTCGTTCAGGGGCTGTGATGCAACCTGGATTGACCATATCTAGACCCACAGCTGGATGAGACATAAGGGTGGACACTCTTGGGGCTGAGAGGTCTGGTGAGGTTGGGTGAGCAAACGCAGACCCTTTAAAGTAATACTGCGTGCTACCCATCGCATGGGTCCCAAATCTCCAGGTTCAAGGGCATCTTCCTACATCGAAAACATGCATGAGAAACCCAGAAGATGGTACACCGTGTGATGGGGAAAGGTTTCTAAAACGCACCTCATTTCTCATCTCCTTGTGCTCGGGTTCGCCATTCCAGCCACTTTACTAGCAATCTCCCTACTTGGAGCATCAGCACCTTTAACCTCCTGTTCCATACAGGTTGCAATTTGTCCTGAGGATGAACGGGAAGATGGGGAACCAATGAGAGACTAGCTCTTGGTGTTGGGACAGGCACAGGTCACTCTATTTTCCCATCAGGAAGAAGAATTAACCACAGGCTCAGCCTGCCCCCCTGAACCAGAACAGGGCCTGAAGCCATCCGGCGCTTTTGCGGAGAGCTCCCAAAAAACCGACTTGTAAAATGGAGCTTCAGGGCACTGCAATTCACAAACCTGCAGAGTTATAAATGATAACTCTCGTCCACAAATATATTGAGGGAAGGCAAAGAAGAGGATTTGAAATCAAGGCAGAATTGCAGGAAACAGATTTCAGGAGGTAGATTCGAATCGCCTTTAAAGCACATGAAAAGCGGCAAAACGTTGACAATGATGCCCTTGGCCAAAAAGGGCGTATGCGTTTTTTCCTGAATATATTCAGGAAAAAACGCATACGCCCTTTTTGGCCAACCAAGCAACCTGGAAAGGCAAATCAGCGCTACAAAGAAGTCTCGCTTCCCATCGGTCAAAAGGGCCATGCTGAAAAAAGTGTCAAAACCAGAAATGCAGGACAGGCCATGGAGAAATGGGAGCCTTGCTACACTGATGGGCGGGATGTAAATTGCCAACAGCCACCCTGGAGAAGTGTACGGTGTGTCCTGAAACATCTAAAAAACACAGCTTAGAGAGCATAGGGCACTTCCACGCATGGGGGGATAAAGTGGGAAAATTGAAAATCAGCAAGACACAAGCACCCCAAAGTTTAGGGCTGCTCTGTTGACAAGGACCTCCACTTCATTCCACCTTAAATATCCCAGGAAAGCGAAAAATGGATAAAAAAGTTGTGGTCCTTATGTATAATGGAATATCACTCAGCCATGAAATCAATGTCATAAGGCTAGTAGCAGCATGATGAGTGGATTTAGGTAAGACGATTCTAAGTGAAATAAGTCACACAGAAAAGGACACTTCTCATAAGGTGTCACTTATAGAGGGAATGTAAAAACCGTTACACTTGAACTGAATTACAAAACAGAACAGAGTCACACATGCAGAAAACACACTATGGCTGCTTAACGGGAAAGGTGAGGTGGGGTGATACATAAAACAAGAGTTTCAAATTAGCTCAGATACCGTTCCATAAACCCAATATGTAATAGACAAGACCTACTCCTTGCTCAGAGAACTGGACTCAACACTCCCTATTCACCGCACAAGAATATATCTGACTAGTAATAATCTTAAAACCTATGTATTGATATCTCTCTGTTAGTGTGTCAAGTGGGTGTAAAGCGGCATAAACACAGCCGTGAAAAGCAGCTAAACCCCATTATAAAAATAAATTACTTTTAAAAACCCATGAAACAAAGACAGGGAAAGAGAGAGAAATTCTTACACAATTCGTTCAGGAGCTGTGATGCAACCTGGATTGACCATATCTAGACCCACAGCTGGATGAGACATAAGGGTGGACACTCTTGGGGCTGAGAGGTTTGGTGAGGTTGGGTGAGCAAACGCAGATCCTTTAAAGTAATACTGCGTGCTACCCATCGCATGGGTCCCAAATCTCCAGGTTCAAGGGCATCTTCCTACATCGAAAACATGCATGAGAAACCCAGAAGATGGTACACCGTGTGATGGGGAAAGGTTTCTAAAACGCACCTCATTTCTCATCTCCTTGTGCTCGGGTTCGCCATTCCAGCCACTTTAATAGCAATCTCCCTACTTGGAGCATCAGCACCTTTAACCTCCTGTTCCGTACAGGTTGCAATTTGTCCTGAGGATGAACGGGAAGACGGGGAACCAATGAGAGACTAGCTCTTGGTGTTGGGACAGGCACAGGCCACTCTATTTTCCCATCAGGAAGAAGAATTAACCACAGGCTCAGCCTGCCCCCCTGAACCAGAACAGGGCCTGAAGCCATCCTGCGCTTTTGCGGCCGGCTCCCACAAAACCGACTTGTAAAATGGAGCTTCAGGGCACTGCAATTCACAAACCTGCAGAGTTATAAATGATAACTCTCGTCCACAAATATATTGAGGGAAGGCAAAGAAGAGGATTTGAAATCAAGGCAGAATTGCAGGAAACAGATTTCAGGAGGTAGATTCGAATCGCCTTTAAAGCACATGAAAAGCGGCAAAACGTTGACAATGATGCCCTTGGCCAAAAAGGGCGTATGCGTTTTTTCCTGAATATATTCAGGAAAAAACGCATACGCCCTTTTTGGCCAACCAAGCAACCTGGAAAGGCAAATCAGCGCTACAAAGAAGTCTCGCTTCCCATCGGTCAAAAGGGCCATGCTGAAAAAAGTGTCAAAACCAGAAATGCAGGACAGGCCATGGAGAAATGGGAGCCTTGCTACACTGATGGGCGGGATGTAAATTGCCAACAGCCACTCTGGAGAAGTGTACGGTGTGTCCTGAAACATCTAAAAAACACAGCTTAGAGAGCATAGGGCACTTCCACGCATGGGGGGATAAAGTGGGAAAATTGAAAATCAGCAAGACACAAGCACCCCAAAGTTTAGGGCTGCTCTGTTGACAAGGACCTCCACTTCCTTCCACCTTAAATATCCCAGGAAAGCGAAAAATGGATAAAAAAGTTGTGGTCCTTATGTACAATGGAATATCACTCAGCCATGAAATCAATGTCATAAGGCTAGTAGCAGCATGATGAGTGGATTTAGGTAAGACGATTCTAAGTGAAATAAGTCACACAGAAAAGGACACTTCTCATAAGGTGTCACTTATAGAGGGAATGTAAAAACCGTTACACTTGAACTGAATTACAAAACAGAACAGAGTCACACATGCAGAAAACACACTATGGCTGCTTAACGGGAAAGGTGAGGTGGGGTGATACATAAAACAAGAGTTTCAAATTAGCTCAGATACCGTTCCATAAACCCAATATGGAATAGACAAGACCTACTCCTTGCTCAGAGAACTGGACACAACACGCCCGATTCACCGCACAAGAATATATCTGACTAGTAATAATCTTAAAACCTATGTATTGATATCTCTCTGTTAGTGTGTCAAGTGGGTGTAAAGCGGCCTAAACACAGCCGTGAAAAGCAGCTAAACCCCATTATAAAAATAAATTACTTTTAAAAACCCATGAAACAAAGACAGGGAAAGAGAGAGAAATTCTTACACAATTCGTTCAGGGGCTGTGATGCAACCTGGATTGACCATATCTAGACCCACAGCTGGATGAGACATAACGGTGGACACTCTTGGGGCTGAGAGGTTTGGTGAGGTTGGGTGAGCAAACGCAGACCCTTTAAAGTAATACTGCGTGCTACCCATCGCATGGGTCCCAAATCTCCAGGTTCAAGGGCATCTTCCTACATCGAAAACATGCATGAGAAACCCAGAAGATGGTACACCGTGTGATGGGGAAAGGTTTCTAAAACGCACCTCATTTCTCATCTCCTTGTGCTCGGGTTCGCCATTCCAGCCACTTTACTAGCAATCTCCCTACTTGGAGCATCAGCACCTTTAACCTCCTGTTCCGTACAGGTTGCAATTTGTCCTGAGGATGAACGGGAAGACGGGGAACCAATGAGAGACTAGCTCTTGGTGTTGGGACAGGCACAGGTCACTCTATTTTCCCATCAGGAAGAAGAATTAACCACAGGCTCAGCCTGCCCCCCTGAACCAGAACAGGGCCTGAAGACATCCGGCGCTTTTGCGGATAGCTCCCAAAAAACCGACTTGTAAAATGGAGCTTCAGGGCACTGCAATTCACAAACCTGCAGAGTTATAAATGATAACTCTCGTCCACAAATATATTGAGGGAAGGCAAAGAAGAGGATTTGAAATCAAGGCAGAATTGCAGGAAACAGATTTCAGGAGGTAGATTCGAATCGCCTTTAAAGCACATGAAAAGCGGCAAAACGTTGACAATGATGCCCTTGGCCAAAAAGGGCGTATGCGTTTTTTCCTGAATATATTCAGGAAAAAACGCATACGCCCTTTTTGGCCAACCAAGCAACCTGGAAAGGCAAATCAGCGCTACAAAGAAGTCTCGCTTCCCATCGGTCAAAAGGGCCATGCTGAAAAAAGTGTCAAAACCAGAAATGCAGGACAGGCCATGGAGAAATGGGAGCCTTGCTACACTGATGGGCGGGATGTAAATTGCCAACAGCCACCCTGGAGAAGTGTACGGTGTGTCCTGAAACATCTAAAAAACACAGCTTAGAGAGCATAGGGCACTTCCACGCATGGGGGGATAAAGTGGGAAAATTGAAAATCAGCAAGACACAAGCACCCCAAAGTTTAGGGCTGCTCTGTTGACAAGGACCTCCACTTCATTCCACCTTAAATATCCCAGGAAAGCGAAAAATGGATAAAAAAGTTGTGGTCCTTATGTATAATGGAATATCACTCAGCCATGAAATCAATGTCATAAGGCTAGTAGCAGCATGATGAGTGGATTTAGGTAAGACGATTCTAAGTGAAATAAGTCACACAGAAAAGGACACTTCTCATAAGGTGTCACTTATAGAGGGAATGTAAAAACCGTTACACTTGAACTGAATTACAAAACAGAACAGAGTCACACATGCAGAAAACACACTATGGCTGCTTAACGGGAAAGGTGAGGTGGGGTGATACATAAAACAAGAGTTTCAAATTAGCTCAGATACCGTTCCATAAACCCAATATGTAATAGACAAGACCTACTCCTTGCTCAGAGAACTGGACTCAACACTCCCTATTCACCGCACAAGAATATATCTGACTAGTAATAATCTTAAAACCTATGTATTGATATCTCTCTGTTAGTGTGTCAAGTGGGTGTAAAGCGGCATAAACACAGCCGTGAAAAGCAGCTAAACCCCATTATAAAAATAAATTACTTTTAAAAACCCATGAAACAAAGACAGGGAAAGAGAGAGAAATTCTTACACAATTCGTTCAGGAGCTGTGATGCAACCTGGATTGACCATATCTAGACCCACAGCTGGATGAGACATAAGGGTGGACACTCTTGGGGCTGAGAGGTTTGGTGAGGTTGGGTGAGCAAACGCAGACCCTTTAAAGTAATACTGCGTGCTACCCATCGCATGGGTCCCAAATCTCCAGGTTCAAGGGCATCTTCCTACATCGAAAACATGCATGAGAAACCCAGAAGATGGTACACCGTGTGATGGGGAAAGGTTTCTAAAACGCACCTCATTTCTCATCTCCTTGTGCTCGGGTTCGCCATTCCAGCCACTTTACTAGCAATCTCCCTACTTGGAGCATCAGCACCTTTAACCTCCTGTTCCGTACAGGTTGCAATTTGTCCTGAGGATGAACGGGAAGACGGGGAACCAATGAGAGACTAGCTCTTGGTGTTGGGACAGGCACAGGTCACTCTATTTTCCCATCAGGAAGAAGAATTAACCACAGGCTCAGCCTGCCCCCCGGAACCAGAACAGGGCCTGAAGCCATCCTGCGCTTTTGCGGCCGGCTCCCAAAAAAGCGACTTGTAAAATGGAGCTTCAGGGCACTGCAATTCACAAACCTGCAGAGTTATAAATGATAACTCTCGTCCACAAATATATTGAGGGAAGGCAAAGAAGAGGATTTGAAATCAAGGCAGAATTGCAGGAAACAGATTTCAGGAGGTAGATTCGAATCGCCTTTAAAGCACATGAAAAGCGGCAAAACGTTGACAATGATGCCCTTGGCCAAAAAGGGCGTATGCGTTTTTTCCTGAATATATTCAGGAAAAAACGCATACGCCCTTTTTGGCCAACCAAGCAACCTGGAAAGGCAAATCAGCGCTACAAAGAAGTCTCGCTTCCCATCGGTCAAAAGGGCCATGCTGAAAAAAGTGTCAAAACCAGAAATGCAGGACAGGCCATGGAGAAATGGGAGCCTTGCTACACTGATGGGCGGGATGTAAATTGCCAACAGCCACTCTGGAGAAGTGTACGGTGTGTCCTGAAACATCTAAAAAACACAGCTTAGAGAGCATAGGGCACTTCCACGCATGGGGGGATAAAGTGGGAAAATTGAAAATCAGCAAGACACAAGCACCCCAAAGTTTAGGGCTGCTCTGTTGACAAGGACCTCCACTTCCTTCCACCTTAAATATCCCAGGAAAGCGAAAAATGGATAAAAAAGTTGTGGTCCTTATGTACAATGGAATATCACTCAGCCATGAAATCAATGTCATAAGGCTAGTAGCAGCATGATGAGTGGATTTAGGTAAGACGATTCTAAGTGAAATAAGTCACACAGAAAAGGACACTTCTCATAAGGTGTCACTTATAGAGGGAATGTAAAAACCGTTACACTTGAACTGAATTACAAAACAGAACAGAGTCACACATGCAGAAAACACACTATGGCTGCTTAACGGGAAAGGTGAGGTGGGGTGATACATAAAACAAGAGTTTCAAATTAGCTCAGATACCGTTCCATAAACCCAATATGGAATAGACAAGACCTACTCCTTGCTCAGAGAACTGGACTCAACACGCCCGATTCACCGCACAAGAATATATCTGACTAGTAATAATCTTAAAACCTATGTATTGATATCTCTCTGTTAGTGTGTCAAGTGGGTGTAAAGCGGCCTAAACACAGCCGTGAAAAGCAGCTAAACCCCATTATAAAAATAAATTACTTTTAAAAACCCATGAAACAAAGACAGGGAAAGAGAGAGAAATTCTTACACAATTCGTTCAGGGGCTGTGATGCAACCTGGATTGACCATATCTAGACCCACAGCTGGATGAGACATAAGGGTGGATACTCTTGGGGCTGAGAGGTTTGGTGAGGTTGGGTGAGCAAACGCAGACCCTTTAAAGTAATACTGCGTGCTACCCATCGCATGGGTCCCAAATCTCCAGGTTCAAGGGCATCTTCCTACATCGAAAACATGCATGAGAAACCCAGAGGATGGTACACCGTGTGATGGGGAAAGGTTTCTAAAACGCACCTCATTTCTCATCTCCTTGTGCTCGGGTTCGCCATTCCAGCCACTTTACTAGCAATCTCCCTACTTGGAGCATCAGCACCTTTAACCTCCTGTTCCGTACAGGTTGCAATTTGTCCTGAGGATGAACGGGAAGACGGGGAACCAATGAGAGACTAGCTCTTGGTGTTGGGACAGGCACAGGTCACTCTATTTTCCCATCAGGAAGAAGAATTAACCACAGGCTCAGCCTGCCCCCCTGAACCAGAACAGGGCCTGAAGCCATCCTGCGCTTTTGCGGCCGGCTCCCAAAAAAGCGACTTGTAAAATGGAGCTTCAGGGCACTGCAATTCACAAACCTGCAGAGTTATAAATGATAACTCTCGTCCACAAATATATTGAGGGAAGGCAAAGAAGAGGATTTGAAATCAAGGCAGAATTGCAGGAAACAGATTTCAGGAGGTAGATTCGAATCGCCTTTAAAGCACATGAAAAGCGGCAAAACGTTGACAATGATGCCCTTGGCCAAAAAGGGCGTATGCGTTTTTTCCTGAATATATTCAGGAAAAAACGCATACGCCCTTTTTGGCCAACCAAGCAACCTGGAAAGGCAAATCAGCGCTACAAAGAAGTCTCGCTTCCCATCGGTCAAAAGGGCCATGCTGAAAAAAGTGTCAAAACCAGAAATGCAGGACAGGCCATGGAGAAATGGGAGCCTTGCTACACTGATGGGCGGGATGTAAATTGCCAACAGCCACTCTGGAGAAGTGTACGGTGTGTCCTGAAACATCTAAAAAACACAGCTTAGAGAGCATAGGGCACTTCCACGCATGGGGGGATAAAGTGGGAAAATTGAAAATCAGCAAGACACAAGCACCCCAAAGTTTAGGGCTGCTCTGTTGACAAGGACCTCCACTTCCTTCCACCTTAAATATCCCAGGAAAGCGAAAAATGGATAAAAAAGTTGTGGTCCTTATGTACAATGGAATATCACTCAGCCATGAAATCAATGTCATAAGGCTAGTAGCAGCATGATGAGTGGATTTAGGTAAGACGATTCTAAGTGAAATAAGTCACACAGAAAAGGACACTTCTCATAAGGTGTCACTTATAGAGGGAATGTAAAAACCGTTACACTTGAACTGAATTACAAAACAGAACAGAGTCACACATGCAGAAAACACACTATGGCTGCTTAACGGGAAAGGTGAGGTGGGGTGATACATAAAACAAGAGTTTCAAATTAGCTCAGATACCGTTCCATAAACCCAATATGGAATAGACAAGACCTACTCCTTGCTCAGAGAACTGGACTCAACACGCCCGATTCACCGCACAAGAATATATCTGACTAGTAATAATCTTAAAACCTATGTATTGATATCTCTCTGTTAGTGTGTCAAGTGGGTGTAAAGCGGCCTAAACACAGCCGTGAAAAGCAGCTAAACCCCATTATAAAAATAAATTACTTTTAAAAACCCATGAAACAAAGACAGGGAAAGAGAGAGAAATTCTTACACAATTCGTTCAGGGGCTGTGATGCAACCTGGATTGACCATATCTAGACCCACAGCTGGATGAGACATAAGGGTGGATACTCTTGGGGCTGAGAGGTTTGGTGAGGTTGGGTGAGCAAACGCAGACCCTTTAAAGTAATACTGCGTGCTACCCATCGCATGGGTCCCAAATCTCCAGGTTCAAGGGCATCTTCCTACATCGAAAACATGCATGAGAAACCCAGAGGATGGTACACCGTGTGATGGGGAAAGGTTTCTAAAACGCACCTCATTTCTCATCTCCTTGTGCTCGGGTTCGCCATTCCAGCCACTTTACTAGCAATCTCCCTACTTGGAGCATCAGCACCTTTAACCTCCTGTTCCGTACAGGTTGCAATTTGTCCTGAGGATGAACGGGAAGACGGGGAACCAATGAGAGACTAGCTCTTGGTGTTGGGACAGGCACAGGTCACTCTATTTTCCCATCAGGAAGAAGAATTAACCACAGGCTCAGCCTGCCCCCCTGAACCAGAACAGGGCCTGAAGCCATCCTGCGCTTTTGCGGCCGGCTCCCAAAAAAGCGACTTGTAAAATGGAGCTTCAGGGCACTGCAATTCACAAACCTGCAGAGTTATAAATGATAACTCTCGTCCACAAATATATTGAGGGAAGGCAAAGAAGAGGATTTGAAATCAAGGCAGAATTGCAGGAAACAGATTTCAGGAGGTAGATTCGAATCGCCTTTAAAGCACATGAAAAGCGGCAAA
Organism: Balaenoptera physalus; assembly: GCF_965194825.1. Lineage (NCBI taxonomy): Eukaryota > Metazoa > Chordata > Mammalia > Artiodactyla > Balaenopteridae > Balaenoptera > Balaenoptera physalus. Next base: position 696,584 of record NW_028126419.1, on the reverse strand, counting down.
ACGTTGACAATGATGCCCTTGGCCAAAAAGGGCGTATGCGTTTTTTCCTGAATATATTCAGGAAAAAACGCATACGCCCTTTTTGGCCAACCAAGCAACCTGGAAAGGCAAATCAGCGCTACAAAGAAGTCTCGCTTCCCATCGGTCAAAAGGGCCATGCTGAAAAAAGTGTCAAAACCAGAAATGCAGGACAGGCCATGGAGAAATGGGAGCCTTGCTACACTGATGGGCGGGATGTAAATTGCCAACAGCCACTCTGGAGAAGTGTACGGTGTGTCCTGAAACATCTAAAAAACACAGCTTAGAGAGCATAGGGCACTTCCACGCATGGGGGGATAAAGTGGGAAAATTGAAAATCAGCAAGACACAAGCACCCCAAAGTTTAGGGCTGCTCTGTTGACAAGGACCTCCTCTTCCTTCCACCTTAAATATCCCAGGAAAGCGAAAAATGGATAAAAAAGTTGTGGTCCTTATGTACAATGGAATATCACTCAGCCATGAAATCAATGTCATAAGGCTAGTAGCAGCATGATGAGTGGATTTAGGTAAGACGATTCTAAGTGAAATAAGTCACACAGAAAAGGACACTTCTCATAAGGTGTCACTTATAGAGGGAATGTAAAAACCGTTACACTTGAACTGAATTACAAAACAGAACAGAGTCACACATGCAGAAAACACACTATGGCTGCTTAACGGGAAAGGTGAGGTGGGGTGATACATAAAACAAGAGTTTCAAATTAGCTCAGATACCGTTCCATAAACCCAATATGGAATAGACAAGACCTACTCCTTGCTCAGAGAACTGGACACAACACGCCCGATTCACCGCACAAGAATATATCTGACTAGTAATAATCTTAAAACCTATGTATTGATATCTCTCTGTTAGTGTGTCAAGTGGGTGTAAAGCGGCCTAAACACAGCCGTGAAAAGCAGCTAAACCCCATTATAAAAATAAATTACTTTTAAAAACCCATGAAACAAAGACAGGGAAAGAGAGAGAAATTCTTACACAATTCGTTCAGGGGCTGTGATGCAACCTGGATTGACCATATCTAGACCCACAGCTGGATGAGACATAAGGGTGGACACTCTTGGGGCTGAGAGGTCTGGTGAGGTTGGGTGAGCAAACGCAGACCCTTTAAAGTAATACTGCGTGCTACCCATCGCATGGGTCCCAAATCTCCAGGTTCAAGGGCATCTTCCTACATCGAAAACATGCATGAGAAACCCAGAAGATGGTACACCGTGTGATGGGGAAAGGTTTCTAAAACGCACCTCATTTCTCATCTCCTTGTGCTCGGGTTCGCCATTCCAGCCACTTTACTAGCAATCTCCCTACTTGGAGCATCAGCACCTTTAACCTCCTGTTCCGTACAGGTTGCAATTTGTCCTGAGGATGAACGGGAAGACGGGGAACCAATGAGAGACTAGCTCTTGGTGTTGGGACAGGCACAGGCCACTCTATTTTCCCATCAGGAAGAAGAATTAACCACAGGCTCAGCCTGCCCCCCTGAACCAGAACAGGGCCTGAAGCCATCCTGCGCTTTTGCGGCCAGCTCCCAAAAAACCGACTTGTAAAATGGAGCTTCAGGGCACTGCAATTCACAAACCTGCAGAGTTATAAATGATAACTCTCGTCCACAAATATATTGAGGGAAGGCAAAGAAGAGGATTTGAAATCAAGGCAGAATTGCAGGAAACAGATTTCAGGAGGTAGATTCGAATCGCCTTTAAAGCACATGAAAAGCGGCAAAACGTTGACAATGATGCCCTTGGCCAAAAAGGGCGTATGCGTTTTTTCCTGAATATATTCAGGAAAAAACGCATACGCCCTTTTTGGCCAACCAAGCAACCTGGAAAGGCAAATCAGCGCTACAAAGAAGTCTCGCTTCCCATCGGTCAAAAGGGCCATGCTGAAAAAAGTGTCAAAACCAGAAATGCAGGACAGGCCATGGAGAAATGGGAGCCTTGCTACACTGATGGGCGGGATGTAAATTGCCAACAGCCACTCTGGAGAAGTGTACGGTGTGTCCTGAAACATCTAAAAAACACAGCTTAGAGAGCATAGGGCACTTCCACGCATGGGGGGATAAAGTGGGAAAATTGAAAATCAGCAAGACACAAGCACCCCAAAGTTTAGGGCTGCTCTGTTGACAAGGACCTCCTCTTCCTTCCACCTTAAATATCCCAGGAAAGCGAAAAATGGATAAAAAAGTTGTGGTCCTTATGTACAATGGAATATCACTCAGCCATGAAATCAATGTCATAAGGCTAGTAGCAGCATGATGAGTGGATTTAGGTAAGACGATTCTAAGTGAAATAAGTCACACAGAAAAGGACACTTCTCATAAGGTGTCACTTATAGAGGGAATGTAAAAACCGTTACACTTGAACTGAATTACAAAACAGAACAGAGTCACACATGCAGAAAACACACTATGGCTGCTTAACGGGAAAGGTGAGGTGGGGTGATACATAAAACAAGAGTTTCAAATTAGCTCAGATACCGTTCCATAAACCCAATATGGAATAGACAAGACCTACTCCTTGCTCAGAGAACTGGACACAACACGCCCGATTCACCGCACAAGAATATATCTGACTAGTAATAATCTTAAAACCTATGTATTGATATCTCTCTGTTAGTGTGTCAAGTGGGTGTAAAGCGGCATAAACACAGCCGTGAAAAGCAGCTAAACCCCATTATAAAAATAAATTACTTTTAAAAACCCATGAAACAAAGACAGGGAAAGAGAGAGAAATTCTTACACAATTCGTTCAGGGGCTGTGATGCAACCTGGATTGACCATATCTAGACCCACAGCTGGATGAGACATAAGGGTGGACACTCTTGGGGCTGAGAGGTTTGGTGAGGTTGGGTGAGCAAACGCAGACCCTTTAAAGTAATACTGCGTGCTACCCATCGCATGGGTCCCAAATCTCCAGGTTCAAGGGCATCTTCCTACATCGAAAACATGCATGAGAAACCCAGAAGATGGTACACCGTGTGATGGGGAAAGGTTTCTAAAACGCACCTCATTTCTCATCTCCTTGTGCTCGGGTTCGCCATTCCAGCCACTTTACTAGCAATCTCCCTACTTGGAGCATCAGCACCTTTAACCTCCTGTTCCGTACAGGTTGCAATTTGTCCTGAGGATGAACGGGAAGACGGGGAACCAATGAGAGACTAGCTCTTGGTGTTGGGACAGGCACAGGCCACTCTATTTTCCCATCAGGAAGAAGAATTAACCACAGGCTCAGCCTGCCCCCCTGAACCAGAACAGGGCCTGAAGCCATCCTGCGCTTTTGCGGCCGGCTCCCAAAAAACCGACTTGTAAAATGGAGCTTCAGGGCACTGCAATTCACAAACCTGCAGAGTTATAAATGATAACTCTCGTCCACAAATATATTGAGGGAAGGCAAAGAAGAGGATTTGAAATCAAGGCAGAATTGCAGGAAACAGATTTCAGGAGGTAGATTCGAATCGCCTTTAAAGCACATGAAAAGCGGCAAAACGTTGACAATGATGCCCTTGGCCAAAAAGGGCGTATGCGTTTTTTCCTGAATATATTCAGGAAAAAACGCATACGCCCTTTTTGGCCAACCAAGCAACCTGGAAAGGCAAATCAGCGCTACAAAGAAGTCTCGCTTCCCATCGGTCAAAAGGGCCATGCTGAAAAAAGTGTCAAAACCAGAAATGCAGGACAGGCCATGGAGAAATGGGAGCCTTGCTACACTGATGGGCGGGATGTAAATTGCCAACAGCCACTCTGGAGAAGTGTACGGTGTGTCCTGAAACATCTAAAAAACACAGCTTAGAGAGCATAGGGCACTTCCACGCATGGGGGGATAAAGTGGGAAAATTGAAAATCAGCAAGACACAAGCACCCCAAAGTTTAGGGCTGCTCTGTTGACAAGGACCTCCTCTTCCTTCCACCTTAAATATCCCAGGAAAGCGAAAAATGGATAAAAAAGTTGTGGTCCTTATGTACAATGGAATATCACTCAGCCATGAAATCAATGTCATAAGGCTAGTAGCAGCATGATGAGTGGATTTAGGTAAGACGATTCTAAGTGAAATAAGTCACACAGAAAAGGACACTTCTCATAAGGTGTCACTTATAGAGGGAATGTAAAAACCGTTACACTTGAACTGAATTACAAAACAGAACAGAGTCACACATGCAGAAAACACACTATGGCTGCTTAACGGGAAAGGTGAGGTGGGGTGATACATAAAACAAGAGTTTCAAATTAGCTCAGATACCGTTCCATAAACCCAATATGGAATAGACAAGACCTACTCCTTGCTCAGAGAACTGGACACAACACGCCCGATTCACCGCACAAGAATATATCTGACTAGTAATAATCTTAAAACCTATGTATTGATATCTCTCTGTTAGTGTGTCAAGTGGGTGTAAAGCGGCCTAAACACAGCCGTGAAAAGCAGCTAAACCCCATTATAAAAATAAATTACTTTTAAAAACCCATGAAACAAAGACAGGGAAAGAGAGAGAAATTCTTACACAATTCGTTCAGGGGCTGTGATGCAACCTGGATTGACCATATCTAGACCCACAGCTGGATGAGACATAAGGGTGGACACTCTTGGGGCTGAGAGGTCTGGTGAGGTTGGGTGAGCAAACGCAGACCCTTTAAAGTAATACTGCGTACTACCCATCGCATGGGTCCCAAATCTCCAGGTTCAAGGGCATCTTCCTACATCGAAAACATGCATGAGAAACCCAGAAGATGGTACACCGTGTGATGGGGAAAGGTTTCTAAAACGCACCTCATTTCTCATCTCCTTGTGCTCGGGTTCGCCATTCCAGCCACTTTACTAGCAATCTCCCTACTTGGAGCATCAGCACCTTTAACCTCCTGTTCCGTACAGGTTGCAATTTGTCCTGAGGATGAACGGGAAGACGGGGAACCAATGAGAGACTAGCTCTTGGTGTTGGGACAGGCACAGGCCACTCTATTTTCCCATCAGGAAGAAGAATTAACCACAGGCTCAGCCTGCCCCCCTGAACCAGAACAGGGCCTGAAGCCATCCTGCGCTTTTGCGGCCGGCTCCCAAAAAACCGACTTGTAAAATGGAGCTTCAGGGCACTGCAATTCACAAACCTGCAGAGTTATAAATGATAACTCTCGTCCACAAATATATTGAGGGAAGGCAAAGAAGAGGATTTGAAATCAAGGCAGAATTGCAGGAAACAGATTTCAGGAGGTAGATTCGAATCGCCTTTAAAGCACATGAAAAGCGGCAAAACGTTGACAATGATGCCCTTGGCCAAAAAGGGCGTATGCGTTTTTTCCTGAATATATTCAGGAAAAAACGCATACGCCCTTTTTGGCCAACCAAGCAACCTGGAAAGGCAAATCAGCGCTACAAAGAAGTCTCGCTTCCCATCGGTCAAAAGGGCCATGCTGAAAAAAGTGTCAAAACCAGAAATGCAGGACAGGCCATGGAGAAATGGGAGCCTTGCTACACTGATGGGCGGGATGTAAATTGCCAACAGCCACTCTGGAGAAGTGTACGGTGTGTCCTGAAACATCTAAAAAACACAGCTTAGAGAGCATAGGGCACTTCCACGCATGGGGGGATAAAGTGGGAAAATTGAAAATCAGCAAGACACAAGCACCCCAAAGTTTAGGGCTGCTCTGTTGACAAGGACCTCCTCTTCCTTCCACCTTAAATATCCCAGGAAAGCGAAAAATGGATAAAAAAGTTGTGGTCCTTATGTACAATGGAATATCACTCAGCCATGAAATCAATGTCATAAGGCTAGTAGCAGCATGATGAGTGGATTTAGGTAAGACGATTCTAAGTGAAATAAGTCACACAGAAAAGGACACTTCTCATAAGGTGTCACTTATAGAGGGAATGTAAAAACCGTTACACTTGAACTGAATTACAAAACAGAACAGAGTCACACATGCAGAAAACACACTATGGCTGCTTAACGGGAAAGGTGAGGTGGGGTGATACATAAAACAAGAGTTTCAAATTAGCTCAGATACCGTTCCATAAACCCAATATGGAATAGACAAGACCTACTCCTTGCTCAGAGAACTGGACTCAACACGCCCGATTCACCGCACAAGAATATATCTGACTAGTAATAATCTTAAAACCTATGTATTGATATCTCTCTGTTAGTGTGTCAAGTGGGTGTAAAGCGGCATAAACACAGCCGTGAAAAGCAGCTAAACCCCATTATAAAAATAAATTACTTTTAAAAACCCATGAAACAAAGACAGGGAAAGAGAGAGAAATTCTTACACAATTCGTTCAGGGGCTGTGATGCAACCTGGATTGACCATATCTAGACCCACAGCTGGATGAGACATAAGGGTGGACACTCTTGGGGCTGAGAGGTTTGGTGAGGTTGGGTGAGCAAACGCAGACCCTTTAAAGTAATACTGCGTGCTACCCATCGCATGGGTCCCAAATCTCCAGGTTCAAGGGCATCTTCCTACATCGAAAACATGCATGAGAAACCCAGAAGATGGTACACCGTGTGATGGGGAAAGGTTTCTAAAACGCACCTCATTTCTCATCTCCTTGTGCTCGGGTTCGCCATTCCAGCCACTTTACTATGAATCTCCCTACTTGGAGCATCAGCACCTTTAACCTCCTGTTCCGTACAGGTTGCAATTTGTCCTGAGGATGAACGGGAAGACGGGGAACCAATGAGAGACTAGCTCTTGGTGTTGGGACAGGCACAGGCCACTCTATTTTCCCATCAGGAAGAAGAATTAACCACAGGCTCAGCCTGCCCCCCTGAACCAGAACAGGGCCTGAAGCCATCCTGCGCTTTTGCGGCCGGCTCCCAAAAAACCGACTTGTAAAATGGAGCTTCAGGGCACTGCAATTCACAAACCTGCAGAGTTATAAATGATAACTCTCGTCCACAAATATATTGAGGGAAGGCAAAGAAGAGGATTTGAAATCAAGGCAGAATTGCAGGAAACAGATTTCAGGAGGTAGATTCGAATCGCCTTTAAAGCACATGAAAAGCGGCAAAACGTTGACAATGATGCCCTTGGCCAAAAAGGGCGTATGCGTTTTTTCCTGAATATATTCAGGAAAAAACGCATACGCCCTTTTTGGCCAACCAAGCAACCTGGAAAGGCAAATCAGCGCTACAAAGAAGTCTCGCTTCCCATCGGTCAAAAGGGCCATGCTGAAAAAAGTGTCAAAACCAGAAATGCAGGACAGGCCATGGAGAAATGGGAGCCTTGCTACACTGATGGGCGGGATGTAAATTGCCAACAGCCACTCTGGAGAAGTGTACGGTGTGTCCTGAAACATCTAAAAAACACAGCTTAGAGAGCATAGGGCACTTCCACGCATGGGGGGATAAAGTGGGAAAATTGAAAATCAGCAAGACACAAGCACCCCAAAGTTTAGGGCTGCTCTGTTGACAAGGACCTCCTCTTCCTTCCACCTTAAATATCCCAGGAAAGCGAAAAATGGATAAAAAAGTTGTGGTCCTTATGTACAATGGAATATCACTCAGCCATGAAATCAATGTCATAAGGCTAGTAGCAGCATGATGAGTGGATTTAGGTAAGACGATTCTAAGTGAAATAAGTCACACAGAAAAGGACACTTCTCATAAGGTGTCACTTATAGAGGGAATGTAAAAACCGTTACACTTGAACTGAATTACAAAACAGAACAGAGTCACACATGCAGAAAACACACTATGGCTGCTTAACGGGAAAGGTGAGGTGGGGTGATACATAAAACAAGAGTTTCAAATTAGCTCAGATACCGTTCCATAAACCCAATATGGAATAGACAAGACCTACTCCTTGCTCAGAGAACTGGACACAACACGCCCGATTCACCGCACAAGAATATATCTGACTAGTAATAATCTTAAAACCTATGTATTGATATCTCTCTGTTAGTGTGTCAAGTGGGTGTAAAGCGGCCTAAACACAGCCGTGAAAAGCAGCTAAACCCCATTATAAAAATAAATTACTTTTAAAAACCCATGAAACAAAGACAGGGAAAGAGAGAGAAATTCTTACACAATTCGTTCAGGGGCTGTGATGCAACCTGGATTGACCATATCTAGACCCACAGCTGGATGAGACATAAGGGTGGACACTCTTGGGGCTGAGAGGTCTGGTGAGGTTGGGTGAGCAAACGCAGACCCTTTAAAGTAATACTGCGTGCTACCCATCGCATGGGTCCCAAATCTCCAGGTTCAAGGGCATCTTCCTACATCGAAAACATGCATGAGAAACCCAGAAGATGGTACACCGTGTGATGGGGAAAGGTTTCTAAAACGCACCTCATTTCTCATCTCCTTGTGCTCGGGTTCGCCATTCCAGCCACTTTACTAGCAATCTCCCTACTTGGAGCATCAGCACCTTTAACCTCCTGTTCCGTACAGGTTGCAATTTGTCCTGAGGATGAACGGGAAGACGGGGAACCAATGAGAGACTAGCTCTTGGTGTTGGGACAGGCACAGGCCACTCTATTTTCCCATCAGGAAGAAGAATTAACCACAGGCTCAGCCTACCCCCCTGAACCAGAACAGGGCCTGAAGCCATCCTGCGCTTTTGCGGCCGGCTCCCAAAAAACCGACTTGTAAAATGGAGCTTCAGGGCACTGCAATTCACAAACCTGCAGAGTTATAAATGATAACTCTCGTCCACAAATATATTGAGGGAAGGCAAAGAAGAGGATTTGAAATCAAGGCAGAATTGCAGGAAACAGATTTCAGGAGGTAGATTCGAATCGCCTTTAAAGCACATGAAAAGCGGCAAAACGTTGACAATGATGCCCTTGGCCAAAAAGGGCGTATGCGTTTTTTCCTGAATATATTCAGGAAAAAACGCATACGCCCTTTTTGGCCAACCAAGCAACCTGGAAAGGCAAATCAGCGCTACAAAGAAGTCTCGCTTCCCATCGGTCAAAAGGGCCATGCTGAAAAAAGTGTCAAAACCAGAAATGCAGGACAGGCCATGGAGAAATGGGAGCCTTGCTACACTGATGGGCGGGATGTAAATTGCCAACAGCCACTCTGGAGAAGTGTACGGTGTGTCCTGAAACATCTAAAAAACACAGCTTAGAGAGCATAGGGCACTTCCACGCATGGGGGGATAAAGTGGGAAAATTGAAAATCAGCAAGACACAAGCACCCCAAAGTTTAGGGCTGCTCTGTTGACAAGGACCTCCTCTTCCTTCCACCTTAAATATCCCAGGAAAGCGAAAAATGGATAAAAAAGTTGTGGTCCTTATGTACAATGGAATATCACTCAGCCATGAAATCAATGTCATAAGGCTAGTAGCAGCATGATGAGTGGATTTAGGTAAGACGATTCTAAGTGAAATAAGTCACACAGAAAAGGACACTTCTCATAAGGTGTCACTTATAGAGGGAATGTAAAAACCGTTACACTTGAACTGAATTACAAAACAGAACAGAGTCACACATGCAGAAAACACACTATGGCTGCTTAACGGGAAAGGTGAGGTGGGGTGATACATAAAACAAGAGTTTCAAATTAGCTCAGATACCGTTCCATAAACCCAATATGGAATAGACAAGACCTACTCCTTGCTCAGAGAACTGGACTCAACACGCCCGATTCACCGCACAAGAATATATCTGACTAGTAATAATCTTAAAACCTATGTATTGATATCTCTCTGTTAGTGTGTCAAGTGGGTGTAAAGCGGCATAAACACAGCCGTGAAAAGCAGCTAAACCCCATTATAAAAATAAATTACTTTTAAAAACCCATGAAACAAAGACAGGGAAAGAGAGAGAAATTCTTACACAATTCGTTCAGGGGCTGTGATGCAACCTGGATTGACCATATCTAGACCCACAGCTGGATGAGACATAAGGGTGGACACTCTTGGGGCTGAGAGGTTTGGTGAGGTTGGGTGAGCAAACGCAGACCCTTTAAAGTAATACTGCGTGCTACCCATCGCATGGGTCCCAAATCTCCAGGTTCAAGGGCATCTTCCTACATCGAAAACATGCATGAGAAACCCAGAAGATGGTACACCGTGTGATGGGGAAAGGTTTCTAAAACGCACCTCATTTCTCATCTCCTTGTGCTCGGGTTCGCCATTCCAGCCACTTTACTAGCAATCTCCCTACTTGGAGCATCAGCACCTTTAACCTCCTGTTCCGTACAGGTTGCAATTTGTCCTGAGGATGAACGGGAAGACGGGGAACCAATGAGAGACTAGCTCTTGGTGTTGGGACAGGCACAGGCCACTCTATTTTCCCATCAGGAAGAAGAATTAACCACAGGCTCAGCCTGCCCCCCTGAACCAGAACAGGGCCTGAAGCCATCCTGCGCTTTTGCGGCCGGCTCCCAAAAAACCGACTTGTAAAATGGAGCTTCAGGGCACTGCAATTCACAAACCTGCAGAGTTATAAATGATAACTCTCGTCCACAAATATATTGAGGGAAGGCAAAGAAGAGGATTTGAAATCAAGGCAGAATTGCAGGAAACAGATTTCAGGAGGTAGATTCGAATCGCCTTTAAAGCACATGAAAAGCGGCAAAACGTTGACAATGATGCCCTTGGCCAAAAAGGGCGTATGCGTTTTTTCCTGAATATATTCAGGAAAAAACGCATACGCCCTTTTTGGCCAACCAAGCAACCTGGAAAGGCAAATCAGCGCTACAAAGAAGTCTCGCTTCCCATCGGTCAAAAGGGCCATGCTGAAAAAAGTGTCAAAACCAGAAATGCAGGACAGGCCATGGAGAAATGGGAGCCTTGCTACACTGATGGGCGGGATGTAAATTGCCAACAGCCACTCTGGAGAAGTGTACGGTGTGTCCTGAAACATCTAAAAAACACAGCTTAGAGAGCATAGGGCACTTCCACGCATGGGGGGATAAAGTGGGAAAATTGAAAATCAGCAAGACACAAGCACCCCAAAGTTTAGGGCTGCTCTGTTGACAAGGACCTCCTCTTCCTTCCACCTTAAATATCCCAGGAAAGCGAAAAATGGATAAAAAAGTTGTGGTCCTTATGTACAATGGAATATCACTCAGCCATGAAATCAATGTCATAAGGCTAGTAGCAGCATGATGAGTGGATTTAGGTAAGACGATTCTAAGTGAAATAAGTCACACAGAAAAGGACACTTCTCATAAGGTGTCACTTATAGAGGGAATGTAAAAACCGTTACACTTGAACTGAATTACAAAACAGAACAGAGTCACACATGCAGAAAACACACTATGGCTGCTTAACGGGAAAGGTGAGGTGGGGTGATACATAAAACAAGAGTTTCAAATTAGCTCAGATACCGTTCCATAAACCCAATATGGAATAGACAAGACCTACTCCTTGCTCAGAGAACTGGACTCAACACGCCCGATTCACCGCACAAGAATATATCTGACTAGTAATAATCTTAAAACCTATGTATTGATATCTCTCTGTTAGTGTGTCAAGTGGGTGTAAAGCGGCCTAAACACAGCCGTGAAAAGCAGCTAAACCCCATTATAAAAATAAATTACTTTTAAAAACCCATGAAACAAAGACAGGGAAAGAGAGAGAAATTCTTACACAATTCGTTCAGGGGCTGTGATGCAACCTGGATTGACCATATCTAGACCCACAGCTGGATGAGACATAAGGGTGGACACTCTTGGGGCTGAGAGGTCTGGTGAGGTTGGGTGAGCAAACGCAGACCCTTTAAAGTAATACTGCGTACTACCCATCGCATGGGTCCCAAATCTCCAGGTTCAAGGGCATCTTCCTACATCGAAAACATGCATGAGAAACCCAGAAGATGGTACACCGTGTGATGGGGAAAGGTTTCTAAAACGCACCTCATTTCTCATCTCCTTGTGCTCGGGTTCGCCATTCCAGCCACTTTACTAGCAATCTCCCTACTTGGAGCATCAGCACCTTTAACCTCCTGTTCCGTACAGGTTGCAATTTGTCCTGAGGATGAACGGGAAGACGGGGAACCAATGAGAGACTAGCTCTTGGTGTTGGGACAGGCACAGGCCACTCTATTTTCCCATCAGGAAGAAGAATTAACCACAGGCTCAGCCTGCCCCCCTGAACCAGAACAGGGCCTGAAGCCATCCTGCGCTTTTGCGGCCGGCTCCCAAAAAACCGACTTGTAAAATGGAGCTTCAGGGCACTGCAATTCACAAACCTGCAGAGTTATAAATGATAACTCTCGTCCACAAATATATTGAGGGAAGGCAAAGAAGAGGATTTGAAATCAAGGCAGAATTGCAGGAAACAGATTTCAGGAGGTAGATTCGAATCGCCTTTAAAGCACATGAAAAGCGGCAAAACGTTGACAATGATGCCCTTGGCCAAAAAGGGCGTATGCGTTTTTTCCTGAATATATTCAGGAAAAAACGCATACGCCCTTTTTGGCCAACCAAGCAACCTGGAAAGGCAAATCAGCGCTACAAAGAAGTCTCGCTTCCCATCGGTCAAAAGGGCCATGCTGAAAAAAGTGTCAAAACCAGAAATGCAGGACAGGCCATGGAGAAATGGGAGCCTTGCTACACTGATGGGCGGGATGTAAATTGCCAACAGCCACTCTGGAGAAGTGTACGGTGTGTCCTGAAACATCTAAAAAACACAGCTTAGAGAGCATAGGGCACTTCCACGCATGGGGGGATAAAGTGGGAAAATTGAAAATCAGCAAGACACAAGCACCCCAAAGTTTAGGGCTGCTCTGTTGACAAGGACCTCCTCTTCCTTCCACCTTAAATATCCCAGGAAAGCGAAAAATGGATAAAAAAGTTGTGGTCCTTATGTACAATGGAATATCACTCAGCCATGAAATCAATGTCATAAGGCTAGTAGCAGCATGATGAGTGGATTTAGGTAAGACGATTCTAAGTGAAATAAGTCACACAGAAAAGGACACTTCTCATAAGGTGTCACTTATAGAGGGAATGTAAAAACCGTTACACTTGAACTGAATTACAAAACAGAACAGAGTCACACATGCAGAAAACACACTATGGCTGCTTAACGGGAAAGGTGAGGTGGGGTGATACATAAAACAAGAGTTTCAAATTAGCTCAGATACCGTTCCATAAACCCAATATGGAATAGACAAGACCTACTCCTTGCTCAGAGAACTGGACTCAACACGCCCGATTCACCGCACAAGAATATATCTGACTAGTAATAATCTTAAAACCTATGTATTGATATCTCTCTGTTAGTGTGTCAAGTGGGTGTAAAGCGGCATAAACACAGCCGTGAAAAGCAGCTAAACCCCATTATAAAAATAAATTACTTTTAAAAACCCATGAAACAAAGACAGGGAAAGAGAGAGAAATTCTTACACAATTCGTTCAGGGGCTGTGATGCAACCTGGATTGACCATATCTAGACCCACAGCTGGATGAGACATAAGGGTGGACACTCTTGGGGCTGAGAGGTTTGGTGAGGTTGGGTGAGCAAACGCAGACCCTTTAAAGTAATACTGCGTGCTACCCATCGCATGGGTCCCAAATCTCCAGGTTCAAGGGCATCTTCCTACATCGAAAACATGCATGAGAAACCCAGAAGATGGTACACCGTGTGATGGGGAAAGGTTTCTAAAACGCACCTCATTTCTCATCTCCTTGTGCTCGGGTTCGCCATTCCAGCCACTTTACTATGAATCTCCCTACTTGGAGCATCAGCACCTTTAACCTCCTGTTCCGTACAGGTTGCAATTTGTCCTGAGGATGAACGGGAAGACGGGGAACCAATGAGAGACTAGCTCTTGGTGTTGGGACAGGCACAGGCCACTCTATTTTCCCATCAGGAAGAAGAATTAACCACAGGCTCAGCCTGCCCCCCTGAACCAGAACAGGGCCTGAAGCCATCCTGCGCTTTTGCGGCCGGCTCCCAAAAAACCGACTTGTAAAATGGAGCTTCAGGGCACTGCAATTCACAAACCTGCAGAGTTATAAATGATAACTCTCGTCCACAAATATATTGAGGGAAGGCAAAGAAGAGGATTTGAAATCAAGGCAGAATTGCAGGAAACAGATTTCAGGAGGTAGATTCGAATCGCCTTTAAAGCACATGAAAAGCGGCAAAACGTTGACAATGATGCCCTTGGCCAAAAAGGGCGTATGCGTTTTTTCCTGAATATATTCAGGAAAAAACGCATACGCCCTTTTTGGCCAACCAAGCAACCTGGAAAGGCAAATCAGCGCTACAAAGAAGTCTCGCTTCCCATCGGTCAAAAGGGCCATGCTGAAAAAAGTGTCAAAACCAGAAATGCAGGACAGGCCATGGAGAAATGGGAGCCTTGCTACACTGATGGGCGGGATGTAAATTGCCAACAGCCACTCTGGAGAAGTGTACGGTGTGTCCTGAAACATCTAAAAAACACAGCTTAGAGAGCATAGGGCACTTCCACGCATGGGGGGATAAAGTGGGAAAATTGAAAATCAGCAAGACACAAGCACCCCAAAGTTTAGGGCTGCTCTGTTGACAAGGACCTCCACTTCCTTCCACCTTAAATATCCCAGGAAAGCGAAAAATGGATAAAAAAGTTGTGGTCCTTATGTACAATGGAATATCACTCAGCCATGAAATCAATGTCATAAGGCTAGTAGCAGCATGATGAGTGGATTTAGGTAAGACGATTCTAAGTGAAATAAGTCACACAGAAAAGGACACTTCTCATAAGGTGTCACTTATAGAGGGAATGTAAAAACCGTTACACTTGAACTGAATTACAAAACAGAACAGAGTCACACATGCAGAAAACACACTATGGCTGCTTAACGGGAAAGGTGAGGTGGGGTGATACATAAAACAAGAGTTTCAAATTAGCTCAGATACCGTTCCATAAACCCAATATGGAATAGACAAGACCTACTCCTTGCTCAGAGAACTGGACACAACACGCCCGATTCACCGCACAAGAATATATCTGACTAGTAATAATCTTAAAACCTATGTATTGATATCTCTCTGTTAGTGTGTCAAGTGGGTGTAAAGCGGCCTAAACACAGCCGTGAAAAGCAGCTAAACCCCATTATAAAAATAAATTACTTTTAAAAACCCATGAAACAAAGACAGGGAAAGAGAGAGAAATTCTTACACAATTCGTTCAGGGGCTGTGATGCAACCTGGATTGACCATATCTAGACCCACAGCTGGATGAGACATAAGGGTGGACACTCTTGGGGCTGAGAGGTCTGGTGAGGTTGGGTGAGCAAACGCAGACCCTTTAAAGTAATACTGCGTGCTACCCATCGCATGGGTCCCAAATCTCCAGGTTCAAGGGCATCTTCCTACATCGAAAACATGCATGAGAAACCCAGAAAATGGTACACCGTGTGATGGGGAAAGGTTTCTAAAACGCACCTCATTTCTCATCTCCTTGTGCTCGGGTTCGCCATTCCAGCCACTTTACTAGCAATCTCCCTACTTGGAGCATCAGCACCTTTAACCTCCTGTTCCGTACAGGTTGCAATTTGTCCTGAGGATGAACGGGAAGACGGGGAACCAATGAGAGACTAGCTCTTGGTGTTGGGACAGGCACAGGTCACTCTATTTTCCCATCAGGAAGAAGAATTAACCACAGGCTCAGCCTGCCCCCCTGAACCAGAACAGGGCCTGAAGCCATCCTGCGCTTTTGCGGCCGGCTCCCAAAAAAGCGACTTGTAAAATGGAGCTTCAGGGCACTGCAATTCACAAACCTGCAGAGTTATAAATGATAACTCTCGTCCACAAATATATTGAGGGAAGGCAAAGAAGAGGATTTGAAATCAAGGCAGAATTGCAGGAAACAGATTTCAGGAGGTAGATTCGAATCGCCTTTAAAGCACATGAAAAGCGGCAAAACGTTGACAATGATGCCCTTGGCCAAAAAGGGCGTATGCGTTTTTTCCTGAATATATTCAGGAAAAAACGCATACGCCCTTTTTGGCCAACCAAGCAACCTGGAAAGGCAAATCAGCGCTACAAAGAAGTCTCGCTTCCCATCGGTGAAAAGGGCCATGCTGAAAAAACTGTCAAAACCAGAAATGCAGGACAGGCCATGGAGAAATGGGAGCCTTGCTACACTGATGGGCGGGATGTAAATTGCCAACAGCCACTCTGGAGAAGTGTACGGTGTGTCCTGAAACATCTAAAAAACACAGCTTAGAGAGCATAGGGCACTTCCACGCATGGGGGGATAAAGTGGGAAAATTGAAAATCAGCAAGACACAAGCACCCCAAAGTTTAGGGCTGCTCTGTTGACAAGGACCTCCTCTTCCTTCCACCTTAAATATCCCAGGAAAGCGAAAAATGGATAAAAAAGTTGTGGTCCTTATGTACAATGGAATATCACTCAGCCATGAAATCAATGTCATAAGGCTAGTAGCAGCATGATGAGTGGATTTAGGTAAGACGATTCTAAGTGAAATAAGTCACACAGAAAAGGACACTTCTCATAAGGTGTCACTTATAGAGGGAATGTAAAAACCGTTACACTTGAACTGAATTACAAAACAGAACAGAGTCACACATGCAGAAAACACACTATGGCTGCTTAACGGGAAAGGTGAGGTGGGGTGATACATAAAACAAGAGTTTCAAATTAGCTCAGATACCGTTCCATAAACCCAATATGGAATAGACAAGACCTACTCCTTGCTCAGAGAACTGGACTCAACACGCCCGATTCACCGCACAAGAATATATCTGACTAGTAATAATCTTAAAACCTATGTATTGATATCTCTCTGTTAGTGTGTCAAGTGGGTGTAAAGCGGCATAAACACAGCCGTGAAAAGCAGCTAAACCCCATTATAAAAATAAATTACTTTTAAAAACCCATGAAACAAAGACAGGGAAAGAGAGAGAAATTCTTACACAATTCGTTCAGGAGCTGTGATGCAACCTGGATTGACCATATCTAGACCCACAGCTGGATGAGACATAAGGGTGGACACTCTTGGGGCTGAGAGGTTTGGTGAGGTTGGGTGAGCAAACGCAGACCCTTTAAAGTAATACTGCGTGCTACCCATCGCATGGGTCCCAAATCTCCAGGTTCAAGGGCATCTTCCTACATCGAAAACATGCATGAGAAACCCAGAAGATGGTACACCGTGTGATGGGGAAAGGTTTCTAAAACGCACCTCATTTCTCATCTCCTTGTGCTCGGGTTCGCCATTCCAGCCACTTTACTAGCAATCTCCCTACTTGGAGCATCATCACCTTTAACCTCCTGTTCCGTACAGGTTGCAATTTGTCCTGAGGATGAACGGGAAGACGGGGAACCAATGAGAGACTAGCTCTTGGTGTTGGGACAGGCACAGGCCACTCTATTTTCCCATCAGGAAGAAGAATTAACCACAGGCTCAGCCTGCCCCCCGGAACCAGAACAGGGCCTGAAGCCATCCTGCGCTTTTGCGGCCGGCTCCCAAAAAAGCGACTTGTAAAATGGAGCTTCAGGGCACTGCAATTCACAAACCTGCAGAGTTATAAATGATAACTCTCGTCCACAAATATATTGAGGGAAGGCAAAGAAGAGGATTTGAAATCAAGGCAGAATTGCAGGAAACAGATTTCAGGAGGTAGATTCGAATCGCCTTTAAAGCACATGAAAAGCGGCAAAACGTTGACAATGATGCCCTTGGCCAAAAAGGGCGTATGCGTTTTTTCCTGAATATATTCAGGAAAAAACGCATACGCCCTTTTTGGCCAACCAAGCAACCTGGAAAGGCAAATCAGCGCTACAAAGAAGTCTCGCTTCCCATCGGTCAAAAGGGCCATGCTGAAAAAAGTGTCAAAACCAGAAATGCAGGACAGGCCATGGAGAAATGGGAGCCTTGCTACACTGATGGGCGGGATGTAAATTGCCAACAGCCACTCTGGAGAAGTGTACGGTGTGTCCTGAAACATCTAAAAAACACAGCTTAGAGAGCATAGGGCACTTCCACGCATGGGGGGATAAAGTGGGAAAATTGAAAATCAGCAAGACACAAGCACCCCAAAGTTTAGGGCTGCTCTGTTGACAAGGACCTCCACTTCCTTCCACCTTAAATATCCCAGGAAAGCGAAAAATGGATAAAAAAGTTGTGGTCCTTATGTACAATGGAATATCACTCAGCCATGAAATCAATGTCATAAGGCTAGTAGCAGCATGATGAGTGGATTTAGGTAAGACGATTCTAAGTGAAATAAGTCACACAGAAAAGGACACTTCTCATAAGGTGTCACTTATAGAGGGAATGTAAAAACCGTTACACTTGAACTGAATTACAAAACAGAACAGAGTCACACATGCAGAAAACACACTATGGCTGCTTAACGGGAAAGGTGAGGTGGGGTGATACATAAAACAAGAGTTTCAAATTAGCTCAGATACCGTTCCATAAACCCAATACGTAATAGACAAGACCTACTCCTTGCTCAGAGAACTGGACTCAACACTCCCGATTAACCGCACAAGAATATATCTGACTAGTAATAATCTTAAAACCTATGTATTGATATCTCTCTGTTAGTGTGTCAAGTGGGTGTAAAGCGGCATAAACACAGCCGTGAAAAGCAGCTAAACCCCATTATAAAAATAAATTACTTTTAAAAACCCATGAAACAAAGACAGGGAAAGAGAGAGAAATTCTTACACAATTCGTTCAGGAGCTGTGATGCAACCTGGATTGACCATATCTAGACCCACAGCTGGATGAGACATAAGGGTGGACACTCTTGGGGCTGAGAGGTTTGGTGAGGTTGGGTGAGCAAACGCAGACCCTTTAAAGTAATACTGCGTGCTACCCATCGCATGGGTCCAAAATCTCCAGGTTCAAGGGCATCTTCCTACATCGAAAACATGCATGAGAAACCCAGAAGATGGTACACCGTGTGATGGGGAAAGGTTTCTAAAACGCACCTCATTTCTCATCTCCTTGTGCTCGGGTTCGCCATTCCAGCCACTTTACTAGCAATCTCCCTACTTGGAGCATCAGCACCTTTAACCTCCTGTTCCGTACAGGTTGCAATTTGTCCTGAGGATGAACGGGAAGACTGGGAACCAATGAGAGACTAGCTCTTGGTGTTGGGACAGGCACAGGTCACTCTATTTTCCCATCAGGAAGAAGAATTAACCACAGGCTCAGCCTGCCCCCCGGAACCAGAACAGGGCCTGAAGCCATCCTGCGCTTTTGCGGCCGGCTCCCAAAAAAGCGACTTGTAAAATGGAGCTTCAGGGCACTGCAATTCACAAACCTGCAGAGTTATAAATGATAACTCTCGTCCACAAATATATTGAGGGAAGGCAAAGAAGAGGATTTGAAATCAAGGCAGAATTGCAGGAAACAGATTTCAGGAGGTAGATTCGAATCGCCTTTAAAGCACATGAAAAGCGGCAAAACGTTGACAATGATGCCCTTGGCCAAAAAGGGCGTATGCGTTTTTTCCTTAATATATTCAGGAAAAAACGCATACGCCCTTTTTGGCCAACCAAGCAACCTGGAAAGGCAAATCAGCGCTACAAAGAAGTCTCGCTTCCCATCGGTCAAAAGGGCCATGCTGAAAAAAGTGTCAAAACCAGAAATGCAGGACAGGCCATGGAGAAATGGGAGCCTTGCTACACTGATGGGCGGGATGTAAATTGCCAACAGCCACTCTGGAGAAGTGTACGGTGTGTCCTGAAACATCTAAAAAACACAGCTTAGAGAGCATAGGGCACTTCCACGCATGGGGGGATAAAGTGGGAAAATTGAAAATCAGCAAGACACAAGCACCCCAAAGTTTAGGGCTGCTCTGTTGACAAGGACCTCCACTTCCTTCCACCTTAAATATCCCAGGAAAGCGAAAAATGGATAAAAAAGTTGTGGTCCTTATGTACAATGGAATATCACTCAGCCATGAAATCAATGTCATAAGGCTAGTAGCAGCATGATGAGTGGATTTAGGTAAGACGATTCTAAGTGAAATAAGTCACACAGAAAAGGACACTTCTCATAAGGTGTCACTTATAGAGGGAATGTAAAAACCGTTACACTTGAACTGAATTACAAAACAGAACAGAGTCACACATGCAGAAAACACACTATGGCTGCTTAACGGGAAAGGTGAGGTGGGGTGATACATAAAACAAGAGTTTCAAATTAGCTCAGATACCGTTCCATAAACCCAATACGTAATAGACAAGACCTACTCCTTGCTCAGAGAACTGGACTCAACACGCCCGATTCACCGCACAAGAATATATCTGACTAGTAATAATCTTAAAACCTATGTATTGATATCTCTCTGTTAGTGTGTCAAGTGGGTGTAAAGCGGCATAAACACAGCCGTGAAAAGCAGCTAAACCCCATTATAAAAATAAATTACTTTTAAAAACCCATGAAACAAAGACAGGGAAAGAGAGAGAAATTCTTACACAATTCGTTCAGGGGCTGTGATGCAACCTGGATTGACCATATCTAGACCCACAGCTGGATGAGACATAAGGGTGGACACTCTTGGGGCTGAGAGGTTTGGTGAGGTTGGGTGAGCAAACGCAGACCCTTTAAAGTAATACTGCGTGCTACCCATCACATGGGTCCCAAATCTCCAGGTTCAAGGGCATCTTCCTACATCGAAAACATGCATGAGAAACCCAGAAGATGGTACACCGTGTGATGGGGAAAGGTTTCTAAAACGCACCTCATTTCTCATCTCCTTGTGCTCGGGTTCGCCATTCCAGCCACTTTACTAGCAATCTCCCTACTTGGAGCATCAGCACCTTTAACCTCCTGTTCCGTACAGGTTGCAATTTGTCCTGAGGATGAACGGGAAGACGGGGAACCAATGAGAGACTAGCTCTTGGTGTTGGGACAGGCACAGGCCACTCTATTTTCCCATCAGGAAGAAGAATTAACCACAGGCTCAGCCTGCCCCCCTGAACCAGAACAGGGCCTGAAGCCATCCGGCGCTTTTGCGGCCAGCTCCCAAAAAACCGACTTGTAAAATGGAGCTTCAGGGCACTGCAATTCACAAACCTGCAGAGTTATAAATCATAACTCTCGTCCACAAATATATTGAGGGAAGGCAAAGAAGAGGATTTGAAATCAAGGCAGAATTGCAGGAAACAGATTTCAGGAGGTAGATTCGAATCGCCTTTAAAGCACATGAAAAGCGGCAAAACGTTGACAATGATGCCCTTGGCCAAAAAGGGCGTATGCGTTTTTTCCTGAATATATTCAGGAAAAAACGCATACGCCCTTTTTGGCCAACCAAGCAACCTGGAAAGGCAAATCAGCGCTACAAAGAAGTCTCGCTTCCCATCGGTCAAAAGGGCCATGCTGAAAAAACTGTCAAAACCAGAAATGCAGGACAGGCCATGGAGAAATGGGAGCCTTGCTACACTGATGGGCGGGATGTAAATTGCCAACAGCCACTCTGGAGAAGTGTACGGTGTGTCCTGAAACATCTAAAAAACACAGCTTAGAGAGCATAGGGTACTTCCACGCATGGGGCGATAAAGTGGGAAAATTGAAAATCAGCAAGACACAAGCACCCCAAAGTTTAGGGCTGCTCTGTTGACAAGGACCTCCACTTCCTTCCACCTTAAATATCCCAGGAAAGCGAAAAATGGATAAAAAAGTTGTGGTCCTTATGTACAATGGAATATCACTCAGCCATGAAATCAATGTCATAAGGCTAGTAGCAGCATGATGAGTGGATTTAGGTAAGACGATTCTAAGTGAAATAAGTCACACAGAAAAGGACACTTCTCATAAGGTGTCACTTATAGAGGGAATGTAAAAACCGTTACACTTGAACTGAATTACAAAACAGAACAGAGTCACACATGCAGAAAACACACTATGGCTGCTTAACGGGAAAGGTGAGGTGGGGTGATACATAAAACAAGAGTTTCAAATTAGCTCAGATACCGTTCCATAAACCCAATATGGAATAGACAAGACCTACTCCTTGCTCAGAGAACTGGACTCAACACGCCCGATTCACCGCACAAGAATATATCTGACTAGTAATAATCTTAAAACCTATGTATTGATATCTCTCTGTTAGTGTGTCAAGTGGGTGTAAAGCGGCATAAACACAGCCGTGAAAAGCAGCTAAACCCCATTATAAAAATAAATTACTTTTAAAAACCCATGAAACAAAGACAGGGAAAGAGAGAGAAATTCTTACACAATTCGTTCAGGGGCTGTGATGCAACCTGGATTGACCATATCTAGACCCACAGCTGGATGAGACATAAGGGTGGACACTCTTGGGGCTGAGAGGTTTGGTGAGGTTGGGTGAGCAAACGCAGACCCTTTAAAGTAATACTGCGTGCTACCCATCGCATGGGTCCCAAATCTCCAGGTTCAAGGGCATCTTCCTACATCGAAAACATGCATGAGAAACCCAGAAGATGGTACACCGTGTGATGGGGAAAGGTTTCTAAAACGCACCTCATTTCTCATCTCCTTGTGCTCGGGTTCGCCATTCCAGCCACTTTACTATCAATCTCCCTACTTGGAGCATCAGCACCTTTAACCTCCTGTTCCGTACAGGTTGCAATTTGTCCTGAGGATGAACGGGAAGACGGGGAACCAATGAGAGACTAGCTCTTGGTGTTGGGACAGGCACAGGCCACTCTATTTTCCCATCAGGAAGAAGAATTAACCACAGGCTCAGCCTGCCCCCCTGAACCAGAACAGGGCCTGAAGCCATCCTGCGCTTTTGCGGCCGGCTCCCAAAAAACCGACTTGTAAAATGGAGCTTCAGGGCACTGCAATTCACAAACCTGCAGAGTTATAAATGATAACTCTCGTCCACAAATATATTGAGGGAAGGCAAAGAAGAGGATTTGAAATCAAGGCAGAATTGCAGGAAACAGATTTCAGGAGGTAGATTCAAATCGCCTTTAAAGCACATGAAAAGCGGCAAAACGTTGACAATGATGCCCTTGGCCAAAAAGGGCGTATGCGTTTTTTCCTGAATATATTCAGGAAAAAACGCATACGCCCTTTTTGGCCAACCAAGCAACCTGGAAAGGCAAATCAGCGCTACAAAGAAGTCTCGCTTCCCATCGGTCAAAAGGGCCATGCTGAAAAAAGTGTCAAAACCAGAAATGCAGGACAGGCCATGGAGAAATGGGAGCCTTGCTACACTGATGGGCGGGATGTAAATTGCCAACAGCCACTCTGGAGAAGTGTACGGTGTGTCCTGAAACATCTAAAAAACACAGCTTAGAGAGCATAGGGCACTTCCACGCATGGGGGGATAAAGTGGGAACATTGAAAATCAGCAAGACACAAGCACCCCAAAGTTTAGGGCTGCTCTGTTGACAAGGACCTCCACTTCCTTCCACCTTAAATATCCCAGGAAAGCGAAAAATGGATAAAAAAGTTGTGGTCCTTATGTACAATGGAATATCACTCAGCCATGAAATCAATGTCATAAGGCTAGTAGCAGCATGATGAGTGGATTTAGGTAAGACGATTCTAAGTGAAATAAGTCACACAGAAAAGGACACTTCTCATAAGGTGTCACTTATAGAGGGAATGTAAAAACCGTTACACTTGAACTGAATTACAAAACAGAACAGAGTCACACATGCAGAAAACACACTATGGCTGCTTAACGGGAAAGGTGAGGTGGGGTGATACATAAAACAAGAGTTTCAAATTAGCTCAGATACCGTTCCATAAACCCAATATGGAATAGACAAGACCTACTCCTTGCTCAGAGAACTGGACTCAACACGCCCGATTCACCGCACAAGAATATATCTGACTAGTAATAATCTTAAAACCTATGTATTGATATCTCTCTGTTAGTGTGTCAAGTGGGTGTAAAGCGGCCTAAACACAGCCGTGAAAAGCAGCTAAACCCCATTATAAAAATAAATTACTTTTAAAAACCCATGAAACAAAGACAGGGAAAGAGAGAGAAATTCTTACACAATTCGTTCAGGGGCTGTGATGCAACCTGGATTGACCATATCTAGACCCACAGCTGGATGAGACATAAGGGTGGATACTCGTGGGGCTGAGAGGTTTGGTGAGGTTGGGTGAGCAAACGCAGACCCTTTAAAGTAATACTGCGTGCTACCCATCGCATGGGTCCCAAATCTCCAGGTTCAAGGGCATCTTCCTACATCGAAAACATGCATGAGAAACCCAGAGGATGGTACACCGTGTGATGGGGAAAGGTTTCTAAAACGCACCTCATTTCTCATCTCCTTGTGCTCGGGTTCGCCATTCCAGCCACTTTACTAGCAATCTCCCTACTTGGAGCATCAGCACCTTTAACCTCCTGTTCCGTACAGGTTGCAATTTGTCCTGAGGATGAACGGGAAGACGGGGAACCAATGAGAGACTAGCTCTTGGTGTTGGGACAGGCACAGGTCACTCTATTTTCCCATCAGGAAGAAGAATTAACCACAGGCTCAGCCTGCCCCCCAGAACCAGAACAGGGCCTGAAGCCATCCGGCGCTTTTGCGGCCAGCTCCCAAAAAAGCGACTTGTAAAATGGAGCTTCAGGGCACTGCAATTCACAAACCTGCAGAGTTATAAATGATAACTCTCGTCCACAAATATATTGAGGGAAGGCAAAGAAGAGGATTTGAAATCAAGGCAGAATTGCAGGAAACAGATTTCAGGAGGTAGATTCAAATCGCCTTTAAAGCACATGAAAAGCGGCAAAACGTTGACAATGATGCCCTTGGCCAAAAAGGGCGTATGCGTTTTTTCCTGAATATATTCAGGAAAAAACGCATACGCCCTTTTTGGCCAACCAAGCAACCTGGAAAGGCAAATCAGCGCTACAAAGAAGTCTCGCTTCCCATCGGTCAAAAGGGCCATGCTGAAAAAAGTGTCAAAACCAGAAATGCAGGACAGGCCATGGAGAAATGGGAGCCTTGCTACACTGATGGGCGGGATGTAAATTGCCAACAGCCACTCTGGAGAAGTGTACGGTGTGTCCTGAAACATCTAAAAAACACAGCTTAGAGAGCATAGGGCACTTCCACGCATGGGGGGATAAAGTGGGAACATTGAAAATCAGCAAGACACAAGCACCCCAAAGTTTAGGGCTGCTCTGTTGACAAGGACCTCCACTTCCTTCCACCTTAAATATCCCAGGAAAGCGAAAAATGGATAAAAAAGTTGTGGTCCTTATGTACAATGGAATATCACTCAGCCATGAAATCAATGTCATAAGGCTAGTAGCAGCATGATGAGTGGATTTAGGTAAGACGATTCTAAGTGAAATAAGTCACACAGAAAAGGACACTTCTCATAAGGTGTCACTTATAGAGGGAATGTAAAAACCGTTACACTTGAACTGAATTACAAAACAGAACAGAGTCACACATGCAGAAAACACACTATGGCTGCTTAACGGGAAAGGTGAGGTGGGGTGATACATAAAACAAGAGTTTCAAATTAGCTCAGATACCGTTCCATAAACCCAATATGTAATAGACAAGACCTACTCCTTGCTCAGAGAACTGGACTCAACACTCCCGATTCACCGCACAAGAATATATCTGACTAGTAATAATCTTAAAACCTATGTATTGATATCTCTCTGTTAGTGTGTCAAGTGGGTGTAAAGCGGCATAAACACAGCCGTGAAAAGCAGCTAAACCCCATTATAAAAATAAATTACTTTTAAAAACCCATGAAACAAAGACAGGGAAAGAGAGAGAAATTCTTACACAATTCGTTCAGGAGCTGTGATGCAACCTGGATTGACCATATCTAGACCCACAGCTGGATGAGACATAAGGGTGGACACTCTTGGGGCTGAGAGGTTTGGTGAGGTTGGGTGAGCAAACGCAGACCCTTTAAAGTAATACTGCGTGCTACCCATCGCATGGGTCCCAAATCTCCAGGTTCAAGGGCATCTTCCTACATCGAAAACATGCATGAGAAACCCAGAAGATGGTACACCGTGTGATGGGGAAAGGTTTCTAAAACGCACCTCATTTCTCATCTCCTTGTGCTCGGGTTCGCCATTCCAGCCACTTTACTAGCAATCTCCCTACTTGGAGCATCAGCACCTTTAACCTCCTGTTCCGTACAGGTTGCAATTTGTCCTGAGGATGAACGGGAAGACGGGGAACCAATGAGAGACTAGCTCTTGGTGTTGGGACAGGCACAGGTCACTCTATTTTCCCATCAGGAAGAAGAATTAACCACAGGCTCAGCCTGCCCCCCGGAACCAGAACAGGGCCTGAAGCCATCCTGCGCTTTTGCGGCCGGCTCCCAAAAAAGCGACTTGTAAAATGGAGCTTCAGGGCACTGCAATTCACAAACCTGCAGAGTTATAAATGATAACTCTCGTCCACAAATATATTGAGGGAAGGCAAAGAAGAGGATTTGAAATCAAGGCAGAATTGCAGGAAACAGATTTCAGGAGGTAGATTCGAATCGCCTTTAAAGCACATGAAAAGCGGCAAAACGTTGACAATGATGCCCTTGGCCAAAAAGGGCGTATGCGTTTTTTCCTGAATATATTCAGGAAAAAACGCATACGCCCTTTTTGGCCAACCAAGCAACCTGGAAAGGCAAATCAGCGCTACAAAGAAGTCTCGCTTCCCATCGGTCAAAAGGGCCATGCTGAAAAAAGTGTCAAAACCAGAAATGCAGGACAGGCCATGGAGAAATGGGAGCCTTGCTACACTGATGGGCGGGATGTAAATTGCCAACAGCCACTCTGGAGAAGTGTACGGTGTGTCCTGAAACATCTAAAAAACACAGCTTAGAGAGCATAGGGCACTTCCACGCATGGGGGGATAAAGTGGGAAAATTGAAAATCAGCAAGACACAAGCACCCCAAAGTTTAGGGCTGCTCTGTTGACAAGGACCTCCACTTCCTTCCACCTTAAATATCCCAGGAAAGCGAAAAATGGATAAAAAAGTTGTGGTCCTTATGTACAATGGAATATCACTCAGCCATGAAATCAATGTCATAAGGCTAGTAGCAGCATGATGAGTGGATTTAGGTAAGACGATTCTAAGTGAAATAAGTCACACAGAAAAGGACACTTCTCATAAGGTGTCACTTATAGAGGGAATGTAAAAACCGTTACACTTGAACTGAATTACAAAACAGAACAGAGTCACACATGCAGAAAACACACTATGGCTGCTTAACGGGA
The DNA here is from genome assembly GCF_965194825.1 of Balaenoptera physalus. Classification (NCBI taxonomy): domain Eukaryota; kingdom Metazoa; phylum Chordata; class Mammalia; order Artiodactyla; family Balaenopteridae; genus Balaenoptera; species Balaenoptera physalus. The sequence continues at coordinate 669,483 of NW_028126419.1, read as the reverse complement.
AAGGTGAGGTGGGGTGATACATAAAACAAGAGTTTCAAATTAGCTCAGATACCGTTCCATAAACCCAATACGTAATAGACAAGACCTACTCCTTGCTCAGAGAACTGGACTCAACACTCCCGATTCACCGCACAAGAATATATCTGACTAGTAATAATCTTAAAACCTATGTATTGATATCTCTCTGTTAGTGTGTCAAGTGGGTGTAAAGCGGCATAAACACAGCCGTGAAAAGCAGCTAAACCCCATTATAAAAATAAATTACTTTTAAAAACCCATGAAACAAAGACAGGGAAAGAGAGAGAAATTCTTACACAATTCGTTCAGGAGCTGTGATGCAACCTGGATTGACCATATCTAGACCCACAGCTGGATGAGACATAAGGGTGGACACTCTTGGGGCTGAGAGGTTTGGTGAGGTTGGGTGAGCAAACGCAGACCCTTTAAAGTAATACTGCGTGCTACCCATCGCATGGGTCCCAAATCTCCAGGTTCAAGGGCATCTTCCTACATCGAAAACATGCATGAGAAACCCAGAAGATGGTACACCGTGTGATGGGGAAAGGTTTCTAAAACGCACCTCATTTCTCATCTCCTTGTGCTCGGGTTCGCCATTCCAGCCACTTTACTAGCAATCTCCCTACTTGGAGCATCAGCACCTTTAACCTCCTGTTCCGTACAGGTTGCAATTTGTCCTGAGGATGAACGGGAAGACGGGGAACCAATGAGAGACTAGCTCTTGGTGTTGGGACAGGCACAGGTCACTCTATTTTCCCATCAGGAAGAAGAATTAACCACAGGCTCAGCCTGCCCCCCGGAACCAGAACAGGGCCTGAAGCCATCCTGCGCTTTTGCGGCCGGCTCCCAAAAAAGCGACTTGTAAAATGGAGCTTCAGGGCACTGCAATTCACAAACCTGCAGAGTTATAAATGATAACTCTCGTCCACAAATATATTGAGGGAAGGCAAAGAAGAGGATTTGAAATCAAGGCAGAATTGCAGGAAACAGATTTCAGGAGGTAGATTCGAATCGCCTTTAAAGCACATGAAAAGCGGCAAAACGTTGACAATGATGCCCTTGGCCAAAAAGGGCGTATGCGTTTTTTCCTGAATATATTCAGGAAAAAACGCATACGCCCTTTTTGGCCAACCAAGCAACCTGGAAAGGCAAATCAGCGCTACAAAGAAGTCTCGCTTCCCATCGGTCAAAAGGGCCATGCTGAAAAAAGTGTCAAAACCAGAAATGCAGGACAGGCCATGGAGAAATGGGAGCCTTGCTACACTGATGGGCGGGATGTAAATTGCCAACAGCCACTCTGGAGAAGTGTACGGTGTGTCCTGAAACATCTAAAAAACACAGCTTAGAGAGCATAGGGCACTTCCACGCATGGGGGGATAAAGTGGGAAAATTGAAAATCAGCAAGACACAAGCACCCCAAAGTTTAGGGCTGCTCTGTTGACAAGGACCTCCACTTCCTTCCACCTTAAATATCCCAGGAAAGCGAAAAATGGATAAAAAAGTTGTGGTCCTTATGTACAATGGAATATCACTCAGCCATGAAATCAATGTCATAAGGCTAGTAGCAGCATGATGAGTGGATTTAGGTAAGACGATTCTAAGTGAAATAAGTCACACAGAAAAGGACACTTCTCATAAGGTGTCACTTATAGAGGGAATGTAAAAACCGTTACACTTGAACTGAATTACAAAACAGAACAGAGTCACACATGCAGAAAACACACTATGGCTGCTTAACGGGAAAGGTGAGGTGGGGTGATACATAAAACAAGAGTTTCAAATTAGCTCAGATACCGTTCCATAAACCCAATACGTAATAGACAAGACCTACTCCTTGCTCAGAGAACTGGACTCAACACTCCCGATTAACCGCACAAGAATATATCTGACTAGTAATAATCTTAAAACCTATGTATTGATATCTCTCTGTTAGTGTGTCAAGTGGGTGTAAAGCGGCATAAACACAGCCGTGAAAAGCAGCTAAACCCCATTATAAAAATAAATTACTTTTAAAAACCCATGAAACAAAGACAGGGAAAGAGAGAGAAATTCTTACACAATTCGTTCAGGAGCTGTGATGCAACCTGGATTGACCATATCTAGACCCACAGCTGGATGAGACATAAGGGTGGACACTCTTGGGGCTGAGAGGTTTGGTGAGGTTGGGTGAGCAAACGCAGACCCTTTAAAGTAATACTGCGTGCTACCCATCGCATGGGTCCAAAATCTCCAGGTTCAAGGGCATCTTCCTACATCGAAAACATGCATGAGAAACCCAGAAGATGGTACACCGTGTGATGGGGAAAGGTTTCTAAAACGCACCTCATTTCTCATCTCCTTGTGCTCGGGTTCGCCATTCCAGCCACTTTACTAGCAATCTCCCTACTTGGAGCATCAGCACCTTTAACCTCCTGTTCCGTACAGGTTGCAATTTGTCCTGAGGATGAACGGGAAGACGGGGAACCAATGAGAGACTAGCTCTTGGTGTTGGGACAGGCACAGGTCACTCTATTTTCCCATCAGGAAGAAGAATTAACCACAGGCTCAGCCTGCCCCCCGGAACCAGAACAGGGCCTGAAGCCATCCTGCGCTTTTGCGGCCGGCTCCCAAAAAAGCGACTTGTAAAATGGAGCTTCAGGGCACTGCAATTCACAAACCTGCAGAGTTATAAATGATAACTCTCGTCCACAAATATATTGAGGGAAGGCAAAGAAGAGGATTTGAAATCAAGGCAGAATTGCAGGAAACAGATTTCAGGAGGTAGATTCGAATCGCCTTTAAAGCACATGAAAAGCGGCAAAACGTTGACAATGATGCCCTTGGCCAAAAAGGGCGTATGCGTTTTTTCCTTAATATATTCAGGAAAAAACGCATACGCCCTTTTTGGCCAACCAAGCAACCTGGAAAGGCAAATCAGCGCTACAAAGAAGTCTCGCTTCCCATCGGTCAAAAGGGCCATGCTGAAAAAAGTGTCAAAACCAGAAATGCAGGACAGGCCATGGAGAAATGGGAGCCTTGCTACACTGATGGGCGGGATGTAAATTGCCAACAGCCACTCTGGAGAAGTGTACGGTGTGTCCTGAAACATCTAAAAAACACAGCTTAGAGAGCATAGGGCACTTCCACGCATGGGGGGATAAAGTGGGAAAATTGAAAATCAGCAAGACACAAGCACCCCAAAGTTTAGGGCTGCTCTGTTGACAAGGACCTCCACTTCCTTCCACCTTAAATATCCCAGGAAAGCGAAAAATGGATAAAAAAGTTGTGGTCCTTATGTACAATGGAATATCACTCAGCCATGAAATCAATGTCATAAGGCTAGTAGCAGCATGATGAGTGGATTTAGGTAAGACGATTCTAAGTGAAATAAGTCACACAGAAAAGGACACTTCTCATAAGGTGTCACTTATAAAGGGAATGTAAAAACCGTTACACTTGAACTGAATTACAAAACAGAACAGAGTCACACATGCAGAAAACACACTATGGCTGCTTAACGGGAAAGGTGAGGCGGGGTGATACATAAAACAAGAGTTTCAAATTAGCTCAGATACCGTTCCATAAACCCAATATGTAATAGACAAGACCTACTCCTTGCTCAGAGAACTGGACTCAACACTCCCGATTCACCGCACAAGAATATATCTGACCAGTAATAATCTTAAAACCTATGTATTGATATCTCTCTGTTAGTGTGTCAAGTGGGTGTAAAGCGGCATAAACACAGCCGTGAAAAGCAGCTAAACCCCATTATAAAAATAAATTACTTTTAAAAACCCATGAAACAAAGACAGGGAAAGAGAGAGAAATTCTTACACAATTCGTTCAGGGGCTGTGATGCAACCTGGATTGACCATATCTAGACCCACAGCTGGATGAGACATAAGGGTGGACACTCTTGGGGCTGAGAGGTTTGGTGAGGTTGGGTGAGCAAACGCAGACCCTTTAAAGTAATACTGCGTGCTACCCATCGCATGGGTCCCAAATCTCCAGGTTCAAGGGCATCTTCCTACATCGAAAACATGCATGAGAAACCCAGAAGATGGTACACCGTGTGATGGGGAAAGGTTTCTAAAACGCACCTCATTTCTCATCTCCTTGTGCTCGGGTTCGCCATTCCAGCCACTTTACTAGCAATCTCCCTACTTGGAGCATCAGCACCTTTAACCTCCTGTTCCGTACAGGTTGCAATTTGTCCTGAGGATGAACGGGAAGACGGGGAACCAATGAGAGACTAGCTCTTGGTGTTGGGACAGGCACAAGCCACTCTATTTTCCCATCAGGAAGAAGAATTAACCACAGGCTCAGCCTGCCCCCCTGAACCAGAACAGGGCCTGAAGCCATCCTGCGCTTTTGCGGCCAGCTCCCAAAAAACCGACTTGTAAAATGGAGCTTCAGGGCACTGCAATTCACAAACATGCAGAGTTATAAATCATAACTCTCGTCCACAAATATATTGAGGGAAGGCAAAGAAGAGGATTTGAAATCAAGGCAGAATTGCAGGAAACAGATTTCAGGAGGTAGATTCGAATCGCCTTTAAAGCACATGAAAAGCGGCAAAACGTTGACAATGATGCCCTTGGCCAAAAAGGGCGTATGCGTTTTTTCCTGAATATATTCAGGAAAAAACGCATACGCCCTTTTTGGCCAACCAAGCAACCTGGAAAGGCAAATCAGCGCTACAAAGAAGTCTCGCTTCCCATCGGTCAAAAGGGCCATGCTGAAAAAAACTGTCAAAACCAGAAATGCAGGACAGGCCATGGAGAAATGGGAGCCTTGCTACACTGATGGGCGGGATGTAAATTGCCAACAGCCACTCTGGAGAAGTGTACGGTGTGTCCTGAAACATCTAAAAAACACAGCTTAGAGAGCATAGGGCACTTCCACGCATGGGGGGATAAAGTGGGAACATTGAAAATCAGCAAGACACAAGCACCCCAAAGTTTAGGGCTGCTCTGTTGACAAGGACCTCCACTTCCTTCCACCTTAAATATCCCAGGAAAGCGAAAAATGGATAAAAAAGTTGTGGTCCTTATGTACAATGGAATATCACTCAGCCATGAAATCAATGTCATAAGGCTAGTAGCAGCATGATGAGTGGATTTAGGTAAGACGATTCTAAGTGAAATAAGTCACACAGAAAAGGACACTTCTCATAAGGTGTCACTTATAGAGGGAATGTAAAAACCGTTACACTTGAACTGACTTACAATACAGAACAGAGTCACACATGCAGAAAACACACTATGGCTGCTTAACGGGAAAGGTGAGGTGGGGTGATACATAAAACAAGAGTTTCAAATTAGCTCAGATACCGTTCCATAAACCCAATATGGAATAGACAAGACCTACTCCTTGCTCAGAGAACTGGACTCAACACGCCCGATTCACCGCACAAGAATATATCTGACTAGTAATAATCTTAAAACCTATGTATTGATATCTCTCTGTTAGTGTGTCAAGTGGGTGTAAAGCGGCATAAACACAGCCGTGAAAAGCAGCTAAACCCCATTATAAAAATAAATTACTTTTAAAAACCCATGAAACAAAGACAGGGAAAGAGAGAGATATTCTTACACAATTCGTTCAGGAGCTGTGATGCAACCTGGATTGACCATATCTAGACCCACAGCTGGATGAGACATAAGGGTGGACACTCTTGGGGCTGAGAGGTTTGGTGAGGTTGGGTGAGCAAACGCAGACCCTTTAAAGTAATACTGCGTGCTACCCATCGCATGGGTCCCAAATCTCCAGGTTCAAGGGCATCTTCCTACATCGAAAACATGCATGAGAAACCCAGAAGATGGTACACCGTGTGATGGGGAAAGGTTTCTAAAACGCACCTCATTTCTCATCTCCTTGTGCTCGGGTTCGCCATTCCAGCCACTTTACTAGCAATCTCCCTACTTGGAGCATCAGCACCTTTAACCTCCTGTTCCGTACAGGTTGCAATTTGTCCTGAGGATGAACGGGAAGACGGGGAACCAATGAGAGACTAGCTCTTGGTGTTGGGACAGGCACAGGTCACTCTATTTTCCCATCAGGAAGAAGAATTAACCACAGGCTCAGCCTGCCCCCCAGAACCAGAACAGGGCCTGAAGCCATCCGGCGCTTTTGCGGCCAGCTCCCAAAAAAGCGACTTGTAAAATGGAGCTTCAGGGCACTGCAATTCACAAACCTGCAGAGTTATAAATGATAACTCTCGTCCACAAATATATTGAGGGAAGGCAAAGAAGAGGATTTGAAATCAAGGCAGAATTGCAGGAAACAGATTTCAGGAGGTAGATTCAAATCGCCTTTAAAGCACATGAAAAGCGGCAAAACGTTGACAATAATGCCCTTGGCCAAAAAGGGCGTATGCGTTTTTTCCTGAATATATTCAGGAAAAAACGCATACGCCCTTTTTGGCCAACCAAGCAACCTGGAAAGGCAAATCAGCGCTACAAAGAAGTCTCGCTTCCCATCGGTCAAAAGGGCCATGCTGAAAAAAGTGTCAAAACCAGAAATGCAGGACAGGCCATGGAGAAATGGGAGCCTTGCTACACTGATGGGCGGGATGTAAATTGCCAACAGCCACTCTGGAGAAGTGTACGGTGTGTCCTGAAACATCTAAAAAACACAGCTTAGAGAGCATAGGGCACTTCCACGCATGGGGGGATAAAGTGGGAAAATTGAAAATCAGCAAGACACAAGCACCCCAAAGTTTAGGGCTGCTCTGTTGACAAGGACCTCCACTTCCTTCCACCTTAAATATCCCAGGAAAGCGAAAAATGGATAAAAAAGTTGTGGTCTTTATGTACAATGGAATATCACTCAGCCATGAAATCAATGTCATAAGGCTAGTAGCAGCATGATGAGTGGATTTAGGTAAGACGATTCTAAGTGAAATAAGTCACACAGAAAAGGACACTTCTCATAAGGTGTCACTTATAGAGGGAATGTAAAAACCGTTACACTTGAACTGAATTACAAAACAGAACAGAGTCACACATGCAGAAAACACACTATGGCTGCTTAACGGGAAAGGTGAGGTGGGGTGATACATAAAACAAGAGTTTCAAATTAGCTCAGATACCGTTCCATAAACCCAATACGTAATAGACAAGACCTACTCCTTGCTCAGAGAACTGGACTCAACACTCCCGATTCACCGCACAAGAATATATCTGACTAGTAATAATCTTAAAACCTATGTATTGATATCTCTCTGTTAGTGTGTCAAGTGGGTGTAAAGCGGCATAAACACAGCCGTGAAAAGCAGCTAAACCCCATTATAAAAATAAATTACTTTTAAAAACCCATGAAACAAAGACAGGGAAAGAGAGAGAAATTCTTACACAATTCGTTCAGGAGCTGTGATGCAACCTGGATTGACCATATCTAGACCCACAGCTGGATGAGACATAAGGGTGGACACTCTTGGGGCTGAGAGGTTTGGTGAGGTTGGGTGAGCAAACGCAGACCCTTTAAAGTAATACTGCGTGCTACCCATCGCATGGGTCCCAAATCTCCAGGTTCAAGGGCATCTTCCTACATCGAAAACATGCATGAGAAACCCAGAAGATGGTACACCGTGTGATGGGGAAAGGTTTCTAAAACGCACCTAATTTCTCATCTCCTTGTGCTCGGGTTCGCCATTCCAGCCACTTTACTAGCAATCTCCCTACTTGGAGCATCAGCACCTTTAACCTCCTGTTCCGTACAGGTTGCAATTTGTCCTGAGGATGAACGGGAAGACGGGGAACCAATGAGAGACTAGCTCTTGGTGTTGGGACAGGCACAGGTCACTCTATTTTCCCATCAGGAAGAAGAATTAACCACAGGCTCAGCCTGCCCCGCGGAACCAGAACAGGGCCTGAAGCCATCCTGCGCTTTTGCGGCTGGCTCCCAAAAAAGCGACTTGTAAAATGGAGCTTCAGCGCACTGCAATTCACAAACCTGCAGAGTTATAAATGATAACTCTCGTCCACAAATATATTGAGGGAAGGCAAAGAAGAGGATTTGAAATCAAGGCAGAATTGCAGGAAACAGATTTCAGGAGGTAGATTCGAATCGCCTTTAAAGCACATGAAAAGCGGCAAAACGTTGACAATGATGCCCTTGGCCAAAAAGGGCGTATGCGTTTTTTCCTGAATATATTCAGGAAAAAACGCATACGCCCTTTTTGGCCAACCAAGCAACCTGGAAAGGCAAATCAGCGCTACAAAGAAGTCTCGCTTCCCATCGGTCAAAAGGGCCATGCTGAAAAAAGTGTCAAAACCAGAAATGCAGGACAGGCCATGGAGAAATGGGAGCCTTGCTACACTGATGGGCGGGATGTAAATTGCCAACAGCCACTCTGGAGAAGTGTACGGTGTGTCCTGAAACATCTAAAAAACACAGCTTAGAGAGCATAGGGCACTTCCACGCATGGGGGGATAAAGTGGGAAAATTGAAAATCAGCAAGACACAAGCACCCCAAAGTTTAGGGCTGCTCTGTTGACAAGGACCTCCACTTCCTTCCACCTTAAATATCCCAGGAAAGCGAAAAATGGATAAAAAAGTTGTGGTCCTTATGTACAATGGAATATCACTCAGCCATGAAATCAATGTCATAAGGCTAGTAGCAGCATGATGAGTGGATTTAGGTAAGACGATTCTAAGTGAAATAAGTCACACAGAAAAGGACACTTCTCATAAGGTGTCACTTATAGAGGGAATGTAAAAACCGTTACACTTGAACTGAATTACAAAACAGAACAGAGTCACACATGCAGAAAACACACTATGGCTGCTTAACGGGAAAGGTGAGGTGGGGTGATACATAAAACAAGAGTTTCAAATTAGCTCAGATACCGTTCCATAAACCCAATACGTAATAGACAAGACCTACTCCTTGCTCAGAGAACTGGACTCAACACGCCCGATTCACCGCACAAGAATATATCTGACTAGTAATAATCTTAAAACCTATGTATTGATATCTCTCTGTTAGTGTGTCAAGTGGGTGTAAAGCGGCATAAACACAGCCGTGAAAAGCAGCTAAACCCCATTATAAAAATAAATTACTTTTAAAAACCCATGAAACAAAGACAGGGAAAGAGAGAGAAATTCTTACACAATTCGTTCAGGGGCTGTGATGCAACCTGGATTGACCATATCTAGACCCACAGCTGGATGAGACATAAGGGTGGACACTCTTGGGGCTGAGAGGTTTGGTGAGGTTGGGTGAGCAAACGCAGACCCTTTAAAGTAATACTGCGTGCTACCCATCACATGGGTCCCAAATCTCCAGGTTCAAGGGCATCTTCCTACATCGAAAACATGCATGAGAAACCCAGAAGATGGTACACCGTGTGATGGGGAAAGGTTTCTAAAACGCACCTCATTTCTCATCTCCTTGTGCTCGGGTTCGCCATTCCAGCCACTTTACTAGCAATCTCCCTACTTGGAGCATCAGCACCTTTAACCTCCTGTTCCGTACAGGTTGCAATTTGTCCTGAGGATGAACGGGAAGACGGGGAACCAATGAGAGACTAGCTCTTGGTGTTGGGACAGGCACAGGTCACTCTATTTTCCCATCAGGAAGAAGAATTAACCACAGGCTCAGCCTGCCCCCCTGAACCAGAACAGGGCCTGAAGCCATCCGGCGCTTTTGCGGCCAGCTCCCAAAAAACCGACTTGTAAAATGGAGCTTCAGGGCACTGCAATTCACAAACCTGCAGAGTTATAAATCATAACTCTCGTCCACAAATATATTGAGGGAAGGCAAAGAAGAGGATTTGAAATCAAGGCAGAATTGCAGGAAACAGATTTCAGGAGGTAGATTCGAATCGCCTTTAAAGCACATGAAAAGCGGCAAAACGTTGACAATGATGCCCTTGGCCAAAAAGGGCGTATGCGTTTTTTCCTGAATATATTCAGGAAAAAACGCATACGCCCTTTTTGGCCAACCAAGCAACCTGGAAAGGCAAATCAGCGCTACAAAGAAGTCTCGCTTCCCATCGGTCAAAAGGGCCATGCTGAAAAAACTGTCAAAACCAGAAATGCAGGACAGGCCATGGAGAAATGGGAGCCTTGCTACACTGATGGGCGGGATGTAAATTGCCAACAGCCACTCTGGAGAAGTGTACGGTGTGTCCTGAAACATCTAAAAAACACAGCTTAGAGAGCATAGGGCACTTCCACGCATGGGGGGATAAAGTGGGAAAATTGAAAATCAGCAAGACACAAGCACCCCAAAGTTTAGGGCTGCTCTGTTGACAAGGACCTCCACTTCATTCCACCTTAAATATCCCAGGAAAGCGAAAAATGGATAAAAAAGTTGTGGTCCTTATGTACAATGGAATATCACTCAGCCATGAAATCAATGTCATAAGGCTAGTAGCAGCATGATGAGTGGATTTAGGTAAGACGATTCTAAGTGAAATAAGTCACACAGAAAAGGACACTTCTCATAAGGTGTCACTTATAGAGGGAATGTAAAAACCGTTACACTTGAACTGACTTACAATACAGAACAGAGTCACACATGCAGAAAACACACTATGGCTGCTTAACGGGAAAGGTGAGGTGGGGTGATACATAAAACAAGAGTTTCAAATTAGCTCAGATACCGTTCCATAAACCCAATATGTAATAGACAAGACCTACTCCTTGCTCAGAGAACTGGACTCAACACGCCCGATTCACCGCACAAGAATATATCTGACCAGTAATAATCTTAAAACCTATGTATTGATATCTCTCTGTTAGTGTGTCAAGTGGGTGTAAAGCGGCCTAAACACAGCCGTGAAAAGCAGCTAAACCCCATTATAAAAATAAATTACTTTTAAAAACCCATGAAACAAAGACAGGGAAAGAGAGAGAAATTCTTACACAATTCGTTCAGGGGCTGTGATGCAACCTGGATTGACCATATCTAGACCCACACCTGGATGAGACATAAGGGTGGACACTCTTGGGGCTGAGAGGTTTGGTGAGGTTGGGTGAGCAAACGCAGACCCTTTAAAGTAATACTGCGTGCTACCCATCGCATGGGTCCCAAATCTCCAGGTTCAAGGGCATCTTCCTACATCGAAAACATGCATGAGAAACCCAGAAGATGGTACACCGTGTGATGGGGAAAGGTTTCTAAAACGCACCTCATTTCTCATCTTGTGCTCGGGTTCGCCATTCCAGCCACTTTACTAGCAATCTCCCTACTTGGAGCATCAGCACCTTTAACCTCCTGTTCCGTACAGGTTGCAATTTGTCCTGAGGATGAACGGGAAGACGGGGAACCAATGAGAGACTAGCTCTTGGTGTTGGGACAGGCACAGGCCACTCTATTTTCCCATCAGGAAGAAGAATTAACCACAGGCTCAGCCTGCCCCCCTGAACCAGAACAGGGCCTGAAGCCATCCTGCGCTTTTGCGGCCAGCTCCCAAAAAACCGACTTGTAAAATGGAGCTTCAGGGCACTGCAATTCACAAACCTGCAGAGTTATAAATCATAACTCTCGTCCACAAATATATTGAGGGAAGGCAAAGAAGAGGATTTGAAATCAAGGCAGAATTGCAGGAAACAGATTTCAGGAGGTAGATTCGAATCGCCTTTAAAGCACATGAAAAGCGGCAAAACGTTGACAATGATGCCCTTGGCCAAAAAGGGCGTATGCGTTTTTTCCTGAATATATTCAGGAAAAAACGCATACGCCCTTTTTGGCCAACCAAGCAACCTGGAAAGGCAAATCAGCGCTACAAAGAAGTCTCGCTTCCCATCGGTCAAAAGGGCCATGCTGAAAAAAACTGTCAAAACCAGAAATGCAGGACAGGCCATGGAGAAATGGGAGCCTTGCTACACTGATGGGCGGGATGTAAATTGCCAACAGCCACTCTGGAGAAGTGTACGGTGTGTCCTGAAACATCTAAAAAACACAGCTTAGAGAGCATAGGGCACTTCCACGCATGGGGGGATAAAGTGGGAACATTGAAAATCAGCAAGACACAAGCACCCCAAAGTTTAGGGCTGCTCTGTTGACAAGGACCTCCACTTCCTTCCACCTTAAATATCCCAGGAAAGCGAAAAATGGATAAAAAAGTTGTGGTCCTTATGTACAATGGAATATCACTCAGCCATGAAATCAATGTCATAAGGCTAGTAGCAGCATGATGAGTGGATTTAGGTAAGACGATTCTAAGTGAAATAAGTCACACAGAAAAGGACACTTCTCATAAGGTGTCACTTATAGAGGGAATGTAAAAACCGTTACACTTGAACTGACTTACAATACAGAACAGAGTCACACATGCAGAAAACACACTATGGCTGCTTAACGGGAAAGGTGAGGTGGGGGGATACATAAAACAAGAGTTTCAAATTAGCTCAGATACCGTTCCATAAACCCAATATGTAACAGACAAGACCTACTCCTTGCTCAGAGAACTGGACTCAACACGCCCGATTCACCGCACAAGAATATATCTGACTAGTAATAATCTTAAAACCTATGTATTGATATCTCTCTGTTAGTGGGTCAAGTGGGTGTAAAGCGGCCTAAACACAGCCGTGAAAAGCAGCTAAACCCCATTATAAAAATAAATTACTTTTAAAAACCCATGAAACAAAGACAGGGAAAGAGAGAGAAATTCTTACACAATTCGTTCAGGGGCTGTGATGCAACCTGGATTGACCATATCTAGACCCACAGCTGGATGAGACATAAGGGTGGACACTCTTGGGGCTGAGAGGTTTGGTGAGGTTGGGTGAGCAAACGCAGACCCTTTAAAGTAATACTGCGTGCTACCCATCGCATGGGTCCCAAATCTCCAGGTTCAAGGGCATCTTCCTACATCGAAAACATGCATGAGAAACCCAGAAGATGGTACACCGTGTGATGGGGAAAGGTTTCTAAAACGCACCTAATTTCTCATCTCCTTGTGCTCGGGTTCGCCATTCCAGCCACTTTACTAGCAATCTCCCTACTTGGAGCATCAGCACCTTTAACCTCCTGTTCCGTACAGGTTGCAATTTGTCCTGAGGATGAACGGGAAGACGGGGAACCAATGAGAGACTAGCTCTTGGTCTTGGGACAGGCACAGGTCACTCTATTTTCCCATCAGGAAGAAGAATTAACCACAGGCTCAGCCTGCCCCGCGGAACCAGAACAGGGCCTGAAGCCATCCTGCGCTTTTGCGGCCGGCTCCCAAAAAAGCGACTTGTAAAATGGAGCTTCAGCGCACTGCAATTCACAAACCTGCAGAGTTATAAATGATAACTCTCGTCCACAAATATATTGAGGGAAGGCAAAGAAGAGGATTTGAAATCAAGGCAGAATTGCAGGAAACAGATTTCAGGAGGTAGATTCGAATCGCCTTTAAAGCACATGAAAAGCGGCAAAACGTTGACAATGATGCCCTTGGCCAAAAAGGGCGTATGCGTTTTTTCCTGAATATATTCAGGAAAAAACGCATACGCCCTTTTTGGCCAACCAAGCAACCTGGAAAGGCAAATCAGCGCTACAAAGAAGTCTCGCTTCCCATCGGTCAAAAGGGCCATGCTGAAAAAAGTGTCAAAACCAGAAATGCAGGACAGGCCATGGAGAAATGGGAGCCTTGCTACACTGATGGGCGGGATGTAAATTGCCAACAGCCACTCTGGAGAAGTGTACGGTGTGTCCTGAAACATCTAAAAAACACAGCTTAGAGAGCATAGGGCACTTCCACGCATGGGGGGATAAAGTGGGAAAATTGAAAATCAGCAAGACACAAGCACCCCAAAGTTTAGGGCTGCTCTGTTGACAAGGACCTCCACTTCCTTCCACCTTAAATATCCCAGGAAAGCGAAAAATGGATAAAAAAGTTGTGGTCCTTATGTACAATGGAATATCACTCAGCCATGAAATCAATGTCATAAGGCTAGTAGCAGCATGATGAGTGGATTTAGGTAAGACGATTCTAAGTGAAATAAGTCACACAGAAAAGGACACTTCTCATAAGGTGTCACTTATAGAGGGAATGTAAAAACCGTTACACTTGAACTGAATTACAAAACAGAACAGAGTCACACATGCAGAAAACACACTATGGCTGCTTAACGGGAAAGGTGAGGTGGGGTGATACATAAAACAAGAGTTTCAAATTAGCTCAGATACCGTTCCATAAACCCAATACGTAATAGACAAGACCTACTCCTTGCTCAGAGAACTGGACTCAACACGCCCGATTCACCGCACAAGAATATATCTGACTAGTAATAATCTTAAAACCTATGTATTGATATCTCTCTGTTAGTGTGTCAAGTGGGTGTAAAGCGGCATAAACACAGCCGTGAAAAGCAGCTAAACCCCATTATAAAAATAAATTACTTTTAAAAACCCATGAAACAAAGACAGGGAAAGAGAGAGAAATTCTTACACAATTCGTTCAGGGGCTGTGATGCAACCTGGATTGACCATATCTAGACCCACAGCTGGATGAGACATAAGGGTGGACACTCTTGGGGCTGAGAGGTTTGGTGAGGTTGGGTGAGCAAACGCAGACCCTTTAAAGTAATACTGCGTGCTACCCATCACATGGGTCCCAAATCTCCAGGTTCAAGGGCATCTTCCTACATCGAAAACATGCATGAGAAACCCAGAAGATGGTACACCGTGTGATGGGGAAAGGTTTCTAAAACGCACCTCATTTCTCATCTCCTTGTGCTCGGGTTCGCCATTCCAGCCACTTTACTAGCAATCTCCCTACTTGGAGCATCAGCACCTTTAACCTCCTGTTCCGTACAGGTTGCAATTTGTCCTGAGGATGAACGGGAAGACGGGGAACCAATGAGAGACTAGCTCTTGGTGTTGGGACAGGCACAGGTCACTCTATTTTCCCATCAGGAAGAAGAATTAACCACAGGCTCAGCCTGCCCCCCTGAACCAGAACAGGGCCTGAAGCCATCCGGCGCTTTTGCGGCCAGCTCCCAAAAAACCGACTTGTAAAATGGAGCTTCAGGGCACTGCAATTCACAAACCTGCAGAGTTATAAATCATAACTCTCGTCCACAAATATATTGAGGGAAGGCAAAGAAGAGGATTTGAAATCAAGGCAGAATTGCAGGAAACAGATTTCAGGAGGTAGATTCGAATCGCCTTTAAAGCACATGAAAAGCGGCAAAACGTTGACAATGATGCCCTTGGCCAAAAAGGGCGTATGCGTTTTTTCCTGAATATATTCAGGAAAAAACGCATACGCCCTTTTTGGCCAACCAAGCAACCTGGAAAGGCAAATCAGCGCTACAAAGAAGTCTCGCTTCCCATCGGTCAAAAGGGCCATGCTGAAAAAACTGTCAAAACCAGAAATGCAGGACAGGCCATGGAGAAATGGGAGCCTTGCTACACTGATGGGCGGGATGTAAATTGCCAACAGCCACTCTGGAGAAGTGTACGGTGTGTCCTGAAACATCTAAAAAACACAGCTTAGAGAGCATAGGGCACTTCCACGCATGGGGGGATAAAGTGGGAAAATTGAAAATCAGCAAGACACAAGCACCCCAAAGTTTAGGGCTGCTCTGTTGACAAGGACCTCCACTTCATTCCACCTTAAATATCCCAGGAAAGCGAAAAATGGATAAAAAAGTTGTGGTCCTTATGTACAATGGAATATCACTCAGCCATGAAATCAATGTCATAAGGCTAGTAGCAGCATGATGAGTGGATTTAGGTAAGACGATTCTAAGTGAAATAAGTCACACAGAAAAGGACACTTCTCATAAGGTGTCACTTATAGAGGGAATGTAAAAACCGTTACACTTGAACTGACTTACAATACAGAACAGAGTCACACATGCAGAAAACACACTATGGCTGCTTAACGGGAAAGGTGAGGTGGGGTGATACATAAAACAAGAGTTTCAAATTAGCTCAGATACCGTTCCATAAACCCAATATGTAATAGACAAGACCTACTCCTTGCTCAGAGAACTGGACTCAACACGCCCGATTCACCGCACAAGAATATATCTGACCAGTAATAATCTTAAAACCTATGTATTGATATCTCTCTGTTAGTGTGTCAAGTGGGTGTAAAGCGGCCTAAACACAGCCGTGAAAAGCAGCTAAACCCCATTATAAAAATAAATTACTTTTAAAAACCCATGAAACAAAGACAGGGAAAGAGAGAGAAATTCTTACACAATTCGTTCAGGGGCTGTGATGCAACCTGGATTGACCATATCTAGACCCACAGCTGGATGAGACATAAGGGTGGACACTCTTGGGGCTGAGAGGTTTGGTGAGGTTGGGTGAGCAAACGCAGACCCTTTAAAGTAATACTGCGTGCTACCCATCGCATGGGTCCCAAATCTCCAGGTTCAAGGGCATCTTCCTACATCGAAAACATGCATGAGAAACCCAGAAGATGGTACACCGTGTGATGGGGAAAGGTTTCTAAAACGCACCTCATTTCTCATCTCCTTGTGCTCGGGTTCGCCATTCCAGCCACTTTACTAGCAATCTCCCTACTTGGAGCATCAGCACCTTTAACCTCCTGTTCCGTACAGGTTGCAATTTGTCCTGAGGATGAACGGGAAGACGGGGAACCAATGAGAGACTAGCTCTTGGTGTTGGGACAGGCACAGGCCACTCTATTTTCCCATCAGGAAGAAGAATTAACCACAGGCTCAGCCTGCCCCCCTGAACCAGAACAGGGCCTGAAGCCATCCTGCGCTTTTGCGGCCAGCTCCCAAAAAACCGACTTGTAAAATGGAGCTTCAGGGCACTGCAATTCACAAACATGCAGAGTTATAAATCATAACTCTCGTCCACAAATATATTGAGGGAAGGCAAAGAAGAGGATTTGAAATCAAGGCAGAATTGCAGGAAACAGATTTCAGGAGGTAGATTCGAATCGCCTTTAAAGCACATGAAAAGCGGCAAAACGTTGACAATGATGCCCTTGGCCAAAAAGGGCGTATGCGTTTTTTCCTGAATATATTCAGGAAAAAACGCATACGCCCTTTTTGGCCAACCAAGCAACCTGGAAAGGCAAATCAGCGCTACAAAGAAGTCTCGCTTCCCATCGGTCAAAAGGGCCATGCTGAAAAAAACTGTCAAAACCAGAAATGCAGGACAGGCCATGGAGAAATGGGAGCCTTGCTACACTGATGGGCGGGATGTAAATTGCCAACAGCCACTCTGGAGAAGTGTACGGTGTGTCCTGAAACATCTAAAAAACACAGCTTAGAGAGCATAGGGCACTTCCACGCATGGGGGGATAAAGTGGGAACATTGAAAATCAGCAAGACACAAGCACCCCAAAGTTTAGGGCTGCTCTGTTGACAAGGACCTCCACTTCATTCCACCTTAAATATCCCAGGAAAGCGAAAAATGGATAAAAAAGTTGTGGTCCTTATGTACAATGGAATATCACTCAGCCATGAAATCAATGTCATAAGGCTAGTAGCAGCATGATGAGTGGATTTAGGTAAGACGATTCTAAGTGAAATAAGTCACACAGAAAAGGACACTTCTCATAAGGTGTCACTTATAGAGGGAATGTAAAAACCGTTACACTTGAACTGACTTACAATACAGAACAGAGTCACACATGCAGAAAACACACTATGGCTGCTTAACGGGAAAGGTGAGGTGGGGGGATACATAAAACAAGAGTTTCAAATTAGCTCAGATACCGTTCCATAAACCCAATATGTAATAGACAAGACCTACTCCTTGCTCAGAGAACTGGACTCAACACGCCCGATTCACCGCACAAGAATATATCTGACCAGTAATAATCTTAAAACCTATGTATTGATATCTCTCTGTTAGTGTGTCAAGTGGGTGTAAAGCGGCCTAAACACAGCCGTGAAAAGCAGCTAAACCCCATTATAAAAATAAATTACTTTTAAAAACCCATGAAACAAAGACAGGGAAAGAGAGAGAAATTCTTACACAATTCGTTCAGGGGCTGTGATGCAACCTGGATTGACCATATCTAGACCCACAGCTGGATGAGACATAAGGGTGGACACTCTTGGGGCTGAGAGGTTTGGTGAGGTTGGGTGAGCAAACGCAGACCCTTTAAAGTAATACTGCGTGCTACCCATCGCATGGGTCCCAAATCTCCAGGTTCAAGGGCATCTTCCTACATCGAAAACATGCATGAGAAACCCAGAAGATGGTACACAGTGTGATGGGGAAAGGTTTCTAAAACGCACCTCATTTCTCATCTCCTTGTGCTCGGGTTCGCCATTCCAGCCACTTTACTAGCAATCTCCCTACTTGGAGCATCAGCACCTTTAACCTCCTGTTCCGTACAGGTTGCAATTTGTCCTGAGGATGAACGGGAAGACGGGGAACCAATGAGAGACTAGCTCTTGGTGTTGGGACAGGCACAGGCCACTCTATTTTCCCATCAGGAAGAAGAATTAACCACAGGCTCAGCCTGCCCCCCTGAACCAGAACAGGGCCTGAAGCCATCCTGCGCTTTTGCGGCCAGCTCCCAAAAAACCGACTTGTAAAATGGAGCTTCAGGGCACTGCAATTCACAAACATGCAGAGTTATAAATCATAACTCTCGTCCACAAATATATTGAGGGAAGGCAAAGAAGAGGATTTGAAATCAAGGCAGAATTGCAGGAAACAGATTTCAGGAGGTAGATTCGAATCGCCTTTAAAGCACATGAAAAGCGGCAAAACGTTGACAATGATGCCCTTGGCCAAAAAGGGCGTATGCGTTTTTTCCTGAATATATTCAGGAAAAAACGCATACGCCCTTTTTGGCCAACCAAGCAACCTGGAAAGGCAAATCAGCGCTACAAAGAAGTCTCGCTTCCCATCGGTCAAAAGGGCCATGCTGAAAAAAACTGTCAAAACCAGAAATGCAGGACAGGCCATGGAGAAATGGGAGCCTTGCTACACTGATGGGCGGGATGTAAATTGCCAACAGCCACTCTGGAGAAGTGTACGGTGTGTCCTGAAACATCTAAAAAACACAGCTTAGAGAGCATAGGGCACTTCCACGCATGGGGGGATAAAGTGGGAACATTGAAAATCAGCAAGACACAAGCACCCCAAAGTTTAGGGCTGCTCTGTTGACAAGGACCTCCACTTCATTCCACCTTAAATATCCCAGGAAAGCGAAAAATGGATAAAAAAGTTGTGGTCCTTATGTACAATGGAATATCACTCAGCCATGAAATCAATGTCATAAGGCTAGTAGCAGCATGATGAGTGGATTTAGGTAAGACGATTCTAAGTGAAATAAGTCACACAGAAAAGGACACTTCTCATAAGGTGTCACTTATAGAGGGAATGTAAAAACCGTTACACTTGAACTGACTTACAATACAGAACAGAGTCACACATGCAGAAAACACACTATGGCTGCTTAACGGGAAAGGTGAGGTGGGGGGATACATAAAACAAGAGTTTCAAATTAGCTCAGATACCGTTCCATAAACCCAATATGGAATAGACAAGACCTACTCCTTGCTCAGAGAACTGGACTCAACACGCCCGATTCACCGCACAAGAATATATCTGACTAGTAATAATCTTAAAACCTATGTATTGATATCTCTCTGTTAGTGTGTCAAGTGGGTGTAAAGCGGCATAAACACAGCCGTGAAAAGCAGCTAAACCCCATTATAAAAATAAATTACTTTTAAAAACCCATGAAACAAAGACAGGGAAAGAGAGAGATATTCTTACACAATTCGTTCAGGAGCTGTGATGCAACCTGGATTGACCATATCTAGACCCACAGCTGGATGAGACATAAGGGTGGACACTCTTGGGGCTGAGAGGTTTGGTGAGGTTGGGTGAGCAAACGCAGACCCTTTAAAGTAATACTGCGTGCTACCCATCGCATGGGTCCCAAATCTCCAGGTTCAAGGGCATCTTCCTACATCGAAAACATGCATGTGAAACCCAGAAGATGGTACACCGTGTGATGGGGAAAGGTTTCTAAAACGCACCTCATTTCTCATCTCCTTGTGCTCGGGTTCGCCATTCCAGCCACTTTACTAGCAATCTCCCTACTTGGAGCATCAGCACCTTTAACCTCCTGTTCCGTACAGGTTGCAATTTGTCCTGAGGATGAACGGGAAGATGGGGAACCAATGAGAGACTAGCTCTTGGTGTTGGGACAGGCACAGGTCACTCTATTTTCCCATCAGGAAGAAGAATTAACCACAGGCTCAGCCTGCCCCCCGGAACCAGAACAGGGCCTGAAGCCATCCGGCGCTTTTGTGGCCTGCTCCCAAAAAAGCGACTTGTAAAATGGAGCTTCAGGGCACTGCAATTCACAAACCTGCAGAGTTATAAATGATAACTCTCGTCCACAAATATATTGAGGGAAGGCAAAGAAGAGGATTTGAAATCAAGGCAGAATTGCAGGAAACAGATTTCAGGAGGTAGATTCGAATCGCCTTTAAAGCACATGAAAAGCGGCAAAACGTTGACAATGATGCCCTTGGCCAAAAAGGGCGTATGCGTTTTTTCCTGAATATATTCAGGAAAAAACGCATACGCCCTTTTTGGCCAACCAAGCAACCTGGAAAGGCAAATCAGCGCTACAAAGAAGTCTCGCTTCCCATCGGTCAAAAGGGCCATGCTGAAAAAAGTGTCAAAACCAGAAATGCAGGACAGGCCATGGAGAAATGGGAGCCTTGCTACACTGATGGGCGGGATGTAAATTGCCAACAGCCACTCTGGAGAAGTGTACGGTGTGTCCTGAAACATCTAAAAAACACCGCTTAGAGAGCATAGGGCACTTCCACGCATGGGGGGATAAAGTGGGAAAATTGAAAATCAGCAAGACACAAGCACCCCAAAGTTTAGGGCTGCTCTGTTGACAAGGACCTCCACTTCCTTCCACCTTAAATATCCCAGGAAAGCGAAAAATGGATAAAAAAGTTGTGGTCCTTATGTACAATGGAATATCACTCAGCCATGAAATCAATGTCATAAGGCTAGTAGCAGCATGATGAGTGGATTTAGGTAAGACGATTCTAAGTGAAATAAGTCACACAGAAAAGGACACTTCTCATAAGGTGTCACTTATAGAGGGAATGTAAAAACCGTTACACTTGAACTGAATTACAAAACAGAACAGAGTCACACATGCAGAAAACACACTATGGCTGCTTAACGGGAAAGGTGAGGTGGGGTGATACATAAAACAAGAGTTTCAAATTAGCTCAGATACCGTTCCATAAACCCAATACGTAATAGACAAGACCTACTCCTTGCTCAGAGAACTGGACTCAACACGCCCGATTCACCGCACAAGAATATATCTGACTAGTAATAATCTTAAAACCTATGTATTGATATCTCTCTGTTAGTGTGTCAAGTGGGTGTAAAGCGGCATAAACACAGCCGTGAAAAGCAGCTAAACCCCATTATAAAAATAAATTACTTTTAAAAACCCATGAAACAAAGACAGGGAAAGAGAGAGAAATTCTTACACAATTCGTTCAGGGGCTGTGATGCAACCTGGATTGACCATATCTAGACCCACAGCTGGATGAGACATAAGGGTGGACACTCTTGGGGCTGAGAGGTTTGGTGAGGTTGGGTGAGCAAACGCAGACCCTTTAAAGTAATACTGCGTGCTACCCATCACATGGGTCCCAAATCTCCAGGTTCAAGGGCATCTTCCTACATCGAAAACATGCATGAGAAACCCAGAAGATGGTACACCGTGTGATGGGGAAAGGTTTCTAAAACGCACCTCATTTCTCATCTCCTTGTGCTCGGGTTCGCCATTCCAGCCACTTTACTAGCAATCTCCCTACTTGGAGCATCAGCACCTTTAACCTCCTGTTCCGTACAGGTTGCAATTTGTCCTGAGGATGAACGGGAAGACGGGGAACCAATGAGAGACTAGCTCTTGGTGTTGGGACAGGCACAGGTCACTCTATTTTCCCATCAGGAAGAAGAATTAACCACAGGCTCAGCCTGCCCCCCTGAACCAGAACAGGGCCTGAAGCCATCCGGCGCTTTTGCGGCCAGCTCCCAAAAAACCGACTTGTAAAATGGAGCTTCAGGGCACTGCAATTCACAAACCTGCAGAGTTATAAATCATAACTCTCGTCCACAAATATATTGAGGGAAGGCAAAGAAGAGGATTTGAAATCAAGGCAGAATTGCAGGAAACAGATTTCAGGAGGTAGATTCGAATCGCCTTTAAAGCACATGAAAAGCGGCAAAACGTTGACAATGATGCCCTTGGCCAAAAAGGGCGTATGCGTTTTTTCCTGAATATATTCAGGAAAAAACGCATACGCCCTTTTTGGCCAACCAAGCAACCTGGAAAGGCAAATCAGCGCTACAAAGAAGTCTCGCTTCCCATCGGTCAAAAGGGCCATGCTGAAAAAACTGTCAAAACCAGAAATGCAGGACAGGCCATGGAGAAATGGGAGCCTTGCTACACTGATGGGCGGGATGTAAATTGCCAACAGCCACTCTGGAGAAGTGTACGGTGTGTCCTGAAACATCTAAAAAACACAGCTTAGAGAGCATAGGGCACTTCCACGCATGGGGGGATAAAGTGGGAAAATTGAAAATCAGCAAGACACAAGCACCCCAAAGTTTAGGGCTGCTCTGTTGACAAGGACCTCCACTTCATTCCACCTTAAATATCCCAGGAAAGCGAAAAATGGATAAAAAAGTTGTGGTCCTTATGTACAATGGAATATCACTCAGCCATGAAATCAATGTCATAAGGCTAGTAGCAGCATGATGAGTGGATTTAGGTAAGACGATTCTAAGTGAAATAAGTCACACAGAAAAGGACACTTCTCATAAGGTGTCACTTATAGAGGGAATGTAAAAACCGTTACACTTGAACTGACTTACAATACAGAACAGAGTCACACATGCAGAAAACACACTATGGCTGCTTAACGGGAAAGGTGAGGTGGGGTGATACATAAAACAAGAGTTTCAAATTAGCTCAGATACCGTTCCATAAACCCAATATGTAATAGACAAGACCTACTCCTTGCTCAGAGAACTGGACTCAACACGCCCGATTCACCGCACAAGAATATATCTGACCAGTAATAATCTTAAAACCTATGTATTGATATCTCTCTGTTAGTGTGTCAAGTGGGTGTAAAGCGGCCTAAACACAGCCGTGAAAAGCAGCTAAACCCCATTATAAAAATAAATTACTTTTAAAAACCCATGAAACAAAGACAGGGAAAGAGAGAGAAATTCTTACACAATTCGTTCAGGGGCTGTGATGCAACCTGGATTGACCATATCTAGACCCACAGCTGGATGAGACATAAGGGTGGACACTCTTGGGGCTGAGAGGTTTGGTGAGGTTGGGTGAGCAAACGCAGACCCTTTAAAGTAATACTGCGTGCTACCCATCGCATGGGTCCCAAATCTCCAGGTTCAAGGGCATCTTCCTACATCGAAAACATGCATGAGAAACCCAGAAGATGGTACACCGTGTGATGGGGAAAGGTTTCTAAAACGCACCTCATTTCTCATCTCCTTGTGCTCGGGTTCGCCATTCCAGCCACTTTACTAGCAATCTCCCTACTTGGAGCATCAGCACCTTTAACCTCCTGTTCCGTACAGGTTGCAATTTGTCCTGAGGATGAACGGGAAGACGGGGAACCAATGAGAGACTAGCTCTTGGTGTTGGGACAGGCACAGGCCACTCTATTTTCCCATCAGGAAGAAGAATTAACCACAGGCTCAGCCTGCCCCCCTGAACCAGAACAGGGCCTGAAGCCATCCTGCGCTTTTGCGGCCAGCTCCCAAAAAACCGACTTGTAAAATGGAGCTTCAGGGCACTGCAATTCACAAACATGCAGAGTTATAAATCATAACTCTCGTCCACAAATATATTGAGGGAAGGCAAAGAAGAGGATTTGAAATCAAGGCAGAATTGCAGGAAACAGATTTCAGGAGGTAGATTCGAATCGCCTTTAAAGCACATGAAAAGCGGCAAAACGTTGACAATGATGCCCTTGGCCAAAAAGGGCGTATG